>NC_063217.1:7816135-8441135 GCF_020740725.1 Corvus hawaiiensis | reverse complement strand
TCCATACAGTGAGTCTAGAAATTGCCTGCAGCTCTATTTTTAATTCCAGATGAAAGGCTTTGCAGACAGAGGAGTGGAGCTGAGGGTGAGCTTCTCAGAAATGAGTGAAGCTGCCAGAAAAAGGCAAGAAGCTGAGTGGGTGGGTGGATGGAGTGAGGGTCTCTGCTTGCATGTTCTTCACAGGGAGTGTTTCCACTGACCAATGCAATGCTATACCTTGGCAGTGCGGTTGTGCCAAGGGAATACCAGAGCTTAGCAGAAAGGTGAGTATTGTGTCCAGAGTAAATGCAGATGTGAGGAGAAAACAGGGCAGGCATCAAACCTCTATGGTGCACTGCTCCATCACGGGTGTGTGATTCTTCAGGGTCTTGCAAAGCAGCCAGCAAGTCCCTCTGCAACATCAGCTGTCCTTTGCCCACAGATCTACCTCATGAAGTGGAAACGAGGGCTCAGACACTGTTGGTCTCTGACTCCCTGCTCTGACCTCCTTGGGATGCTGTGAATCTTCTAAACAGGAGAGGGTTTGGTCATGTTTGTTTGCAGTTATTTTTCTCTGAGGCCCTTCCTCAGGATTTTGTTAGCATTGCAAATTCCCGTTTCACAATCTGCATTCTTCCAAAAGGCAGACAAAGGCATTTGAAACTAGCTGCTTTTATCACTGATGCTCAATCTGGATGAAAGAGGGCTGGATGGATCCTCAGGCACAGGGGTTACGCCATCCCTCCATCCACCCTGGGGGAGCTGTGCTGATTTACCACAGCTGAGGATCCCCTTGGTGGAATTTAATCTGGGGAGGGTTTGGTGATGATCTGATCAAAGGCAGCCTCTGCTGAGGCTGAATTCAAAAAGCTGAAGGATGGGAACACTATGCTCTTGGGACATGCTCTAGTCTTCCTTAGGAGATGGCCGGAGAGTCCGGCTCAGCCTGTTGCACAGCAATGCTGTTGCAGATAACAACCATCTGCATATTTGGCAGGCTCTCTCTGGTTGCATGTCCACCCCTGAGGCAGTCGCTGTCCCTTGGATGGCCTGTTAGACCAGGTTTAGGCAGACTGATAAGATTAAAGAGGTGAAAGAAAGATATGGCAGCAGCAGCAGCATTTACCCTTGGAAGAGCATTTGCTCAAGGGCCATGATGCAGAGCAGTGCTGGGGAAGACCTTTGCTCCCAGCTCTGTTCCTGGGCAGCCAGGTCCACCTCGAGAGATATGGTGAGCAAGACCAGGGAGGTTGCTCTAGCACATGAGAGCAGGATTGTGTCCATGCAGACATATCCTTGGGGGTCCAGCTGGTTTTAAACTCTCAAACTAGTTGCAAATAAGCAGCTAGTAGTGATGTTTTCAAGAAGCAGAGTGGATTTTGGGTTGGTTTGTGTTTACCCAGCTGAGCTTCAGTCACTTAGTTTTAGCACTGAGGGCACTGAAGGACAGTAGTGGAAACAAGCTTTAAAATGAATTACTTCATTTTGTCTTCAGCTTCTGCTACCCACTTACAAGAGTGAAGAAACTGAATTTGGATGCTTCTCTCACCATTGGGTACATAAGGCAATTTCTTGGTCATCCTGTCTGACTTGAGCTGCCCGTTGCACATCTCCTTCTTTGAGGAGTGTGTTGCAGCCATCCCCATCTGTGTTTCCTTCCAGCTGCCTGGTGGCAAGACAGCCTCTGCAGACATTCTGCTTTCATTTTCAGCACATCTCTGCTGTGTGCCTCTCCCTTACTGGGTAGTGTTGGAGTCTCAGATCTGATGAACTCTGAGAGTCCGTTCTGCCATCACTGTTGTGGCTGAAGCATTAAACAGATTAATCCAAACCATATAACTTTAGCAGAAGCCAGGTTCAAAGTAGTGGCAAAACCCAGCCAAAGAAGAGGTAAGTGTGTGGGTAGTCACTCCACTGTGCTGTTGGCTTAGACTGCTGCTGATTAAATGTTTAAAGCTGCTTTAAGGTATGTCCACAGGTTATCTCTTCTCTAGCAGAGCCTTTGATCAACTTCTGCTCTGTCTGAAATAAGCTTTAGTCAGATACTTCATTATTCCCAAGGAGTTTGCATCCAAAGTCCTTTGGCTGGCTCTCCGGACCTTCAGAGGGTTTTTTTCTGGTTTTCTACCCATTTGTTAACATGGGAATAACTTATGAACTGGAGCCTGAGTGATGGCAATTTAAGCTGTAGATTTTTGAGGCTCAAATCTTGGTTAACACTGCTGTGCTGACTGTGGATGTGATTTCCTTCCAGACATTCCTACTGCGCTGCACATTGCTGCCAAGATATGTAAATTGCCTCACTTAACTTCCTTTGCTTTCTAATATCGCATTGAGTTAGGCATTACCTGACTTCTCATTAAGTTTTCATTTTTAAATAGCTAATTATTTAACTTCCTTTTTTTGCTGATCTGGACAACATTTTGAGGTGTGTTTATATGTGAGTATGGCTCTCATCTAAAAACAGTGCTGCTAGTAAAATCTGAGCAATGTAGGGCACTGCTGCTGAGCCACATGAGGCCTGTGTTGCATCTATGTGTGCTTTTTCTCCTGACGAAGTCCTGGGCAATGCCAAGGAGTAGAAGTGAAGAAAAATAACCTTGTGTGACATCAGTTGCCTGTGTGAAGGCTTTTAATGATGCACTCTGCACCTTGATATAAAACTTTAGTAATGCTCCTTCGTTTTGCTGACATAGAGAAACGGGGTGAATCACCACAATGGCATTAGCTGAGACAAATAAAGCGTGTTTAACAAGTCCTTCAAAGCCAGTGACCTCTGTAGACATGCCACAGTCAGGACTGCTGGTCATATTTTGCTAGCATCATTCCTAGAGAGAAGTGACTCTTTCCTTAAATAGATCAGCTGACTTTAGGGGAAGAGGCTGGAAGAGTAAAGCCCCAGTAATGGTTTGTGAGTGAAGCTCACATGGAAACAACTGAGCCAAGCACCTCAAAGCCTCAAATGGGAGTCAATTCAATCTAAAACTGACCTTGAGAGATTGTTCTCCAAACCCTGTGTTGCAAAAGTGTTAGCTGTTCTTGACAAAAGGAAGGTAGATATTTGATTACAAAGCTTTTTCTCAGTTGTTTAATTAAGAGAATTAATGATTAATTTCATCAGCAGTTTCTGTGTTGTTTTGCTGGGGCCTGTGGCTGAAGGACAGCAAAACTGTTTGAGCCTTTGGCTGGGAACAACCACAGTTTATTGTGCATTTTGCTTTTGTCAGCATTTCCAATAATTGAACCAATTTCTGATAGGAATTACTCACCCTCCCTCTTCACCCAGCAATCAATATTTGCAGCAGTCAGTTTTCTTTGGTGAAATACTGATACTTTCCTGTTCATTTGGATCCCTCTGTGCTACATCTGGGCCACCATGGTTTGCTTCTTCAGAAGGAAATAAAAATGCAAGTCTGAGGATGCACAGATGCCTTGAAGGCCTGGCTTTTGGGACTCTCCAGTCCTCAGAGGCTGTGGATCTGCTTGGAAGATATGTCCATCTGCCATTTGTTGCTTGTGGAAGTTGTGTACTTCTGGGCTTCTAGAAAGTTAATCAGTGTAAGAAACAGTGCTGAAATCTCTGGTTTACTTTGATGTCACCATCATGTCTAGTTTTGAGCACTTTGGAAACTCCTCACCTGATAAAACTGAAGGTATCAGCCCATGGCTCTGTTGAAGCTCTGTCTGTAGAAGTGTCTAAAGCTGTACCCCATCACTGGCTGCAGGTTTGTTTTCATTGGGGAGCATGGGTCAGTATGTCTCTAAGTATATAAACTACAGACTTTTATCCAAAAATGCATTTGAAGAGTGGGATGTATCTCATGCAATTTTGAGTGGCTACAGGCAGTCACTTTATACGGTAGGCATCCCCTCCAAAGGGATCGGGACTGGTGTCCCCCACAGGGGGAGTCACAGAGCTCCTGGGACCTGGTGGAAGGGGATTTTCAGGCTCCTCAGATTCATTCAAGGAATGTCCTTGACTGAAACATTGCTGGCTTTAGGTCAAAAAGCTGATTCAGTAGAAGTCTAAACTTCTGTCCTTATGGTGTTTGGGAAACATCCTGATTTACTTAATTTAAACAAAGGCAGATATCCGGTTAAAATCCCTGGAGCTGCAGCCAATAAGTGCCTTATTTCAGCACTGTGCTTGCAATGACTGCTACCCACCATAAAAACACGGTTCAGGGGAATAAGTGTATTAAGAAAATAAATGGACGTAATACTTGAATTAGACGCAGATTTGAAATATGTGAGGAAAGATGGAGTAAGCAGAAAGAGCTGACGAAGAATAAATAGACAGGGCCTGGTGACAGCATGCTTAAGCCAGGCTGCTGCACAGGGTGTATTTTTATCTTGTATTTGATTTCTTTCCTACACTAGGTAGGTGAGAAAGGGGCTTGCACTGCCAAACATCTTGAAAATAATCTGCAAAAGGGTGATCCATGGTGTGGAGAGAGCTTGAGGAGCTGCAAAAGGAGCTGCAGGAGAGGATCTCACAGTTATTAGTGGATGCACTGAAGAAGATAGGATATGGACAGGTTAGGGCCAGTGATAGGGTGTATTTGAGACACATTAATACTTTCTAAGGTTACTCCTGCTGGTGTTCATACCTGCTGGCCAGATGGATTATTCATGTCTCCAGCACCACTAGGTACCTCACTAATGTGAATGGATGTCATGGTTTAACCCCAGCCAGCAACTCAGCCCTGCAGAGCTGCTCACTCACCTCTCCGTGAGGTGGGAGAGAGAGTCAGAAGGGTAAAAGGGAGACGATTCAAGGGTTGAGATAAAGGCAGTTTAATGGGTAAAGCAAAAGCCCCACACACAAGCAAAGCAGAACAAGGAATTAATTCACCACTTCCCAAGGAGGGTGTTCAGCCATCCCCAGGACAGCCGGGCTCCATCCCACGTCACCGTGACTCGGGAAGACAAACGCCACCACTCCGAACATCCCCCCCCTTCCTCCTTCTTCCCCCTGCCCCATGTACTGAGCATGGTGCCATATATATGGTATGGAATATCCTTGGGTCTTCTGGGGTCAGCTGCCCCAGCTGTGTCCCCTCCCAACTCCTTGTGCACCCCCAGCCTCCTCGTGGGTGGGGTGGGGTGGGGTGAGGAGCAGAAAAGGCCTTGGCTCTGTCTAAGTCCTGCTCAGCAATAGCAAAACATCCCTGGGTTATCAACACTGCTTCCAGCACAAATGCAAAACACAGCCCCATACCAGCTTCTATGAAGAAGATTAACTCTATTCCAGCCAAAGTCAGCACTGGGGATCTGTCAATACATATTATCCTGGGTTTGGAACAGCAGGAAGAGGTTAGATGTCCTCCCTGGGCTCATACCGATCTGGCATAAAGATCCAATCTCCCCGAACCTGTGTCTTAATGAAACAAGTATGTGAAACTGTGAAAAAAATAATGTTGTAGAAGACCTTGAGAGGTCAATGAGTCCTTCCCCCAGCCCCTCCACTTCTTAATGAGAATAGTTGATCTTGTCCCTCTCTTTGACACAGCTCTGGGTCTTCCCGCTTTCGGAAGTGAAACTGATTTGGTAGTGGGGTAGGGAGGAGAGTCATTTCTTGGCTTATTTTCTGCCTCTTTCTAGTGGCTGGGGGTTTCTGGGACACTTCCCTGATTAGGATATCATGTGTGAGAAGACAGTCTGACTGCAACCTGAGTGGCACCCTTTGTCCCTGCTGTTGCTGGGACTGAGGAGATTGTCAAGAGAGTCGATGGGTCTGTGAGATGGCAGGATCAGACTCGGTGTCCCCTGCTTGAGCACTTTGTAGAGACTCTAGCACTGAGACTTGAGTCATAGTCTTTTCTTTGCCTTAGGCTAATGATATGAGCTGGAGTCATCCTGGCTCTGAGGTTAGACTCATCTGGTATAAAAAAAGGCGAGTTCAGAACAGGCCACCCTCAGACTCTAAACAAGAATGCTGTTGCTCCGTTTATGAATTCAAGATGTCAGGTTTTACATCCCCAGATCTATTTTCTGCTATGGTTTCTATTCAAGAAGGGCTGTGCCTGTGTAATGAGTAGCAGCTGATGAGGTCTTACAGCTCAGCATTACGCAACCAAAATCAATCACATGTTATGCAGGAGCCCCTGGCACGGCACAGTGAGGAGCTCAGCCTGGGGCCGGCCCTGTTTTGGGAGCCTCCACATCGTTCCTGTGTCTGACGTCTCTCAAGTGTGTGGATAGGGACAGGATTTGCTGCCTTTCTTCTCAGAGCGCAAGTTGTGAAACTTGTCCCTCCTGATTTTCTTTCCAAAGCCCCTAAAATCTACTCTGTCAGGATGTTATGGTGTCCTTTGGGTCAGAGCTGTGCTTTAGCAGTGACTGTGCCTCATCTTCCAGGCAAGGTAAGTCTTGTGAGTGTAGATAGTATCTTTTATTAATCTTTATTTTGGTCTAATAAAAAATCTCACTTCTCCCCACATTTGCTTCTTGTCCTGAGGGCACTGTGGGTACCACAGCACCTAACTACCCCTCCTGGGATCAAAAAGCCCAGACCCCACATCAACCCTCCTGGCAGCAGCTCAATATGGTCTCTCTTAATCCCCTTGATCTCCTTAATTCCCCCAAGAAAAGGGTGCCAGGGAGCTGATCAGTTGATCTAGGTAAACAATGGCGTTTCATGTTCCAAGAATGATAAATAAAGTGCTTCAGGTCAAACCAAAACAAATTATTTGCATTTTCTTGGCAAACTGAGGAAAAAAAAAGGAAAAGATTCCTGTAGGGTCAAGACCAAATATTTTCTTCTGTCCAAACCCCAAATGTTTTATTGCATTTATTAACCTTTTCATTCAACTTTGTTTTCTTTTGATTTATATTAGTTTGTAAAACAAAAAGGCTGTTTAGAGACCCAAATGGGAAAATGTCGAAACGAAACATTTTTGTATTTCAGAAAAACCCCAACCCGTTTTGTTTAGAAGATTTTGAAACAATGTGTTTTGAAATTTTTTCAGAATTCTCCTCCCACTCCTTTCTCTTTGTTTCCTTTTTTTTTTATTTCCCCCCTCTGGCTGAAACTATTAGCTCAGATCACCCTGAATTTGCAAGCAGATTAATCTTCCAAAATCTTTAATTTCTGGTTTACTTGCTGTTACTGAAAAGAAAAAAACCCAACCCAGATTAAAACAAATAAGAAATGCCCTGCAGTACCTGTCAGAATCAGCTCTGGATGCTGCTGTGGTATGGATGGGGAGGGAAGAGCCGCTGGGTACCTCTGAAATGGACTTTGCATTGGCCCAGGACAAGTGCAGTAGATAGCTCTGCCTTTAAAACCTCTGCTGCAACCACTACAGAGAGTTTTTTTCTCACTCTGGGGGATGTGAGTGCCAAATTGGTGTTGCCTCCTCAGCCCCCTCTTCAGTAGTCCAGCCTCCAGCAAACCTGGTGGAAGTGGTGACTTTTTTACTAGCTCAAAGTAAGGCACTCCCCAGAGGTGGAGGTGATGCAGTTGGCGAGACTGGTTACTCCAGAGATTGCTGGTATCCCTGAGAAATTGCTGAGGAGCAGCAGCTCCAGCTGGCTTGTGATCACAGAATCGTAGCATGGCTTGGGTTGTAAGGGACCTTAAACATCATCTTGTTCCCACCCCCTGCCACCTTCCACTAGACCAGATTGCCATCCAAACTGCCTGTGGTCATTGTGTTTAAGTCATTTCCACAAACCTCGTGGCACCCAAGGTCTGCAGTGCTGTCTGCCTGGAGCTGATCCTGGCTGCTTGGCCCCTCTGGGCAGCCAAATGCCTCTTTGGGTAAAAGGCCCTGGGATGTCACCACCTTGGAAAGTGCAGTCCAGGATGCTCTGAGCTTCACAGCGAGCTTCACCATGTGTTGTGCCCTGAGACATGCAACCCTGGGTTTTGTGTGTCTAAACAGGGCAGCCTCTACCAGCGACACCCAAAACTGACAGAAAAAAGCAGGAGGAAGAGAAGGAGCAGGAGCATGACCCTCGGTGAGGTCACTGTCCCATATCATATGGGCTACGAGAGACAAAAGCCATCTTTGAAGATTACTGCTTTCACTCCCATCCAGCTGCTGTTCAGATGTTTCTTTCTTCTCTGTGCTGGTATTGCCCCTGCTCTGTTCTTGCCCACAAGAGGAATGGCATGACATATGAGTGTGAGAATAATGTAAAAAAAAAGAAGCTTTTTTTTTCTTTGAATAAAGCAACAAAGTAGCCAAAAAATTGGTTCTTTGAAACTGGTGGTGTGGAAGGAGTCAACTGGAAATAATTTTTGCTATATAGCCTTAAGACTATTTCCCTTAAGACCCTGGCAAACAAGTCATATATTTTCTTTTGCATTTACAAACACTAAGTTGCCTTTTTATTTTAGGGTGTTTGGGCAAGTAAGCACAGATTAGTTTGTGAGACAAAGGGTGGTGGCAGTGGTGGGGGGTATAAGCATAGTTAGGGTTTTTTAACTCTGCTGTGAGAGAACTCAGTGAATGCAAGGAGGAGTGTGGTGGGGAGGAATGAGCTTGTGTTATGTGTGATGGTGCCCCTCACACACATGGACATCCATGGTCCTTGCTGGCATGGAGGGAGAGCCCAGCTGTCTGCAACTTCCCCAGGGAATTTTTGGGGCTGCATCCTTGCTGCTGCCAGCCTTTTGCTTATTGTCTCTATATTCAGAGACCACAGTACTTTTTGCCACAATAACAGCAAAATTCAGCTGCAAACTCTGGTGCACCTCTGTTGTAGGGGTACTTGGGTGCCCTGATGGCTGTAGGCACATGAGGAATGGTATTTTGTCCCTGAGAGCAGAGTTAGAGTTCCACAGAAGCACTTAAGGAACATCAAGTGGGAAGATTCATGGCTCAGCCATGGCATTGGTGCTTCACGATCTTCAGTCCCCTGCATCTCCCCTTGACCAGTCATTTGGACCTCTGCCAGAGCTCTGCCATCACAACTTCTGCCAAAATTAGGGGTCTCAACCAGGATCATACAGGAACTTCGTGGCAAGGGGGTGAGTCCAGAACCTGCTGCCTTCCCTTCCCCTCCTTTCCTAACCACAGCACTAGTCCTTTCCCTTTAATCTGCTGATCCACATGCAGCACAGTGGTGCACATGTGCATTCAGAGGGTGTAGGAGAGGACTAAAGGAGGACAAAAGGAAGACATTTGGGTTTGAGTAACATTTTACATCCACTTCGCACCACTTGGAATAACTGCATGCAGTGCAGAGCAGTGGAGAAATAGGCTCCCTTACCATGGGACTATTATATTACATATCCCATAAAACAAGCCCTTCATTTTGCTCATTAAAATCAGGCATGCTTGTTTGTTGGAGTTCAGCTGTACAGTATTTCTTCTATTTGTGGGTTTAGCTATAAAACCGAAAGAAAACTTTTCTTATGGTTAATTTTCCTTTTAATTGCTTGCACTAGAGTCCTTCTGACTCCAGACCATTTTTATAATTACTGGGCTGCATTCTTGCCCCCTGTACCCCTTTTATCGGGTAGGAGCACTATTTGCCTCTCCTGGGCCCAGAATCCTTGTTGAGATGAAACTGTAGAAAAGCAACCACAAATCAAGGCTCTCAGCTCTTGTACCGCTGTGTTTGTTATTCCTGTAGCCAAACTGAAAATGGCCTTTTCCTTTTTTCTCCAGAAATAGAATAATTTTTTGAAAAATCTAGTCAAGACACCTTTCTTGCAATCTGGGTCTGCAGTTGGGTGAGAGGCTGTGCTCTGGTTGCAGCGAGAGGATGGGGACTCAGAAGCAGTGGGTGAGAGTTCTGCTTTGGCCACCAAGATGTGTGTGGCCCATGGGTCTTCCCAGAAAGATGGGCTTCATGGCAGAGCAAAGTGAAGCTCAGCACACCAGCCCTCCCAGGCTCCTTGTCTCTGTCCTGCTCCAGGCCATAAACACTGGCTGCATTGTCAAACCATCTGGGCTGTGTTTCACAGCTCTTTGTAGTTCAGTAACACCAAGCTGGTTTTCAGGGGTAGCTGGAGATGTCTGCTCTTCGAGGCAGGCAAAGGACCTCATAGGAAGGCAATATTTTGGATGCTTTTAGTCTGCACCTCCATTGCAGAAGGAAAGCAGTGCCCCAGCTCCAACCCCTGTTAGCTGTGCCTCTGCCTCTCACCAAACTCCTCCCCCACTTTTTGGGGAATTGTTCATGTCTCAAGCAATTTTCCTGCTCCCCCATGTGCCAGAGATGGATCTCTGCTCACTACAGCTATGCACAATATAAAACCAAATTGAATTTAATCCTCTAGCTGGTGCCATGATGATTCCAAATGTGAGCTCAAGGCATGGCCTCAAGACTGGAGTAAGCCAACCCACAGGACTTGCACCTGAATTTTCATCAGTCCAAACCATACAGAGTCAAATTCCCCTTAGTTTGGCTGAAGTTCAGTTACTGCTGCCAGCAAGGTGGCAGAGGACACCCCAGGGCTGAGGAATTCCTGCCATGGATTAGGTCAGCCATGAGCAAGTATGACCAGCAGTAATTTGGGTGAAAGGAGTTGATGAGCTCATATCAGCTCCTATCTCTAGATTGATCTGTTGCTATGGTTACTGGAAAAGGGCAGGTTTACCCAAAGGCACAGCAGGTGGGACAATGGGGACAGACTCTCTCTGTCTGTCTCTCTGTCTGGACAGACTCCAGCTCTGCAGGAGCTGTGGACAGCATCTTTCCAAGAAAGTGCAGTGAGCCTCCATGGACATCTCACCACAGAGACAAAAGATGAGGTACAAACTGAACACTTCTCATGGTTTGTCCCAAGCAGAATCAGCCTCAAAGTGGCTGGCTGTGCTGCAAAGGCTGTGCTGGCCGTGCTAGTTGGGTTGAAGGTGGGGTGTCTCTGGCTGCCCTGCCATGCAGGGACACTTCCCAGGCTGGAGAGTGCTTGGGCAGCAGTGACTGCAAAACCCATCTCACACCCAGCCAGGGAGGGGATGAGACTCCTCTAGAGGTGTGACAGTGGGAGAGGACTCCAATGGTTCCCATTTTTCACCATGGTCGGCTGCACATCTGGTCCCAGCTGTGGATCTCGAGCCTCACTGCTTGTGCCTTTGCCATATGTCTCTGAGCTTGTGACAGCTTGGTTTGTGCTCCAGGGTAATGCTTATTTACTGGCAGTAAGTTCAGCAGTTGCCAGGGTAGGCAAGTTATTTGCAGAGTTTCTATTTCCTAATAGTCTTATAATGCAGCCCACTGTTGATAGTTTGTTTGAAAAGTCACTTTTCATATATAAACATATTCCAGTCAGTTATTATTTGCTTTTCTAACTCCTGTTATCAATAGAATTTATTATTAACACCCCTCCCCACTTCATTAGAAAATGTTGTTCTGGAATATTTGTGTGTCTGAAAATGATAAATATTGAGATTTCTGCTTTTTATATTTGTGAAAGGGCAATTCATTTATTCAAGTACTCAACTTTTGACCCGATCTTTGGAGTAGTCACTTCTGCTGGTTGAATTATTCATTGTGAATAAATTATCCTGTGGATTTATCCCCTCTTGTTTGTGAAGCGTATGCTGAGTAATCCTGATTTCTGAGAACAGAACCATCATTTGCAAGAATTCACTGAATAGTTGCATATCTGATGCTTTCTGTGGCAGCCACAGTCTGGTCACCTCCCTCCCCGTCTGCTTTCCTGGAGACAGCAGGAGACCTGCAATGGAGGGAGCAGATTAAAGCCAAGACTTCCTGGGGGAAATAACCACCCTACCTACACATCAGCTTGAAGGGGCTGGGATTGAAACCCACAGTCAATGGAGCAGATCCTACATCCCACCTCCACCTCCTTTGCATGAAGTTTCTCCACTTCTGCATTTGGCCCAACATGTATATTTAAGTCCTAGAAACTGGGAAGAAAGAAAGAAAATCAACATCAAACCTAAATATAAAGCCATTCTGCAGACAGCCATGCTTTCAAGCAAGGTCCTAAGAAATGTTTTCATCACTCCCAGTGAAACTCTAGGACTTTCCTCTCTAAGCACTGGCAGAGCTGCAGATGAAAGGCTCCTGCCTTGGAGCTCAACTTTTGATCTCCCCATTGCCTGCATGCTTGGCTGAGGAGCGCTGCTGCAGCTCTGCATCTCTCTTCCAAAAGAAAACAAGTGTTTTCTCTCCTCTCCCCATTTAATATTATCCCAGTTTACCCAAGGGATGGACAGCCCTATTTTCTGAGGGTCAAATATTATGACAGCTTTGGATACCAGTGTTCTTACAGTACTTCTGGCAGTTGTCTTCCAAAATAACTTTACTTGTCCTTTTTAAGGAATAAACGTTCCTGGATACTTCAGCTTTGATTCTTGCTGGGTTTGGGGGAGGGTTTTTCTCCAAGGGATGGGGTTTGGAGATCTATTTATTTTTTCAGAGGAAAACTCTGTCTGTTGTGAGACGGCTCTTAAATGAAACATGGAGCATTGTCAATCTCTGTGGAAGACAAACAGCCTCAAAGATGCTGAGCTATCACTTGCTGTTGGAATTTTTGAGGACCAAGGACTGAAAAAGTGAAGTAGGAAGTGTTTCCAAGGGAAATTGTGGGTGTGTATGAGATTCACTGCCGGGAGTGGTCTGACAAGTGGGGGCTGCTCACCACCTTAGAGGTCTTGCAGGTAAAATTAGGGAGGGAGGAGCTGATTTTCTGCTGTTGCATATGGTATCCTTTGCTGCTATAGAAATGGAATGTAAACCTCTGCCTTGCCAGAAATCTCTGCTCAGGAGTTGGTATTGATTTACACCCACTTAGCACTCAATTTGTGCTGGTTTAAACGTCTGCTTAAGACAGTGGCAAATCAGGATAATTTTGTGGTAGTCCTGAGTCAAGTAGTAGCGTAATCAAGAGTAATGACCATGGAGGACTGGCTTTTTGTTTTGTACATACACTTGCTCTTCCTCCTCAGTGGAAAGGGAGTTGTTGTGAGGAAGGACCAGCAGGTGCTCAGTGCATCTCCTGGCACAGCGGTGCTCCCACACCTCCGATGCCTGAGCAGATTCATCATCTCCTGCTCTGAGATATGTTAAAGACCTCCATAAAGCAATCTTGTGCCTCTAAAAGCTGTGACTCCAAAGTAACATGATGCAGAAAACTGGTTTTAATTAGAAGGAAAAGTGTATTTTAAGAGCATTTCAGCTAATGCATCCTAAACCCTCCTGTAGAGGAACAAGTTATGTTTTCACACCTGCTGTGTTACTGAGGGGAACTCCCAGGGATTGCTCTGATCAGCTGATGCTAATGCAGTTTTAACCATCTCAATTAGGATTTTTGGCAACTTTCACTAATACATTACATGCATTTTTAAGCCCAGTTGAGTAACACCCTGTGTCTCCAGTAGTGAGAGGGAGTAAACTGGTTATAGGTTAAGTACGATGTGAGAGGAAACACTGCCAGTGCCATGGCATCTCTCTCTGGATACATTTAACAAAGCAGTTAAAGAAAAAAGGGGCAACTTGTCTTGCATTAGTAGTGCCATTTCTGGGATCATGCTGGGAGCACATCTGCTCACTCCTGCAGGACTTCTGCCTTTCCCTCGCGGATGGGAAAGACACAGGTTGTCTCTGCTTCCATGAGCCTCTCCAGCTTTTCTCTTTATTCTCACTCTGGGGCTCCTTCAAGGCTTCCCCAAAATCCCTGCAAAGATATGGCATGTTCACTAATGTGCAGAACAGTCTGTGAGTGAAATACCTTAGAGTCAGCACAGATGTACCTCGAGTACCTGGTGAATGGGAAGGGCTGTGCTCATCCCATGTCTCTTGTCTCACCCTGAACCCAAATTCAGTTCCCCTCTGCTGTGGGATCCTCAGCACATGAGCAGCCCAGTTTTTCTTCCCTCTGTTTCGTTGGTACAGCAGCACTGTTCCTCCCTTAGACTCTAAGGACATCCCAGGAGCATTTGGATGCTGCTGCTATGGCACACATAACTCCTTGTACCCTCTGCGCACTGAAGGCAGGGGATAATTTTTCAGAGACAAAATCCCATTCCAAAAATTAATTGCGTCAAGTGCTGTGGGATTTTGCTGAAACTCCCCTTTCAGATTTATAAGGCTGACAAATACAATTTTTTTCCCAGCTTGCTGGCCATCTGCTGATCCTCTATAAATATAGCTGATATAGTGCTTTGTCTTAAAAAGGAAGAAGACTCACATTTACACACAACCTGTAAGGAGGTGGTGCCAATGAAAGGTATGAGGAATTAGAGTTGGCCAGGACCCATGAATCACATAGAAGAGCAGTATGGCTAAATGTGCTGCGGGATCAATTCACTCTAAGGGCTGAACAATCTTCCCAAACAGCCTGACACCCAGTAAAGGCCATGTTGGTGACATTGCTTGTTTCCCCTGGTTGTCTGTCTTCTCACAGATTTAGCATCCCTGTGAGTGGTTGTACCCAACCCAGCTTTCACCTTTCCAAGAAGGTGCCAGATGGCTTGCGGACTGTGCCCCATGGCAAAAAAAAGAGGAGAAAGGAGGAGAAGGAAGGAAGGAAGGAAGGAAGGAAGGAAGGAAGGAAGGAAGGAAGGAAGGAAGGAAGGAAGCACACACTCAGCAGGTAAAGGGTGTGAACATTACCTAACAGAAAAAGAAGGTATTATGTATGGATTTTGCTACATGTTCTATCATATTGTGTGCACACAGGAGGTGTCTTATCTCTGCAGAGGTAAACATTCAAACATGCTGGGTTATAAATTGGCCCATCAGCTGGGAAACAGCCCAATCACCACGCTGATACCCTCGTGCCCCTGCTCCTCCTCACTCCTGAGCAGTATGTAAGTCCTTGGCATAGAGGTGTGTATTCCTCTTACATAGCTCACAAGTAGGAGCTGCCATTTTTGGATATAAACATTTCTCCCTCTGTTTCTGGCCATTGGAGCTTTGAATGCATTTGCTCTTGGGTTTGGCAATAAAGGGAGTTCTTGGCATTTTATTTTCCCTCCCTGCCTTGTGAATCCAGTGTTGGTTTGTGGGGAGTCCTTGCAGGCAGACACAGGCAAACAAGGGGCACAGCATCTCCCCGGGGCATAAGGAAATGGCCCTTGCCTGATTCTGTAGCCTGAGAAACCATGGCCAGGCCCTGCCAGAGAATAGGAAGGAGAGGGGTTGGGTTTTTCTCTAGAGAACTGGGGCTGTGAACACTGTCTAATGGCACTGGGTGGGAGCATTTTGAGGCTCCCCAGGACTTGTCTAAGCAAGTGGGATGAGTGACAGATTCCTCCTCTGAGACCAGCGAGGAAGAAATCTTCCATTGCTGCAAAGCAGCCTCAGGAGAACATCTCCCTGACTGCTCCTCCATCCTGGAACTGAGATCCTCTGCAGCTTTTTCATGCCTCTGTGTGAAGGTCAATGCCAGTGTCCCCGGCCAGGGAGGATGCCTCGCCCGTGCCCTGCCCTGTGCCCTCGCCTGCCCGCTCTGCACAAGCCCCTGAAGAGCACGAGTGGTCGGGCAGATGTTCCGTGGCTCCTCCGGCACTCCACAGTGCTCCGAAACCCCGCAGGCTGGGTCCTGTGTGCCCGTGGAGGGGGAGGCATGGCCCATTGTGCATTGACAAGGACTGGAAGACAGTAAACAAATAAATCAAAAATAATTGAAATGACACCATGGGAAATAACTCCGTGGGGCTTGCAAGCAGACAACTTCTTCCCAAGGAAAGTTACTGGGGATGCTGCCTTGGAGATGTCAATGTAATGACAACAAAAACAAAACCCACCCCAAACCAGGCAGCGTTTAACTAACGGGTCCCTTTTAAGTGTAGGATATTGACATTGTGTTTGAATGGGGCACCGTAGGAGCCCAAACTTGCCATACATGTATTTCCAAACCTACCACCTTCTGTAGAAACATCAAGGGAATACATTTGAATGGAAATAAATTCAGCTAACGCCTATTGATGCAAATGGGCAATTTCAAGTGCATTAAAGAATGCAGCCAGAGACGCTTCAGCAAACAATCCTGATCATGTTTTAATTAAGGTATTTTCTTTCTTCTTCTTTCTTTTTTCTTTCTTCCTTTTTTTGTCCCCTCCATTTGTGGGCACAATAGCAAAGAATCCTCTTGGTCCCTGAGAAGACAAAATTACACCTAAAAACCAAAGCTGTCTAAAAACATGTGCTTTGATAAACATAGATGGACATGAATTTAATTGTGCCCATGCGCTTTCACTCTGCAAAGGTGACAGCTGAGCCAATCAGCTAACTAATTAACATACACTGCAAACGAGATTCCTCTTTTCTCAGGCCCGGGACAGATGGCCTATGCCACTCAGCCAGCTTCCTGCACCTAATCCCCTGCTCCTATTTGCTCCAGTGGCTGCAGATATTTGCATTCACTCAACAATAACCTATTGAAACGAATCACTCCCTTTTTTCTTGCCACCTCCAAGAAAGCCCTACACACCACTGCAAATGTGGAAATGCTGCCACAAAAGAACCAATTATTATTTACAGGAAAATACCAGAAAAAGGAAAAATCCCAGGATTGCTGCTAAAAATAAAACCAAACCCTTAAAAAAAACGGGGGGGGGGGGGGGGGGGGGGGAAGGAGGGGGGTGTGAAGAAATAAAATAACATTTCTGAAAGGGTCTAGTTCATAAGGGCTGTATTCAGAGTGCCTGGAGCAGGTTTTGCCCACTCCTGTTGCCATTGAATCCAATAGTGTGCTTTACTTACTAACAAGTTTTGTGCTTTATTTTGGACAAACATTTTCTGCCTTGGCCAACAATACAGATTCAGATTTGTTTTCTAACAGTCCCTTTTCCAATGGCCCACCCAACTGACAAGAATAAAAACGGTTGTAAAGCAAGACTTGTTCTCAACAATATCTTTTATCTAAGCACATCCCTAGATGCGCCATGGAGAAACCCAGGACTGGGTAGCCTGAGGCTCTGTTTTGTGTGTTGGAAGATTTGGGTGCTGCAGCATCCCCAGCTGCTTCCCACCAACTGTTGCTGTCCCCTGGGGGTCCAGGGTGGACTCTCAGGAGGGGGTTGTGAAGGATGGGCAGACCTTAGAGTGGGGTAATGTAGCTGCCTTTGGTATTGTTGGCGGTTTTGGGCACCCTACTCCAACCTATCCTGCAGCCCAGGGTTGCAGAGTTCTTCCCAGTTTCCTCAGAAGTCAGGCTGTGCTGGTTTTTTTTGGATGCCATGGAAAGAGTTGTTTTAAAAATACAGCAGAGCATGTACTGTGATGCTCTGCAATGTGTTTTCAAGGATGCAGAGGCTTTGCCATGGTTGTGAGAAGAGTCCTCATCCAAGCACTGGAAGGAGGCAGTTCTCAGAGCCCTTTGACAGTGCAGAGCAAGGAGTAGGCAGTGATGGGGAAGAAGAAAAGTAAAACCTAAGGGGCATTTGGGAGATCAAAGAGAAAATTATTTGGGAAAATCCTTCAAAATACACTGATACAGTCTAAGGATACAATGCCTCTAGAAGAGCTTCTTCAGTCAATTGTTACTGCTTGGGTACAAACCAAGACTGCTAGGTCCCAATAACACACCTGTAGCGTGTGTCAGTGTTGGTAAAAACATTACCAGCTGCTTGGATCAGGTTTGAAATTATTGCTTTGGGGTTTTTTATGTTTGTTTGTTTAGTTTTGTTTTTCTAATACAGGGGAAGTTCAAAATATCTGACATCAAAAATCCTTCCCTGTGTTAGTTTTGGTGCAGCTTTAATCAGTGGTATTTTTGGTACAACTTTAATCAGTTTAATCACATTTATGCTGTACTTTATTTCAGCTGAGATGATCCCAGCAACTGATTCAAGTGCTGACTGATACAACCAATTAACTGAGTTTTCTTTCCTGGATTATGAGATACAAAAATATCTACTCTTGGAGTGACACAGCTGGTTGCATGGCTTCATGTTTGGCTGTTGGTGCCTTGAGTGAGCCCTTCTGGGGAAAGAAATGGCTTTCTGACATCCATCTGCCCTAGCATATTGGTCCACGTAGTGGGATCTCAATTCATGATGGGTTAATGCCAGCATTAAAATAGTGAGGATTAATCGTACTCGAGAAGGAGCCTGCAGTGACAAATGGAATGCCCTTCTCTCCCTCTTGCTGTCTCAGTTCAGTAGAAACACTTGCAATGCTTCTGGAGGATTACAAACATCAGATTTTCAATGAAATTCCACAGGAGTATCCACTGAAATATTTAAGATGCAGTTCCAGACCAAGGACTGGCAGGGAAACTCCTCAGCAAATATTTCCAGATTCATCAGAAGAGTTGAATGCATGAAAGTTTGCTTCTAGCTTGAGAAGATCTTTGCCCAGGCTTTGTGTGCAGGCACTCATGTGCTTTGCTGGCGAAATGAGGATTTGGAGACGCGCACGGCCCATGTCCCTATGGGCAGGTAGGTCAGGACACCAGGGCGAATTTGCCCCCTTGAAGGTGCACCAAGAGTATTTTTATAACACAAAACAGAGCTTCCCAGGAATCTCAAACCCCAACTACTTTTACTTGTTTTCACAAGATTTATACTTTTTCTCTGTCTGTTGTCAGAGTCACATGGAGAGACCAAAGCAGAGTAGGAGAGGCTCTCCTCCATATATCTGCAGTTCAACCAGAGTGATGACAAGCAACCAACCAACATCTGAGCAGGCTGTGATGAAACTTCGTGCTTGTCTGTGCAGTCTTTCTCCTTTCACATCAGCAGCCACGCTACAGGGTCCTCATCTGACCTGCAATTCCTCAACCTCAATTCTCAAAGGCTGGGTGGCCTAATTAAAACCAACAGAAAAATGAGAATGCAATTTTGCCCTCTGCACCTCAGCCTACAAGCTGGTTTGATCATTCCTATCACCTTTTCCACACTTCTAATATCTATTCCACATCCATCCAGCACGGGAATGGTTACAGGAGCATAGCTAAGTAACCCATTACAGGAGCTGTGGGCCCACTTGCTATTCCCTCTTATCTTTCCAACAGATCCAGTCCCTTCACAGAGACAGGAATCCACCCCTGCTATTTTTCCCCTGGAGCAGTCTCCTGCTCTAGTCATCGAAATGAATATGCAAGGTGGAAAGATTGAAGCCTGGTGAAAAGCTGTGCTCTCCTCTGCATCCTAAATAACCACTGATCTCTCTGTAAAAATAACTTCTCAGGGGACTGCACGGATTCACTGGCTGGTTTGCACGCAATTAAAAGAAACCCAACAACAACAAGAAAGTCCCCTGTATTTTTAAGACAGAGCTATTTTTCATAGCAGAGCTTTAAAAGTCCTTATAAATGTGAGATGCCAGTGGTTTCTCATGAAAACAAAAGATCCCGGGGCTTAGCTCTCTGCTGAGAGGGGAGGAAGCGCCAGGGTAGAAGTGAGGGAACATTCAATCGGGCTGCTCTGACAGCTTTATAGCCCAGATACAATGGGCAGAGCCTCGGTACTGGTGAGCCCCATCCCGGCTCGCCCCCCGCGGCTCCGCGGTTTCGCTCCCGCGGCTCCGCCGATTCTTCTGCGCGGCCCGACCCGACACGGCCCGTCCCGGCCGCGGCCCCGCACCGGGGCCCCGCACACCTTTGTGAGACCCCCGCCAGAAAAAGCGGCTGTTTAGCAAAACAAAAGGACTCCCATAATCTACTTATTGTGCCTCATTAGGATTGCGGGCGCCCTCTTCTAATGGGAAAGTTATAGGATCAAGCCGGCGGCGCGCTGCGGGGTTACCGCGCTTGGTAATAAAGACATTTTTTTCCCCGTTCATGTCCAAGCATGACAAGACACAGAGGGCTCGCTCCCGAGAAGCCACTTGACATCTTCATTGTTCTACCTTCTCCGCTAAACACTTTTTCCACCGTTTCTTGGGGTGAGCGTCACGAATCCAAGCGCGGCTTTTCCAGGGAGAGGGGGTTTGATTTGGCTTTTTGTCTGCTCCCGGCTGCAGAAGGGAGCGCGCTCGGGCAGGATTTCTGCTCATTTTCAAAGGAGAGTCCTGGACAGATGTTATCAGGCATAGTTTATATAAATCCGAGCCTAGGTTAATTCAGAAAATATGTCATTTCTGCAACAGCTGTGAACCACACAATGTTATCGTGCTCCTGATATGCGGGCACTTAGATAACATGACAGTCCCTAGGTGATAGGGTCATATAAACCTTTGATGCTGAAACACATGCAAATTCCCCTTAGAGTTGGAAATGCAGTGCTTCTGGGGGCTGTTTAAAGAAGACATTGTTCAGATAGTGTTTCTCACTGAAGCTGCAGTTTCTTATTTCCAAAGGAGAGGAGCCAGCTCTGTTGGATATTACAGAAGTCCCTTAGAAACATTTGAGAGAGAGCTTAAAATTAACCATTGTAGCCCAATTTAAATGGATTTATGGAACATAAAATAAAACAAAAACTTGGCTTGTTTAAGAAACTGTAGAGTCAAAAATCTGACGTGCTCAAGTAAATACAGCAGCCAGAGACGTGCTGCAGAAAACATTTGTGAAACACTGAGCATTTGACTTTTTCTTCATATGTAATTTAATTCTAACGGACCATATTGTGTCATCAGTTTTGAAGTGAGAATACTTGATGAAGTCTTCAGGGGAAGGGCTTAAAAAAACAGTGACATGGTAAGGACACAAGGATTTCGAAGCCCTTCAGCAGCCTAAAAAATCCTCAGTCCCGAGCACTTTATTTAGGCAAAACGCAGAGGTTTCCGGCGGCAGAGCTCGGACTAACCACACAGCCTGTTTCAAAAAACATTTAAAAGTAGATCTCCCTTGTAGGAAACACATGTATTATTTAATGGATCATGACAACGCTGCCTTTCAATTTGTTGAAACACATTTGAAACAGTGTTGAGGACTATCACACCCGGGGGACACTGAGGAAGGAATTTTGGATGATGCAAGGTCATTCCCTGCTTTGCCTGCGATAAACCTCCCTCTTCCAAATGCCCTAATCTTTTCTTGATATCTCAGTGCTTACAGAAAATCACTGTGGCCTCTTAAAGACAAAGAATGGTCAACTTTTGTTCTACACAAAGATAACTTCAGTTTATAATCTCATTTGAAGACCAGCTATCTGTATGGTAAAAAAAAATAAAGTTTTAGACCATGATAATCATATTAGATCATTTTTATATTGCTAGTGTGCTAATATTGAGGTGGATTTCTCTTTTGTTTTTTTTTTTTTTTTCCCCCATACATTTTCTAAGCACCCCTTGCACACACAGTCACTGGAAGTAGGTGTGTTAGGGTTTCTGTGAGGGATTATGGTATTGAAATCTTTGCTGTGGGTGATGAAGAGCCCAGGTCTCTGAGCCCTGGCTGCCAGGTGACACGTAATCCAGCTCTTCTAACCACGTGCAAATGTTTGCTCTGCAATAAGTGCAATTTCAAACGCAGCCTGTGCTTACATGCATGAAGTGCACAGAGCCTTCAAGCAAAACGCTGCAGCCAGCAGATATGGCCTTCCCAGGAATGCAAGGAGGAATGAAGAGCAGTCACTGTTCCTTGGAAGCATTTAGTGAAACAGCCAAAGTGGGAGAGCAATAACTGGTGAAGGACTGCCAGGGAGTGTAACCTGGGAAGATGCTGCCCTTTCAGGCAAAGCAGATGCATTTTGCAGAGCTCTAGGCAATGACAAGTCTTGGAAAGCCATGGGTAATGTTTCACCCACTAGCCTGCAAGGAGACCAGATTTCTTGGAAATAAAACATTTCTCGTGGGTGTCTCATAAACAAATTATTCTGGCTACATCCATTGAGCCGTCCCTTCCTAGAAGAGCAAATACACAACAAAGCCCAACGAAAAATGAAGTCGAGCTATGCTGGCACAAAGAGCGATGCATGGGCTGAACCTGGAGTTATGCCATTTTCCTTAATCTGTTTGTAGGGAGGTAACAAACATTCAGTTTCTCCTGTGTATCAGCAGCTTTGAGGGCTCTTTGTAAGCAGAGCTAAAGTCAAGTGCATCAGTAATGCCTGTTATTGTGGCAGACACCACAGAGAGAGCATTAGGAGCTCCCTCCTCACCCAGGGAACACAAACCAGGGTGTGTTTATGGCCCAATAATTGCTTGTTTGTGTAAAGTAATGATGTCCCTGTTTGGCTTTTAGACCAATTAGTAGAATAAAGGTGGTAAAAACACCAACATAATTAGTCTAATGACTATGTTTATAGTCATCACTGACACTAAGTGTAAAATCTCTAGCCTTTTTGACACGCCGGTTTTATAGTGCAATATAAGGAGGGCAGTAACGTTAGGATGTAGGGGAGTTCCTCTGCTTTTGTAGCTGACTTTGAATGCCCCTGCACAATCCGATGTGTTTCGATCGCCTGGGGTGGCTGGCTGTGGCCTCATATTAAAGGAAAGTTGCCCCTGCTAATTATTCCTTGTACTGCTTTTCCCCCTTGCTAATTAAGAGTGGCAGAGAGATTTGATTATCATGTTTTCCTAGTAGTTAAAAAAAGACAAGATCGAACCTCAACCCTCCCCAGATCCCCAGGCTGAAGCAGATGCTGCTCCTTGCATCCAGGGTTTCATTGCTTTATCAATAAGTTACCAGCTGAGATTGCCAGGGACTTGCTACCAGCAGTTGAAGGCATTAAAAATCAGTCTTCTAGTGCCAGCCACAATGCCAGGGCAGTGTTTGGTGGGTAAACAGGAGAGTTATCTGGATGTGCAGCTCCCTCTGAAAACATGAACATCTTCACTGTGGAACCACAGCTCCCTTCCTGGTGCAGTTCAAAAGTGACTGTTGAGATTGGGAAGGCCAAGATTCAACCTAGGATAATTATTCACCTGGAGCCTCTCTTGAAAAAAGCAATGCAAGTTCTTTTGAGGGTCTCTCCTGCTGATATGAAGACCTCTTTCAGTGCCTGTGCTGGGAAAACTGTGCCACACCGTCCCTTTGTGTTGCACTTGTGGCAGCAATACTGCTATTGCCAAATCCGTCCTTCTCCAGTGAGCTGATTTCTGCTGGAAAAATCCACTTTTCAATGCACAGGAGCAGCACAACTAGGAGACCTTGCTGCATCACCCAGTGTCACTGAGTGCTCAAGGTAATGAATGTCCCCTGTACCTGCCACAGTGGTGGAGTCTTCATCACAGTGCACATTTCAAAGCATAGCAGAGATTTTCTGATGTGTTATTCAGTGTGTTGTCTGATAACAGCCTGGGTGAAGACCTCAGATTTTCCTCATGAGTGTGGGGAATGAAGAGGTATTGCAACCCCACCCTCTGTCTCTGAAAGTCCCTGAATTTGTCCCTAAGATCCTGGACATGATTACCTTTATGACCTCTTCTTTTGCTCCATTTCCACACCTCAACACCTGCCCTGGCACAACTCCCTGAAGAAGAGGCTCTTGTATCTGTTTAAAGCCACGGGGGAAAACCAGCTGTCTCATTTTAGGAGTAAAACAATGGCTCAACTCAACCTGTTTTGTAAGTCTGTCCCCAGAGGACTCTAAGGGCACGGGGACATCTGCAAACAGCAGAGAGCCAGCCTTAATTCCCAGATGTTGGTCATTGCACCCACTGCTGGTTCTGCTGTCCAGCAAGCCTGCCAGCAGGATTTGGTTTCCTCCTGATCCATCAGGGAAGGTGGTCAGTGTCTGCCTTTGCAGAGGAGCAGAATAACGAGACAGATCAACGGGGACCTTTCAAGTGGCAAATTATGTAGTAATGCTTTAAAGGTAGTTTTTTTCCTAAGAACTCAGCTAATAAAAAGGAATGGGGAGTGGTAGCATTTTGACCATAAGTTTGGACTTCTCAATGCTTAGGACTCCCTGTGAATTCAGGCTAGTTTTGCTGAGGGTTTTTAGAATTTTTTTAATGGCTTCAACAGATGTGAAAACCATAATTTGTTGAATTAAAGATGCTAATAAAGAAGTTATCACTTGCTCAGGAAGCTCAGCTTTGGGGTTTTAAAGCATTTATTTTTTAGCAAGAGGTCCATCTTTCTTCCAGCCTCTGCTGAAGCTCAGCCCTCATGGCTGGACTGCTCTCTTTCCATGGCTTATCTAAAAGAGGTTCTGTCTTCCTTCACTCTTTTCAGATCAAAGGGAACATTATCAGTTTACAAAGCATCCTCATTTCTTCCTGTCTCCCAGCACCTCTGTCTCACTAACCTTCCCTCCAGGGTCAAGGGATTGGGACCCAGGCTGCTGGGAGCACTCGTTCCCCTTGAACAAGGGTGGCTATGGAGGTCTTCTGCACTTTGAGAAGTGAATCAGAAAATCATGCCTAAATTTCCTACTCGCAGGAAAAGTTGCTTAGTCTGATGATACGGGCCACCAAACATTTCTGGTGGAAGATCACTGAACACAGGGAGTTCACGATGGAATCAATTTAACCCCCTGTCCTTGATTTGTGCTGTGGGGAAGAAAGGAATAAAAGGCATAAAAATGTAAGTTAAAGACAGTGTCACCCTTTGCTTTGAGTTTCCTGCTTTTTGTCAGGCTAAGTGCTCAATGCCATTTAAATGCAAGTTTTCCATAGGAGAATCCTCCCCCAGCTGGGCTTCCACAGAAAGTTTTGCAGTGCCCATTGCCTTCATGACTGTGAGTCGGGAAGCAGTTCATCCAAAATCGCCTGTCGTCAGAGAGTTCACTCCATCTCGGGGTTTCACTGTGGTTGGGTGATGTTTCCTTGAGGCTTGGAGCAAAGACAGGAGGAAGCACTTCAACCTCTGACATGGTTTGTCACACAGTACTATTACTTAACCTCTTTCTGCCTCAGTTTACCTGACAATCCAATGGTTAACAACTGGTGTTGTAGGGACATTACAAATCTGTAATATTTCCAAGTGCCTAAACATCCCTTGTGGGTTGCACTTAGGTTGGAACAACTTCTTCAAAAATCTCTTTCGCTAATGCTGCATTTTTTCTCCTTGCCAAGATGGCCAGATGGATCTCAGTTAAAAAAATGAAATTAATAATTTTTTTTGCTAAATTCTCATTACAGTATGTTACTGATAGAACACTTGCTTCTTAAATATTTTCTCCCTCCTATCTATCCCACCCCTGTCTTGCCCGTAAACAGATTCTCAATTAACCACGAGAACAGATTCTCAATTAGGAATGGGCAAAACTTGCAAGCTCATTTTCACATATTTATAAGGTTGGTCAATGTTTTTCTGTCTCAGATGATATTTTGCATTGGTTTTCAATTAAATAAAAGCATCTGCTCACTGGAAAAAATGTTTCAGCACAACTGAAGCTACTAACCAGTCTTGTTCTTTGGTGAAATATGTGCTACGTCTTTTTTTCTGTTGGTGGTGACCCTAGTTTTTGACTGTAATTTTTCCCAGAGGTTATTGAACCCTGAAATTTCCCACTGATTTAGTAAGGTATGAGGTAAGGACCCTCTCTAAAAGCCAAACGTGAAAATAAGTGAGAATTCAGTTATTCAAGTGTAGACATGTCTGCTTCCCAATCCTGCATTAACTGGATATACCTGATTACCCCTGGTTTCACCTGGAGAACACATGGGTTGTCCTTCACCTTTTATGCTTTGGTGGAAATCCAGAATAACTCCATCAGACCAATGGAGCTGTACCCAGAGAGGCCACACGATTTCATGCCTGAAATTCCTGCCTGAGCAAATCACTGTGATTCATGCTGTGACTTGGAAGCACAGTGGATGTGCTGAAGGCCAGATTATCCCAGAAATCCCCCCAAATGGCCTCTGTATTGGTCACTCATTCTGTCTAGTGGTGGCTCTGAGCACAGTCCAGGGAGGACAGAGAAGGATTAATTCACCTTCACCACTGCTGAGCTCGTGCAAGCCCCAGGCAAAGCCGCTTTCTCAGGAAGCTGAGGCGAAGAAAAGCTAATTTGTCTGCCCAGGTGAGACTATCCTTCCTGTTATAATTTCATATTTGAAAACACAGCCCTGGCCTAAAGCCTATTTTCAGGATTTCAGCCAAACCCAGGTCAGCCCTGGAGCACCACGAAGGTGGGACAGGCTGTCCCTTGGTGCGGGGATCTGCGGCTGGGTTTAAGCACCGGATTAGCTGCAGAATAGCTAAGCTCCTATAAGTCTTGGGAAAACATGCTGCCCTTCCATGCTTAGTGGGTTTGCCAGTCTCTCCTGTCACTTAGAATGAATGGGGAGAGAAATCATTATTTAATTATCTGGGAAGCCCTTTAAAAGACTAATCAGCAAGGAATTTCTCTCCAGTAGTAACAGCTGGCTCTCACACTATGAGTCACAAAGAGAGATATTAAAAGGCTGTTTTTCTCAGTTAGTGAACTTATTAACTGTGCTCTCCTCTTTTATAGAAATGCTGCATTGTTCTCTTACAATGGTCCCCAGCCCTTGAGAAACATGACAGCATGCTGAAGGGGATGGGGGGGCTGTCTTACTGTAAGTTGGAGTTTACCTAGTCCAGGATCTCACACTTCAAACCCCAGTTTTGCTTTTTTGGGGGTTCAAATGAGGCTCTTCCCTGCAGCCAGGTGGCAAAGGGGTCTGTCATAAGAGTCAAATAGAGCATGCACCACGAAGGGGCACAGCAATTTGTGCAGTGAGAGCCAGCAATTCATTTCCCGGCTGCCCTTACAACCAGGGAAAATTGCATCCAAGCTGGCTTCCCCTTGGAGAAGCAGTGGTTTGGCTCAGTGCTGTGGGAATGGCAGAGAGGACCTGAGCTCAAAGCAGTGGGCTGGGTAGGATGAGCTGAAATATATCTTTCTGAATGAGATTGGGACATGGAAGATAGAAAGGGAAGAGGTGCCCTTGCCAGGACAATAGCTCTCAGTGGATGCTCCTACTCAGGGCTGTGAATTGTCACCAAATTGGGAAGACCTGACCCAGCTCTGCCCAAAAACCTCTCTGCACCAGCTCCTCTGATGTCAGTGCTCAACAGTGGATTCAGGAATGATAATAGCCACAGGGCAGCTATTAAACCTCAGTGCAAGGAAGTGGTTTTATGTTCAAGTGGCATCTTAAGTGACATTAAATGAGGGAAGCCATGTCTCAGCCAGTGTAATTCTGGCTACCTGTCCCTATCTCTGGGTTTACACTTTGGGCACCAGGTTTGCTCTCCTCTGCAATCTGCAGTTGTGTAATGAGCACTTCAAAACGCAGCAGACCCCATCAGCACCTCCAGGTCTATCAGCCAGACCCTTGGCCTTATCAGAGCTTTGCAGAGGGAATAGCTGCCTTCCTTCCCTGGGCCTGTCAGCCCTCAGAGTGTTTAAACACGTTGCTCTCCAAACACAACCGGTCCAATTGCTGTGGGAGTGTGGGGATGGGGAGCAGATCCCTCCAGCAAACTGGGGCACAAATGACTGGAGAGGTCACTCAAGATCAAGCATTTAAATGTGAAAGATATTTACAGCAACAAATTGAATTCTTACTATTTGAGCCAGTGTCTCAGCACAACAGAGAGGAGGAATCTCTGTCCAGGTGACATTGGGCTCTCTGCTGCAGGGGAAAATGCGCAATAACACTTACCTTGCACAGACAAAACTGGTATGAACACAACCATCCTCTCCTCTTCTGAGGCCCTTGCTGAAGACAGACGGCTCAGCAGTCTGGCAGTAATGGATAAATCTCAAAGGGCAATATTTCAGCTTATATAAGGGGATGGGGCTTCCTGCCAAGTGAGCTTCTACAATTTACATCAGGGAGGATTTGGCTGGAGATAAATCAGGTAATCATTCCCCTGGAGGAGCTGCAGTACCATCAGCGCTCACCTGTCTGCTCAGCATCAGAGCCAAGCCCGTCCTCCCTCAGGCAGCTCCAGGTATGAATTGCACATTTGGGGTGCTTTGGGAGAGGGGGGCCCTGGCAATGATGAGAAGCACTGGCAAACTCAGGCGTGGATAAACACTGGAGAAATAGGTGTTTAACTGGAGTGCTTTCCCTTAGAGAGGAGACCCTGCCAGGTGGGCCAATTGCCCCAAAGGATCTGTGTTCAGTTCCCTGCTTTGCCTCTTTTTCCTGTGCCATCAGTCTCTTGGTCTTTGTCTGCTGCCTCCCAGCACATCCTTCAGTGTCCTGGTCTGTACGTCGAGAATTAAGCAGGACTTCTTCTGTTTGTCCTGTCTGTTCAAGGGATGGGATGGAAAGCAGGGCAAGAAGTGAGCAGTATTTCCATCTCCTCTGGCTCACATCCCTGCACAGCTGCTGCTGTGGAGGAACACAATCATCGTTGTGGGGTGGTGTGGGCTCACCCTTTTCTCCTGCTCCAGGACAAATCTGGGAGAGCTGGTGAGTCAGAGCTGTCTGCACCGGAGCTTGTCCTGGAGCTGCTCTGATGGAGTTGCTGGCACCAGCCCTCCCTCGCGGCACTGCCTGCAGCTGCAGCTCCCCACTGCTTTGGGAGCAGACAGACATTTCCAGCTCCTGGCTCTCTGCATCTGTTCAGGAGCAGGATATTCTCCCAGGCTTTTGTCCGTGCATCCACCACCTGTAATGCTCAAGCTTGTAGGGCGTGAGCCACAGCACTCTGGTGCAAACCCTGCTTCCCCCTCTTTCCTTCCACTAACCAGAGCTTTCCCTAGAGCTGCTGGATGTAAATGAAGCCTTGCTGAGCTGAGGCTGTACCTGATGCTCAGGGGGAGTTCTTCAGCAGCCAGAGATGGAGCTTCCTTTGCCTCTGCCTTGCATGCCTACTGCTTTGTTGTATAAATAAAAACCAAATTGTTCCTTATAGTTTGTATTTTGTTTTGATACTTGGTGGACTCAGAGCATGCAGAGGAGGTACACACACAGGGAGTTCTCCAGCATCCCAAGGGAGACCAATAAACCTCTAATCAGTGCTCTGGGAAAGAGGTCTCCTCTAGGTTGCTTTTGGTATGTGTATGACAGAAGGATGTGATGATGCCTGCTTAAGAAAGGGCCCTGCTGTAGATCCCATCCCCAGATCTCCCAGGCTGTTTTAAAAGACAAGGAGGAAAAGTCATTTCAAGCTTTGCAAACTGCAGCTTGATGCACAGAGGACTAAGAGCTCCATCTGACCACCTTGAAATGGTTATCTGCTGCTCTGGACAAGACTGGGAGTTTGTCAAACTCCTGAAGAGGGCCAACACATCAAACAGAAGGGTTGAGGCCATTTGTGTCCTCTGGGGGCCAGAAGGACCCTGAAGACTGGACCCTGAAGACTGGATGCCTTTGCATAAACAACTGAATTGAGCTGTCTTAAATCAAACTGTCAGAGGAGAAGACTGAGACAAGATCTCCTGCAGTAAAAGACTCGTGCCTGTTTCTGCAAAGGGCACTCACATCACTGGATATTGTACAATATCAAAGCGTTTCTGGCCTAGGCTGCTATGACAGCTCCTTAACAGATAAGAAAATATGCCTTTATATTTGCCATTTGATTGTGAAAGGAGACATTTTAATCAACATTTGTCAGCCTGTCTGATGTGTAAGTTGTATTTTATTCTGTTACACCGCTCTTATTTGTGTCCTACAGCCTGTTTGCTCACAAACAGCAGAGATTATCTCTTCTATAGGGAAACTGTGGCTTTCTTCTTCTTAATTGGGAAAAATTCCTGCTGAAGTTCTGTCAAAATTGATGGGTCCCAGCTCAGGTGAGTGTCCTAGAGGTAAAAAAGGAAAAGGGGTCAGACACAAAAGTATTTTAGAGCTAAACTCAGAACCAAGGGGACAGGGGTGGCTGGTGCAAGCGGTCCAAGAGACAGCCACCGTGTAGGAGGGACTGGGCCCCAAGGATGTGAACCTAGTCAGACATTGCTGGTGAAGATGCGGGTGCAGTTGCAGCAAGGATGTTGAAGATGATGGTATTTGTGAGATGCCCAGGAAAAAACAGCCCTGGAGGGCTGCTTCAGCCTTTCTTCTCCCTCCATCTGCTTTTGACCTGCACAGTGAACCGTGCAACTCCCCATCCTGTCCCAGCACCTTCGCCCATCTCCTCTCTGTCATGGGCACCTGCAAATCCTACATCCACCAGGAGAAGTGTAAGAACAGTCCTGCTGGGATGTGGCATGGGCCAGCTGATGTTATTTCCATCCTAGGTAAATAGGTGTTTTCATGCAGGAAGGCACTTTGGGGTTATGGTGACCTTGGATATGTTTTGACCTGTAATTAGCTGGAGGCAGCTGTGCCTCCTGGAGAGGTGATGTGCTCTGGGCTGTGTCCTTACCTGACTGTGTCCTAAAATAGTCCTGTCGATAGGGATTCACCCAGGATCATGGAAGTGCTGTCTGCACTGTGTCCTGCAGCATGGAGGAAATGTTTGTGCAATAAGTGTGTTGCTGCACATCCTTCCCCTCAGACACACAGTCTGCAATGCCTCAGCTTGAGCCCAGGTAAGCTCCAAGTGGCATTGTGGTTTGCAGCTTCCAGGTGTGACAGATAGGGATTTATGGTGTTCAGCTACATTGGTGCTGCCTACAAATTCCTGTTTGCTTTTCTTTCTGATATTTGCAGTGCCCTGGTCTGTCTCTGTGCTGCTGATGCTGAGGATGGATTTGGTTTGTGCTATGAAGTGTAAGCAATGAGGACTCTCAGTGCTTCCCAAGTCTAAGAGATTTCCAAATTCCAAGTAAGTGCCTGGTGGCCCCCATTTCTGCAAAAACAAAGCCAGCACCAAGGGCACCTGTTTAGGAGCAAAACACAGAGCAAGATCTAAGGCCATGGCTTGATGCTATTCCTATGCCTTCTGTGACTGCTCAGTTAAAAGGCATTTTTGCAGAGAAAAACGTGACACTTAAAAGGTAACATATTCTTTTCACCTTCCAGTTTCCAATTCCGTTTGTAACTTTGCTCCAAGAAGTGATCAGGGGCTGCTTTCTTTTCAGCTTAAAATCTCTTTTTTCATGCACTGGATGTCAGCGCTCCCGAAAAGATTAAATAAGGCAGAGGTAATGTAGATTTAAAGAATTTTCCAGATGAAGTGCCAGAGCACTTTGAACTGAAGAAGAAAGAGGTTGCTGTGAGGGGACTGGTTGGTGCTGGGGGAAGGCACCGTGGAGATTTGCTCAGCACACCCTGTGTAGGTAAATGTGCCACGACTGTGGAGTCGTGGGGCTGGCAGAGCACTCCTAACTGCACTGTGGGGCACAGAGCAGTGCTTACAGTGTGCTGACCAAAAGCCACGTAACAGGACTCTGTCCAGTAATGTCTCTGGGGAAAGGTCCTTCCTCAGAGGTGTGAGAGCTGCTGTCCACGACTGGGGTTGGAGGAACCTTGCTCAGCGGCCCTGGTGCTCTCACATGACATACGAGCAGCGCTGACGGGGCAGAGGGAACCTCCATCCCCCTGAGCCCTTGCCCAGAGATCCAACTCTGCCTAAAGAGCAAAACCCATCCAAGGGGAGGTAGCATGGGAGGAAAAGCTGGAATTGCAACAAGTGTGCTTTCTGTGTGTGTTCTGTGGCTGTCTCAGCCAGGGAAGGGGCATCGGATGTCACCAGAGCCAAATGTTGCTGCTACTGCCAGAAAAAGAGCTATCAAGGGCAATTTCTCCTTCTTGTCCTCCAAGGGAAAGATTTCACCCTGCTTCAGCACTGAGGATGTCTGGGCAAGAAGATGAGCTGCCACAAAGGATAAATTACTCCTGTTATCTCCAGATGGATCAGGTCTCTGACTGATGATACCAGCCCATGGGGAGGAAAGTTCCAGGGAGATTTGTGGAAGAACTTGCTCTGTAATGCTCTCAGAAGGTGCAAAGTTACCTTCCGGCCATGGGCAGTGGGTGGAGGGAGGACTGGGGGAGGAACAAGATTTAATAAAAATAATAATATTAAAAAAATCCCCTTTGTATTTCAGTAACAGCTCTTCCAACATTCCCAGACCAAATTAATTCATGAAAAATTTCTGGCAGGTGGGTATGAATTCCATAGATAAGTAAAAAGAGATTTGGAGGTAGAGTGAATAAACAGTTTTGAGTCATGTAAAATGGTACTGGAGTGGGTAGAAAAAGAACCCAGGACTCCAGCTCCTCTCTGGCTGTGTTCTCCTTGTGCCATCTGACCTTCAGGAATACTGTGTGCTCTGGGAGTTTTGTATCTTTTCTTGGGGAATCTTTGAGGAGCTGCAAGGCAGCATGGATAACCCTCAGGAGACTGGAGCACTTTAGGTATCCAATGCCATGGAGCAGATACTCATCTCTGCCTGTTCAGGCTTGTTTCCCCTTCGGGGTACATGGGTGTGAACTTGTGGGGCAGTGCAGGATTATTTGGGAGCAGAAGGTATCAGAAATACAAGTCTTGACAACAACTCAAGGGTTGATTTTCGGGTGCTCTGCACCTGCAATCAGCTTGCTTCTTTCAGAACCCTTCATCAGCCTCCTGGGCAAACTTTCAGGGTGGCTGCTGACCTGATGAGCTCTGGTGAAAAACGCTTGATTGAAATCTGGCTGTGGTTTGAATGGTGAGCTCTTGGGAAGTTTGACACTTGATGCATAGCCAGATTGAACACAAAGCCACAGAGTGCATTACAACAGATGTTCATATCCTGCTTCTGCAGACGTACAACACAGTTGTTGAGATACTTTGGATCCCTTTCATCAGTTTTGGGTGTCTATTTATTTTTTCTTTTATTAAGGGAGCATCCTAAGCTAGTAGCAGGTGCGAGAGTTTGCATTGTGTTTGTACAGCTTCCAGCACATCAGTTCCTGTCCTTAGTGGAGTGAGCAGAATGGAGGCAGAACTGACAGCAGACATGATGACACTGAGCTCAGTCTTCCTTCACCACAAGCAACTTTGCCACATGTGTCCAGTCCCAAAGTCACACTGAACAGCTCTTCCACATGTCCACCTCCATGGCATAAAAAACATTGCCCTGCAGTAATAAATGGCAGACTTCCAGTCAGAGACTCAGAGCTGTGCTGTTGGTGGAGGATTGATCAAGAACATCTTTGATCATGACATAGGAGAGAAATTGTGAAGTAAAATCCCCCCTTGACTCTACAGAAAGGCTCACAGTCCCCTACTTCAAACAAAAGGAAAGAGCCCCACAGCTCCTGCCAGTCTGAGCTGAGAGAGGCTGACTCCTGGTCTCAAATGTGGTGCCAAATGTAGCTCTGAGTGTGTGATCCAAGACAGTGTTAAACACCTCTGTGGGGATCAGTCCCTCTGTCCTTCCCTGCTTCATCTTTTCAGCTCTTGTCAGCCCCAGGTGCCTCTGAGAGAGGTGAGGAAACTCCAGCAAAAAAAGAAGAAAGAAAAACTCCTCATGGTTTCTGGAGGCACCCATGGATGGCCTCAGGTGATGATCAGTCCCATGTGGACAGGGACATGGACCCAACAGCCCTTCTCAGACACATCAACAAATGGGGCAGTCATGGGTTTTTCATCATTTTGAGTCATTAAGGGATTGATTTTTAGGGTGCTGAGCATCTGGGCCCATTGAACCTCAGACCCAAATCCTCTGGGAATCACTCCTGCTTCACAAGGGCAAAGCAGGCAGTCTCAGGCATGCAACACTGAGGGCAAAGGCAGGATCCTTTTCAGCTATAGCCTTAAAATATTGCAGCACAGGTTGGATTTTACCACTGGAATAGGGCGTTGTACATGTCCTTGGGCACCCAGGACCAGGCAGTGGCATCCTGCTTTTGCTGAGCCCCCTCCTCGGACCCTTCGTAAACACAGATGTTCCTTCTCCTCTGACAAAAATCATTCATGAAAAATTCAATGGGACGTTTCTTCCCCCTCTTTCTCCCTCTCGTTTTTGTTGTATTCTTGACAAGCTTGAACTCCATAGGGGGGAAAATAAAAGAGCAGCCCAGCCCCTGGTCCTCCCCGCATCCTGCTGCAGTGCCCATTTTACATGGTACAAAGGTCATTTAGCATAGCATGGAGCCCTCAGCAAGTTGCACAAGGCAATTTCATCTGATCCGTGATGGAATTCCACTCAGCCAAAGTCCTTATTATTATGCATTTTTTACACATTAGGATTTTCCTTTTGTTGGCAGCCAGATCTCTTCATGAGGTGTTAAAAAGTGCAGAGGGGCTCTCCCCTCCACTTCGGGTAGTTAATCCTGCCTTTAAGGCTGGGATAACTGTTTCATTACGGGATGGGCTCAGCTTTAGACCCACTGACGTTTGCTGACAAGGATCTCAGAGACCAGCACAAAACCTGTGATGGAAGAAAACCCATCTCTGCTTCTTGCAGGACAGCCACAACCCAGCAAGGGCTGTGAGACTGACTGTAGTTTATTGTCCCTTTCCTTTTTTTTTTCCCCCTAAAGTTCTAGCCCCTAATTTTCTAAATGTTTTCCAAGCTGGCAAACATGTGATGACTCATTTGCACCTGTGAAAAGCAATCCTCCCAATTTGATGGATGATATTGCAAACCTTAAAAAATAAAGGTTAACTGGTAAAGTTAAATAAATAGATTCTCCCCCAGCAGTGAATGGAGCGATGTCGCAGGCAAAGCAAGCATCTGCTTCATGCCAATCACAGCCACGTGTCTCTTGAGTAGTCAGAAAAGGAGCTTTATTAAGTAGTGTAGTCCTCAAGTAATAATTAGATAATACCTGAGCCTAAGAAAATACATAGCTATGGTTCATAGCCCTCATAAAATAATGCTGAGCTTTATTACAGTGCTTCTGGCTGGAAAAATAATCAAATCTGGTCCTTCAGACAGTGGGATATTTCAGTGATTTTAAACTGGTTTGACTTTATCAGGAAAGATGAATTCAAACATGAACAGGTGCAGAGAAAAGCAACTAGGATGGAGGATAATCAGGGCCTGGAAAGCCTGTTTTATGAGACAGGACTAAAAGAGATTGGCTTGTTAAGCCCAGCAAAATGAAGGGAACATGACTGCTGTCTATAAATACAGCAGGGATGTAAATACAGAGGAGGGAAAAGAGCTATTGAAGCAAAAGGCAGAGTTGGCACAAGAACAAATGGCTATAAACAGGTCACTAATAAACATAGCCAGGAAATTAGAAGATGCTTTTTAGCCACCTGAGCAGTGTTGCTCTGAAACAGACTTTCAGCAGCAGTGAGGGAGAGAGGGCTGGGCTGAGCTTGGATGGTACTTGGGCAATTTCTGGCAGGGATGGCATGTCCTGAGAGCCAGGACTGAATCCAGAGCCCTGGGAGAACCCTGCTATCCCACCTTCATCTGTCAATGCAAATACTTTTTAAAAAGTGAGGGTGGAAGGACAAAAAAGATGGAAAATTGTAACAATGCTGGCAGTTTGCTGGGAAAATATTGCTTCTGGCATAAATAATTTCTCATTGAATGGAAATAAACAGTGAGAAAAATTCATCCAGCAAGATAAGAACAGATAATGAAATGTGCGGTAGCAGTGAAATGTTTTTTTCTGGTTTATATAGGAAGCAGATAGGAGAACTGACAAGCTAAATAACCTGAAAACTTTTTTCTTGATGACATTATGCGTTTTCTTGCCTGAAATATAGCAAAGCCCAGAAAAATTATACAGGACAAGATCCTGTAAATCTGGAAAGAGACCACCTCAGTTGCTAGCAATGAGCTGACAGCATTTGGTAACTTATGAAAGGATAAATTTAATTTATCTCTTTCTTTCTTCCACCTTCCCCATTGAAAATATGGACAAGGACTTCCCTTTGACACACTGCCCAAGGAACATGGGGAAGGGGTAAATTAGTGCAACTATTTAATTCCCTTGCTGAAAGTGCCTTTTTTTTTCCTTTTGATTTAGACAAACGGAAAAGTTTGAGTGAATTCAGCAGTCTGGCATGGTCTCTTTGGCTGAAGCTGGTCTGCTGCATATGAAATCCTTAAACAGATTTTGGCTCAGCAAAAACACACTGTTTTTGTTTCGTGAGTAAACCCCAAGTGTTATTTGGAGTCATCCTCTCACAAACACAGGCACAGAGCAGCGTGTTTTGGTCAAGCTGATTTGGTTCCTGCCTCAGCAAAAAGATTTTAGTTAATGGGCTTTTAAGTGATCTAATGTTCATCGTGTGAATGATGAGAGGGGGAAAAAAAAAAAAAAAGTCTCTGTTCTGGTTTTATTTACAGACCAGAAAAACCTCTCGTATTCCATGGAGACATGGGGATACAGAGGGAAGTAACTGAGAGGAGATCTTGATCCCATTCTCAGCAGCTCCTCTGAGCTGACCAAGTCACTGACTCTGTAATAACAATACATTTCCCTCAAGACATTGTTCCTATCCCATTTTTCTGGTTTCTCAGGTACCTGTCCAAATCTTTCTTGCAATTACTGGTCCCCCTTCAGTAATAATAAAGGCCAAGAGAGGTAATGCAAATAGTTACTAAAGGGAAGTAAAGCGAGCGTGATGCTTCTAAATAGGCAAGCAACCCTTGATCATGTGGCTGCTGCGTATCAACACAGGCACACATCAATATCAGTCAATGCTGTGCCAGGAGCCAGCACTGTCCCACAAGCAATTGCCACTCGTACTTCAGCCACCCAAAAGTGGCCGAGGTGTCTGACCTGGTTCTGTGATGCACAGAGCCCTTTTTCCTATGATTCAGTTGTTAACTCAGGTAATGCCATGGAGAAATCACACCGCCCCAGCATTAGTAACCAGATAATAACCTGTTCCTAATGGTCCAAATGCAAGATCAAAGGTGTTTAGAGATGCATGGGCAAGGAAACTGCTGTGTTAAAACACAGTTACAAGTAAATGACAACCCATCGCTAGGAGACATTTGCTGAGAGACATTTACTCAGAGGCATTTACTGCACATATTAGTGGGGGTAATGCAGAAGGGACAAATTCATTACCTGGGTAATGATTTTACATTAGTAATTGCATTCAGTGGATTGTCTCCAGGAACCATTTTTGCCCTGTCCATATGTGCATGTTATTATTTGTCCCTGTTTGCATTTATGAAGACCAAATCTGCAGTGAAACTTGAGAGAAAGCTAGACAGAATATATGTGACAATAGCCTTCAGCTTCTGATTTACTAAAAAGTGAGATGAAAAAGTACTCTAACATGCTTGCAGACCGGGTAGCTGTCAGGATGTAAAGAAGCACTGGTGTTCCAGGTCTGCAAGCCAGGTAAACCTCAGTGAGGTTTTGAGGGTGAGGGGTTCACTGAAGGTCGTGCAATAATCATGGCGTGACAGTTGCTTAGCCCCATCGATCTCCTGAACAATGCCTTTGAGTGAAGAAGTCATCCATGATATGTACTGTACAGAGGAGAATAACTTCTGGTTTGTGAGTTTCCTGTTGGGGGATGCACTGATAACATGCCATATGAATAAATTAATGATTAGTCTGCTGCAGGAACAGTTATTGATCGGGTTTGTAAAGTGCCTTTTCTTTCTGTCCCAGAAATGCCCTTGCTGCTTCCACTCATCCTTTAAAATTAAATTCTTTTAGAGAATGGAAATCCTCAAACTACACTTGAACTTGAAATTGGAGTTTCTATGACAAGGCCATCATCTAGAAATGGGACAGGGTGTGCAATTTCATTTAGAAAGATTGAGAGAAGGTGGGCAGGATGGGAGAGAAGAAAAAGGAAGAAAGGAGGAAGCTGGAAGGAAGGAAAATATATAAGGATGGATCAAAAATGTCAAGCTCAGATTCAGTTCTGGAGCCTGGCTGATACCTGTGCCAGCCCATTTTCAAATAACTGATTTTCACAGAGTGAACTGATATACATTGAAATGAGGCTTTTGGGTTAGTCACAGACCCAGGACTCCATGACAAAATGCAAATCAAGGTGCAAATTTGGATTTCATGTGTCCTCAGATCTGGGTGTGTTCAGATGTGCAGTTTGGCACTGCATTTCCAACAACGAGTTGCCTGAACAATCATTAAGCCTCAGCTCTATACGTCCTGTTCTGAACCCCTGGAGAAGGGAGGGCAGTAAACACTTTGTTGTCCAGGCTGTGCTTTGCAACTGCCCCATGCTGATATGGCCCTCCCTTGCTGCTAACATCTTTTTTGCCCTGTACCCCAGGACATCCTTCTTCTTCCTCTCTCAGCCTTCATCCCATAGCTATTTCTCTGCCTTGAAGCCGGGAGGAGCCCACTGGAGAAAAGGTGCCTGGCCAGACACCCATTGGTGGATAGGTGATGATCCACATGTATCAAAGTGCACCTAAAGAGCTTTTTCGAAGTGGTGCTACACCAAAGGACTTGAGCCTGAGGATGGCAGAAATTTTGTTGGCTTCAGCCCAGTTTTTTTTGCAGATCACTCCTGGTAACTACTTGACTATTTTGCACCTTTCAGACTAAGACTCCTGGGGTGGAGGATTCTCACTGTTCTGGGCACGAGGCTGACTCCAAGCATGGAGAATCACACCTTGCAAAGGTTCAGGGTGAGTACATCAGCTCTGATGTTACCTGTGGCCAGCCTGCTGAAGTATCTGCCATGAAGGCGTTCAACACTCTGTCTCATGGGCTGGGAACCTGCACAGACTGTCCAGGCTGGAAGTCAGATGGGAGAACAGGGTGATGCTGCTCTGGGGTCTGTTCCCATGAGATGCCAGCCTCATGTGGCATAGATGTCAAGCAGCTGCTGCACTTACAGGGCTTCTTGCTTCGTGTTTCTGGGCTTCTCACTGTATCCAAACTGCACAACTAAAACATCTGTCTTCTGGCTTGGATCTGACCTGGAAGCAAAACTAGATACTATGTTCAGATCACCAGAGCTCAGAGGGCTTCATCTCCAATTCTGATCTTTTTATTATCTATTTATTCCTCATATACAGTTAATAATTTCTGCCAGATGCTAAAAACCCTTTGTGTCATCTGAAACTTAGAAAACTAATGGAGAGGAGGCTAATAAATACATACATGCATAGCACTGCACCATAGCTGCCTGCTCTTAGATGATTATTGCAGGGACCCCCAAATTTCATGCTGCCGACATATATTTAGACATGAATATCAATTTGAGACTTCAGTTCTGATCATGCTAGATGACTCTTAACAACCATGACCAACCTCTCCTCAAATCATTACCATTCGTATAGCCACAAAAGGCAAACTTGATGAGAGAATGAGAAGCTAGTAGGGTCTCAGGCTAAGCATACAACAGTGGGATAGCTATAAATGAACCTTTTCAACCATAAATTACATGTGGCCAGTAATTCCCTTTTCTCCCTCTCTCCCTCCCTCTCCATCCTCCCCCTCCACTCTGAAAACCCTAGGACAAAGGCTTGCCTCTCTGAAGGATGCCTTTCTGGAGGATTAAGCAGCTTTTGTTGACAAAATACAAATTACAACTCCTTTGCTTGGTGTCCCGCCTTCTCAGCTGGGCTCCGGTCCCTGAGGGACAAGGCTCTATTACCCCTGCGTAGATGAAGAGCTCAGAATAGGCAGATGTAATTATTAACACCATTCAATGGAGTGTCTTTCTGAATTATCAATTAAAAATCTCTACTGTTTTTTCCTCACACTAAATAGAAAGCTGACAGCAGTTACTCTACTGTGCAGCAGAGCTTTATATGCATATTTAAACAGTGTGCTTCTCTGCTTTTTTATTCCAGGGGCAGTGTGGGGTGAGAGGGACTCCCATGAGGTAGCACAAAGACCCCTGTCATTTGATTGAGAGAAGAGTCTTTGGAAAAATATTGTCGCCTTCCACCCTGGCAAACAGGTCCCGTGGAGATATCCAAACAGGCCTGAGATGCCCGATATTGTGGGAGATGACAAACGAGCATTCCCTGCTCATACACCACAGTGTGTCTGAGCAGCTCTTTTGACATGCTGCTATTAAAATGCAGAGTTCATGGGCAACAGACACATGAGCATGGAGTGAAAACAGAAATTAAGCAATGTGATTAAAACCAACAGCCACGCCGAGCTGGGCTGCCAAGAGCTGTCAGATTTTGGCTGAGGGGGAAGACTGATGCACTGGGTTTTGGGGAAGGGGCTGCGAGGATGGCTCAGGAGCAGGAGATCATGGGTAGAGTTTTGTTTTGCTGCCCCGCAAGTACATCTCCAGTTCTCACCAGAATAAACTGCCTTGCAAACCTCCCCAGACAGCCTGTTCCAACTCTGTTGAGAGCTTAAAAATTTCCATTGGTGGTACCTGGATGTTGAGCTACCACTTATTTATTATCATGTACCATTAACCACAAGTTACCACTTGTCAGCTCCAAAGTCCAGCCCTAACATTCCTAAAAATAATTTTTTTTCTCAAATTTTTTTTTTGAGCAACTTCTCTCCAGTCATAGGGTTGAACCTATTGCCTGCACAGAGCAAAACACTGATACATTGCTAAATAATATAAATTTTTAAAATCTGTATGTATTGTGTATGTCATCTTTTTTCAAAATTGTGATTCCCACCAAATCCACAAGTAGAGTGAAACAAATTTTTAAACATTGGAAAAGTGGCATTATGCATAGCAGGAATTTCCCTTCAAGGGTTTCAATTTCCCCTTGGAGAAGTGGTGTCAACTGAAAAAGCATCCAAAGAAAGACAAAACGAGCCAAATTTGGGAGTATCTCTGGGCTTGGAGAAGTAGAGTTAAAAATGCTATATCAGGCAGAAAAAATAATAACTGCTAAGGAACTGGAAAGCATTTGGGGCTGGACATGTGCCTTCAGCAGTTTAGAAGCTTATTTTATTAGCACTTAAGTCCTAGAAGTAGCACTGAACTCTTGACATGTTGGACCACTTCCACCTATTGCCTAATGCAACCCCTATTCTCTTTTTCTAACTCTTCAGAGTTACCTAAGAGCATGCAATACCTGGGCTGGCAATTTTTTTTTCCTTCTTCTTTTTAATGATTTGGCTCCCCTTGCCCCCAAAAGCCAGACCCCGGTAATGGACCCTAATGCACATGCAAGTGTTCCCAAGCTGCACTGCTCTGCTCAAAAGCCTTTCTCCAAGATGGATAGCATTTGAACTTTGTCCAATTTTTCTTATGTGGTATGTGCCCTTTATTTACTCCGTCATGTATATCTCACTCCATTTAAAATATTCACAGTTTGTTTTCAGAGCTATCTGGCTGGCCTTCAGTCTGGATTTAACAAATGTTAGACATTATATTCACTTGCATATATCAGATTTTGTCATGAACCAGAAGGAGAAAAAAAGAATTAAAAAAATTGCTGTCACCATGATTTAAATAACATGTTCAGATCCTTTATTTTTTTGTTTTAAATGCCTTCATCTCTTGGCCTTATAAGGTGCAGACTGTCTCACACTGAACTCTAGCTGGGTGGCCTCAGTCAGCCAACAGCCCTGCAAGCTCATCCCATTAAAGTCATTATGTTTACTTCTTATTTCAACAAACCAACCTGGATTTTGAGGCAGGAAAAATTGAGGGAAGAAATCCTAGGTCCGTTTCAGAGAGAAAGGGTGTGAAATTCAGTTGCTGATAGGCTGCAAAATGAAAGCTCTCTGCATTTGCTACTAAAAATGCCTTTAAAAAAAAAAAAAAAGACAAGGGCTGTTCCTATCCTTATAAAATCTAAGGGACCAATCAGTTCATATCTGAGTACCACCAGTTAGAGCACCTCTGCACCAGACCTCTGGTCCCACTCCATGAGGAGAGTGTGTGCCTTCATAACAGCACTGATAACCTCACTGAAATGCTTTCAGGGGTTGGGAACACTGAGGCATGGGCCCTTCAACAGAGAATTGCTGGACAAGTCAGGAAGTGGACTCTGTGAAGAGCAGTGGACTGGAGGGGGACTCAAGGCTCATGTGCACCAACAAGTAGCACCTTTCACACTTGGGACACAGTTTTGCCTCATTGCACAGGGGATGCCTCTGGTGCCGCATAGACACAGTGAGACTGTGATCCTTCTCCCAGGAAACTGCAGTCCAGGAGTCAGAGAGAAAGGACCAGAACCTGCAGACCTTGAGGCTAAAGATGCCAGTGCAAAGGAAGGTGATTGGATGGCTGCATAAAGGGGAATGAAATAATGAAAACAAAGAAACCTGGGTTCCTGGTAGAGTGCTCTTGTTACTGGGCTGGGCTCAATGTCCTCACTCCCATTGCTGAGTGGCTGTGCCATCATGTCACTTAATTTCCCCATATTATCTCCTACATTTTTCCTGGGGCAGGGGTGAGTTCTCAGTGAAGAAAGGAGCCCTCAGCAGAATGGTTCTCCTGGACTGCATATAAAAAGCCACAAGTGGATACTTGGGAGGTGTGAGGTAATCCCTTCAGAGGTGGACACAGCCCCAGCTACCTGTGACTTCCCCGGGGCTGCCACCATATGCCTGATTTCCCTCCTGTCCCACAGATAAATAGGACAACAAAAGGAGGATTGAGGAATTGACTGGATGCAGTGTCCACGTACATTCCAGAGATACCGGGCACTACAAGAGCTTTTCAAATTCAGCCAGAGAGCAGCACTATAACAACCAGGAAGAAGAAGCTCGGCCTGGAATTTCAGGGCAGTCAAATTCACAGAGATAAAGCATGGAAAAGCAGTTAAAATAATTAAAACAGCAAGGCCAATTAACCCAGAGCACAAAATATGGAGGGGAAGCATAAAAATATGGAGGGGAAGACATTTTCAAATCTATTTCCAAATTCTTAATTCAATCAAACTTCTTTCAGGAAGGCATGTTTTGATCATAATAAAAGCGATTTGTCTCAACAGGAGGAAACCAGGGTGAAATCCCCACGGATAGTGATTTCCAAAAGACCTCCCCAGCTGAGGAAATGGATCTTTTTGAGTTTAACAGTATCCTGAGTTCTTCATTGTTGAGATTTATTTTAATAAACTCAGTCCTGTCAGTTGTGTGCAAGAAGTGTCAGCACTAGCCTGGCAGTTTATAGGAGAACTTTGTCCCACAATGTCTCTGTACACAGCGAGCAAGAGAAGAGGGAGGAGAGAGTGCTGAAGTGACTCACTCCATGGAGCTGGAGAAGAGTCCCAGCAATGTCTCGTGGAAAGCTGCACCCTGCCACTGCTTGCAGTCGGGAAGAATTGCTTAGCAAGCACTTATGAGGTGAAATAGCAAAGCAGCAAATGCAAATGGTTGAGCTGGATAAACAAAAACATCCCCGAAGCAAGCTCTGGGAAAATGGATTCAGGCTGCTCCATCCCAGGGCTGTAGACTGCATTCCTCCTCAGCAGCAGGAGCTGGCCTTGCTGCTGGCTGTGCAGGAAGATACAGCCTGTGTTTGGAGAGGCTCTGCAGCCACTGGGAGGAATGTGCTCATGTACCAGCTCAAACACAGTACAAGACCCAGCACCTCTGCAGCTGAAATTAATGTTGATGTACTGTTTGTAGCTTTATCAAGCGCCATGGCCTCATGTCTCTGCCCTGTGGAGGAGCTGCCCATCATTCACCTGACACCTAAGTTAACTGATAGTTTCCTTGAGGTCCTTGAAGGCTGAGCTGAGCAAGGTCTGACCCTCCATAGCCAGACTCATCCACTGTGACCCTCAGCTTTCAGAGAACATGAGCTGAATTTGTTGCATCAGGAGCCTGATACTGGGCTTTTCTTTTGGTGTTGGACTGCATACCCACATAACAAGGGACAACAGCTGAAAGAGACTTGATTTAGATTAGATGTTAGGATGAAATTCTTTCCTATGAGGGTGGTGAGATTCTGGAAGAGGTTGCCTAGAGAAATTGTGGGTGCCCCATCCCTGGCAGTATTCAGGGCCAAGCTGGGGCTTTGAGCAAACTGGTCTAGTGGAAATGTCCCTGCCCATGGCAGGGGTGTTGGAAAAAGATGATCTTTAAGGTCCCTTCCAACACAAACCATTCTATGATTCTACGACATACATGCTGCATAGAGACTGATGGATCTCTCTCTGTGACTGCCACAGAAGACATAATTTCCCAGCTTTTGTTTGTAGGTGAGGTGGTGCCTGTTTCTTCTCTGCAGAGGTGCCAAGCAAAGGCATTGCTCTGACTGTCCCCAGGTCGCTCATGGATATTGGGAAGCATATCCTGAACCACAGCACTTGGTATCACTTTGCATCCTGCCAGTCGTTGTGCAATCATGTGTCTCTGAATTCTGTGAAAGCACCAGAACTTGGTTTCCTACCATAACCTTCCAAACAGCAAAGCTCAAAGGTGTAAAATGTGATGTTATAATGTGCTGCTGTTTACATGGCAGCTTTATCATTCATATTTCACTGTGGCTTGACAAGAATCCAGGCTGCATAGTCCTTGATTGCAGCTGTTGCATCCCAGGTTTGAAAACTGGGACCATCATTGAATTACATCATTAGAGCATTCTCAATGCTCCCAGAACTTGCTGCTGTTAATATACAGGTTTTTTAAAACATGCACAGACTGGTCTGCATATAAAGAGCTCCTGTAACAGAGGCACATGTAAAACTAGTGTCCTTCCTCTGCAACTAACTTCAGTTTTTCCCCAGATCAGCTCAGCATTTTGGAGTACCACTAGAATTCCAATCCCATGGCCTAACACCTGAGCCAGGCCTTTAGATCCAAGGGACTCGCTCAGAAATGTTGACATCTCACTGTAAAATCAAGCCTTTAATATCTAAATCAACATCTGAGCCTCAGCCTCACACATACGATTTTACATTTCCCTGTAATGTAAAAGCCTAGCTGTCCCTTTCTTTCCTAACTGAAAGCTGAATTTTCCTACTCATCTCTTTATGCCAGCTGATGGACCTTCAGCAAAACCACAGAACATCGTGAGACCTCCAGTAAGACCATGACATATCTGTCTGCGTATATCTGGGTAAGCATCTGACTGAACCAAAATCACTAGCCTCTGTGAATTTTTATGACTCTTTTCCTACGGGAAACTACACAAGAATTCACCTTTTAATAAAAACAAAAAATACAAAGCAACAGTTGCAAAGAGGAGGCGGAGAATATGGGCCATGATGCTTTAATGTTTAGAATTGGAAGCAGTAAAAGTTTGTTGCTCATGTCTCAAGCATCTCATGACTTTTTAAGATGATCTCAGGATTTTGTAAACAGTGTTTATCTATGATTTTTCTAATACGAAGTGGGCAACCTGTTAACCCTAAAAATACACAAGTTATGACAGCACCCAAGAAAAATATCACTATACACGTTTTCTTCCCATTCTGTTCAATTGTTTTCTTTGCACACTCACATTTTTTTCCCAAATCAAACTATTTGTGTTGAAGGGATTGGAGGCAGAAAACAACTTTCAGCATGGTGATGGAAAAATGACTATGCTAGCACTGCCAGCATTTGCCACTTCTCTTTCCAAGTGACTGAGACTTTCCAGAGACAGAGCACCCTCACACTGCAGAGAAACAACTTCTTTATCCAGGCAGCTTATGCAGTAACTTGAAAAGAATAATGACATTGCCTAGAAGGCTGCAGATCAAGTGGCACAAGCCTTGATGCTGCTGCTCCTCTCTCATCTACCCTCACATCCAGGACCTGGAAAGATTTTTTCCTCACAAGCAGTATGCTATTTCACTGGCAATTATATGTGTACAACTGAACACAGGCAAGCTTGTAATCATCGATTGTCACATTTGGAAATTCCTCTTGTACTCCTCCATCAGCTTGGCTTTTAATTTAGAGGGAAAGCTGTTTTCTGTGTTATTTATCCTAGGCAATTTCCAAACTCTTCAGTGTCCTGAACTCTTTCTAGGAGGTGCTTTGCATGACATTTACTGAAGCAGAGTGGTCGAGATCAGACAAACATTATTACTGTAGCTGCATAAGTGTATTTATCACTAGAAAACACAATATGTTTGTTTTCTTTTGCTGTCATTATGTCTCACATGATTACATGTTGGTAATCTATTGGCTGGAGGGGTGTTTGATGTGTCATTCCATGCTGGTCTTTAATATTTTGGGTGATGTGACACAGACACCTTTTGTCAAGTCCTGTAATGGCAAAGTGGGGCAAGGAAGTGTGAGGGGTTGGGTCAGCCTCGCTGACTCCTCCAATACACCTTGGCATTGCAAAAGGTGTAGGACTTTTCAAAATTCAGGGCTGACTGATGCAGTTCTTTGGAAGTGAAGCCATGTGGTTCCAGCAGAGCTTTCATCTCTCTGTGGGTTGAATTAAGGTTACACTAGAGAAATCAAGTTGTGTGTAGAAGTGTAGAATAGATTTGGCCATTTGGATATCCTCATGGACTCACGCTGGGCATCATGCTTGGAAAGGCAACAGTCTTTAAAACCAGTTTTAAATTTCCAGCAGAATGTGCAATCAGAGGGTAAGTGGTTGGAGTAAATGACAGTAGCAGCAAAGACCCCACAGCAAGAACTTTGGTGACAACTGTCCTGCGACCGTGAACTTCACTGACAGTGCCATTGGCAAACCCAGCACCACCATTTGCCAGTGCTGCTGTGAACATTCTTCCTGGACTGAGCTACCATGGCTGCAGTCACACCTTCTGCTGAGTTGACAGCCCTAAATTCACTTCCTTTGTGGATAAGACAGAAAGGACAGTTTATAAACACACACGTATCAGTGCTCCACCTAAAAGAAGAAACATCCTTTTTCCTGAAAGTAATACAGCCTCATCACTCACACAGATTTACATTTATTATAACATAGCATAAATAATGCATTTAAAACTCAAGAACATAGAACATTTTCCATATAAAATCATAGGAATGATTTTACAAATACCCTGGTAGCCCACTATCCTATTTCTAAGCCTTGGCCAGTAGCTGGTGCCTAAGAAAGGGCATAGGAAAAGGGTAAGTGTAAACAAGATTCAACAATTTGTGCTTCAGGGACTTCTTCAGCCTAGTCACATCTTTGCAAATATGTAATGCTGGAAGAGTCAAAGGATAGCTGGGAGGAAATGGACTTCCAATTGTGGCAAACATCCAAAGTGATTTGACCCTAGTGAGTCATAAAGTGAAGAAATTAGGTATAAAGTCAAGGAAAACGAAGGTAGGTTGTGGGTTGTAGGATCAGCAGTGGAGTCAGGACTTCAACTGCATTGCTGGGAAAGGGAGCTGGCACCAAGGGAGGAGCTGCAGCCCAGCAGGACATCCCCTGCAGCCACTGGAGGCAGTTCTGCCATGGAGAAAGGGTTAAGGAAACCACTGGAAAAATTGTGTTGCATTTAATGTGAATTTGACAGTCCTCCTCCTTCTCAAATCACCCCACAGTACCATATATGAAGAGCCCCATTCATTTAGGCAAATGTAATGTGCCTCTTGGACTTGATCCTTCATGTTAAGATTTTCAGCTTTAAACTCAAGCGTGTTGGCCCATTTTTAAAATTCCATCTGTTGGGCCAGGCCTCCAGTCCTTGTCCCTAAACAACATACTAAAAGCTGGTGAAAAGCATTGATCCTCCCTGGTTGTCTGTAGCTCCAGCCATGTACAATCAGATGAGCCAAAATAAGCACAAACTGGGCAACTATTCCAAGAATGAAAACACCTCATTTGTTGAACCTCCAGGTCTCAAAGATGCTTTGTCCACTTCTACTTCAAACTTTCCAGAAAGAAAAACCCTTTCTTCCAAAAGATCATGGATGTAAAATTCCAGATGGATTGTTGCAGACTTTGAAAATTAGGGAAAAAAATTGTCTGAGACTGGGAAGCTACTGCAACATGAATACTGTTTTGGACTTATGTCTCTCCTCAAAATGGTCCGAAATATAGCTGCATCGGACAATATGATATATTTGGTAGCTTGAATAAACCTGCAAAGTGCTGTAAAATATACATACTGCATTTCAGTACACTAGAAACACTGGAAGCATTATGAGACATTTAAATAAAACATTTTACTGAGTATTAAATGAGAAAGCATTCAGCTGGTTTTGACTGGAGAGTCATGCATTTAGAAAACCTGAGCTTTTTTACACACTGTAATATTAGTTATTTGGCAAGAGGCTCTCTAAACCCTCATTAGGAAGATTGCTGATTTGGCAGCAGTGAAATGTGCCTGTTTATGAGTAAATCCTCACATTATCTTTCTCTGCTCTTCTATTTTGCCTTTTTCCACTAAATATTTCTCTCTGGAGCCATTCCACCACTGCTTTCCTCTGATAACCCATTGGCCCTTCTAAATGCAGGACTTCCTGCAGGTGATGAATGTCTCCTTCCAAAGCCCGTGAGCTACAGCTTTGAAACCATGCTGAAGTGCCCATCTCCTTCCCCTTTTTAGTGCTTTAGCATTTCAGGCAGCAGTCAAGCCAAGACTAGCATCTGACACTTGTGTGTGGGAGGAGGTTTTCCCCAGGGATGATGTATAAAATTCTTTTGTTTATTTATTTGGTTTTTTTAGGTCTTTAACAGTCCCCGTTCCTCATTGTGATGAATATTTCTGTCATGTTCAGGGCTATAAAATGAGCTGTTATCTGCTTTGCCAACCTATGAGAGTCCTGGATTAGGAAACTCACCCACATGTGGGATATGGGTCTCTTTGATAGTAGCTTGCTGTGGGTTCAGTCTTTCCTCTGCTTCCCTCTACTTTGGTTCCATAAGTGGAAACCTGATAGAGGTGAGATGTATCCATAAAAAGACTTTGAGTGGGATATTCTCCTTTCTAGATCCACTCTCAAAGATTCAAATATGTGCAATGTAGGAGCACTGTTTACTCTTCCCCTCTGTGTGAAAACAACAAGGCTGTAAGAATAATCGACCTAGATTAGGCCATGCCAGCTAATGTAAATTAACAGTCACTAATTATGAATGTGAGAGGGGAAAAAGCAAAGGTCATTTTGACCCATTCTATCCCAAAAGCTTGGAGTCTGTTCAGAAAAACTCCTGCCTACCAAGACCCACTGAAAGCAGTGCTTTGATCTCTGTACAATGCACTCAATTAGAGGGAGGGAATTCTCAAACAAAAGCTTTTTTAAATTTCCTTTAGAATGAATAATTTTGAGGGTGGTGGAGGATGGCAACAACAATTGAAGGAAATAATCGCTCACTATTTGCCCAGACATTTCACTGGAACATGAAAAGCTGTGAGGAAGCACCTTTTGGGGGTGGGTACAGGTACAGAGCTGCACACAGCACACTGAGGTCTGTGTGGGTGCAGAGGATGATAAATAGCCATACACACATGGACTTGTATGGCACTTGTCTCGAAGTATTTCACCCTATGGACCTCGCTTTCTCCAGCAAAGTTAAGGCCTGCAACACCTCATCTAGAAACCAGAGTGGTTCTTTCCCAAAATGCGTTCATCTACCAAAAGTCTCACATTAGCTGCAAAAAGTGGCAAAGCCAGATATACAGATCACCCCCCTGCCCATGGCATCATTTGCACTGGGAGAGGAGAGCAGCTCATCTGATTCTCTCCTAAGGCTGTGAGGAACTTTATCTCCCAGCCTGGACTGCAGGACACTTAGCAGACCTGGGTTATCCTCACAGCTCAGCCTCATTTTTCTTAGTTCCTACTTATATGCTGCCTCACTGACTCTTCCTAATGTCAGCTATGCCAGTTTCAGCACTCAGTTGACCACAGCCCTGTGGAAGTAAGTTTTTCCATTCTTTTCTTCCTGTCTTTTGATAGTATCCAGTAATTTTGACAGCCACAGATTAAGTTAAACATGAACCATGGGACTATTGCCTGTGCAGTGCTGTCAGTTGCTGTAGACAGAGGGACAGTAAAACACAGGTTTCCTGGTCTGGCAGCATTTCACAGTAGGATAACTGGAACAGTGCTGGTGATGGCAAAATCGGTCCATATGGGTTTAACAGTGTTTTCCACAAAAGACATTTAAATCAATGTGCTGAAATGGAGTGGGAAGCTCTTCAGAACCAGCACACAGAGTTCAGATTAAGGTTTTGGCTGAACAGCCATGCATACAAGTGAAATGATGTTATTTGTAGCAGATTAATAGAATCAAGCTCAGGGCAGGAGTAAGCCTGTGGAGATATGTGGCATCCATGTCAAGTCTTTTCAGAGACTGAGTTACAGATAAGCCCATGGGAAATGTTGTTTATGAGTAATAAAAAGACTTCCAGGGAAATTTAGATCTTAGAAACCCACCTACAGCTCATGTAAGGAGTTGGATTTCTGTGAGAAAGTCTGAGTGTGAGGAGCAGAACAGTGGTGGTGTTAATGGGGAACAGCAGGACAGCTCTCCTTCCACCCTGCAGCTTGGAAAGGGAAAGATATGATCTGGCACTTGCTGAAATTCAGGACACGAGAAGGCTGTGAACACAAACCTCAGCTGCTATTACTTGTTGAGCACTTTAAAGCCAAATCTGAATGCAATCTGTAACTGGTTTACTGCATGTTTGTAAGTCCTGCCACCTTCTGAAAGATTCCTACTCTCAAAGTGTTGTTAGGCATGGTGCTTTCACTAAGTCAAGGTGAGGACCAGAAGAGGCAGGTGGATAGTAGGTAGGAGTGGTTGTAAGCAAACTCGTGATGGAGATGCCCTGATTGCCCCTGACTCAATACATTTGGCACTGGGAATCTCAGCTTTCCCTCCAGAGGAAGAGCAGCACTTTCAGGGTCATGACCATGACATCTCAGTTGTCCTCTGGAGATATCTCCTCAGGTTGGCTTCCTGAGATGCCTGAAGTTGGCTGAGATGTGTATGAGCCTTTGCTGCTGGGAGGAATGGTCCCAAGGACACAGCTCCTCAGGCTGGAGGGGCCCAGGTAAGCAGTGGTTGTATCAAATGAGAAAGGAGATAAATACCAGAAAATGTGATAGAAATAAGTTTCTGGGAGGCATCCTAAGGTGTTTCTCCAAACTCACAATGCAAAAGCACCATGGCTTTCAGGAAAACTGGCATCTAAATGAAAGGAAACACCATCTCCTGGTAGGTGAAGGCATAAGCACTCACTGCTGCAGGGAGAGGCTGAGCCATTTTCGAAAAGGTATATTCCTAGCAATAATGAAGATACCTGGGTATAAGTTACACGTCCTAACAGCATGGCACATACATTTGGAGGTGTAGTACCCCTGCTTAAGAGATGAAGTAATTCCTTAACTATTTCAATGCAGAACGAGTATTCTGAGAGAGATTATTTAAAATTTTCCTGCAGTCATGATTTAATGCAGTTATCTCAAGTATTTGCCACTGGCTACTGTCAGTCAAGATACTGGATTAGATCAGCTTTGGGTCTTCTTTAAAATGTCAGCTTCTGTATTCTGAGGATGGGGGAAGACAGTCTGTAGATCTGTAGGTCAGATATGCAGAAGATAAATACAATTTTCATGTCTTTCCTTTATGCCTCACTGACTCTATTAATGTGGCATGAAGAACAAAGGCTATCCAAGCCTAGGTTCAGTGTTTCAAAGTCCAGTTGCCTTTGCTGTCTGAGAGGGGCTAAAATGAGCTGTAGCCAGTATGTGGATCTGGAGCTTTCATTGAGAAGTGATTTTAGCAAAACAATGCATTTCAGACACTGTCTCGATTTAGGTGGAATTTCATCCACCCCACAAAGGTGTGCTCTGACCTCCACAGGCTCTCCCATCCCCTATATCACACCCGTATCACACCCATATCACCTGTGTTACCCGGGGAAGTGCAAATCTGATACCTTCTACGAAGTCCTAATAGAGACACAACATTTTCCCTAGGGTCTTTGGCCCCTTAAGGTTTGACAATCCATGAAAGGGCCCCAAATCACTAACATTTATTTATGTTCTTGAACAGTTCCCTGCCACTCCAAGAGAGAAGCACGAAGCGTCCTAGCTCCACAGAGCTTACAGTCCCTGTTTTTATGATTTATTTTTAGGCTTTGGCTGATGGGCACAGTCAGCATCAAAATAAGAAGTTAAAGAAACAAATACTAACAGGTTAAAACAACAACAATCCACAGGAACACAAACAGAACCTGACTCTGGTTTTTTTTTGAAGCGCAAGAGACTCCAATAATTTATACTGGATGGAGCTCTTTTGATCTCTGTACTATCCACTTAAACTTTTCCATACAGTTACTCAACCATGCAGGCCATAAGGTTAAAGGAAGAAGATTTCCATGGTCAGATGGAGCAACAAGTTTTTTCTTTGAGGCTTTATTCTTTTTACATGAATGTGATGACAGCAAGTTATACAAAAATGCACCAGCTCATGCGTTTCGCTCTCCAATCTTTGATAGATGACATATATTCATATATCCCAGCTGTTACTTAAATAAAGCTGCATGTATACAATATGTCAGAGACAACACAGGCCAAACTCTATGATACAACTGTACTTAGGATACATAGGCTAAAATCTGTATTTTGTCTCCAAAAATCCTAAAACAAATGAAACTGACCCAACACAAACCACACAGCAGTGTCCTTCCAAGTCACAAGAAGATCAAGGTTCAAACTGACACTTCTGATTTTGACGGGACATTTTTTCCCCCAGTACAGTGCCAGTATGTTTTCGTTCTCTAACTGGGAAGTGGGCTTTCTGACTGTCTTTGATCCCCAGGGGAGTCCTAACCCTTGCAGTAATAATGTTTGTGCTTAGCTGTGTTAGATCTGGGACCTGTTATGATTGGGCACAGGAGCAATGAACATAGAATCACCTGCAATGCAACCATGCTAGGACATGCCAAAATTGCTCTTGGAGACTGATATAGGGAGCAGCACAAAGCTTACCTGCTCACAGGGGCTGGGTTTAGGAGCCAGCAGGGAGCTTTATGGCTCAGGGGTTGTTCCTGCCTTCTGCCCAGCTAGGGATGGGACTGTTCTTCATTTCTCACCAGGACACAATGAGTAAGCCAGGGATAGACACACAGCTCACATACTTAACAAGACATATCTATCTAAAATTGCAAATTGATTTATTTGTGGCTAGGACACATGGCTGGATCCTGGCTCTTAGATGTCCCACTGCTGCCTTGTATGATCTCAGAAAAGTCACTGTGTACTTCCTGCCCTCATTTCCATCAGCTCCCACCTCCTCCCTTATTTTAAAAGAGTATTGCTATTTAGCACATAGGACTCTTAGAGTTCTATCTTTCTTTTTGCATACCAGCCTCCTGTGTGTTTACATCAGGCCTCCAGTGACCATCATTGTGGTATCTACATTAAATCAAGATGCCCCCTCTTCCACAGATACCAGCAGCTCCACTTCATTAATCAATTAACCCTGGAGACCCAGGGTTAATTCATGCTGCAAAGACAGCATGAAGATTCTGGCTTTTTACAGATGAAAGAGTTAATGAAGAGCAACAACATTTTTGAACATACTAAGCCATGATAAATGGATGTAGGCAAACACAGGTCTTGACACTCTCTGATAGCACACAAAAAGGGCCTCGCAGTATTTTCTGATTCATGGACCTGACCAATCTGCCACTCCACGCTGCCTTTGAGTACATGAAAATCCCCACTCTCCCATCTGCTGTGAGAACATGTGTGTTGAGGGTTAGATAGGTGAAACATCTCGTATCTGTCAGCAGTGCCTGCAAACTGAGCAGGGAGAACTTCACGAGTGATTTGCACAGTTTCTGACTTGAATAATGTTAAGCTTGAAATGTCTGCAAGCAAGTCTCTGCTGCTGAAAAAAAAAGCAGAAGCAGGTAAGGAGAGAGAGTGGGAACTGCACATGGAAGAGATCTTGAGTTTCATCATGTCAAAACAAGAGCTGATATAATCCAGCAATAAGCCCTGTCAACCTGATAATGAGTCACCTGTAAGTGGAGCATCTCTGCTCCACATTGTGCAGCCTTCTGCAGAATGGGACTGTTCTGATGCTGGGCATAGACCAACAAAAAACAACAGAAGAGTCCTTTGCCAGCAACTTCAAATGCAGCCCCAATCAAACCCTCTCAGGGAGGAGTTTTCCACATTCATCATCTGGCTTATCGACGCTGTCTTGAGCAAAACCTAGATGCAGGCTTTGTGAGCGCCAGAGCACATGAACAATGGCTGAAGCAGGGAGGGTGATGATAAGAAGAGAGTGCAAAGCACATGTTTCAAGTTCTACCTTTTCAAGCAAGTGTTGGGGCCGGGGAAGCTGAGCTTGGGCTGACTGCCAGCATTCCCTGCAATTTAATCCTAGCCCTTGGAGGAACAAGCTGTTATCCTCACTCCATGCCAGTGTCTCCCCCTTATCTCACATTCGAAATTCTTTAACCACTTCAAAACAAAGTATCTCCAAGGAACACTTCAGAAAATGTGTTTTCTTTTGTCTCTTGAAAACACTGATGAGAAGAAAAGCTCTTTTGTGTTTTGTGTAAGAAGCCTTTCAACGTCTGGGCTCTAAGTGCTCTCTTCTGTTCATTCACTTTCCCTGAAGTCTCACCGTGTAAGAGGACTAGTCCTTTCCACATGGAGGGCTGAAAATCTGAGACAGTGAAGAGGGGGAATCTTAGGCAAGGGACAGAGCATCAGGTATATAGAAAAACATTAAAGCAACACCAAGGGGCTGAGGAAGGCCAGCAAATGTGCCTGAGTGGAGCCAAGACACACCTTGACAACCAGCAGCTTGGGTGCTGAGATGGCTGCTGGCTTTCCAGGGTGATGTTTCCTCCTTTCCAGCTGTTATGAAGGCATTCATCTCATCTAGCTCACAATGCAAAGAGATACTACCGAGCCAAAACACTGGGGAGTGATCCAGGAGGTTTGTGTGCACTCAGAAAACCTGCAGGAAAAGAGTGATGAGGGACTTGGAAAGCTGCAGAGGTTCAGGGAGTGAAGTGTGGACCAGAAAAGTGGGGTGTGGCTTTAGGAGTCCTGAGAAGTGAGACTGACTCCAGCTCCAGGGGCTCAGGGCTGCTTCCCAGTTGTTTTTATAGGCTTTCTTCTTAAAAAGACAGTGGGGGATTTGCCCTGCAGCAGTCAGTGGAAGCCTTTCAATTGGCCTTCAGGGTGGGGATATATCAACATCCAAACTACTCTGCACTGGGCCTTCTGCAAGCACAGCCCTTCAAAGGATAATATGAGAGAAAAGAGGGTTAACCCACCACTGCAAACTTACATGTCATAGAGAAGACTAAGGCACAAAACTGATAAAGCAAATATTGCCAGTGATAGCTGGTAGCCATAACACAATCTGGCCAGCTCTCTTTGGACAAGGAGTCAAGTCTGCTAAGAAGACCTTGCTTTGGCTGCCTGTGCTCTCAGATAGCCATGCCCAGATTGCCAAGACTTGGCTCTAACCAAGGGCTGTAGGTGTAGAAGAGCATGGTTTGTGAACCTCCTAGGAGGCTTGGTGCCCTGTGGTTTGTCTGCCTCCAGTACCCTCAGGAGTGCTCTAACCCTGTCCAGTGGTGTGCGTGTTCTCATGATGTCCTACTCTGTCCCACTGGGGACAACAAGCATGACAAACAGTGAATTCTTATCTCTCCAATTTCTCCACAAGTTATTTTTTTTAACCATGCTCTCTTTTAAGATGTTTTAAAACAACAAATCAGATGAATACTGGTCCTTTGCAACCACATATTCCCTGTGGCTTCAATCAGCATCTGTGGGCTACTTAGCTTCCTGTTTCTTTCTCCTTACCTGATTTTTCCTACCTGTGGCAATAATTTGGGTTCCTACCCAGAGATGCCACTGGAGAATCTTAAAAATTCTGCTATTGTTAAGGTAATCATAGATGCTGCGTTTGAACAAGTTGATATGGTTCCAATCAAAAAGGCAGATTTCTTTTTTTCTGGAAATATTTAGGCAGCGGTGTTCAGCTTGTGCTTCTTGTTGAAGTTTGGAACAGATTTGCCAAATCATCCTGTTTGAGACTCATAGTGTTATGGAAGACTGCATCTGGTTCATATGATTGCAAAGTTGTATTTGATGCTGGCTCAGAGAAGAACTGTGAGAACAATCTAAGAGCTGAGGCTGCATTGATACTGCAATGACTTCACAAAAAAACCCCCCAAAACCTCAAATCAAATGTAAGTGCAATATGATGTTTTTCTGCATGCAATTTTCTTCTCCTGAAACGTCCTGGCACTTAGAGGTATCTACATGATGTTTAAATTTCTTAATCTTAGAAAGAAGAAAGCGTTTCACTCCTAGATGAGGAATTGTGTGCAAAGTTCTCTCCTGTGGTAAAATTTTTTGTCTGATCTAGAAAAGCCCTACAAGGCTGTGTTTATGATTCAAGTGCTCATGAAGTCATAGCTCAGAATACACAGTCTTTATCTGGGATGGCAAGTTGCTGAAGTTTAATGAGATTTTTTGAGCACAGTTCTTTTTTTGCTCTTTTTTTCCCCTCTGATGATTTTAAAGCCTTGAATTCTCATCCTGTGAGCAGCCCCTATTGTGCTCCGGCAGAGGAGGGCTTATCTCCCCGAAGTAGGCGTCACGGTGACTGTTTACGAACAAACCACACAAAACTTGGCTAAATCTTAATGGGCCCATTTACGCAGTATCAAGGGTGAAGCAGACTTGGACCCCACAGCATGTTCAAATTACATGGCTTTACGTGAATTTAGAGCTTGTCAAAGGAGTTGGTTTGACAGCCCAGGAGACTGAAATCCTCTGTTTACCTCCTGAACAGATATCGCATGGACCATTCACAAGTCCCCCTCTGTGCTAATCCGCAGAGGATCGGAGCTGTTACGGCTCCCAGCTCCACAGCCTGGCTCTGAATCCCAGCCTGCAACAACCTGGGCTTTTAGCTCTGGAGGCATCTACTTCAATCCCAGTTTGTCAGCCAAGACAGAGGCCATAATAAACTTCCCTAACATGTTCCAGTCCTACCCCAGAGAGCTCCTTCTGAGGGCTGAACAACTCTACTCTGTACCCAGTGAGTCAGATGGTACTAGCACAGAGAGGAAGCATGAAAAAACCTCAACAGCTTAGGGATAAGATCACAATGGGCAGAAAGAAACAAAAAAGGGACTGAAAGAAAGAAAAATGAAAATTAAATGGCAGGAAATGTTGGCCTGCTTTGCACTTTCCAAAGCAAAGGTATGCAGGCAATTGCATTCAGGAGAGATTTCCATTATTAGATCAAGGAGATCTCTGCAATTTCATTTTTATTCAGAACAAAAAAAGACAAAACTTCCAAGATCCCTTCAATGATGGAATCGTCCCCACTCCTCCTCCTACAAAAGTCTACAAAGACCTTTTTATCCCAGGGTTTGGTTCTTCTGGAAAGAGACTAGCTAGTTCTGTGTTGGCCATGAAAGTAGAAAATTACTGGCCATGTCTTCTGTTCAGAGTCAGAGAGTAATTTTTGGCAATTCAGGCTAAAACCAGGACAATTGTTAGGAAAAATGTTTACTTTGGTGGCGAAAGGTGGATATAAGGCAGAGGGGTATGCAGGGAGCCTTTAGGGGTGATAGGTATCCAACTAGCAACAAAACAGACAATACCCAGGCAGAAGGCCTACATTTTACCATGTTACTGTTGATGTTCAGGTCCAGCTGAGTTGTTGTCAGATGAATGGAAGGATGCTGCAGGTTTCTGCAGGGTTTGGGTTGGATACACTGGAAAATCTTCCAGATCATATGGTTTCCAAGCTGCCATTGCTTGTGCAAATCCAGGTGTAGCTCTATTGCCTGTTGAATGGTGGGGTGAGACCTTAATGAGGTTTTTGTGCAGCTCCCTTATGTTGGATGGTTGGTGTTTCACACCCTAATGAGATGTGGCTAGAAGCTGTCTCAAATGGGGGGAAGTGTTTCTTTGTTTTGGCACTTCATTTCAGTTCACAAGCAGCCAATGGAATTTTCCTCTGGCTTTTCAAAAAATCCAAGCTCACCTTTGGTCAGAAATGAAACACAGAAAATTTCAGCAAAGGTGGTTGAAGTTTTTTTGGAAGTTCCAAGTGTATTGAGGAACAAAAATGTATGGAGATGGTTGGCAAATCAGAGCATGCAATGCAGATGGGGGAAATGTGCTTTGCCTCACTGATTTGAGGAGGAAGATTCATAGTGGTAAAAGTGCAGGGCTCTTCACTGTTAGCATAAGGGTAAGGATCACTGAGTGCAGGTCTGAGAGAGCAGATCACTCAGCAGTTCCAGTTTGTAAAACTGGAAGGAGATAACTGCTGTCCCCTCTGAGCAGCAGCCAGTTTCTCTTTGCTCACTGTAGAGGTGATTTCACAGCAGTCAGTGAAGCTTCACCAGCCTAAGGAGAAGCAAGCACAACATGCTGTGACAGAATTGTGCACTGAACCAAGCCCTATTTATTCCTATGGCAAGAATAAACATGAAGACTGGAATATTTTCACTTCCTTGAGTTTGTTCTTTGGGACTTTTATTGTTTTCCCTATATTTGAACTGCAAATAGGAAGAGACAAAAATACACTTACAGGAAAGTAATGTGAAGCAAAGAAAAAGCACCTCTAACGTCTTTCATTGTGCAGGTGTGATTCTGATCTCACCGAATAAATCAGGAGTAACTCTACTCAAGTGAATAGATTCATTCTGGAAAGTCAGAAGTGAGTCCAGTCCTGTATGTTTTGTTTTGCTCGGAAGCTGTAGGGTTTTAGAGCAAGCATTACACCCATTTGTTTAATGAAAACCCTCTTTCTTACACAGTAATCATGGGTACCTCTCACTTTTAATTGCTTTTAAAATGCTGGACTGCAGCAGTAATTTTATATCTTGGCTCCGTTTGGCCTTGATTGCATCAGTAGCAGTTGAGAAGTGAGGGCTGAATAGCGTTTCACTGTTTGGTAAAATAATTACTGCTCTGGCTCAAGATTTCAATTAATCCTTTCAGTGCTGCTGGAAAATGCTTGTGCCTGTGAGCCCTAACCACATATTCAGTGGAAGGGTCCTTCCCATTCACTCTCAGATGGTTTTGCACAGAGTCCCTCATGCAGTTGAGATAGTGACTGAGTAAAGAAATGAAGAAAAAAGGGTTATAAGTGTGAAAAGGGAAAAAAAGGCCCATTTGGAGGCATGTCCTCTAAGTGGGGGGACAGATGCTACTTCACATTTTGTGGCAGAGAGGAGAGCAGGTAAAAGTGTCTTTTAAAAGACCTGAAGCTTCCTCACCTCGGCTCAGGCCTGGATATCACAGGCTTGCCATTGGTATTGAAATTCCCACAGAACTGCTTCCACTCATCCACCGTGGGGTTCCTCAGTGGTCACAGCCTGGTGGGACAGGGCATGAGGTGTGCAGACAGGCTGAGAAAGTGGAAGCTGTTCGGCCTGGAGAAGAGAAGGTTGTGTGGAGACCTCATAGGAACCTTCCAGTATCTGAACAGGGCCCAGAGGGAAGCCAGAGAGGGACTCTTCATCAGGAACTGTAGAGATAGGACAAGGAGCAATGGATACAAATTAAAAGTGAGAAATTCAGGTTAGATATTAGGAAGAAATTCTTTACTGTGAAGGTGCTGAGGCACTGGAACAGACTGCCCAGAGAAGCTGTGGATGCCCCATTGCTGGAAGTGTCCAAGGCCATGTTGGATGGGGCTCTGAGCAACCTGCTCTAGTGGAAGGTGTCCCCACCCATGGCAGAGGGGTTGGAACAAGATGATCTTCAAAGATCCCTTCAAACACAAACCCTTCTATGATCCTGTGATTCTGTGATTCTAGGACCCACAGTCTAGTGACAGGTATGATAGAAATACAACAACAAACCCCTAAATCCTCAGTCCCAGACAGCTGATGGCAGCGCACAGAGGGCTTGAGCCATGGAAGGGGCACCACTCAAAGGTGTTTGTTAGTCCCAAACTGCTCTCAAATGGACTTGGATTACATGCACATTCTGCTTTCCTTGGCCCTGAGGTCCCCCTCTGAGCACTGCTTTGCTTCTTTCTTGCCCAGGACAGCCCTCCCAGGTCCCCACATTGCACTGGGGCTTTTGCAGATGCTGGTGCTTTCCCAGCATGAGCCCTGCAAGGGGACAAGGCACTGATCTTTGAGACAGCAAAAAGTTTCTCATCAATGCAGAAAGCTTGAAACTGAGGAAAAGTGTGACAAAGAAAAAGATCTAATGATCTTTTTTTAAATTTAAATCTCATAATTTGAATCCAGTGATTTTTAGGTTTGGCTCACTCTTCTTCTGTTCTCAGTGTTAGTCAAGTTACATAAATTAACTTATCCAGTAATAATTAGCTCCATTCCAGGTAATTAACACAATAGGGTATAGGAACTAAACCAGTGCAGTGAAATTAACAGCAGTAGTGCAGAACCAAGCGTCACATCTGCCTGAAGTGAGGGGAAAGTGCTGGAAATAATCTTGGGATTTTATTATGTCTGTGCTTGTGACCTCTTTGGAGAATACTTGCTTTGGAGAAGCTGGAACACATGAATGTTCACAGAGAAAAGTGACATTTGAGCAATTCTTTTTTTGAAACTGATCTGAAATTAATTTGAGGAGAAATTTTAAAAAAAGGTGGCATGTAAAATATGGGACTTTGATCAGAAACAGATATTTCAGCACAATCTGACTTCAGCCTCTTTCCTCCACAGCAGCCTTGAAGGCATGTAAGAGAGTTGTTTGGCCTATTTATGCTCCACATCTAGTTTAGGGGAACAGCACCTTGTCCAAGGGAAGTCAATCTTGCCCCACATGGGACAGCTGAGACCAGGAGAGAGTGTCCATGTGGACACTCCATTTTCTTGCTCATTAGTGAAGAACCCTCTATCATGAAGTTAACAATTTTGTCAGAAAAGCTTGTGTCTCTGACATTATGATGCACCTGTGACAGAGCAAGAAAAATTTAGCTGAGAATCCCTTTGTGACTTGGCACAGAGACCTGACCTTACTAACTCTGGATAGCCTTGGGTGAGGTGGAGGAAAAGAGTCCTTCTGCTGCAAGGATCTGCAAGGAGCAGATCATTGCTCCAGAGATGCAAACAGACAACAGTCACGGATGTGGGTCGCCCTATACAGACTGAGTGCCACACCTTGAAGAGTGAATATTTGTAACAGACAGACCATGAGCCACCCTTGGGCTGAAGTGTATTCTCCTGAAGCATTTGCTGATTTTAGAGAGAGAACGAAGTCAAAACAGCAGCGCTTTCACAGTTGCTTTTGTTTATTTTTTTTAATATTGGAGTACTATCCTTCTAAATTTTTGGAGTCAATTATTTGCTGCTAACTGTTCACTCGGCTAATCCCAGTACAAGGCAACTTTCATATTGCGTTCACAAGAGTGCCAGCCTTGTTCGGAGCCTGTCAGCACAAGGCATTTCTGTTTGTGAACAAAAGTCTTTACACATTCTGGCTCTGAACGTGTGCACTGTCCTTTCGAAGCCAAAAAGACTCTCTCCCCGTGCCAGTTTGTGTTTCCAAAGTTGCTCTGTGTCCTCTCGTCATCAGCCAAGCTGTGCTGTGCTACTGAACTACGTTTTTGGAATTGCAAGGAGAGCTCGTCTAGAGGGGGATTGAGGACAAACTCCACAAGCCCTGGGCCAAATGTGTCCCAGGCAGTGCATGCCCATGTCCACAAGGAAGGTGCTGCTGTGTGCGGATGCAGAGGGATCTCAGCTATACTGGGTTTGAGGTGCTGATGTGCTTCTCTGCTTCTGTCACACAGTTTCGGGTTTATTTTGGTGGAAATGAGAGCAGGAATTAGCTTGGCTGCTGCCCAGAAACCTTCCTTAACTCTCTCTGGATGCTTCACCCTGGGAAGTCACAGCTCTGTTTCCAAAGGAGCCCGGCACTCTGGCACATCATTTCTCAGAGGCACAGAGACACGAAGTCGCCTGTGGTTGGAGACACAAGCGAGGCTCCACATGTTTGATGCATCAATGAGGTGACAGCATCCACCAGCTTCTGGATGAGGCTCGGCGGGGCAGAGGAACTGCAGACCTCACACTGGCACTGGCCACACAGTGCCTGTTTGGGGGATACATCTGGTGATTGCATGAGTGTTGAACTGACTGATAATTCACTATTTCCCAGAAAGACAGATGTGCTGGTATAAAACGTCTCGCTCATAGGATGAACACTACCTGTCATTATATTTTATTGAGGGAATGCTGCGGTTTTCCAGCAGCAGTCAATCTAATTTCTGCTATTCCTGCGTGATCACCTCAGAAATCTTTCCCCTGAGTATTATTTCTTATAAGGGATATAGATGCCAGTTCTGATTCAGTGCCCTTAAAGATTCTGCCATTATGGGGGGCTGAGCAAGAGGGATCTTGTGAACTATGATACATATGAGATTTAAGTAGGAAAATACCAAGAACAGTTCTAAACATACTAAACAGTTCTAAAAATACTGAACCAAGAAGACTTAGCAAAACTGCTCATACACTAAAGGGCATTGAATGTCAGGACAGTGTAACATGTATTTTTTTCACCTGCACTCTTTTATCAGATAATTAATAAAGAGCTGTACAGTGTTATTGTCCTCTCCCTCAAATATATGCCCACAATCTCTGCTGACATACAGGTGTTAATCTCAGATTGAAATTATCACTAGCAGTGATGTGAAGATAAATCAAATTACTTTTACTGTGATGTGTTTTGCATATACAGACATGAGGAAGGTCCCTAGAATCCCTCAAAGCATTTTTCTTCTCTCCTGAGCAGTGTTTTAGAATTTACCAGTGCTGTGAAGATACAGAATTAATGAATCATCTAATTTTTTTTCCTCTAATCTTCCTATTAAGTTTGAGAAACACTGGGCTTCACTGTAGAAATTGGTAGCATTTTAAAGCAAGCATAGTCTCTGCAATTTAGAATATTGCTTACACCAAAGTATTACAAGATGAAAGGAACTTCTGGATTTTCCCAGTGGAGATATTTCAGAGATGGTGAAAAGTAACTCATCATTCCATAGCCTTGAAAAGGACAGAGCAGCTCTTAGAGATTTCTAAAGAGGAAACTCTAGATTTAAAAAAAAAGGATTTATATATGTACCAGCAACTTGGTGAGGAAGAAACATATCAGATTTGCAGAAAGGCCATTTGCCTATGACTCTACCATCAGAAGTGCCAGTCTGACAATGCTACTTTTAAATCTGGAGATTTTTGATTAATGGTAAAATCATTATTTTTCCTGCCCAGCCAACATTTTCTGAGGGAAATAGTCAGCATGCACATAGGCAAGCAGGTAAATGAGAACACTAGGAAAGTGAAGTGATCTTGCAGAAAATATTGTACTGCTGCGCTGGGAAATGTGAGACCAGGTCGGGCGAAGAACCCTGTGATGTCTACTGACTGAAATCGCCTTGGTCTCTTACTGAACCAGAGAAGGAATGTGGGAAAGCTGGTTCAAGTCCCTGCTCTCCACAAAATGTCTGTATGGCCCTGGGCAAATCCCCTCTTTGCTCTGTGCTGGTTGTTTACCTACAAGTGGAATCAAAAATACATTTACAACCTCTCCGCACACGAGAGAATAGCTACACTGGATTCTGAGGTACTTAGATAAAGAAGGATAAAAAATTGATTGGTTTTAGACTTATACCAAGACCAGGAAGATATTTTTTTCAGGGCAACACAAACCTTATTTTTGAGGCTATTTAACAAATGAGCTTATCAATTTCTAACAAAGTCAGAGGATGAATTCCCTAAATCAGAAATGGCACTGATTAGAGTCACTGCCTACACAAAGGAAAAAGGCTTTGAGCAGCATGGTGTAGTCAGTCCTAGTCCAAGAGATTTCAATGCAGAAACAGTCCCAGAGACAAAAGGAGACCTTTAATAGTTCTCTAATGACAGGTTTATTCCCTTCAAAAAAAACCAAAACAAACCAAAACCAGCCCACCCCCCCCAAAAAAAACCAGCCAAAAAAACCCCCAACCCCCCCCACCACCAAAAAATACGAGCTGGGAAAAAAATCTTAGAAACCCCCACAATATGTCTAGTTGTAAGCTGAGAGAGCAGAGGTGGAAAAGTCTTTCAGAAAAGTGACGTGGAAAAGTCTTTCAGGAAAGTGAGGAAGAGAATGAAAGTTTAGAGAATGAAAAAATGCTGTGCTGAAGTGTGATATTTCAACATTAACGCCTCTGCCACAAATTAGTTTTGTCATCATTAAGAATTCAGCAAGAGGTTAGAGATGCCCACATGAATTACAACAATGCAGCTACATGAAAGGAGTTGTTTTTTATTATATATTCACCTGAATTTAATTTTCTCCTCTTCTGCAGTTGTCCAGTAGACTGTTCTCTAGGGGAGTGTTTACATTTTGCCTTTGAATGTATAGGAATTCAGTGGAGGCCTTTTTTATTATTATTTTAAAATTAATTTTTAAAAAGAAAACATTTCATGATAAAACACAAGGTTTCCTATGTTCTCCAGTGGTTGTGAGGTCTGCAGCCATTCTGGAATGATAATGATCTCCAGGGACATAATAAACAGTGGTGTTTTTCAGAATAACCGTGTTTTCCTTTACCAGATTCTTCTTTAAGACCAAGTTGTTAATTCAGGAGTTTATTCCCTAGAAATCACACTTGGAAAGATGTTTGTGTCTTTCTATCACTTACATAGCACAGGGTCTTAAGCTGAGGTGGGTGGCAATGAAAACCAAATTAAGTGTATGGATGAACCAACACAACAAGAGATTCTGCATTTTGGGCTCTGTAGTTAATGTCCTCTTAAACATTAATTGCCAGCCCTCATCAGGTGCTAGGCATTCAGTCTTGCTTGGCAAAGATAAAACAAAGCGATAAAGGAAGGTGCCACCACGGCAGCAGCACTCAGATTCTGGAGAACTAAATTCAGTTACCTGAACCTGCCTAAAATGACCTTGGTAGGATGGTGGGGCCAAGCCTACCATAATGTTTAAGGTGTTTAAATTCTCTTTGAAATCTCTGGTGTGGTCTGAGGTCTGTGATCTCATTTGTCATCACTATAGGCTGCTTCCAGACATATGTCTTAACTCCCATTTTTCTCAGGAAAATGGAAATAGCAGGCACTCCCTTCTAGGCAATAAAAAAAAATCTATCTTGACAAGCTGAATAAATAGTGATATCCATGGTTAGTGATAACGAATCGCATTCTGTTAACCCAAAAACGCAGCCTGTGAGAAAAGATACAAGGTAATGGGAAGCAGAAATCTGACATTCTCAAATTCTTTTCTTAGCATCTACATAGAAATCAATCCCTGTAGTTATCAGACAATCAAGTGGATACCATTCCCGATGCTGCAATGCAAAGTAACATGTCAGACAACCCTCCCACTCCTCAGAGCCCACTGTTGAAAGTTTTATTCTGAGTCAGTCTCACAATATTCTGGTGAGGAAGGAAAATACAGTAGATACCTCCATTCTACAGCTGAAGAGCAAAACCACCAGAGACTCAACTCCACCAGAGGAAAGTAGATCTTATGTGCTGTCCAGGTGTCCCTGGAGGAACATTTGTCTAAAATTCAGATTCCTGCCAGTTGTCTGCTGCCTGTGCTAGAGGTGACTTTGGACACCTCAACTCCTCCTTTAGCATGCAGGAAAAAGTTTTTGCATAGATCTAATCCAAAAGTGACTTTTGACTTACTATTAATTAGATGCTTCTTATTAGACCTATTAGAGTTTCACTAATTTTCTTAGACTTGTTCATTACCTTTTCTGAGAAAATGGATTTCACTTAGGGCTTGCAGAACCATGAGTATTTGTGGAATATTTATACAAAAGACCATGAGACCAGTTAGCAAAAGAGGATTTTCTGTTTGCCTGAAATTTTGTACTCAGTGGAAATGACATATTACAAATCAAGTTATTTGGTTAGAAGTGAAACAATCTTTCTAATAAATTGCTACAATTCAGCTTAAATAAAAATTAATTATTCTTTTCTTTCTGATAAGATAATAATTGGAATCCTTTCTACATTTCATAGGGCTTCTTTTATGAGCCATAAGAGGAACAATTTATTTCCCTTCATGATATCTTGCAAATACTTCACAGTTTTTGAAATAGCTCAATGACTTCTTTATTGACATTGTACAGAATTTCTGGAATCTATTAACGTGTTGTTGGACTCTTTTCTCATTTTCACTGTTGTGTACTGAAGCTGAACTGAGAGCAAAGTGTTCATTTAGGTTGGAAATGAAGCAAGGCAAGTTTGTCCAGATATATGAATGACTACTTTTCTCCTAGAGGAAAAAATAGCAGAATAACTGAGTGCTCTGCAGTACTCTTCCTTTATTTCTGGAACTAAACCTGGACTGGAGTGATTTGTGAGGCTCCCACTTTGTCCTGGATTCCAGAAACTGTTTGATCTAGTACCATTTCTAATCTCTCTGGAAGGCAGATGAAAGCCTCAGTAGAGCAAACTCAAGACTTTGGGAAGGTTTGCACATTTATTCAGGAATTTGGTACCTGCCCTCAGCCTGAAATATGAAGGCAGCGAGTGCTTTTCTCATTGAGAGAGGTCAGTTAAACCTGAGCACAGCTCTGAAATTCCAGGGTTCAGCCATTGAGTTTCCTAATAACTTGGTTTTTGTTATTCTTTATGTCTTGCCAGAACCACAGCAGATGAAGAAAGTAAAATTTCATCATCCTAGCAGTCGAGTGAATACAATTTCTGCATTTATCAAGTACCAGATAACTGATACCAAGGCAAACAAACAGGCAAATATGAGTATGTTTCTTTATCTTTCAGCTCCCTCTTTACACATGTCCCCAGGGCAGAAAAATTATGAAAGCTAAAGTGTTCTCACAAGGTTTTCTTTTTAGCTCGATTAATAGCTCTTTAGAGGTCTCCTTCACCGCAGGCTCCTTTGGACACCAATGTTTTGTTGAACTTGCACACCCTTCCTCTGAAACGGAGGTTACTCGATAACCATCCACAACACTCTGTGCATTGATGAACAAGAATGCAGAGCACCAGTGACAGGTTTCTGGAAGTGTATCCTCAGCCAAATCATGAACAAACTTCTGAGTAAATATTCATCAGCCTTTCTCTTTTACAAGCTTCACTTAAAAATCATCTGATATTGTGAAATACTGCATTAAATCTTACAGTTCTGGGCAGAGCCTGATGCCATTGTGGCATTGAACTGTGTCAGGCAAGGCTCGTTTTTCACTCAGCCAGTCTACCCTAGAGCAGGAATGACAGACAGCAGGACTAGACAGAGAGTGGCTGCCTTGAATTTCTACATCAGTAGAAATGCTGATGCTGTACAGAATGTATGACACGTCCTCTGGGCATCAGTTTCGATTGAGAGACAAAGTGGTTTTTATGTTCAAAGGTGCAGCTTTAAAGCCTTTCTTCTTAGGGCCTTTTTCTTACAAGTGCCTCTCTCTTGTAAATCATTTCCACTTCCCCTAGATGAAATTTGTTGTCCTACAGAAGTACCTGCTTAGTGTTTGGGGTGTGGTGTATGTGTGTGGTGTGTGCGGCTGTTTTGCTGAAATCTCCTATGTTTAAAAACAGTGTCCATAAAAAGAACAAGGGTGAAGTTACTTCTAAACTACACACTGTAGTAACAAGTGTAAAACAAGAGCCAAAAGGATGAACAGGTATGGTATGTGAGTGGGAGTGAGTATTAATGATCAATTTTTTGTCACCCTTCTTATTTTCATTACAAGAGACTCTTACAGAAACTTTTAACTTTGTTTTGCTGTGCAGAAAGTAAAGCAGCAGTCCTGAGGGGCCAAATCTTGGAAGCAGTACTGAAAATCCACTGAAGTGGATGGGAGAGGCTTTCCAGAAATAAGAAAGCTGCTGACATGGAGAGGGAGGGAATGATTTGCTGTTTCTGCACATGCCTGATAGAAAAAGGAGGGGCTTAAAGTGCAGAGATCCAGGTTAAATTGTTGTTTCCTCAGTGTTGGTGAAGTCAGTAATCCAGCAAGGCAATGGTATTCTCATTGCTTGCGCACCAAATATTGCGGTCTCCTGTCATTACCTACCTCATAGCAACTATCTCCTTCCAGAGCAGTAAAGTGAAGTGTTTCAGTACCAGCAAAGCAGCTAAAATGTTCCTTTAGGCAGACTGTGAGAGAATACTGAGTTTAAAGAGTTATTGCCTGTTTTGCTGATGCCTGAAGGAAGGCCAGTGAATTCACAGCTACAGACTTGCACCAAACTGCACAAAACTTGTTCTGCCACTTTCAAAAAACTCCTGATTTCTCAGCACCATTCTTCCAGATTTGCCTTGCTCCACTTCAATCTCTGACAGTTCCCTTTAGTTCTTTGCTGTTCCTCCTTTTTTTCTCACTGATCTTTCTCTGACTGCCTGTAATTTTAACTCTTGAACTGACTGCTCAACCGTATCCCACAGAATTTGACTGCACAGTAGTTTGCACCTCACCCCTTAAGCAAAACTGCAAACACAACAATATGGCATTTTCTTCAGGGGAAAAAAAAATGAAAAAAATAGTCTTTTTTAGTTTCCTTTGGAGAAAACTTAAACTGAACAGGCCCTTGCAGTTGGAGGAGATGTTCTCCAGCAAAGTCATGCACTCTTAGACCATACCAGTGTTGCAGTGGTGCAGGTCCCTGAACCAAGACCTGGGAACAGGGTCTCTGGATTGGGAACCCACAGGAGTTGGCAATGCCTGGCTTACCCTACTGCCACTGAGCTGGAGAGCCTCGAGGACCATGAGAGCATAGGAATAGGTCTCTTTTTGGCAATCACTGGTTGCATTGGCTCCTTGACACTATTGGTAGCTGAGGTGTAAGGAGAGAACAGCTCGTCACATGGCAGTACCAGAGCTGAGGAAGAAAAAACACTACACAGAGTATTAAAGTCTCCTTTGACTGGTTTGTTGTTTTTTTGGTTTTTTTCCTGGAGAAAATTGCTCACAGGCATAGGAAAGCTAATGGCAGCAGACCCCGAGATGGCATCTGGGCCAATCCCTTGAACACCCCTCCGACCTTCATCAGGCTTTAATTCAGGGAAAAGAAACTTCTCCAGACATACCTACCTAACTGTGAGCCAGTACAGTGGAGGTCATAAATAAAAACAAATAATTTATAGAAACATTAAAAGAGCTGCTTTAAAAGATACCAACTACTTTCAATAATTCAATTAATAGCTGCAGTGGCAATATCCCTGCATAAAGGCATTTTTTAATGTTAGTAATGGCCAGTGCAAGGAATTAATGCAGGTACTAAATATCTTTATTTAGAGAGGTGAAACAGCCAATTCTAAAATGAGCACTGCTACATAGATTGTGAAAAAAATCTGCTGTGGGAAGGAAGCACAAAATTGCATCCTGAAAATGAGAAGCACTCTGCAGGAGAAATTCATGGTAATGTAAACTGGAAATTTTCTTCAGTGAATCACTTAAAATGAAACTGCTCCCTTCTCCTTATTCTTCTCAAGCTGCTGACATGCATAAAAATGTGTGTTTGACCAGCAGCTTATTTGGAATGTTTTCTCCTTCCTTAATGAAAATGTGTTATTTCTCTAAACAATATGCCACTCAATACCAACAGAAGTCTCTGTAGCAGATAGGACAAGGATACAAGGCTTCAACCTGTGCCAGGGTTAGGATCTAGGAAGAAACCCCTGGTAGACTCAAGTATTTACTTATTTAGTGATTCTTTCCAAGGTCATATTTTTAAGCTGTAGTGGAAACCATCCTGAAGAGTAAACTGAGTGACTGGGAAGTTGAAGCACAGAAGCTTGCTGTGACTGAGTTAGAAATGCTCTCTTTAAACAGTGGCCCCCACTGAAGAATTGAACTTAAGTGCCTCAGCACAGTAAAGCCTATGTGTTGTCTTTGGGAAGCATTTTCAGCTTAATAGGGACGAAGTTTCCTTTATGCCTGATGCAGCAGCACATTTCGTTTCACGAATTTCCTTTTCCACCCATTTAAGCAATTAACTTGGAATGAATGAGATGCCAGATGAATATTACTGCCTGAAGAATCAATAGCTGGTTCTGAGGTGGCTCTGGAGAAAAGAGAGGTCTATATTAGCCAGCTGTGCACTTTGACATCTTGCCAAAGCCACAGCACCTCAGCAGTTACCTCAGGAGCACTGTACCCACAAGTCTGTGTGCCCCATTTCAGCAGCAATTTGTGCCCTTTTATTTCCCTCCTGCTCTGGTTCACGGGCAAGGAACAGTGACCTTTTGGGTGAAAGAGCAGAGCAGAGGCTTTGCAGGTTGCCCCAGGGACGTGCAGAGTACATCCCAGGTGTGGGCAGGCAGCATAAGGGAAGATGGTGTTAATTACTCCCAGTGCCACCACAGAGTTTACAAGTCCTAGTAACAACTTCTTACCTGGTAAAGCTGACCCATGTGGAGTAAACAAACCACTTTGCTGCTTCCCACAGCTGGTATGAAAAGGAAAGTGATGAAAATTCCATTGTGGGTAGATAGAAACAGGCTGTCCCTTCGGATAACACAGGTGCACTTACAGATGCCTTGTTCAGCTCCCTGTCCTCATGTGGATCAACTTCTGGTCCAATGAGTTGGCCCCTGAAGAGACGTGAACAGTGGTCCCCCTACCTGGTGCCTTCAAGCAATCATGGTGGGCAGAACTGAACAAGGAATGATGTTTTGGTGCTGACAGCTCACTAAGCATGTCTAAAATATGCTGATGAAAACAAGTGTAGAAAATTGTTGGACCTGATAAAGCAGTTCTTAAGCACAGAGCTGGAAACTCTTCTGAATCATCCTTCACCTGGAGGATAATATCTTAAAGGAAAAATATTTTCCATTTGTAGGATATTCACTTCTGGAGATGCCTGACCTGGAAAGACAGGATCAGGTTAAACATGAGGCACACGGAACAAGGGGCTTCACTCCAAGGCACTGTTCCCAACCAGGCAATAAGGGACAGATTGGAATGAGGAGCTTACTCACCGCCTGAATATTTGCCAGTGCATAGTTAAGGCCATGAGAGGCTGTGACAGAACAATGAACCTCCCCATGCAATCTGCTGAGGTTGTTTTCAGCACAGGTCAGCACTTTCAGGCTGAAGTTTGAAGTGTGGGTTCTTTCTTGTTTCTTGCAAGACATTTGCTCCCCTGCCTCAGGACGCAGGTACTTATCACTGTGGTTATGTGATTTGCATGAGCAAAGCCTTGTACTCACAGGAAAAGGGATCCTGTGCACTTCTGACAGTCCACCTTAGGCAATAGGAACATCCCCCTTCCAGGCTGAAGAATATCACCCTGTCCTTAAAAACCCTAGGCAAGGTGGTGGATCGGGTAAAGAAGAGGGAAATGTGCAGTGGGCCTTGGCTGTGGTGATTGCCTGTGATGGCGCAGCTGCATGGTGCTCCAAAGCAGCCTAGGATGTACATCCCTGTGAAAATTTATGCAGATCCCTGTCCCTTTGGGGAAGAAAGTGGGGAAAATACCACTAGAAATGCTTTCTCTGCAGCCCTCTTGAATGAGGACTAAGTTGTGGTGAAATGGGTGGCTTTTTGAGCCTAGGGCTTTTGGATGTATCAACTTTCCTGCGATGGTTCTTTAAACCAGAGCACGGCAATAAAAAGGGGAATTGTGCACATTTCATTTTAAGCATAAATCTATTTTTTCACTGGCTTCTTATTTTGACCCTGTAGTTTTGGCCGTCTGTCAGAAAGCACCACATCCGATCCTACTAATTCCTTTCTTTAGGTCCTTCCTGTCAGAGAGCTGATGTGGTTTTGGTGAATTCCTGCACAAATTCACTTCATACAGTTTGACCCTCTGGTATTAACAATAAGTTTCCTCCTAACAAGGAAACCAACAGCGTTACAAACGTGCTTTCATTTACACACAGGTATGCTGACACCTAGAAGTCTGGATTTTGGTTCCTACACAAAAGCAGTTCTGGTTCTTGGAGGTGTTGGGAGCACGGGCTCCTATGGCAAGGCTTGACTTCAGGCACAGAAGACTGAAAAAGTTGGCATAATAATGTTTCATCATAGCAAGTGACAGCCCTGAAACTCCATGGAAATAACATTAAAGTTCTTGTTTCTTAAAGTTCTTGCTTCCTTCATGTAGAGTTTTTCTTCTGGTACTGTCAGAAATACCCTTAGTCTGGACTGAATTCTTTTCCTTCCTGAGGTTCAGACTTTTTTTTTGGTTGGTTGGTTGGGTTGGTTTTTTTGTTTGCTTCTTTATTTGGGTTTGTTGTTGTTGTTGTTGTAGTTTTTTGTTGTATTTTTGTTTTCTGCTGAAGGGAACTATTCCAGCACTAGAACTGAATAAAACACAAGTGTGCCAGATTGGCATCAGTTTTGTTTTAAGAAACACTTCAGTTATGCTTAATTTTATGGTTTTTGCTTTGTCACTGTGTTTTCTCAAATGCTACAGAGCTGTATGCATTTTAAATGAGCACTAAAGCAAAGTGATCCAACAAGGATTTACAGACGTGTTTATGACGGAAGCAATGTTGTAAAATCAGGACTGGCACAGCACGGAGCAATATCTGAGTTGTACTGGATATGAAGATTCTCCCCCACTCCCTCAGCCTATAAACTGTTGCTGCCATATCACTTCTGAATTAACTCATCTTGCCAGCTCAGGTGTTTAGAAGTTGAAACTGGTAGATCTTAGGTCAAAGTATCTTTTGGATCAAAGTATAAAATATATGCTAACCAATTTTTTCATATCCATAGGAAAAGCAGGTGGATGCATTGTTATTAAGACATGGATTTTAAGAACCAATCTGAGATGCACAAAACAGAGAAGTATTAGAAAGGGAATGAAATGTCTGGCAGTGTGAGGGCAGGTGCCATACCTTCAGCTCTCCTTTGCAGATGAGAGCCCTTCCACCTCCAGTCTGGTCCCTAACATGCAGAAGTGCTGATTTTGTTCCCAGTGATGTTTGCAAATATGTGTGCACATTTCTAATGCATGATCAGTGTTGGTTTTTAACTTTTTTCCTGCAGACCACTGCTAATTGGATCCTTTCTCTGGTAGAAATATCAGGTGACACCACTCTTTCTGCCAAGGAATCTTGTTATAAAGGAATGTGTCCTGGGTTGCAGTGTATTCTATTACCATCCTCAGGAGCCGTTGAAACCAGGTGGGGCAGTGTTTCCTTGCCTCCTCCCCCCAGACTATCTTTCTGTTAATTGCCCATCATTGTCCTGCCACATGACTCAGAGATAACTCCCTCCGGACTATCTCCTGTTAATGAGCCTAATCAACACTTGGCCTCATGACTCGTTACCCCATTGTGAGATGCTCCGCCCAGAGGGAGGAACCAAGCATCCCATCGTGGATATAATCTGAGGCTGAACACCAGAGACACGGGCTTCCCACTGGATTTCCAGAGGACAGGAGTTACACAGCCACCATTGGACTTCCTGAGGAAGAGCAGACTGTTTTACTACAGGATCACTGCTTCGGAGGACTGCAGCCACCATTCTACCAGACTGCTACCACCACCCTGCCTAACAGGGTGTCAGGTTGTACCTTGACTCTGTCAGTTTGACAGTGTTTTCTTTTACCTTTTTTTTTTTTTCCCCTTTTCTTTAATTTCCATTAAATTGTTATTCTGACTTAGTGCCTCCCACTGGTTTGTTTTCAAACTAGTGCAGAATGATTTTCAAAATTGGCTCTGACACTGAAGAGGTATCATGGAGGAGAAATATTTTAATTCATGAACAGACATGGAATTCTATTTCCCTAGCATGGAGGTAATCCATACATGTTACATGATTCAAATTGTGAGGCAATGGCATTCACAAAATATTTAAAAATTAAGAATTCATTTTTGGCACTCCCAAATACTCTGTAAGTTTTTCTAAAATCTCAGAACTAGTATTGGAAATTGGAGATCTGTAAATTAACTTCCCTCATCCCCTTTTTTTGAGAAAGGACTTCTGGACTCACCTTATTCTAAACATAAACGATACTCTGTTTCTGGTACAGATGATAGCTTTAGAAAGGTTTTATTAAATAATAAAATGTACAGTCCATTTCTACCAGTTGTGTGAAACAAAATTTGTTTTAGAAATGTGTAGGTTGATTAACATCTGTGCTAATATGGAATAAACATGAAATTTTAGCCAAGAATGTGAAAAGCAAATGTTCACATATGTATTTCCAATCTTTTCTGAAACTTATTGTCTCCTAGTGGCCATTATTTTATGTCTCATGGCTCCTATTGCCTCTTCCGACCCAATAGATCTGAATATCGTCACTCAACAGAGCCAACACCTTGCTGAAGAACCTAAATTTTCACATCAGAGCTTGTGCTCCTAAAGCACTTAATAAAACTCAGCTGAAATATAAATCCAGATTTTGGACAGATGGCTGCTTCACATTAAAGTTTATTTTCCAGGATTTTGCTGTATACTTTCCATGGATACTCAAAAGAGTAATTTCTTGATATTAGGATGTTAGCCCATCAGTAATCTTCAGAGTTTCCATCTCACTTGCCAAACTCTATGAATCCATTAGCCTCCTGTTGACCTATGTTTGTGAACATTGCAGGGTGAATTTCATCACATGGCTGGGATTTATTATCCCATGAGATGCCAGTAGTAGTCTTTGAATTGTCCCATTTTAAAGCTACAAGGTTCACTGACACTGAGAATAAACTGGGATGAAAAACCTTATTGTAGGTTTATGGGACGGCCGGACGTAAACGGTGACGGAGAGATCTCTATAGGCAGGTCTTGGGACACATGGGGTTTATTGTAAAAGGCTTGGGTATAGGGGCACTGCTCAGAGCTGCCAGACTCAGCTCTGAGCAGGCCCAAGAAAGCAAGAGAGTAAGCGGGTGAGAGAGAGAGAGTGTAAGAGCAAGAGCAAGAGTAGAAGTGGAAGAAGTAGTAAGGAATGTCTGAAGTCCTGGTTACAATACAATAAATCATCTTCTGTACTGAATATTCTAATTGTCACTAACCAATCTAATACAAGATACAAATCCTATAGCATTTACATACAGCCTATAAGAGTTCTTATATTACCATAGAGTGTTACATCTTAACTTCTAAAAACTACTCTTTGGACCCCTTCTGCTGAGCTAGTAGGGTCTGCTCTGACCCTTGGACCTGCTTGCAAGCAGAGGGTATTGTTCCATCAAGAGGGGATTACCTTCAGTTGGCCATACCATTGTTTTCCAGTTGTTCAGTAACTAAGACCTGGTATTTCAAAAGTGGCTTTCATTTCGATGTTGCCTGTAGTTTTCATATTCCCAAAATCTTTTGTCAGGCAATCATATTTATAAGGCTTTCCTGTTTCATCTTCCCCAACACCTTATGTCATGTCTTCACAGCTCCCGAGAAATGTGTCCGTTCCCAAGTCATTTGACATCCAGATTTCTGGCCAGGGTGCTTTTGAAAGGAACTTTTTTTTCTTCATTTGAAAATGCAGGTTTGTGAGATTTTAAATTTTCAGTGTAAGGTCCAGGTACACTTTTCTCCAGGTGTACTGACTGAATGGCAAGACCAGTCCCTGCCTCCTGATCACATTGCAGCACTGCCAATTACACAAAAGCAAAGACCTCACTTGAAATGACAGAGAGCCAGCCCTTCAATATGCCTAATTCAGATCAAAGTATTAAACCTAGATAATCTGTGTATCAAGTGCCCATCAGGCTATTAATCCTTCCTGTTGAAGATACTGCTGAACATTTATTGAGTGGAGAGATACAGGTGATGGGACCCAGAAAAAACAGAAAAAAATGAAATAATTTTTTTCAGCCCCAAATACTGCTGACTCTTGCTCCACTGCTCCAACCTTGGGCCATATTGCCCTTGTCTGAACATCTCTCTACATGGCATTTAGAAAAAGAATGTATTCAGATATTCTGTTTATTTATTTATATGGTGATGTGGTCTTGTGGTACTCTCTGGAGGCACAGACAGCAGTGTGTGGGCCTGAGGAATCCTGTTCTGAGATTGACATCTCTGCATAGATTTCTATTCAAACCTGCTGAGACCTTACCTGGATTTTAGAGGACTTGTCAGAAGCAGAGATAAATGTCAACATAAGATTCATCAGCAATTCAAGTCCTTGCAGGTAGATGAGTAACTGAAGGAACTCAAGTAAAAGCAACAAAAATGTAAAGATAGATTGACAAGTTAAGAAAAGAATTAGAAAAGCTGCATTGGCTGGGAGACAACTGGTGAGGGACATGCTTGTTCCAGTTCCTTAGAGGCATGAAGCACCAGCTAGCAAAAAAGACTATTTGAAGATGAAAGAATTGTGAGGATTCTTTCTTACTGACAGCTCAGATCAAATGCATACTATCTATCAAAATACAGTATATAGAGACCAAAGAAACAAACTATGGGAGAGCTAAGCAACAGAGTAAGAGAGGCTGTTAGAAGAAAGAAGAAGTATTCCTGAAAAAGGCAAAGATGTGTTCAGCTGAGAAAAAAGAGGTGAACAATTTTCAGCAGATTAAATATAGAGGGTCATGAGGGACTAGAAGAAATTGCCCAGAGAAGTTGTGGATGCCCCATCCCTGGAAGTGTTCAAGGCCAGGTTGGATGGGGCTTTAAGCAACCTGCTGTAGTGGAAGATGTCCCTGCTCAAGGCAGGAGGGTGGAACTAGGTGATCTTTAAGGCCCCTTCCAAACCAAACTATTCTGTGATTCCATGATTCTATGAAATATGCAGATTCAAAAAGACAAATCTAAAAATATGTTTGGAATCACCTTAAAAAAAGGCATAAAAACGGAACAATATTAAATTACCTAACTATATTATGAATGCCTTGCAAAGATTTTGCAGATCAGTCGACAGTGAAGTTGTGAAAGTAGCAGCGAGAAAAGGCAACAACATAAAAGAGAAATGAGTTTTTATTTTCCATATTTATTCATCATGAGGCCTTAATGTAGACTTTGTCTGCCTCAACTCCAAGGACAAAGAAGAAATATCAGACGAAACAGATTGTCAGCATCCCATATTGTTCATTAAATGGGTTCTAAAGAAAAGCAAGTTGGAAATAATGGATCTTCTGGCTGTAGAGTGTGACCTCTCATTAAACCTGCCTTTTAATAAAATTCTTCAAGTAGAAACACATAAATTTGGGTTGATAGCAAGTTGGTAGAGCTTATAACAAGGAATAAGATCATGACACATGAGAAGATAACATTTATTAATTTATGTGGGAATAATCCAAACAGCTCCCGTGACAGACAGAGAAACCCACTGTGGTCTTTAAAGGATTCAGTGAGCACATAGACAAGGGAGAATCGGTTGACAAAGTCTAACTGGATTTCTTAAACATAATCAACAAAGCCCTTCAGCAAACCCTGTTAGAGAACCTGCTGTGAGATAGGTAAGACCTTAATGTGCATATCTGGGTAAAAGAGAGGAAGCAATAAGTAGGAAATAATGGTCAGTTCCTGAATGCTTGCTGGGGTCTTTCCAAGTAACGTCTGTTTGTGTTTGAGCTGTGCAATATATACATGTTTGTATATATAAATGAGCCCCATGTCTTGTGCAAACACAGAACTTGCTCACCAGCCTAGAGAGGACTGCTCAGGGTAAAAATGAAAGTTCACTATGAAGCAATAAATCAGCTTCACAATACTGATGAAAAAATGCCAGATGGAATTTAGCATTGATAAATCAGAGGTGAGACACCTAAGGAAAAAAGCCCTCTCAATTAATATGCATAAGGACAGGCTTTTCAGATATGCTTTTAGCCATTACCCTTTAGGAAAGAGACCTTGGAAGGATGGCAGACAGTTCTATAAAAAGCAACTTGATGTTCTGTAGTAGACAAAAAAATCTCCTCTGTTTGAATTTAAGAGTTACTTGGAGAGGAGAACAAAAAAGAAAAAGTTCTTATGCCGCTTTGTAAATCTATGGCATGAACACATCTCCAGTTGTGTGCACCAGTCAAGACTCTTCAGCTCTATGTGGTAAAACTTCTACTGTAGTTGCAAGTGGATGTAGACAAACGAGACCTGTAAATGGACATCTCTTATTAGACCAGGTAGTATAATAAAAACAAAAACAAAACATACAATCAAGCACAAAAACTCTCTCCAGATCTAAACCAAAAAAGCATCAAAGGAGTGGTCTTACCCAAAATCTAGTTTGGTATTTCTAGCTACAGAGCGAAGTCTAATAAAAATGTTAATTGCAGCTATCTAAGAACCTTGTATTGCCCAATGCAGACCTAGAAAATGCATAAAGAAGCTCTCAGTGTATGGCACCCATACAAAGGCGGAATAATCACCTCTAATATATGAAATTGAGAGAGATGTAGAGAAAGCAATTAGGAAATGACAGTTTGCTTATTTTCTAGTACAAGATTCATGAAAGTCAACCATGAAACTAAATGGTGGCTGGTTTGAAACCAAGAAGAAGAGGCGTTTCCTCATACAACACTGAACTAAACTGTGGATCTCTTTACCACAGGATGTTGGGGAGGATAAAAGTCTACAAAGCATCAAAAAGTGACCAGACCAAATAGATCATAGAGGGAAAACCAACCAAGTACTAACTGCAAGAGCAGCAGCCGGTGGCTTAGGAAATCCATGATCCACTAAGCTGTAGAGCTCGAGGAATTTTGCAGGAGGACACAATGATATTTTTATTTTGTCTTTGTATGCTTCCCTAGGCAGCCATTCTTAACCATTAGTAGCATAGTGTGTAAGGAAGATCATTGCCCTGACCCAGTACTGCCTTTTGTGTCTTCTCAGACACCTGGGCTCAGCAGAAGGCATCAGGATCAGAGAAGAGCCAACTCCAAAGGTGGAACAGAAAGATGATTTAGTTCAGGCCCTTTGGTGATTATGGAGAGAGGTGGAGAGGGGAGGGTGGCCTGGTAGGTTGTGTCCACCTTTATCCTGTTTGGAGCTTGGAAACAACAGCTGCTGTAAGCTGAGGTGAGAAGTTCATTTGGGAATAATGGTGGTCAGCTTGAAATGCTTGAAGGGGTCACAACACTTTGGTTAGGGGTCTCTGTGCCATTGCTAGGGGTCACAGTGCCACCATTAGGTAAGCCAGGTCAGACACCTGATGGCCCTCCCATGCCTGGGGCTCAGCACATGGTGCATTTTATGGATGGTCAAAGGGCTCCACGTTGATGTCCTGGCTAACAAAACCTGTGGCTTTGAAGGGCGACACACCAACTGCACTGCCAGACCTCTTCCTTGGGAGGGATTTTATTCTTACTCAAGCGCTGGTATAAAGCACAAGTGCTCTGGCTTTAGGAGGATTTGCTATTCTCATAATGATATATGTATTTTCAGAGAGCATTGTTCTTGAATGGAGTTCATTAAAATGAATCTACAGGTAACTGTTCTGTTCAACTTTTTGACAAATAGCTCTAACTCAGCGTTTAACTCCGAAGGGGCCAGGAAATGAAAATATAGCCCCATTCCTCAATAATTATTAATCTCCTGTCACTATTTTCCTTACTTCAAGAGTTAGAAAAGTTTTAAAAATCTTTAGAGGTTGATTAAAGAGTAATTTGTTAGTGGGATGGGGGAAGGGAGGTGAAGGAAAGGGACAGAAGATTATTTCTGAACACCAAAAATAGTTTCAAATTCCCGCCAAGAAATGACAAATTGTTGTATACACAGTCAGACAGAGAGATGTATATTTTGTTTTAAATTCCAATTTCAAAATGTACTGCATAAAGAGAAACCACAAATTGAAACTTCATGTGCTCATGCTGACAGCAATACCAAACTTATGGTTTTCTTCTAAAAATAATACCCCCAAGCCCTACCTAAACCTTCCTGAACCTCCTGTCCCCTCTTTAATAAGTAAGAACACAGGGTGTTTTTATTTCTTGGTGACTTTTTTCCTTTCCTTTGAGTCACTAGTGGAGGACCAACTACTCTCAACCTTACTGAGGTAACTTTTCCAATGGTTTCAATACTTGCCTGAGTGAGTATTTTTCCTGGTATTTACGTGAAATTAAGGAATGTGTGACAGGAATGAGGAACAGTCTTGACAGAAGAATGAGAAGCAAACACCATTTTGTAAAGGAATGGAGATCAGGGAAGAAAAATAATGATGTTAGGTCCACTATGTAAAACTTTACTCCTCTTCCATCTCTCTAATTTCTCCCTTTTAAACAGAAAGACCTTTAAATTTGAGTCAAATATCTAAAGAAGATGAATTTGGAGGACTCAGTGCTGGTCATAGGAAACAAGCCACATCAAAATTCCCCAAATAAATCACCTCTAATTTAAGCAAAACTGTACCAGAGACTAAAGACAAACCAGTCCTTTCAGCTTTCAGAAGAGAAGTCAACATCAAAGGAGGAACCTGAAGTAGAAGCCTAGAAATGTAAATCTGTTGGTCTTTTCACATTCAAATTCTCACGCTTCTTCCATTTCCTTTTACAGAAAAAGAATGTGGTCAAACTTGGGGGAATGACTTCACAGCTTTTATTAAAGGGTAGCGTAATCCTCCCCTGGATAACTGGGGAACCATTAGAACAAGAAATAAGCAGTGATGAGCTGTTCCAGTTTGAGTGCTGTGGTTTGGAAGTTTTGACCCATGAGATATTAATTTCTCAGTCTAATTACATGAAAATGTATAAATATGAGCACTGATGAAGAAGAGAAGCATTCTGCTGAAAGGTGAGTGGTACTGAGTTCCCTCCCTTTTTACAAGGAAAAAAAGGTTCCTACCCTCTTAAGGGATACTGCACATAATAATAAGAGTACAATATATGGAAAAAATACATGCACTTCCATTTCACTATTGTTCCATTTTACTGCTGAGGTGGGGAACGAAGAAGTTAAATGTTGTGAGGTCCTTTTGTGACGGTGGATTTGGACTCCATTGGGTCCATCCAATGAAAGCAGTAGCACTGTGGACCCTCAGTGCTGGGTGTTAAGTGTCAAAATTTGGGTGGTAGAACTGCCACCATGTTTGACTGTGTATAAAGAAGCCATGCCCATGTTCAAGTGGCCAGCCTGGATGGCTTGGGGCTCTTAGAGACTCTAATCAAAGTGGGACAGGAATTATGCTGTGTTGTACATAATTAAGAGTAATTTCTCTGAACCTCCTGTTATTGTTCTCTAAAAAGTATCAGAGAAACCTTAATTACTTGCAACAACAACACTAAGGAAAACCCCCCAAACTACTGGAACAATACCATGTAGAATAACGTGAATTAATTGTTAAATTTAGTACCTCCATGAGAAATGCTCTATTGATAGCTCAGAATTGCTCTGCCTGGAAACCACCTGAGCACTGCCTTATTTCTAGACATCTGTCAACACAGTTATTATCTAACAACAAGCATAACATGAAAATAATCGTTCTGTTTAGGGCAGGAACATTAACTGACTGACATTAAATTGCATCAATATCATTATCTCCTGTTGACTTTTTGATAATACGTTGATGAACAGTTTGTGTTTTCCAGGGTGGAAAAACCTTACTTGTTTCTTAGCAGGAACTCTGCACTAAGAAGTTTTTTTTAACAGGTACCTAATTTTGCAATTTTAAATATAATGCTTTCCAAGAGCTGATGATACTTTATTATCTTCCTTTTATGGGTGGTTTGTTGGGGTTTTTTTGTTGGTTACTGTTGTTGTGTTGTTTTTTTCAGACTTCAGTCTTCTGCAGAATGAAGATTGGTATGGTAGTAGAATAACAGCTGGATACCCACAACTCAGTTCACAGCCTGTCCAGCCTAATTTTGAAGTTCTAGGCTGTTAAAGGTATTTAAGCTCTTAAAAGGTGAAAATAGGTGCTTCTTAGGTATCTAATTTATACTAAAACTAATGGGAATTAGGCACCTTTCGTGGACTTATCAAAAATCATATAGGACTGCAGTAGCAACAGAAGCTACAAGTAACTCTAAAATTCTGGCCTTTTTTGATATAAGGCAGGCTTTCCAGAACCAGTCATTTTTATAATGTAAGTTTTTCCCAAATGTTCATTTTTCTGAGAGCCCTAGTACTCCCATCCTAGCTGAAAAACCTCCTCTTACAAAGTGTGTTAATGTCTCACACATTGCTCTTCTGTGTTTGAGGCTTTTGGTCAAATGCCACTCAAATACTTCATGGACCTTAGAAGCTTTCCTGCAGCATCAGGAGTTTCACAGAGCTTGGTGCGTAATCCCAGAGATTTTTTTGCCCTACTATCCCAATTTTCAGAAGAAGCCACGTTGCTCCTGAATATCACATCTTTTTAAGGACGTAAAAATACCATCCAAGCACTTTTGAAAAATAATTTTTGGGAGCATGAGGGTGTGTGTGAATATTTTCAAAGTTGCAGTTTGACTAACCCAGCCGCTGCTTAGATCATCAAACAGGCATGTATTTGGGACACAGAGGCACTACAGTCCTGGCGTATTCAGCGCAGAATCCTCATGGTTATGTGAATAATTATCCCTTCATACCGGCCTAGAAATCTTGGACAGAAATAGCAATCACAGCAAGGGTGCTAAGAAATAATTTGTACCATACATCTGTTAATGTCCCTTAGCCCAGCTGGAACCTGCATGCTTTCCTCCCTGTCTTGGGTTTCTCGAAGTGTGTTGATGTGTATTTAAGCCACGGGAACAGTCGAGGCAATCAGGCACGGGGGAGACATGAACTTCCCTGGTATGTTGATTCCAAACTGTGATTTCTGTTATCAGGATGGGTGAGGAAGAAAAGTGTCAAGTGTCACTTGATCTCCTGTTCTCAGCTTGTCTGGCTAATTCAGGGAGGAGCCTCTGAGGCCAAAGCCACCCCAAATGCAGAAGACCTAGAAGACCATTCAGACCAACGTTCTCCAACAGGTGTCCCATGAGAGCAAGCACCTCACTGGGATTACACTGATGATACACCAACTGGATATGACTGACACTGAGTTTTTGAACAGAGTGAGCCAAAAGAAGAGTTTCATATTTTGCTTCATCTTGGTTTTGAGAAGGACAAGAAAAGTCCCTAAGGAGTGTCATTTCAGGACATTAATTGTAAAGATGCAAGAAGGGGAGAGTAGAACAAAGCACCTCATATGTGGGCGTGGTTTTCTCAGAAGGTTGAACTAGAGATCTCCTGACATCCCTTCCAACATACAACAACCAATTATCTTGTAAGGGTGAGGAAGCCTGATCTTTCAAGCCTGTTTTGCTATTAAAGAAACAGTTTTCTTTTTTTCATGCATGGCATTTTGTTTAGCCTCTTGCTTGACGTAGGATCACATCGTATTTATGTTTAACGTGCTTTCTCTCATTCACTCTTCCCCCGGCTCTCTTTAATGCCACAAACTCTTCCCACCCCATATATTTTTATTTTACACAAGAATTATGCAATTCATCTGGGATTTGCTTAGGACTGCTTCCAAATACACCCACACAACTGCTCTAAGAGTGATGAGGTTTATCCAAAGATGGATTTGGCAAGTCTGTGTTTCAAAGAGTTACTGATCCAAAATGCTTCAGGAAGAGACTTTTAGACACACAAGTAACCCCACAAAGCAATAAAATACAAGATCATGAACTGTTTCTGTATTTAAATGTTTGGAGGAGTTGAAGCTGGTAGCTCAAATATTTTGTCTGAAAATGGCTACTTCTCCACCAGTGAACCAATATCAGTCAGTTTGATGACGACTAACTGAGTGGTCACAGCCCATGACTATTCAGGGTTTCGTGATGTTGAAATCCTGCCAGGTTTTTTTCTTCAGAATAATACAGGAGTTTGGTTCAACCAGGTTACAGATGGTCAGAGGAGTCTTTAACACACTGTTAACTAATTTTGTTCCATTTGCAGATGCATAAAACAACCTCGAGAGGCCCTGTTGTCCATTGACAAGGCTATGAATCTAGAGACCTGGTTTTGATCTTGTCTCTCCTCTTGAACTGTTCCACAGCCAAGACTGAGTTGCCTTTCTCCTCCATGCCTTAGAATAAACTCTCATAGAAAATGAGGGTCCACAGTACAGCCCTCCATTGTCGAAACAGTCAAAGAGCTACTGATGAGAACTGGAATGTAATGACTGGGATTCTGTTTCTGCCAGTGCACTAATTCCAGAACCCACACCCAAACTTATGAAATTACCTGTTAAATGATGAGACAAAATCATTTGTTTTATTCTTTTTCCCTGTATTTGTGTCCCCTGGGTGGCAACAGTGGAAAATGCTGGCAAGGAGAGCAGACAGTAGACAAGGTCCTATTGGCACAAATCTGAGGGTTTTGCCTGTGTCAGTGATGTAAGGACACCAGTCTCCTTCAAGAGATGTGGTTTATCAGTGGAGCTTTTGCAGTGCCTGGGACGTCAGGCTAATGGTCTCACATACAGATTCTGTAAGATGCCTTTCATTCATCCAGCCAAACAGGAGCTGTGCTTGTGATGCTTTCCCAAACTGAAGGGCATTGCTCCATGAATGCAAGCAATGTTAAAGCCTGAATAATACACACAGTCTTCCATTTGCAAATTGCCTCCACCTCTCCCTTTGCCCTCCCCACCATGTGGTTTAGCTTTTGGCTCTGCAATAGATACTCTGAATCAATGTTAGCTTTCTGAGAGACTAACACTGAACACTGAAGGTCTGAGTCAAACCCAGCCATGTTACAAGTCCATTGTTGGACTGTCGCTTGTTTTGGTTATTTTTCCCTGGAGTTTTGTTAGAGATGAACTGGACCTTTTGGCAGCATGGACAAGCACCTCTATTTTGTCATTTGGTGCCCCAAAGACATCCATGTACTAATCAATCCAAACAGGAAGCCAAAATCTTTTTAAGAGAAGAGCATATTGTTCATTGTAAATGTTTGCCTCACCATTAGTGCACAAAAGAGAAAGCTTGGAAATGGAAAGACGAAGGAATAAAAAATAGCTTGGTAATGCAGTTTACACAGGTACATGCAGTGTAACTACAGCTTGTGGGAACTGTGAAGCACTGTCCTCATCTGACGTGTATTTCAGTTTTCAGCTCGGTAAAATCCCAGCTTTTTAAACAAGCAAAAACTTGTCCTTTTTACCAGGCTGTAATAAAATATTTGTGGTGGTTTTTATGGTGCAAGCCATCATTCACTTAATACTATCTGAAGGTCATTTCTCCTAGGACAGATCACAGCACATCTCCACACTAAGATCCCAGAGCTTGAGACTGGTGCTAGGTTGTCCACAAAGACCCCCAGAGGCCATGTTTGTTTGTTCTGAACGGCCCAATGGCATGGCATGGGCTGGAAACCACTCTACACCATGCCCTGCTCACCCAGACCAAGGAGGCACTCTGGAGTCTGAACATCGTGAAAGGAGAAATGCAGCTGTTGGAGTGGCTGTGTCATACCTGGGTCCACTGAGTCAGAGTCTGTGTGCACACATCTGTGAAAGAGCAACCTCCCAATCCCCAAATGCACTAACCCTGAGGGGTCAACCTGAATCAGTATGTCCACTGGGCAATACTGGGGAGTTTCAATCGATATAATTCTCAGGAAGGGCAGGGATGTGCTCTGGCATCAGAGCTGCTGAAGGCCACAAGAAGGCCCTAGTTCAATCTTACCTGTCACTGACATATGCATGATGTAGATTTCTTCACCCTCAGAAAGGACTGGACACACTTTTTCCTCTTCTGGTCTCAGAGAGAGACCAGAAAGGTTCCTCCAAGAGATCGCAGGTGAAGTCAGTTGAGCCACTTTAGGGAAAAGAAAGACTTATGGCTTGATATCTTACCATGTCCAGGATTTTATTAAATATGATAGAGATGTGTGACTCAATATAATCCTGTTCACACCTCTGGTGCTTGTTAGTTTTCATAAAAACATAGGACAAGACCATGATTTCCTCAATACCGCACTTCCAGTTGAAGAAATTAATTCAAATCCACTATACTAGTCAGAAATTGCAAGGTGCCATGAAATTCACTTTGTTTTCCCTTTAAATGCTTCTTTTGATAATATGACCAGAGGCTGCATCCTTGGACATTTCAAATTTTCTTGCATTTCCTTATTGTACCATTCTAGATTTCTCAGGATCACCTTCAGGACTATGCTAACTTCAAGCACTCCCTCAGGCATCCTAATCCCTCTTCAGTACATATATATGCCCCTGTATGTTACTTTCATATATTTCCATGGGATTTTGGAAGCTTCATTTAAACCTCTCTTCTTACACAGTCCCCTTATCCTTTGCTCTATCCCTCCATCATCCAGCATATCAACTCCAGCAGGATCAGAGCAAAACTGAGGTGGAAGGAAAAGGAAATGCTTTCAGTTGGTGTAAATGACAGTCATAAGACAGGACATTGGCCTAAGGGCAACTGGGATGTATTTATTCCATGAAGTGCCATGCAGAAATACCTGAGCTAGCTGGGAACATGCTAGTTCAGGTTACAGAAGTAAAGTGTATACACATTAGCAGAAATACTGGAATTACTTAGGTGTGGCTTTTGGGGATTATCCTGTTCCACCCAAACAGAGAAGTACTGTGAAGCTTATGTAGCCAAAAAAAGTGATAATTTCCTTAAACTTTTAAAGCCCAAAAGATTTTTTGAAATTTTTTGCTATTTTTTTCCCCATTTTTTCATTGAAGTCATTCATTTTGAATAGTACATTTTGTACAGATAAAGCTTGTAGAGCAGCTGTGAAGATGCCACTGCTATTGCTGCCCTCCCTAGAGACTCCAAATGTAGTGATGGCAGAGTTAGGGCAGAAGAAATAGCAGTGCATGGGCTGAGTTGAATATTTCTACTTGCCTGATCACCAGGAAAAGTGGCTGGAGTAATTGAACAGTGGGGAATCAGGGAAAAGAATCTGCTGCTTCAAGCAGGCTTCAAGAATCAGGAGACCTCATTGAGGGGCCTTACCACTGTGAGTCGTGGGAGCCCACCTCTCTCTCACTCTCCTTCTGCATCAGCAGAGCTCCTCCCAACCTACATTCGTATAAAGCAGGTGAAGATCACGAACTTAAGCTCTTTGTGCACATCCATCGGGATCTCTCTGAGAGGTACTTATGTAGCACCACCATCTTAGCTTTTTTCACATTTTGCTTGCTGCTCCAGAAGGCAAATTTGATGAAATTTCCGCATTCATTTTGGAAATGGTAGAAGTGGGAGACTTTGCAGTTTGTCCAAGGAAGTCTGTGGAAGAAATTAAACCAAGGTCTCTCAAATGTCAGTTTAGCACTTTATATGATCCTCCTCCTCTACTTCTGTTTCCCCTGGACAGAGGAAATTGCCTCCATAGATGATCCAATATAATCATTGCAGACTTAGCTACAATAACTTCATAAAGCAATCACTGAAATAAGTACCTGTATTCTCAGATAACACAGGTCTAGGATGCTGCTCAGGAAGCACTGAGCACAAGCTCAAAGTGTTAGTGATTTCCTCCAGCAGCTGAGACCTCCTCACTGCCTGCATGAGAGCTTGGTGTTGGCCCACTGGTGTGGAGGTGCATTTTCATCTTCAAAACAGAAAGAAAAAAGGGATACAACAGGATTGGGCTGAGATAGGGAATTAACAGGATGAGGTTAATTTGGGTGGTGAGCCAATGTCACGAAGGCTGATGGAGAACAAAACTGCCTGTCAGTGGTGTGGGCTGAGCTGGTACCCCGTGCTGGAATGCAGAGCATCCACGTGTGGGAGATCTTCACCTGCCTGCCACAGCAGTTTGCACTTCACTACCAGCACCAATGTTAAAACTTCCTTTAGCCCCCAGAAAGAAGATAAACATGTCTTTCAATGCAGATTAAATACACACGTAGTTCTGAAACATTGTCGGTCATTACTGATTCATGGCTGCTGTCCAGTGAATGGAGAAAAACATTTCCCCTCATAGGTTTAACAACAAAACCAATAAAAAACCCCAACAAGTCAATGGCTTATACTGTACACTAAAACAGCTTAAAACACAAACATTTCCAGAGTACAATATTTCAAGTAGTCTTGTAACTGGAGGAGCTATTTTTTAACCGGATTCCTACTTTTTACTACCAACAGCCTTGTCTTATTTGCAGAGGCTCTGCTAGCTGTCAGACATCCTGACTCCACTTAATAAACTCACTTAGAGCAGAACTTTCTTAAGTCACAGTGTAAGTACATAAATTAGTTGTTTTAGCCTTAGACCAACACACTTCTCTTTCTTCCCTCTCTCCTGAGCACTGAGCTATGATGAAGAAACTCAAGTCTCAAAAGCACCAACAGTTCATTAAAAAATACTGCCATAACCCAACATGCCTAATATACTGCGGCTCCTGTTGGCTTTGGTTGGAGCTGCAGGGATGCTTACTTGTACAACTAGGGTACAACTAGGCAAAGTTTGGGTCCTTAGATCTGGGACCCTAGGTTTAAATTCCACTTTTGAAATGCTTTATGTGCAGTGATCTCAGAGAAAGAACCGCTGAGATGACACCAGGTCATAGGCAGATTTTGTATTAAATGAAGTTTAATGCACCAGGAAGCGGAGCGACACTCCAGTGTGTCACCAGATAAGCAGGAGCATGGCATATTTCATTAGTGGGTGGATCTCAGTCTGGTTCCTTGTGAAAATGAAGCTCAAACAAACCCCATAGTCGTGTCTCCCTCTCTGTCTGACCCTCCCTCATAGCTTCCCCATCCATTGGTCAAATTTATTCACATTCAACAGAAAGAAATACATTGCAAAAGTAAACAAAACTGAGGGATATGGGCTGCCAAGTGAGAGAGGCATGCCAGAAGTCCTGCTGTCTGAGAGGAAGGCCACTTAACCTTTCAGCATGTCCAAAAGAGGATGGGGCTTTGGCAATGAGGGCACACACCTTCACAAAAAAAAATATAAAAATGATGCAAAGCTCCAAGGCACTGGACTTTACTCATTCCTGTGCTTGTAACTGGTATCTGTTGCTGTTGGTGCATAAAAGCCACTCATGACAAGCCTGGAGGGACTCCTAGGGTTCCCTAAATCAGAGCCTAGCTTCTATAGCCCCTCTCCTGAGAGGGGATGTGCAGCATGGGATCAGTTTGCTCAACTGACCCTTTACTGGGAGGGATGAACTGACTTTCCATCTCGCCATGACAATTCCCATCTGGAGACAGGGCTGGTCTGACCGCTTGGGGCAGAGGCACAAGGGCCACCCATTTCCAAGGCTGGCCCCTTTGATATGAGAACAGGGGGAAAAACACCTTGCCCTTGTGGGAGCTGGGGACAGCATCTATTCCTGGTCTCTGGTCCTTTGCCCTGCCTGGCTGCCCCCTGGGCAAGCACAGAGAAATGCCAGGCTGGTGACAGGCAGTAGCTGGCAAAGCTCAGTGTTGCAAATGCTGTGCTTCTCCTGCCAGCTGCTACGTGTTGTACCTGGTGGCAGCTGCTATTTTTATATTGAAACTCATTTCTTGCTAATAATCTCTGTGTTACATCTTGAGAACCAGATCTAGCCCTCTGGTAATTTGATCTTAATTAAACAATCTAGCTGCCAGTCCAGTCCCTTTCTGGTAAGCTGTGTATTGCAATGTTTGGTGTTAGTCAAAAACAACAGACATTTATCAGGCCTGGTGTTGTAAATATAGCTCAATTTCCAAGAGATGCTGATAGTAAAGTTTGCCTTGCCCTGCCCTACCTCTCCCCTAAGCTGAGTCATAATAACACACAGGGTTAACCCAACTCCATCACATGGTGTAATGCTCAGCAAGATTTGGCAGATAAGAGACCTCACTAATCCTACAAATCTCATCTTTCATGCTGAAGCAGTTGGCTGGGATACCTTTTTCTTTTTTTTCTTTGTGTGTATTTAAGTTATTGTTTAATACAATCTTCCAAGTTACATAATGGTTTCTCTCTTCACTTGGTGTCATCTGAGCCCTGCACAGGAATGCACACACAGCCTCTGACATCTTTGAAGTCCTCCAGGGCCACTGCTCCCTGTCCACTGAGCAGTTTAGAAAGAGCAGGTACCACACATTCTTACACACAAGTGCTTTCCAAGAGCCAGCTACACCCGTCTTGCACCATGTACCGTAATCTTTTGGAGAGTTTATTATTATTATTTGAGCAGGCTGGGCCAAATTACAGTGAGATTGTCAGCAGAAAGAGCTATATTTTTTTCCCTCCTGAAACAACTGGACTTGCCAAGCATAACTGGTTGTGCTCTCAAAAGAAAAAGCCACATTCACTGCAGGAATAAAGCTTTCAGCCATGGGGAGCCCAGGGGTTGTGGTCCACTCCAAAATGCAGCTTTTTGAGTCAAGGCAAAATCTTTGCCTTATGGAAAAAATATGCCCCATCAGACAGGAGGGAGCAGATGGGAGGCAGATACTTCCTCCATTGGGATGGTTCAGCCTGAAAGAGGACTGGGTATAGTGGTGGCTGGAAACCCTCTGATGGTTTGTTGCTCACCACAGTCTAGCCATTTCCCTCAAATCCTAGGTGGGTCATTGCTAAGCCCTCACTGGACTCCAGGCACATGGTTCCCAGGTGGCAGATGCACATCTGGCATGGCAGGGGCTGCTCGTGGGGCACAGATCACCAACACTTGCTCTGGTTTCACCAATCCACCTCTGAATGGGAGCTCCAGCCTGCCCAGCAGAGAGTTCCAGCAGCCGCTCCTCAAAGACATAACAATTTCACCTCACAAATGATTTTCCAGGGACAGACCTACAAATTTTGTAGAGAGTCATGAGTGGACTCAGTTCCATCTCAACTATTTTGGTTTTCCCTTTTTTGCCTCTATTTGTTTTTCATTCTTTGCTGCAGTATTTCACTACTTTTTTTTCCCACTGGATGTTTTTGCTCCTCCCTTGCCTGCTTTGTCTCTCACAGCCTCTCCTAACCCAGTGACATTTGTGTTCAAATGTTCAAACTTACCCTGCTCAAGAGGGCTCAGAAGCAGGGTAAACAAGTTTGCCTCTCTGTTTAGCATGCAGCTCAATTGTACATTTACAGTAGATATTCTGCTTTAATTTGCTTTTAAACAGCCCCTTCAAACAGCTCAGAACTCTGGTCATTGTTCTTTTAGGTGCATTACAAAACCATAATTAATTAGCTGGGCTCCCCTGTGGATTTTCTCAGATTTTACCCAATCTTCCCGCCAATTTTAATGACCTTCCCAGTTAGGGGCTTTACATCTGTAAATGCTGAGTGCCATTCAGCACTTGGTAAACAAGGGGTATCTGAGCAAAATAGCCAGAGCTTGAAATCAAAGAGTTTACTTGTTTGTAGTACAGAAGACACTGGCAGTCTGGGTGGCTCTTAGCACCTGCCGTGCTGTTTGATGACTGAATTTTGGCTTTCTGTCCCATATTAAAAGAACTCAAGACTGATCTCTTTTACCCTTCCATAAAGTTGGGATTGTGGGGAAATGTGTACTGCAGAGCCCTGCTATCCCACCCACTCTTCTTTGCCTTTTGAAAGCAAGAAACAGCACTTTGTTCATTGTCCGTGCAAAACTTGCCGAGAGCTCTCCAAAGAGAAAGTCAGCCAAGCAACTTTCAGCTGCTCCCTCTTCCTGCTGGCTCCAGGCCAACATTTCCTAGCAGGTGTTGTGTGCCAGCAGATAAGAAGGAAGAGAAAAGAAAGAAAGAAAAAATGAGCAACAGGAAAAGATTTGATGGTCTGTCACATGGGCATGGACCATCTACCACGTGATTCTCAGTGGCTCCTCAGATTTTAGCACGTGTGGTGCAAAGGCAACACGGACCTTCACACCACCTCGTGGACCCCACACCACCACCATTGCTGCAAGGCAGGGACAGCTATCCACACAAAAGAAGGCATTTCCATCTGGAAAGCAGCAGCCAGCTTGTGGCTGTGCAGGAGGGATGAAAATACTGCTTTTGTTCCAATCAAAGTTGAATTTTAGGTGGTTCTTCTTCAGTCACCCTTCGCCCTTCAGTCAGAAGGCTGGCCCAGTGGGTTGTGTACATGGCTGGAATAAAGCATGTCAGGAGCTAACTGGACTGTTTAGATGGGTGTAGTATGTGACCATAGGTCTGGCACAGTTGCTTGGATCAAAGTTTGACACGAGTTGCACAAGAAATAACTAAGCTCAAGAATCAGGAGAGTGGGGCTAGAGAGCACTGGCTTCACAGGAATACAAAGCCACATCATGGGAATGTAAACAGAAGAGGTTATTTTCTCAGTGATGTCAAAGTTATGTGCCACAACACGGCAAGCAGGTTTTCAGTGCACTCTGAAAATGTACACATTTTCAGAAAGTATGGAACTGCAGCAAGAAGTTCCCTGTCTGGGGAACAGAGGGTGCACAACCAAAATAATGCTTTCTATGACTAATTAGAGAAGTTGGAGTCTGAAATAAAATTACCTCCCTGAGGTGTACAACCTGTTCTCTCCAACATGAATTATGGCTGCTCATGGATATAGTGAACCAACATTTAGCTTTGAATGTTCCAGTTTTGAATGTTCTAGTTTCAGATGAATGTACAGTTCCTGCATGTTCAGGGTCTTGATTTTCACCTACATTAGTACAGCAAGAACCCTAGTGATGAAACCAGCCAAACCTCCTGGTCTGCTCATTCTGTGGCAGCTCGACAGCCTTCATAAACTTTCATGCCAGAGCAGCTGTTCAAAGGGCTGAATGCTGAGTAAGACATAACCAGGCACTGCCAGAGGGAAGCTCACTAATAAAAGAAAAGCGGTTAGGCAACAGTGTTCAGTCTGTGCCTTGGCTTTCCATCTGTAAAACAAGGATGATGGTGTTGCCCTTATCTTGCAGGGGAGTTGTGAAGATAGATCATATTAAAGGTGATTTAAAAGGTGCTCAGAGACTGGTGGGTAGAGGAGCAAAGCTACTGCCTCAAAGAGTGAGATTTTCTTGCTGTAGTTTTTAACTTTCAGAGCAGGGCAATAGCTCGTACAAACAGCTCCTTCAGGACTTTCCAGTGGGCACAGCTTTGGACCCCTTTGCTCCTCCTGGGGCTGATATTAAGCTCATTGTTTGGGTTTGCAGAGGCTGGAGAACCTTCTGGAAGATGTCCTGAAAATCAGGAAATTGGGCAGAACGGCAGCAGAGATTAGTGGATTATTTTTCCCACTTCTGTTCTCTGTATCCAAGATGCAATTGTTTCTTCTAAGTGGTCTGAATTACTGGTTATGAATAATTAAGGTATAATCGAAGATTAATATCAGACTGGTTTTAGGCAGTTATTTTCTTAATCAGCTGATATGGCGATTAAATCTCATGGGCTGCCAGGGGATTTCTGTGATTTCTTCAGCTAATGAAGAGCTAATAATGACACTTTTAAGCAGTTCTCAAGTGCCAGAGCACCAAAGGTCTCTCCCACGGGATTATCTTGCTAATGGTGACAACCTGAGTGATGGCCTCTTCACAGAAAGATGAGTGCTTGCATTTCCCTCAACGGTATTTCTTACTTTACCTTAGGACTGAGAAGGAGAAAAATCTGCAAATGTTTTAGATAACTGGTTGGGTCAGCATTTCAGGAACAGGTAAAAGCTGTCTGGTGAGGAGCACAATCAGCTGCTGGGCCAGTCCAGTCCATGGTACTGCAGCAATGCTGATCGAGGGCCAGCACTCACCGTATTTGCTAAACCCCATGGTTTTATGATGGAAAGGACTGGGCTGAGCTGTCTGTGCACAACCATGTTAACCCTGATGATGCCAGAGAAATCAGTCCAGACCTTGGTGTAGGAATTGGTCCACACCAATAGTAACCTGATCAGAACTGAGACTAAGCAGAGCCAGAGCAGCCACATAATGCGCAGAAGGGAACCAAGAGGTTTCCAGGATGGGATTTTTAAGACAAAGACCATAGTGAGTTTTTAAAGTTTTATAAAGCCATGTGAGAGTGATAAGGGTGTTAATGAAGAGGAACCAGAGAATGGCATGAGTTCGCAGGTCAGACACAGATGGGGAGCCCTTCATGCTTGCTCTGAGTCAGCTTCTGTCTCATAAACTCAGCTCAGCCTTGATGCTTCTGTCAGATCTGTTGGGTGACCATTTCCACAGCCCTACCAGGTCTAACTGTGGCTGTGTCAGCCTGGTTGGGTGAAGATTCATTTTTCTCTTGATGTACATTCACACATGGAGGATTTGGCACATCAAATGGCACTGGTTCAGAAGCCAGCTGCCACTCATCAAAGTTTGCTATGGATGTGACTCATCCCTTTGGAGAGAGTCAAAACCAGGCCTCTGTGCCACTTAAGTCCCCTTCAGATGTGAAATTTTGCTGTGCAATTCTATGAAATGGACACACAGAGTCTATTTTTAATTCTAAATACCCCTACTTTGGAGATGTTGCTTTTTCCTCTATTTCCTTTCATCACAGCAAGAAGCTTATTAAGAACTTGCTTCTGCAGTGGAGCAGACTCATACAATTTAGATTTTATTTCTTAAAGAATAACCATCTGTCAGCTACTGAGAAGGAGGAAAAGAATCTATCCCTGAAGATTTGGAGATCTGCGAGTCTTTAACCAACTCTTGGAACATGCTGTATCTCAGAACAGGAACTGAAGTACCCTGGGAAATCAAACAGGAAAATCAAGTAATAAAATGTTCAGAGAGGCGACGCACAAATGTGCAGCATGAGGGTGGAAGCACTTGCCCATAGAAAGAAAAGGACTCAGGTTAATAATCAAAATGACCTCACACCCATAAATTAGGCAAGGAAAGTGAAGGACGGAAAGGAAACTGCTCTTTAAATGCTCATTGTCAGAGAGCTGTTTAGGAGCTCTCCATGCAATCAGCAAGTGCTCCCTGGTGCAGGTCTCTGGGTACCTGTTATGTTTGTAATAAGCTGCTGAAGGGTGTGCTGCAGAAACTTCCAGAAAGGTCACAGTCTGTACAGACACGGTGTGGTGGGTATGGGAACTGCTCTGCATAATTACTCACCTTTTTTAATAAACTCCCCAGTCTCTGCTGAGACTTCCAGTGGCAGCACAAGAGGGACCTGCATCAATGTACACCAGGAATGGTGGCTGCTTTTACAGTCTCAGAAGGGCCCTTCACTGGTGTGTAGCGAAGCTGTGGAGCCAAACATGCTTTTGCACTTTCTGTTGGGCTCAAGCCAGTCCCACAGGCTATCACCATCCACCCCTGCTGTTCACAAAATTAGTCCTGTCCCACACAGGGCTGAGAGGTGACAAATGGTGGTAAGATACAGCTTTAAACACTGCTCTGTGGTTTCCTCAGACTGTATGGCACTGGTCTGCAGATCCTCTGTGCCTGCAGTCAGGTGGAGCTGTAGACAATTTTGGAAGTTCTTTGGTATCTGGGTGGCTCCAGTTTGCCAGCTGCCAAGGGAGGCAATGCAAACTCCCTCAGAAGCGCTTGCCTGTCCAAAGGGACTCCTGGGTCGGGGACATTTATTTGGCTTCCTATTGTAACAACAGGCACACAAAAAGAATAAAAGTCAAAATAATAAAACTTCACCGTGGAGAAATGATGATGTTCCCCTTGCCCAGACTAAAGCTTATTGCTACCAGGTGGAAGAGTTAGACATCTCTCCACTCTGGGTGTCATCCGCAGCCTTTGGCACACACTCAGGTACTGCGTGCTGCGTTACTGCCCATACTGGATCATATCCCAACTAATGCAACCCAAATGTGCCCATTTCCTTTGCCTGTGGACACCATGTGCTCACACCTGAGCCAATTCCTTGCTTGGAGGATCTCAAGCTGTTTGTAGGGAAGTTGTCAAGCTTATGCAGTTGAAGGCTCAGCATCTCTTCTGGTATCCAGTGTACCTGGTCCCTCTCCTCCATCCACTGTCCTGTATTCCTCTGGGAGGGCTCTTTCCTTCCTCATGTCCCAATGTAGCTGGGAAACCAGCTCTCCATACTGTGGGTACAGCCATCTGGAGGAGAAGGCAATGCCAGATGATTCAGGGGATTATCTACAGAGCCTTCTGCATCTCACCCAGTGTCGTTCTAGCCCTGGCCCACAGCTCCTTGCATCCTTACTCACAGCTCCTTGCAACCTCCCCCATCTTTGATCCTGCTCGGTGTGTGATTCAAAGCTCACAAAATCTGTTCCCACTATGCCTGAACCTTGAGGTAAGACCAGAGATGAACCCAGACAATGCTGTGCATGCTCATGCAGTTTCTAGGATATCTGAGACCTCTGTAGGAAACACATCTCCTCAGTGGCTGTTGAAATGTTGCTGTTCTCCTTTGCAAAATGTCAAGCTCTCTCTGCCCTTGGGACTCTTACTATAAAACTGATAATGGACCTGTCTCATTTGATTCAGACACTACCAGAATAACTTTTAAGTGTTTGCAGATGATCAGAGCTGGGCAGGTTTGTCCTCTTCTCCCTACATAATACATTCCCATCCCTGACTATTTGGCAAGAACAGATGGGCTCAGAGGCCATTCCCTTGTAATCTAAATGCTGTGGACAAAAAAGGGATTGTGGTTTGGGGAAACAACTAGTGCACCCAAGTCTGAGTAAGTGACAACTATGGACATGTAAGAAGCAAGAAAATATCAAGCCATCCTAAACAGAGACTAGGACCTGGGAGAGAAAGCAGACATCACTATAGGCTTATCTCTCTCCCACTTCTTTCTCTTTATGTCTGTCCCATGTGGCTGCAGGGCCACATGGACCTTTGCTGGCCCTTATGTTCTACTAACTTTGTTGGTGCCCCTCAAGTGTGAAACGTGTCCTTGGACTAAATGCCACTGATGACATTCATCTTCCTATTGAAAGCCAATGTAAGCTGCAAACCCAGGATTTCTCAGAGAGATGGAGGAGAGAACACCTCAGGCCATGTGATTTTCAGTAGCTATATGATTTCTTTTTTAGTTTCCTCTCTTCCATCCCATCTGAATTGTGTCTCCACAATCCAAGCCTAAGGAGGCTCAGCAAAACCTGAACTTGGAAAATGAGGAAGATTAAGTGGATCAAGCAACTGGCTCATAAGTGGAAGAGAAACCTTGTGATGAGATAGAAGGAGCCACTAGGGAAAGTTTGATAAGAAACAGGATTAAATTACATCAGTTTGCATAGCTGAGCTGTGTCTGAACCTTGTCCTGTGTAACACACAGACTAATGCAAAGAACCCCTACATCATGTCTCTTTTCTTCTTCACACAGCAAGGCTCACCTGTCAATCACCATAAGTTGCCAGATTAGACATTTACTATCTGTCGGGGTTAAATGTGTTACTTTCATGTGCTAGCTGGAAGCTCATAATTAGCTCACACCTTCTTATCAGAGACTGGCTTAGTTTTCCTGTTTTTCTTAATTTTATAGCTGTTTTGCCTGCTGTAAATCTGTCTCCACCGGGGATGCCTCATTTACATCCATTTATTGCAAGAAAGACTGAACTAAATTAACCTTAATTGACTCCAGTTCTGAGGAATTTTACCCACCATTTCCCGTTCAGGGCAGGAGAGTTTCTGACCATGTAGGTGCATGAACTTTAAAGATGCTGGGCTAAACTCTGTCTTCTGGTTAGGCCATCTCCACCCAGAGTTATTTTTGTACTTTAAAGTGAAGTTTCTTCAGTGTAAGTTAGGGTGGGATCTACTCCACCACTAAGCTTTTCCAACATCTCATTAGAAAGCTACATGCTGAAACAATTCCCTCCTGCTAGGAAACTTTGGATCCATTTGAAGTTTGGAAAATATCTTGCTTTTATGTCTGGACTCTCTAAGGCTGTTAACATGTCTTGGGGTTGCTGAAATTGCTTTTCAATTCCATACAGTTGCACTGATGAAGTTAAATTGCAATTTTCTGCCTTATTTTCCATTTTCATATTGCTTGCTCCATTTCTCACCATCTCTGCTTCTTCATATTCTGAAAATGCTGAAATACAGTGGAGAGCAGGGCATGGCTCATTACTTGGCTAACTCAGCTCTAGTATAGAGTTATCTGCAAAAGAGATGTTCAGGAGCTAAATTATTAATATTATTATTATTATTATTATTAAGCTTTTCAATCAAGCTATCAAGGGAGCAGATTTTAGCCAATGTGTTTGTGCCTCTTATTACACGCAAGGGTGCTGGGCAGGGGGATGCTCGAGGAGTCTCTAGCAGCAGTGTCTGACTCCTCTCTCGAGGTATAGAGCAGCACACTGCATCTTGCCAAGCACTTACTCATGTCTCTGGGCTGCATTTTCCAGTGCTCTTGCCATCCTCCCTTGCAGCCATGTGCTGTCACCAACTGCTTAACTAACCTCAGCATGGGCTTTGTTCTAGTAGGTCTTGCAGAAGACATCAGGCTACTGGAAAAGTCTCTCTCCATGTTCGTTTAGCACCAACACTGCCCTGGAGCCCACGGCAGGCAAAGGTCCAATTTCTGGAGAAGCCTGCAGGATGTGGATCCTGCCATGTCCATTTCAGTGCTGTTTCCAGCTGACAGCCCCAGATGTTCTGAGCACCTGCAAGGTGAGTGGACCATGGCACTGACTGCCCAGTTAAGGAAGAGCATGATGGACACTGACGGGTTCACAGAGAGCAGCAACGTGGCCAAATCCTTCTTGTTTTCAAGCCTGTGAATACTTTGACACAAGATTATTTTCCAGCCCGCTCCAGTTTTATTTTAACCAGGGAGTTTCTTATACGGTTCCATACACCAGAGGAAATGCATTTTTACTTCACGAAAGGAAGATAAGGAATTGGCTCTCCAGTTGCAAGTATTTTGGACACTTGTTAACTATTCTCCCCAAAGGACTGGTGACAAGAATTTAATTTTTTTCTTTTTAGGAGGAGGAGGAGAACAGCTTTTTACAGTTTTATGAACAGCTGTACAAAAATATAATTAACTGTTCCCTGAGCTGTTGACAGCTGGCAGCACCATTTCATGGTGAAATATCGAAACTATAATAATTCTCTCTTGTAAAGGGTAGGTAACCTGAAACAATTAGGAGCTTTTTAAATAGTTGTTCTCCTCCTTGGAGAGAGTGAGCATACAGTTTAATTTATCACTGCACACTTTGTCCTGTCCTCTCCTGAAATAAGAAGGAATATCAGCAACAACACTCCACTTCCTAAAATATTCACTACCTGCATCCCATTGTGGGATATCATGGGACAGTAGTGGATTTCACAACAAGAAAAAGCTGAAGGACACTTTTTATTATTAGTTATGGAGAACATCTGTCCCAGTTCTTTGCCTCATCAGGGTAATTATTCCAATCATACAGGAAAAACAAACTCTCCCATTGAAAACAACTGGGTAAGAAACTTAGAGGTGAAACAGAATTCTTTGTCTGCCACATAGGATATTTTATATCCTGCTGCCTGAGAGGTGTCTCTCATGAAAAAGAAAAAGGAACAGGGGAAAACAGTATCTTGATTTGTTCTCCCCTCTAGACTGGGTCAGCTAGGAGATATTCTGTTGCAATCTTTCTCAGCACCTCTTTAAATTAAAAGATTTTCTGCTAGATACTAAAAAAAGTAGGTTTTCTTTTTTTCAGACCAACCTCTGAAACAGGGAAAACCTGCATTTTCCCACATGCACGTAGAAAACACACCTAGGGATAGTCAAATCAGATGGCCAAACATACACTTGTCCAGTTTGTGCGTGCAAATTCCTGCCTGATCAATGTCTCTAGATGGCTCATCTAAGGCTGTGTGTGGAAAACGTGGTCCTTACTTCATCTATTTTACAGGTGTGGGCAATGTCCTGGCTCAGCCAGCAAGTAGCAGTGTCTGAAGGGTTAGGGTTAGTGTTAGGGCTGTGCACAACCCATCACCACCACCAGCATTCCAGGTGGGATGTTCCAGTTTGTGATCCCTGACAGGGACCAGGAAAAGGAAAGGGTCATTTGAGGGAATCCCAGGAACTACCCCATGTCAGGTAAACCCAAGAAATGACCCAGGCAAGACCTTTCCATAATTTTCTCATTACTACATCTGTTCTCTGGAAAGGAGCTGGACTCTGGACAGGAAACCACTGAGGGCTTCTCTTATCCTCCACTTCCCATTTACACAACTGTGGAGCTTTTCAAGCAATAAAACCTTTTACCATCATAGGTGCAACCCATTATTTCTTTCCCAAGCATGCAAAGCTTGTGAATGACCATCTGCAACTCTGTACACATTTAGACAAGGAGGATTTTTCTGAGAAAGGAGGGGAAAAGCCAGACTGAGTTCAAACCAAGCCAAATGCTTAGGATGACTTATATTTCCTATTAGAGAGGAGATCAAGCAAGCTTTGTTAGCTAGGAAGATCCAGGTCCCTCGATGCTCTGTGCAAACGTTTCCACATCTGTGCAGAGAAATGAGAGAGAGGCCAGAAGGGTCCAGGGAGGAGCCTCAGAGGATCTGGAAGACACAGGCTGTGTGTCCTCCCCTGTCATGGGCTGCCTGACATCCCTCTGAGGGACACCTGGGCTTCTCCTCTCTGCAACAGCCTCACCACGCAATTGTTGGTGTCAAACAGCTGTCCACAAATGTTTGTTCCAGTGCAACAGAACATTTTTCATCTTGGTTTGAGCCAAGCTGGAAGAAAAGGAATGTTTTTTGAGAGAGAAGGGAAGTGTGCTCATAAGGGAGGTTTGTCACCCTGTGCAACTTCCCCCTGTAGAGAAGCCTCTGGATACGTGTCACCCATCTCTTTCTTAAGGTGAGGCCAGTTGGGCTGCTTTAGCACACCAAGCAGAAATAAATATGACTGATGTAAAAATTATATATACTGAGACATCATGGCTCTGAGATGAGAATGGGACAGAGATATCAGCTTTGCTCTGAGCCTACCACTTCTTCAGGGCACTAATGATGGTACCAAATCCAGAGACTGGTGATTGGACTATAGAAATATCTGCAAAATATCTTCATCCTTGCCCTTCCCCTTCTTCTTCCTCCTCAGATAAATTTAATCCCAGCACCCTTTTGGAGACTCTGCTGATCTCAGGTGCATTTCAGCAGCTATAAAAGTGTTGAGCCATCATGTCTCCTGCACTCTATGACTTCCTCCTAGCAATGATGCCAATTGCTGGTGCAGTTTCCTGGTTGAGTTTTAGACCATAAAAGTAGGTATTTATTTTTTTGGAAATGCCATTAAAAATCTTTACCTTCATACCAGGCAAGAAAAGGTTGAAATCAGGTTAGACTGCATAATTTCATACTTATGTTCCTAATTGTGTTTTTGCAGTGTTTCGCATTACAGTTTTTCCTAAGCCTCCTCCACTTGATAAATATACTTGTATTATGAAACTGCCCACTTTCTACATTCTTTTTCACTTTCTTCTCTCACAACAAAGCCAATATAAATAAAGAATAAATTGTTGAGCTAACAAAACTGTTAAGAGAATACACTTTTTCCCCTGGAGCTGTAAAGATTTCCAATACTCTAGCAAAACTGTCTTAGATCAGTAATTGTTAATGGAATAAAACAGTGTCAAAAGGTAAACATGGTTGTTTGATAAGTCAGGTTGACTGTGCCTTTCTGGACCATGTCTCTTGCCTGTCTGCTTTTGTTTTGTTAAGATTAGCTGTTCTCAGTTCAAGGGAGTAGCCAGAAAATGAATTTTGTATACACAGCTCTGTTTGCAACTTCCAACCCCTGCACTTTTTCACTTTAGCACGGTGAGCACGTATCCTGCTCCAGAGCAGCTTTCACAATGCTTGCACAATCTCTCAATCAGTTGTTGTGGGTGCAACACTGAGTGAACCTCAAAAGATGAGCCAGTGAAAGCTATGCAGCCAAAACATGTGAAAGGCATCAACAGCTATCAGCTCAGCAATTCCAGCAGGTTGGATAATAGTCTGACCTTAGTCATAAGGAAAACCAGGGAGGTATCAGGCAATTTTTCATGCTATTTTCTGTAATATTCCTTGTCATACTTTCTCCCAGCAGGAGTTTGTGACCCTGCAAAGGCTGAGGACTGTAATTCTGAGTCTGGTCCTCACAGAATTTGTTTCTGAGCTCCCAATAATCTAGTTGGACTCATTTTAAACAAAGATTGGTGGCAACCAAAATTTTGTGGCAGAAGCCAGTCTCACAAAATATTAACCCAGGCTGGGAGGAACTAAGAGCACAGTTTGCCTTTTCCAGTGTTAAATGGGGTTGTTTACTCTGAAGAAAAGGAGGCTCAGGGAAGACCTTATCTCTTCCTACAATTACCTGAAAGAAGGTTGTAGCCAGGTGGGGGGCGGTGACAGGACAAGAGGAAACAGCCTCAAGCTGTGCCAGGGGAGATTCAGGCTGGACATCAGGAAGAATTTCTTCACTGAAGGTGCTGTTAAGCGTTGGAATGGGCTGCCCAAGGAAGTGGTGGAGTGGAAGCATTCAAGAAACAACTGGACATGGCACTTAGTGCTATGGTTTATTTGTCCAATGAAGCTGATGGACCAATACAATGTTTAGTGGCCAGCACCAGTCAGGCTGTCATCATCAGGCAGCACTGATGTGACCAACAGCTCTGTGACGGAAGCACAGGCACGGTACTGTATGTAAGGAGAAGTTAAGAAAAAACTCACATATTTCGTTGCCAAATTCCAGCTAAAGACACACTGGTAAGCTTTCAGTGGATTCACTCAGGATAAACAATATTCTTGATGTCCCAGGAAAACTCTGGAAGAATGGGATAAAGTTAAGCAGGGGGAATTGCAGAGGTCAGTTTGGAAAGTTTGCTGACTACAAGATCTGTACTAAAATGTGTGCAGAGCTTGCATAAATCTGATCTCCTATTGAATATCCCTGCATGAACAGTTACACAGCACTGCTTGGGTAGGAAACTCTCTAACCTTCTTCAGCCCACACGGTCAAATGTTGGTTGAGTGCGAGTACTCCAAGCTAAACACAAGATCTGAATAGGGGCTTATGTTCTTGTGCTGTAATACTCTGTGTAAAAATTCACAGTTCTGGTTCTCCATGCAGAAATATCTGTACCAGAAGCAGGATTTCTCACAAGGAAACCCCTTAAAATGTTGGAGAACATGCATTGAGGCATTATACATATGATGGTACTCTAGTTGTAAAACACTTACCATCTCAAAGAAACCCCTAAACAATGTTGGAAAACAAATAATGAGAGGATTTCCAGCCAACAATACTGGAGCTTGTCCACATGAAATATGGTGGTCTTCATGGCTAAATTAATCCACTTCATTAAGGCAGGTCTGCAAGTGAGCACGTGGCACCGTTTACAGTTTTTTTTGACTGGCAATCCCTACCTTCTGGCAGAAATTTGCTATGCTTATGAATACATGTCACTTGAGCTATGCCTGATGTAAGCCTCCTATATCACATGAAATCTGCACTCATTCTGTGGTCTGTTGGCTGGATTTTGGGCACAGTTCTTCATCAGCTTTTGAAACAGCCAGAGGGAGTGGTTACATTTTAAAGTCATTTACTTCACTGTCATGTCTAAAATTTCTTCTTTACTACTTCCCTTTGATGGTGTGTCAGGTTGTTTGCAGGCTATTAATACATTTGCAAGAGCTCTAGCATCCCTGTGTGGAGCAGAGACCAGGATGTGGAGGCAGTTCTCAGCTTGTGCAACACAAAGGCGATGGCTGCCTGGGTTGGGTCTTTTTGGTTTTGCAGAAAGAAGCTACTATTGTCCTCTGTGAAGTCATGCTCCATTGGGTGAATGCATGCCAGCCCTCATTAGTGATGTTACTGTTACATTATGCTAATTGTATTTTTGAAGCTCTGTAATTCTGGTTTTTCTGAACAGCTCAATAAAAAACTTAATTTAAAAAAGATGTTCTCTGAAAAGGGCAAGAGATGCTCTTCTCACGAGCTAGGGAGAGTTACAAAGGAAAAGCTTTGTCTGTACCATCTAACTGATCTTAGACATAAAGACTACTTATTAATTAATTAATGCTGCTTCAGATGATATGAGAGCACACGACCAGGAACCAGGCTGTGGACAACATGAGGTGGGAGATATGAGCAAGGAGTTGCAGAATTTCCTTTGTGGCTTGACCTTCCTCATCAATCCCCTAATTAGGAACAATTAGGAGAATATACTTCCCCAGATTGCTTAGACAGCAGATTTCATAGGTTGCAAGGAGGTGATGACTTGAAGCTGTTGCAAGATGTAGAAGGATGTCCAAAACAGAGATGCTTTGCAAAGACAGGGAATACCAGGAGACTTCCACTTTCTTCTTGTGGATGGAGAATCTGCAGATCTCTGTGCAAGAGCAGCCAAATCTTTAAAGCCTATTTCTAGAAGGATATTTAGTCACACAAATAAGTTCTCTGATCTAGGTTTCAGTCTCTCCCGCTGCCTCAACACTCCATAAAATGAGGCTTTTCCACCCCATTTATCTCATCGCATATATTTTGGCAAGGATCTCTGGAGAGCAGGAATGGCCTTTTTGTGCATAAAACTGACTACTGAAGTAAGCAATAATAGCTCGATGGGAAAGTTAAGCAGTTACATAGAATACACTCTTTCCATTGTAAGACTTCTGAAACCTTTCCAAATTGTGCTTTTTTGGTTGTTGTTGTTTTTTTGTGTTGAGAAATGCTCTTCTTCCCACACGTTCATTTTTGTTCTTGGTCTGCGGCTCTGAGCGTGGCTACGAAGTCTGAATGGTTCTTGCTGGTCAGAGCCTATGGAGCTTCTGTCTTTCTGTCATTTCTTGTGTCATGCAGACAACCAAAACCCACAGCAATAAAAACTTCACAGTACAACAAACCCCCATGTTGCTGATGTATGCCACATGGTGTATTCTGTTTCTAACTGGTCACACTTGGAAATGATTCAATTTCATTTTGCCGCCTAACCCCATTGTATAAAGCAACTTTTTCCTGTTTGAAGTCCAGTGTGGTTTTTTGGGAAAAAATGAGGCATTTCTCTTATGTGAGATAACAAATGTTGTTGGAAAATGTAACTGCAGTGTTGTAACCACTGGACTCTGCCTAGCAGGCTGCTGCTCCCTGAGAGCTCAGCGAGGGTTTCCTGGGGCCGTGTTATCAGTCGCATCCCGGAGTCCATTTCGGACAGCCCCATGATCTGGCTCCGGCAGCCAGCAGCGTTGCAGCGCAGTGGGTGCCAAAGGAGGTGGAGAAGGGTCTCTCATGAGGGTTTGAGATGGCTTTAATCACATCCTGTCCCCACAAGGTTCAGAGGTAGAGAGACAGCGTGGTCTGGGTGCGGGCTGGTTTTGTCAGGGGCCCAGGGGCGGTCCCTGGGTGGGGTTGGGGTACAGGAGGAAATAGGGAGAAACCGAGGGAGTGGCCAAGGCTAGGGGTTGAACAGGCCACCACATCTCACCCTTTTCAATTTAAAATGAAAAGGGAAGGGTTTCATTTTTATACAATAGAAAAATGGTAAAATAATGCAAAATAATTAAATCAAAATGCAAAATAATTAAATCAAAATTGATGATGCAGCTGGTTGTTGTCTTTGGGGATCGGTACTGGCTGAGTTCTCACATAGCAGTTGTTTTCGTAGCTTCTTCTGCTGGAATGGCATCTTTTTGGTTACTGCTTTCTTCACTTCTCGTATCGGGGCGTGGCGAACGGGGAAGGGGGCGTTGCTCCGCTGCTCTTCTTGCGTCTGTCACAGCTACCGATCGGGTCAGACCGGGTCACACGATCCCCGGACCGGGTCTGCTCTGCGGGTCCGATCCGGAGCTGGGGCTCTGCCCGGGCGCAGGCACCGCGCAGTCCCGGGCCAGGTTACAGCCCTGCAGAGACACTGTTCTTACCTGCATCCATGATTTTCCTCCTTTTCTTCAGGCTTTAGAACCTTAATGTTTCTGGTCACACAGACATACATAGATTTCATAGAATATGGAAGTTAGAAGGGACCCACAAAAATCATCGAGTCCAACTCTTAAATGAATGGCCCTTATGAGGATCCAACCTACAACCTGGATGTTACTAACCAACTGAGTTCACTGGGCTGATAAAGCAAGTAGCACCAATCAAAAGACTTGCATTTTTTAAGAATATTTTAAACCCTCCAGTTAAAATCCAGTGATGTGCATGATATTTCTTCATGACTTAAGGGTCCATCACATACAAAAATACTCGTGTCTTTTCTGCAAACTCTTCTATGCAGAATAGTTTGTGCTGCTAACAAAGGAAAATGCATTTTAGAATAAAATGTATTTACCAGCTAACAGGTCTCGGGAAACAGGATAAAATATTTTCTGTTCGTTGGGTTTGATTTTTTTTGATTTGGCAAAAACAGCAGTTTCAGTTGAGTCCAAATGTATCCTCAGCTGGGGAGAAAGGACTGATTGATGGTGGTAAATATTAAACTGTTCAAGGCCCCTGCTTCACAGCATATAAAACCAGTCACATCAGCTCATGTTTCACTTTTTATGTCTTTCCGTTGAAAAAGACACAAAAAAATCTGATAAGCATAGCCCAAAGCCCCACCAAGCTGCCGGTACAACCAGCCTCCTCAGCATGCAGTTACTTACACATTTATCATGAGAAAAAGACACCCTTAGATAACAGGACTGCAAGGGGTCAGAATGCAAATTGGGTGCAAATTTTCTGTAAAGGTGTGAAGCACAGCTCCTACACGTTAAGGCAGTGGGTGCTGACATCTAATTGCATCGGCCTGCTTATGGCTTCTAGGAGACAATCTAGCCACAAAAACCACCAGGGTCTGTTTGGCTTCAAGCCTTATTGGCATGGACACACTTATGGGTGCAGACACACATAGAGGAAGACAGGTGTTTGAGGAGGTGATGAGGATTGTAACTGAATTAAGGTTTAAATAACAATACTCCACATTTTTGGCAGCCACTGCAGCTTCATGTTAATCTGGCTGCTCCTAGTTTTTCCAAGAGACAGCAGGGAAAAGGCAGATCTCTGGCTCCAGTTTTAGATGGGCAAGCTGGGCTCAGGAAACAGTGTGCATTGACCCTTAAATTACGTGTGGGAAGTTTGGTCCTGAGGATGCATTCACAGAATAAAGGAATCACTAAGGTTGCGGAAGACCTCTAAGATCATTGGGTCCAACCATTAACCCAGCACCACCATGTTCACCACTAAACCATGTCCCCAAATGCCACATCCCTGTCACAGATGTTCTCTTTTGCAAACCCTGTTGAGCTAAGCTCAGAGGTACTTATTCCTTCTTCCCTGACCTCTCAGCCCAGGTGTATTTTGAATGCCAAGACAATAAAAGCTTCTCTCTTTCTCTCCTATGGGAAGGAGATTTCTCCCAGGCTCAAAAAATTCACACTGTTTTCCTGGCTTGTGCCAGCAATGTTTCTGTGCATGGGCCTGGCAGCCTGAGCAGCAAGTGATGCCAAAACAATTTTGATCATTACACTTAAAAAAACCCCCACAAACGAAGGACAATACTTCTCTGAGAACAATGGTCAGAGCTTGACAGCCATTACTCACAGAGTTCCTGGGCTCTGGCATACCCAGAGCTTGCTGGCATTTTGCAATATTTCAGAGGTGTCAAGTTGCCCTCTAGTTTTTAGGGTCATGTTGAATTTAAGAAACCACAAACAAAGATGGACTCACAGAGGCCCTGCAAAAATACTCCCTGGCAACATTACAGCCAAATGTTTCATGCACCATTTTTTTACAACTTTACGTGTTTTGGAAGCTGTGGAGAAGACTCAGGCACTGCTGTGTTAAACTGCTCTTAGATGGGAACAATCCAGTGATTGGCTTCTCAGCCATGGCTCAGTAGTCCTGGAAGGCAAGTGGAGGTGTTTGCAGGAATTCTTTTGTTGAAAATTACATTTGTAACTGGAGAGATTGAGATTATGGGATGCAAACGCAGTTTTTGCAAACAGGATGAAATTCTGCAGCACACGTTGGTTGAACTGTTATGAGTTACAGGGTAGAAAGGTGTTCTCAATTGCTGCAAATTGACAGTTTGCTAGACAAAGTGATGTTGGGATGTCACATATATCTGATAAAAAGCACTCAACTCAAAGAGAAAAGAATATAAAAAAGGCCATTACCCAGGTTCACGTACTTTGTTCATGAATCATGCTGCTAAGAAATGGCAATGCCCAATTTCAGAAAACATGGGAAGGAAAGAACAGAAAACAACTGTCTTTTGTAAAGCATGCACAGTCCATGGACATGACTCTCTGGGAACATGGGAATAGAGTGCAAGTATCTTGCAGATAGATACTGAAGGGACTCACATTTGCTTGCTCCCTGCATGAGCACAAACCTGCTTTTGTTTGTCCTGCTTAGTAAGAAAAACCAATTTTATCTGGAGCACCAGAGAGTTGTAATGGGACGTAGCAATTTCTCCCTAGGCCTTTTGGGCAGATATCAGGAAAAGTTAAAATATATTTAAAATTAGAAGAAACAGACTTGTGACGTCTCCTTTTCTGGAACAGGTTGCATGTGAGAGATACAGGGAAATTTCACAGTGGTTTGTTCTTCCCTCAGTCTCCAGGATCCTGTGATTTCAGTAGTTATTGGAGTTTTGTAATGTTGACTGAACTAGGCAACTGTTTTGAAAGTTTCCAATACAAAAATCGCTTATGATTACAAAAAGACTGAGGGCTAGGAGAGAATTGCATCATCAGGGCTTGGCATGGAACCATGGCACTGAGTCCTTACCAAAGAGCCATGTGCTCCCAGCCAGCCTTAAGTGGCTTGTACTCATACCCAAATTCCAACTTGGGCCAGAGCCTGCCCTGATGCTTGGTCACAGCACCAGTGCTGAGCTGGATCCTCTGACAGTGGAGTCAAAGCACCCGTGCCTTGGGCTGTACATCAAGTGCCAACCAGCAGTGTAGGAAAGAAAATTCTCCCATTTATTAACTGCTCCTAAACTGTCCAGTGTTTCTTTTCCTTTCTTTCAGGGCTGGCACAACAGGGCACCTGTGGTGTGCTTCTACCATGGTGCCCAAAGGACTCTCGGTGTGTGGAGATCATGTGGGCACACAGAAAGGGTTCAGGTCACTCACAAATCATTTTAAAAAGTATTGCAACTCACGTGTGTTCCTATAGATAACAGACACAATGTGCCAGCAAATAAGCACCCCAAAACACAGAACACAGAGAAAATAAGTTATTTCGCTCATGAGTGAGATGACACAGGCAAGGGGCAGCTGGGGCTTTGCATGGGATGATTATGGAAGTGCTGCACTTATGGTGTCCTCTGAGAGAGCTGTTTTTCTTTAACAATGTTTTCAGAGCAGCTCAAGGACCACCTGTCACGGACCAGCCTCTCCAGCACATTTCTGGTACTTGCAGACTTTGCCAGCTCTGTCTCCAGAAGGTTTTCTTCTGTAACAGACAGACCTTAAGAACAGACACCTCTGGGTCAAAGCAAAAATGCCAGTTGCTGTCCTTGATCTTGAATTTCGTTCCTCTTTTCAATTCAAGCTACACACATTCTAAGGACAAGTTCCCTTTCCCACCTTTTCTCAGCAGACAGAACAAAACATTTTTTTCCCCCCACAGACACCACTCTCATTTTCTCTTGCTGCAGCTGCTCATGATTTTCTTTGAAAGCTTCACTTTGTTATAAACTCAGGTGCTAAGCTGGTTTCGAGCCTGTAACCTTTTGTAGGCCAGGTGGGAGCAGAAGGTCTGCTCTGCTTCATGACATAAATATATGTGGCCTGTTTTGGTTTTTTTGCCCCCCAAGAATATATTTTGTGTGTATTTCTTTCCTAAATAATGAAACAAACTATTCCCAGAGGTGGTGGTGACAGAAAGCCTGGTCATCACTTCAGTGTCCAGCTGCTAGGAGAGCACATCACCTCGCCTTTGTAAGGGTAAGAACTCATTGCATGTCTCAAGGCAGTGGTCCTCTTGCCCGCCTGGCATCTTCCAGTGGCAGATGTGATGTACATGGCCACAGACAGCCAACCCCCAACCTTCAGCACATGTTTGATAGAGAAGTCCTATTCTCTCATTCTTCCCTGTGTCACTGGTGAATTTGTGCTGTGTGGTCCCACAGAGATATCTGCTGTCTCAGCAAAGGTTTGATGCAGCCTCATCTCTGCCAGATGGGTGGGCAGAATGCTCAGAGCGGGCACCTGAACGCTCAAATCACCTTTGCAAAAAGTTCCTCGAAGTAGGGCTATTCCCCACATGGTTGGTGCTAATGGGTGCCTTTATACCCAGAAAAGCTTTTTACTGGTCTAGACAGGATTTGCTTTAATATTGAGCAAGTTTCCAAGTTCTGTCTGGCATGGAGGTGAGCTCCAGCTTGCTAGCTGGCTGAGAGCAGATGTATGCAATGGTGGTGCCCTACTTTTTGAATGCAGCTTTTATGTGAGCAAATAAGGAATTTTATTTGCTGTGCCTAGCCAGTGCTCCATCTATTTGTGATCTAGACTCTCACTCAGAAAGAATCCCATCAAGGCATCCAACTCCCTGGAATGGGACATAGGCAGGGTCTGCTTAACTGTTCATATAGAAAATCCCAGCTCGCACAAGTGCACATTCAGGGCTTGGTTTCCAAGTTCTCAGCACTCACAGCTTAGACTAACATTTCAGAGGAGATCTGTCCCTTTTAATACACCCGTTCAGGTTTTCAGCAGAGATCAGTCTCAAAACAGAGCTTGCTGGCTCTCTGGCCAGCTGTTTTGCTGCTTAGATAAGAATTGAGCAGATCTGAAGATCTGATCCTCAGCAACATTGAAAAATACCATGTTTCAAGGGTTGCACATTGCAGGCATTGCAGTCATCTCATGCTTGCCAGACTGTAAGTAATCATGCCAGCAGCTAGCAGGCTGTCAGTTACTAGCATAAGCTGAAAATCCATCAAGAATTGTTTATATTTCACAAGGGGACGGATAAAGAGAAGATGCATTTCTTATCCCTTTAAAAAGTGTGTGTGTGCATATGGCAGAGGGTCAAGATAATTTTAGAGACAGATTTCTCAGCAGGATCCTTTCTGAAGGTAGTCCTGTTGGAATTAACAGCCTCTCACCTTGTTGTGGCTCCTGCTCTTGTGGCTGGGGCTGCAGGGAACGGCTCTTTCCCCAGACCAAACCTGGCAGTGGGTGCTCCCTGCTCTACTCCAGTACAAAAACTTACATCCCAGCACCAGGGACATTGCTAAAGCCTTATCTTCATCCCTCTGACATTTATGTGGCTCTGCTGTGCTTCTGGAAAACATGATTCCTGTCCCAGAGCCCAAAGCTTAAGCTGGGGTTACAGGTTCCATAAATATTAATCCAAACAGGGAACTCCAGGGTTAGATCATATCCTTATGCAGCACTGCTTTCACTGGGCCTGATACATGGGTATTAATCTGTGTCATAAATTCAGACCCGAACTCACTTCCAAGGCATTGTCAAGCAGAGGGAAAGGGTTCTGCAGGGTGTCTAGTGGAGACAATCTCTGCTGAATCCCTCTTATTAGGTAGTTATGGATGTGCACAGGCTAGGTCCAAACACACCCGTCAATAACACAGTGGGTGAGTATTTCAGAGACCAAGGAGTCAAAATGATGATTTTTGTCATTCCTTCTGTGGCCAAGATTATGGGCAAGGATTCAGATGACTCACCCATAGTTCTTTGCTTCTGAGTGGTGAGCTTAACAGGTGAAAAGAAATAAAAAATACCTGAACCAGATTTCCAGATCTGTAGGTGATGATGTTTGCACACTTCCTTCACCTCTCCAGGGCCAAGGGTAAAAGGTATTTTGGAAGAAAAAATACAAATCTCGTGAGAAATGGTAGAGCAGGCTGCAAGACTTATAGGACCTGTTGTAGAGTAATGACTGAGATTTTTTGTTAGAGTTGCTGTAATCACCGCATGCTGTTGCACTGAGAAAGTTAAATCCATGAAGGGGCTGCTGGGAGACTGGTCAGCAGCTTAATTTATGTACCATCTGGGAAAGTGAACTTGGTGCTTTTCACTTCTTCAGGATGTAACTGAGCAAATAAAGTGGAACCAGGAGCACTTTTAAGCTTTTTAAAATCATACGGGGAAGTGCTTTTCAAATTGGGCACTGCACAATACTCAAGACATATTACTCATTTTTGAATGAATCAAGAGTTTTCATGCAAAGTGGCATTTTCAACAGAGTACAGAGATTTTTTTACTGATTCCTCCTTTCATTAGGGATCTAGTTTTAAGCAGAGGAAAGAGAAGAGTGGAAGAAAATCAACACACCCATAAGCAAAGTCTTTTACTTCAACCCTGATTGCTGCAGCTGCAACCAACGTTTTACCCCAAACTGCTGTCAGGATGCCCCCCGGGAGTTGTGGGTCAGGTGTTTCAGATGCCCTTTCTTCACCTTGGTCCAGGCTGCCACTCCTCCTGCACACTTCAGCATCCAACCCTCCCCCTGTCCAGAGCCATCCTACTCCCGCCAACGTTTCATATCCTTTTTTCTGAGCCCCTGCCCCAGCTTTGGTTTACATTCTGGTTGCTCTGTTCCAGGCTTGCAGAGGGCAACACGAAACAGAGCAATAACTGGGAGAGGGAGCTGGCAGGCAAAATCAGGTCAATAATGAAGGCTGGAGCAACCCCCACTTGCTCAAATTGGTTGTGCTACACAAACACCAACTGCCTGCCCTCGGGGCTCCCCTGTCTAAAGGCAGGCTCATGGGAGTCCAAGGCCGGCTCCTTTGATCCCAATTTCTCAGCAGCTGTGCAAGTCATGGCCTTTACAGTGGCTTGCTGCTGACTCATGGTGAATCACGGCTCACTGGTACTATAAAGGCGCCTTGGAGGGCAGGAATTATGTTTGTGCTCACTTTAAGACCTTGTTATGCCCTGGGAGCAGTGTGAAAGAGGCTTTTGCACAACACAGAGTCAGGCTCATTGTATTTGCATCCTACCATAATATAAATCAGCATTATTTGAGCATAGTCATTATTTAGAAGAAATTACAATAAATTAAGGTACCAAATTTGTAATTAAGGGCCAGCAAGCTACTTAATTAATCTTATATCTAATTAGCCAACAATAAATTACCCAAGCAGGACTATAAATCTATTCAGTGAGCTACAAGAACCGCATGCATAAAGACCTGTCCTGTACTGTTGGGAGCTCTTGATGCTGTTCAGCTGCCCTTTGTCTCCCTGCTGCCCCAATGCCCCACCTCCAGGGCTTCTGTCTGGTTGAAAGCTCCTTTGGGCAGAGATCATGTCTTTGAAGTAGCTTGGAGCGTCCTAGCTCAGGGTTTGGGGCTTTCATGAAAACAATCAATTTTACTGAAATTTAATGCAGGTTGAATTGTGTTTAGCCCCATTGTGAGTCTCAGCAAGCAGCTTTAAAGAGCTCTTTTTTACATGGTGGTTAGTAATGTTATTGCCCAGAGAGGTTGTGGACTCCTCATCCATGGAGGTGTTCAAGGCCAGGCTGGATGGGACTCTGAGTAACCTGGTCTAGTGGAAGGTGTCCCTGCCCATGGCAGGGGGGCTGGAATGAGATAATCTTGAAGGTCCCTTCCAACCTAAACCATTCTATGATTCTAATGTCATGTGCTAAAAGAGATGTGCAACTGGCAAGAATGACCAGCTACTGGTATATAGGCAGGTTGTACTCAGAAAATCATTGCAGAACTGGTTTTTAATAGGTTGATGTCTTTTTGATTTTAATTACAGCCTCCACAGAATGCTACATAATGTGAATTGCAAGTTCTGAACGGTTTGTGGGGTTGTTTTAGGCAAGGTATGTAGGGCTACTCTTAGCAGGCAGGCAAGACCAGGCAACGCAGCTAAACATCACAGAGGTACAGTTTTTTCAAGTAGCTCCTAAAGCTTATTTTCACAGGATCTGCCAGTACAAACAGGGATTTGTGACTACAGTTGAGCTAAGGAGCATAAAAAGTACATGGTGTCTCTATGAGAATTACAGTGTCTTAGCTGTGGTTGGCTTAGGGGATGGCTTTATTCAAAATGCTGTACCACAGCCAAGCTGTATCCTGAGGCTCTATGTTAAAACACACAGAGCAAACAATGAGAGGAGATAAAGCCTGTCCCAAGAGCTGCATGCGTGACCACAGATGTGTTTTATGGCAGCCCGGGGATGGGGTTTCATTAATCTGCTAAATGCTGCAGGGTACATGTGGCCCTAGAAGGAGGTCATACACCCATTTGGGTGAAGTCTTGGCTCTGAGGAAACCATTAGGAGATTTGCTGTTGGCTTCCATATAGCCCATCTTGTCCATTGATGCATCCCTCTTCTACAACTGTGGGACAATGACTCAGCTGATGTAAAAGCATTCCTACATTTACTGGGCTTCAGTGATTTCATTCCAGTTGAGAATAGGGTCTGCTGGACACCATCTTCCTTGTCAAAAACGTGTGTGTGCACCAGCAAAACTCAAGGGTACTGGACTTAAAGCCTCCTCAAACAAGACTCATAGAAACCAATAAACTATATGGTTTATTAGGCAACTTTAGAAAAACACACACCAAGGGAAATTGCCTTTAGCTGGCCACCTTCTGACCACCCAAGAGAAGACTTAGTAACTAAACCACCAATCTTTAAGTGATGTTAATGGATGCATCTCCACTAACTTCAGTTGTCATAGAGTCATAGACTCATTTAGGCTGGAAAAGACCTTTAAGTTCATCAAGTCCAATCCCTAAGTCTCTGGCAAAGAACTGGGGCCCTTACATCAAATGCATAGGAGGACATTATCCATCTCACAATTTGCAAAGGTGTTCATGACTATTTATTTACAGAGCTTCCCAATCATGGAAGCCGTGCAGAAACAGAGCTTTGCCAAAGCCCAGAAAATCCCTGCACATCCCTGCACCAAAGAAAGTTTGCACAAGAGTAGTATAATACAGAGCAAACAAAGCATGGCACGAGGCCATGGAGCTGAATGATTCCAAAAGAGGTATCTTTGTGGGGAGACATGGTATAAGACTGTTTGAAAGGAGATATAAAACTAGAGTGGAATAAGAAAGAAGAGCCAAAATTCTGTGTTGATTCAGTCCCATTATTTCAAGCAGACATTTGGACGTGATGTCGTTTGAAGGTGATGAAATTAAAAATAGCTGAGGTTCTTTGTCTTTCTCAGAAGGTATTTTCTGTTGTTTGTCTTTAGCCTGCTCTTAAGCAAAACCTGCATCTTGCACAATGACTTGACTTCAGGGCAGACCTTTGAGAACAACATGAAACATCATCATGAAACGAGCCAGGGCATGAGAATATGGAGTATTTGCATGTGGCCCAGAGAAGAGCTAGTCACAGCAGAGAGGTCAGGAAGAAACTGCAAAAGGAAGGCAAGAAAGAGCAAAAAGCCACAGAACTTCCAAACAAAGGAAAACTAAAACAAAAAAAAGAGTACCTTTTAGGCAGAAGGAAGGGTGGTGGAACCCAGCAGAGATCTGTATTGCCACTGTCCTCTTCTTGGTCCTTTTATGCGACCTCTCCTTAGCAATAGGGGTAGTCAGAAAGCTTCTGCTGTGTTCTCAGGGGTAAATTCAAAAAAAGTACTTTTTGACAATGCATTTAGTAAGCAGCTGTCCTCACCTGTTGAATTAAAATCCAATTCCACCAACAATCACCAAAAAAATGAAGGCCAAAGTTGCACATTCTGGCATCCAACTGATAAACAAAGTCTCCTTGAGGTCATCAGCTCTTCAGAGAGTATCCTTTTCCCAAAATAACCATATCACATCCTTATCCATTCACATCCTTACCCATTCTTAAAATCATGTTTGAATGAGCCATTTTGGAAATTCTTTAGATGCTTGGTTGTGCTTAGTTTACTCTCAAATTGGAATTAAAATCAGTGCAATGCAAGTGGAATTCTAGTTGAGACAAAAACACATGGAGTAGACTGCCCCGTTCATGATTTTTAACCAATTTGGCAGATTCAAGGCATTCTGATAGAACTCTGGAAAAAAAATCTAAGATGCAACTAAAGCTGCAATGAAATCAGTATTTAATTTCTTCCCAACCTCATGGGCCCAGCGCTACAGCTCTGAGTTTCTCTTCTTTGGGTCAACCCTAATTCCTCCCCTCTCAGAGTCAACCCATTCCCATTCTGGCTCTCCATTTAAGCACTTCAACCTTCTCTGGGAATATCACACTTTTTTTCAGGGACGTCCATTGCTTATGGAGAGATTTTTCACTGGCTGTATGACTGTAACAAATGGAAAGCTACATGTTGTTTTACCCTTTTAGGAGGCACAATTTATTTGCTCCCTTAAGAAAACAAATGCTGACATATCACTTCATTTATCCAGAGTTTGGAACACCGAAATCTGCTGTAACCATTTTTTTTGCCCACTTTCAGAAATATTTTGCAATACATACACCTACTCATTAGATTTTTAAAAAATTCACCAAACTCACCCACTCACTAGATTAAAAAAAAAGTTCACTTCAGTCCAAATCCACAACATGATAACAGGCTTTTAAACAAATAAGCACATTTCTTAAAAAGAATCCATATCTGCTAAATCACTTGTACAGAAGTGTGGTAAATCAGCCCACAGCCTAAGTGATACTTGATAGAATAGACTTGCTGGATATAAAAGCTTAAGTTTCCCATATACAGCCAGCACTAATGTTTGCAAAGCCAAGATTTGCTGTTTAACGTTCTGAATGTGCTCTCTGGTTTGACTTTCTTGCTGCTGCAAGCACCTCATGTCAGCATTCCTCAGAGTCCGCATAATGTACATATAGGCTGATCTTTAACCTCTGTGTCATCACCCAGACCAAAATCAATAGAGGGATATGACACTGGCGGGACCATTTGCCCATAGAAGTTCAAACAGACAGATGGTCTGTTATACGAGCATGGGGCCAAAGAAACTTGGAGTTGGTCAAGGGGGGTTTTCTTTTTCTGGAGTGAGAAATAAAGCTCTCAGAAAGTGGATGCAGAAGGAGCTGAGTTCAGCTTCAGTGTCAGCAAAACCACTGCAGGTACTGCAGTCTTTGCACCTTGAGGAAGGGTGAGAAGGCTGCCTGGTTTTGGGCTTTGCTGTTTTCTCTCTTTTTATTGTATGAATTCCCCCAAGATACACATAAATGTCACTTTCTCTCTTGGGCTAAACCAGGCCATGAATAATAAAAGCAAACAGCAGTTACCCGCCACGATGCCTGTAAAATTCCATGTCCTTATGCTAAGGGATTGTGACTGTTTTTTTCACAGCTTCCCCCCCGTGTATGAAATGTGGTTGGACATTTGGAGCCTGTCAGCTGCTCAGTTGTCAGCCTCACAGACTGGGATGGGGCAGTGATAAGCTGGATTAACTCAGAGGGTAGGTGGGCAGAGATGACATAAAATGGGACTCCCAATGACACAGCTGCATGTGAGATCATCCTCCAGTGCTGGGCTCCAGAAGGCACCTGTTTGCCAAAATTCAGATCTTTGTGGTCCTCAGGCATCACAAGAGATACACAAGGCAAGGGTAGGACACCCAGTGTTTGGGTGAGTGGAGGTGCTGGGCAGGACTGGCAGAATCCCTACAATGCCAATGCTGGGGAAGAGTGACTCCACTTCTGCTTGTGCCTGGGCAGTGCTGCAAAATGTTGTACTTTTCTGTGGTTGTCCTGGCTCCAAGTTTCTGCTGGGTCTGAGCTCCAGGTTTGTAGCAGTGCCCTTGCCCTCATCTTACAGGGGCTGCAGAGATGCCACAAAGCAGCCTGGTGTGTTACTGCTTGGAACATTTCACAGTCGGAGCACTGCTGCCATTTCCCTCTCTATTTCTTCTTTCATGCCCATAGCAGTCCATGACTGAAAATCAGACAGACACGTTCAACTATAAAAATAAAAATGTTTTTAGTTCACATTTTTCCAAATGCCTTTCCCCCCTCCCCCCCAAACCAGTGTATAACTCTTTATAATACAGCCTAGTTAATATTTCCCTTTCATTTTATACTAGCACGACACCTCAGAAAGATGGGTTGAAAAAGGCAGGCTGTGCTTTAGGAATAGACCACTATTCCCAGGCAAACTGATCTTAACAAAAATATTGTAATGAAATCAATATGTATTATTACACATAATGAAGCAAAATGTATATTTTTACATATTAACTCTATTTGCTTTTACTCTTTACATGTAGTCATAAAAATATTTATTTTTGTGCTTAGAATAACAAAATGAAAGCTCAGTGTTCAGGCTCTATCTGGCTGGCACTTATTATTTCCATATGTTAGGGCAACAACCAGATTGCTCTGCCAGTTAATTCTGTGACTTTTTCTCCACCTTTTCATCTGATCCAGCAAAGATTATTTTCTTTGCAGCTATTATTGCAAAGAGGTGACCGATTGCCACCGGGCAGAGAGTTAAAAATGAAAGGATCAATTAAGTTTATTCTTCTGGTGAGAAAATATGCACATTTTCTCAGAACATTAAATTCCATCTGAGGAACAGAGATCAGGAATTAAGATGCTTTCAATACTTTAAATAAGTCTCCCTGTTTTCAATAGCAATGCTGTATTTGGATTTAACTCTGGTGAGAAGAGCACTCCCAGCTCTGCTCATTGAGAGTGATAGCAAAATGTCCAGTTGACTTGAATGGAACAGGGATCAGAGACAGCAGGGCAACCCTGGAAGATGAAACTAACTGAGATGAAGATGTCCCTGCTCATGCCAGGAGAGTTGGATTGGATGACCTTTAGAAATCCCTTCCAACTTTGTGATGCTGTGAAGTTGATAAGATCATACTTTTTATCCCTGATACATCTGAGACATCCAGTATGTGTATGGGCCAGGTAGTGTTGCACTGGTTTGTCTGAACGCACTACTAATCTGTGGCAAATTTTTGGAGGTGCACCACCACCACCACCCTCAAGAAGTTCATTTGGAGCCAGAGAAAAGGTTCTGTGGAGCAGTTTAAGGAAGCAGGGATGTATGGTCAGTCATGCTGGGAGTTAGAGAGGCACAGCATATCACGCTGGATCTTTGTCCATGTGCCTGCAACCTGTCAGGAACATACATCTGATACACTATCCATAAAAATTAGTAAATGAGGGAATGGATCTCCATCAGTTCTTCAAGTGCAGCTGACCACAGCTAACAGAAGCTGCAGAAATATGTCTGAAGCTCAGTCACAGCCCCATTCCTGGCAGGATCAGTTTGCACTGAGCTCCATGACATTGAGCTCAGATGCTTATCATGCCTCATACTACCAGGGCAAACCTTGATCAATATTTAAGTCTGAAGCCTTTATTTCTCTTTTTGAGACCTCTGATATATTCCCACAGCAGCTCCTGGAATGTTTCTCAGCTTCCATGACCAGGAGTGCCCACACTTGCCTTATTGCCTGTTGGGATGAAGTGTGGCCATGCATCAGTACTCACCACTGTGGGCTCTCCATGGGCTGGAAGGAGCCCTGGTGGACACTGGCCAGACCCCTGAGCCAGCATTTGAGGGTCACAGCTATGGTACACACAGCTGTGGAATTTACAGCTACAGGATCATACTTCCCCATGTCCAAGTCATCATCCTGGGAAGTTTGAGGGAGAGTTGGTGCAGAAAAATCAACAATGTCAGTGTTTTGTGTATCTGGTTATAGAGCAAGGGGAAACACCAATGTCACACTTCCCAGAACTCCATATACCCCTCCATGGAGACCCCTCTCAACACAGACAGGGATGCAGGAGCTGAGCATGGCAGCCCAGCTGAGATGGGCTAACCCAAACACCAACTGCAGTAGAAATTGCCTCTTCATTTCCAGCAGTGCCTCTACAACACAAATCCTGAGGACATATGGAGCAAGCTGGAGTCAGCAGATGAGAAAAGGATATACTGGGGAGGAGGGAGTTCATGGGAAACATAGTAAGAAAAATGCTTCCCTTGGAAAGGTGTTGTAACAGAGATCCCTTGGAAAGGTGATGTTAAAAGATAAAATGCTTCAGATGTCAACAGGATACCACAGGATCCCAGAAAAACCACACAGCTTCTCTGCTGCAGAACTGTTCATTCACAAAAATAGTTTTTCTTCACTATATGCAGGTTGTTACAGATAGTTTCTGTACTGCCAGAGCTCCACTGACCAGCAGTGTGAGACTTTTCATAGCTGCAGCTGCTCAGGCAGAATCAAGCACCTCAACATAAAGGGACCTTCTGTACGTATTTCCTTCCCTTCCCCTGACAGAGTAACTGGAGCAGCATAAGCAACTTTATATCGACATAAGTCATCCCCAGTGGGGGTGTTATATCATGTTAGAGAGATTTAGATGGTTAATGTGATAAAACTTGTGAATAGAGAAGCTGGTAGGATCATGAATTAGTTTTTTTACTCCTTGCACTCTACATGACTCACAGTAACTCAAACTTGTAAGAATAACAGTGTGTAAATTGGCCAGATCTAAGCCCCTTTACCAAGACAGATCAGTTTTTAACTACCTGCATGGTTGAACCTTCCACAGACACAGAAATCTTGCGCAAGGGTAACAGGTTTGCTCCTAAGTAACGTATTATCTAAAGAAAGCACCACATACATGCCAAACTTTCCAAAGGAAACCAATGATTCTGGATTCTTTTATACCTAAATGCCAGCCCTGAGAAAACTTATAAGGTATCTTAAATGGGAACTGCTCTTTGTAAGGAAAATAATGATAAGGATGAAATCTCTGGGAGATACAGATTGTTCTGCAGAGGGCTGTTTTCTTATCTTCAGGACATTCTTGGGGAAGAGAAAAGAGTCAAAAAAAAGTGCTGAGGAAGAAGGAAAGAGATCTAACTACCAATAGGGTATGATGAACAGAAAGGGTGAGAAAGGACAGTCTTGGAAAGGGGCTAGAAAGTAAAAGACAACAAAGGAGGGGAAAAACTGACGGAGGCGAGGGGGAGGGGGTAGGGAGAGGAGAATGTGTGAAACAAAGGTGAAAGAAAAGGAAGAAGCAATGAAAGTGAGAAGGGAAGAAAAGCCACAATCAAGGGCTGAAATGAGTGTGTTCAGTTCCTATTTTATTTATACATTTATATTCCAGTCAGTGTTTAGTAGGTGTCTCTAAAGGCTATGATTTATTATAATTTTTCCTTTTCAGTCCTGCAGAGGAAGGGGCAAAGGCCAGGAGGGGGCTGGATTCTTTGCCTAGGGCACGGCTGCTCCTTAGGCTGGCCCTGAATTCAGAGAAGTGCTAATGCTCCCTGGAGCTGGAATGCAATTAATTTTCTGTGGAACAATGTTCCAGAAAGAGCATATTTGGGGAGGCTCAGGTTTGTGATTATAGGCTACCCTCAGCCTATCTGTGCAAATTGGAGCTGTGAAACCAGCTCTCCACACCAGGTTATTTTTTTACACCTCTGGGTTTTTGGCCTGAAAATGTTTGTTTGCATGACATTTCTGCAAGCAAAGAGGGCGAGCATCTCACTTTACCCGTGTTAGTGGTCCATCCACCAGCCTGGCTAGAAAAATTGGCAGAAAAATCTTCTCTGACTTATCTCTGGATGTCCTTTATTTATTTTTTTATTTTAAATTAAACTTTGTAAAGGTCAAATTGGGGGATTTTTTTTTTTATTTAAGCAAACACTGAGCAGAGACACTGGATGATTTAGAATAATCAGTTTAAGACCACATGTGACATGTTGCTGTAGCAGCATACTTTTTCCATGACAGCTTGTTGTGTGTCACAGGGACATTTGTCACTGATCACTCAATTATCCACAAATTACAGCTTAACTTCATTTACACCATTTCCGTGTAAAAGCCGGGGCAGTCCCCTGAAGCAAATAGGCCCCATCTCCTGTGGTACCATTGCAATCAGTAGATTATTGAAAGCCAAGAATTTAACTCACACTAATAAATATTTTTGCTTTAAAAGGCTTTCCTCCTATCTTGTAGTAATGGCAATGCTTTTTGACTGCTATGCTGTTCAGAAAGCTTCAGAATTTTCTAATAAGAAAGCCTGTTTGTTTTAATCAGTGGCCAGAATTTTCTGAGGGGATTTTTTTTTTTTTAAAAAAGACAAACATTTTTTCATGTCTCATTTAAGCTTTCTCTCTGAAGCTGGAGATCTGGTCCTTGCAAATATCTACCACCTGAGCTGCCAGAGCAGCTATTCCGCAGCTGCTGGGGGATGCATGAAGGCATGGGAGGGTGACAAGATTGTCTCAGGTAGTGCAGAGTAACTTCTTACCCAGCTTATTTGCTGTGGCACTTTTAGGAAGTCTAGAGTTAAGAGACTCTCAGGTGGGTTTGGGCTTTGCTTTATGCTCTGGTTAGAGCTTGCTTTGAGGTTCCTGGAAAACTCAAGCAGACAGGCTGATATTTCCAGAGCTTTTCTGCATATTCTTTGACTACCTCATGATATAAATGAAATAAAACAGCTCAGACTTAAAACATATAAAAAACTACAGGCCTGCATCTTTTCCCCAGGGCAAGAGGGCAAGTAAAGCCTTGCATTGACTGCTTTTAGTGAGGGTAGTACCTCTGAAGAGGGAGCAATGCCCTTTTTTTGGGAGCCTGGTCCAAACCCGTTCCAAAGCAGTAACTAACAAGTTGTTGCCTCTATACACCTAAACCACCTTTTGCTGACCCAACTAGAAAAAGAAGAAAGGATTGACCATAGCAGGACTCAGTCCATTCCAACCTCCATTGTTCAATAAATAATTGAAAATGGTTGTACCAGGGAAGTATGACTTCATGGTGTTTGAATAAGATACATTACCCTGTGGATGCTGATGGAAAGAAGATAAAATATACTGAATACTATATATTTAGGCCATTGTTTGGTAGGTGCAATAATATTTCCTTGTGAGTCACTGACTTTGCTTGAGGATCAGTTCTGCGATACAGAGGCAATAACTGCACGTAGCACAGGTTTCCCCCAGATGACTCCTCAGCAAAGGATTTGAATAATCTCTTTGCTGGCATGAATGCTCTGGCAAAAGCAGAAGCTCCCAAACTGCCCTCGCTGAGTAACTGGTGATGCAAACACTGCTTTGAGGAAGGTGCTGCAGAAGCCAGAGTTTTATTTGGGGAAGGATGGGGAAAGCATCCTTATCTGGGAAGCTGGATGGTCCCTGTCCTCTGCTAGGCAACTCCAGAGCACACCTGGTGCCCACAGGGACATCCTCTGCTCCTTCTGCCACCAGGTGTTACCAGGCACATGCAGGGCTGGAGTTCTGGATCTGGACAGTTGCTCTCTGCTGTCACTACTGGAGCTGTTTAACTGCGGGACAGAAGAAATTGTCTCTCAAATCCAAAGAGTGGGAGGCTTTGCAACTTGGAAAATCCAGCCTGAGCCCTTCCAACCACCACTGCACTGCAAGAAGGACAAGTGTTGGATGGAGATACATTCCTGTGTTCTCCCAGCAGCATGCTATGGCTCCCAAGGGTGCAAAACTCTTCAGGCAACTGCTGGACCAGCAGACCTCTTTTTTTTGTTTCTTTTCTTTTCCCCTCAGATTGAAGCCAAAAGGCAGTGAGGGCTGGTGAGCCAGCCCCAGCCCTCAACATTTTCCCTATGGAGGAAGAGCTTTTTCACACTGGCTTGTGGAGGTTATGCAGCTTCCAGCCCAGGGAAGGTGGTAAGGCCTTGCCTCTGCTTTGGTTGCAGCTGGCAGCCTGGCAATGCCCATCGCTGCACCTGAGCACGGCTGGGCTGTTCCTGACCTAACATGAGCACTCTTTGGGAGACAGATGATCCAGAGTGGAGGTTTGAGGCAGGCTTTGGGGAGGGAGGGTGAATAATTGCTGACACACTGCTCTTTTCTCTTGCTCAGCTTGGGTTTTGGGCCTGAAGGTACACAGTGCATGGTATCATCTGAAGGGTGAGTGCAATAGCTTTGAAAGAAGCAAAGGAAGTCAAGCAGGGAGCCTCCATAAATCTATCAGAAAGTTAAATACTGTAAAATCTCCATGTTGTTTACCAGCTGTGCCTACAATGAAGACTGAAATAATCCTGGTAAACACGACCTTTGATCTCAAGGTGGAGAAATTAGGTCAAGCAGGTTTTTGCTTAGCTGAAATCATAAGCTGGGGATGAAGAGAAATAAAATTCTCTTCCAAAAGATGTATTAGTCTGAGAGCTCCACGAAAAACTGCTGTTCAGCAGCCTGAGGCCAATTTGCTTCTCTTGCAAACCTTCCTTGCATCGAGCGCCAAGCAGAGGGCAAAGGAACATGTGCACAGCATAGGAGCAATTGCTGCTCCACGAACTGGGTTTTGATGTTTAAATTACATTACAGGGCATGCTCTGGCAGGGCTTTCTTTATGACCTTGGGGAAGCCCTTCTGTTGGTTCAGACTCAGTTATCTCCACCTGCAGAACAGGGCACAGTCCCTCCTGCACCACGGCCGTGACACCAGGTGTGCCCGGGTCACAGTGTGCAGATGGGAGGGTGTTTCGCTGCTGGCACAGGCAGCTGCACACCCAGGCCAGTGCGTACTTGTCATCTCTGCATTGCACAAGGGGTCATGATATTTCCACTGGGCTCCTCCTAAACATGGTCTGTGTACCTCAAAGCCAGGGCTCTCTGTGCAGGCAGTGAGGGTGGGCACCCCATCCTGTGCTTTGGAGGCAAAAGAGGTTAGCTCTATGAAAACAGACTCTGCCTCTTTTTATTTACAGCAGCAATGTATCCTCCTGAGACTAGCATTAGCCCATGAGTTCTGTGGTGTCCCATTAGGATCCTGTGCTCAGCGTGAGGTCACAGTGAGCCTTGGTGCCTTCCAAGCCCCCTATCAGCCCTGCTAAGATTCAGGCTGCCCTGAGGGGGAATCAAGGCTGAGCATGCTCATCTATAATTAATGGAAAAGGATCCTCAGGAGAACTTGTCACATGGAAAATATGCCACCTCAGAAAATGCAAATAAATAGCTGGTCAGCAGTTTTGGATGGGGCAGGAAGTCTCTCCCTCCACCCTCATCCCTGGATCCATATGTGAGGGCCACTGACCTCAGCAAAGGCATCCCAGTCTGAAACAGGTAAATAAAAGATCTTATCCTCCCTGGATATTATTTTACATTCGATGACAAAATTTGCCAGGCTCCAGGCTTTCCTGCAAGCAGCAGTTTAGCCGGGTCTGCAGATGTGTGAGCACTCAGGGGGTTAAACCAGCAAATGGGTGACATGACTTTGCGCCTGTGGGTGGTTTGTTCCAAAGATCAGCTGCTCTCAAAGCAAAAGCAAACTCACAGTGTTTATTATGAGTCACTTAAGCAAGCAAATTATTAGTAGAATCTCATCTGTGGTTATGCGAGTTGGGACCTGAGGTGAAGGTTAATTATTTTTCTCCGCTAAAAAAAAAGGGGAAAAAACCTGAGGTTCTTTAGCAACTGCCATGGGAAGATGCTTCCTGCACCTATCCGAGAGCGCTCAGCCTGGGCGTCTCTGGGTGCTCCTGGAGCTCACAGCGCTGCTGAGTTAAAGAGGACGTGGATCTAATTTTGCACACCGAAGGCTCAGCCCAAACCCCCTGACATCCCGGAGAGTCTTTTCATTAACTTCAAGGGGCCCATAGTCGGGCCCCGTGTGAATGGCCGGGGTCTGCAGCGGGCAGCGGTGGCCGGTGCACAAAGCCTGCCCTCCCGCTGCCCTCCTGCTGCCCCTGACCTCCCGCCGGAGCTGAGGCACCGCCGCCACGGACCTTTCAGAGTCCCCTCAGCCGGCGGGATGGATGGCTGGTAATTGTGTGAACTTTTTCTCAGGGCAGCACCTTGTGCGTAACCAGCGCTGGGATGCTGGGATCTGCCCAGGGATCGAGAGCACAAAAGCAGATTGCGCGCTGAGAAGGGATGGTGGGGCATTTCCTTCCCTCCCCCCCCTACTAGGAGCACATTTCATCCCATGAGAGGGTCTTCTCCATTGAAAGGAAAGAAATAACACCCTGTGGACTGAGCCTTTTCCCATCTGGTGCCTGGGGTCGGGGCAGCATGAGCAGGGTGTGCTGGGCTCCCTCTTGCCCGAAGCCTTCCCTGTCTCCAGACCCAAGCCCGGCTCATTTGGGTGTGTCCAGCGTCATTGCGGGCACCAGCACGGCAGCACCCTGGCTGCTTTGAGCTGCTGTGGCAGCCAGCAGCTGTTGAAGCTCGTCCTAATGCTGGTCTGGTGTGTGGGTGCTACACAGACTCTGAAGAGACAGACGCTCTTGTGGGGGGAAGGTGGCATTGAGACCGACCCCAGGGCTGCTCCAGGGTACCTGGGGCTTCTCAGTGTGACCAACATGGGCAGGAGAAGGGTGGTCTACAGGCAGAGATGGTCTACAGGGTCTAAACACCCCTCCAAGGCCTGGGGGGAAACTGAGTCTTGTCAGCTCCTTTTGGAGAGGAAGAGAGGCTGTGGGGTTGGGCTGAGCTAGGGTACCACAACAGAGGGAAGGAGGAAGAGGCCACATGAGCACATCCTATTGCAGAAGAGCTCAAGTTTGATAGAACTGTCCAGACTGTGCAAGTTCTCCCAGCACAGTGCTTACCCTCGGTGATCAGCAAATAAACAACAATAAAACAATGTAGATGTTTTCTGCATAAGGTAATAGAGTGTAGGTCTCTCGAGTCAAATCTGGAAGCAGTTTAACAAGGCTCCTTGGAGCAGTGGCTCTGTGTTGCTCTCTGTTTGCAGAGCACCATGGTGCTAGTCACATGATTTTTAATGCAATAAAATTACACAATAATGCAATACAATAATAATAAATTAGAACAGAGACAGTTCTCAGACATAGCAAATGAGGAAAGGCAAGGTTTCACTCTTGCAATCCCAACTCATTCCATAACCCTAGGCAAACTGCTAGATTTTTAAAAGTAGCCTTGCTAATTTTTTTTTTCTTTCTTTCAGTGTACCTTTTCAGACCACTCTGGAATCACAGTCCTCTTTGGGAAAACAGCATTGTAGCATCCCTGTGCTTTGCTTCCCTCACTAGTGAATGCTGCAGAGGGAATTACAAGTCTACCACTGCACATGAGAGAATCAGACACTGTGCTGATACGCGTAGAATTAAACTGGGGCTTTGCAATTCATTTCCCCAAGGTCCAGCAGGGACCCCTCAGCAGGAAATAGGTGCTGTCTCTGTCCTGGGAGACAAGATAGGAAATGTGAATTCCTGAGAGCACAAACCTGGTGAAGAGTGGCAAAGTGTACTCGTACTACAGGGCAGCCAGTAGCCCTTGGAACTCCTTGTCCCAGAGCTGCAGCTCTTTGCTCTTCCTGCTTGGTCTCTGCCAGCAGTGGGAACTCCTTGATGCCATTCCCCAGAGCAGTGGGGAACCTGTCAGCTCACAATCCGAGTACCACAGCCTTCACATCCAGAGAGATGCTCCCCCACCCTCCCTCCTTTTCCACTCCCTAAAATGTCTCTATCTCGAGGAAAAGCAATTTAGCCCATCAACAGTCATGTTCAAATTCCAAGGCTAAGCACGGAGCCTGGGAGAGAGAGAGGGGGCAAAAAAAAAAGAAAAATCAGGTGCTTCTCAAAAACAATCAACCTGATTCACATGCAGCTCAGCAGCTTTTTTGATGGCTCAATTCCAGATTTCACAGCTATTCAATAGTTCTCTTGTGTAGCTGATCCTTGTCTTAGAATTCAGCACAACTCAATCCATTTTCCCTTTTCTTTCTATAAACACCCCCCTCCTCCTCTTCCCCTCCCTTCATTTTCTTGATTTACATCTCTAGGGAGATGGGAATGTGAGGGAGAAGCTTGTAGCCTTCCTTCCTGGGGGGCCTTGAACTGGTGTCCCCTGTCTCAGGTTCCCATTGTCCGCGCTGCACAAGCCGCAGCCCCTCTGCACTCCAGCCCTACTCAATTGGAATTTAAATGCTTCATGATTGTTGTCTCACAGAATAGGAAAGTGCTGCATTAAAGAGTAAATTACAGCAGACAAGTAACTGCCTTGGGAAGGAGTGTGAAAGGAGAGATGAGACCAGCACAATGCCCGTTTGCAAAAGAGGTTTTTTCCGAAGATGAAACAATCTTCCTGGTTAGGTCTCCTAAGGATAAATATGATGTGGACAGTGTAGATATGGGGCTTTGTCTAGGAGGAGAAGTGCAGCGTGCTCAGGCCAGAACAGGCCCACGATGTGCAGTTTCAGATACAAATTGTGTCCCGGACCCAAGAGCATGGCTGGATCTGGGCTTGGCGTCTGGTTTCTTACATGGGCTTAATCTGGGCAGTTTAGCTGTGATCCAAAGCACTAAACAACTTGCAAGGAAATGAAGAGATTTACTCATTTCCTTGCTTTTGCTGCTTTCTAAGCACAGGCAGAGTTTTGATTTCACTTGTGGTATCTCCCATTAATGCTGAGCCCACCGCAGAGATCACCATCCTCTCCTTAGCCCCTCCAGCGATGACCATTTGTTGTCTAAACACTCTGGTTGTGTCACTGGGACCCTTTCTCCCTTCCCTGTGCTGAATCTGCCCCAGACCTACTTCTGCTTAGTCCAGCCTCCACTTTAGTCACCACTGGGACAGCTACATCAGATCCTGAGATACTTTTCCAGGTGAGATCTCTATGAGAGCAAGATACTGAGCAGATTCAGCATGGAGCTAGCAATACCCTTAGCAAAGAAATATTTTCTTGCCTGAAGGACAAAATGTGCCCTGGTAGCAGCAGAAAGCACCCTGTAACTTCTTAAGAGTTGCAAGGATGTTTACAGCTACATTGCTCATTTGTGTAACATGGGGTTTCTCCAGCAGGAGTGGCAGAAAAGAAAGGCTTTGATACTTGAGGAAAGCACAGGGAACTGTTAACATTATGATTAACATTCATCCAGAGCATCTGAGGGAGAAACAAAAATGAATTAGTCTCTGTGGCTCAGCCACAGTGCCAAGATCAGAACAGAGACCAGCCACAGAAAAAGGGAGCAAAATTCTAATATTTACCCTTGAGAGATATTGATGACATCTGTCTCCTTAACATTTTAGTCACCTTTGCAGAGCCTGTCATATTAATAGAGGATTCATGAATTAAACCAGCCAGGTGGTGTAAAGCATAGGTCACAGAAGCCCTAGGAAAAGCATCAAAGAATGGCATGTTCACTGAGACAAGAGAAAAAAAGATCAGGAGAGTTTCTCTCCCCTTTGCTGAACAGCATATGCCTTTCAAACTGTTCATTGAAATAAGGTGCCATGGACATGCAGGAAAATAATGCACAAATATGATTAAAAAATGAAAAAACCCCAATGTGCACACACACACACAGAGGCAAGCAGGCAGGCACAAAGTCCTTCCTACTTCCTAGTATGTGGAAAGACCAAGGCGTAGGCTTTCCCCCGAGCCAGCTCCGAGTGGCTCCTGTTTAATTGCTCCTCTGGAACCGCTGTAGCAAAGGCTGTGCCAACAATTCTCTTTTTTTCATTTGAAACTACATGTGAGAAATGCCCCTTGGCTCAATGTTGAAAATTAATGTCTCACTGCTCAAATACATTTTTGTTAGGTTGCTGTGTTTTTTTATTTAGTGATCGTTCTGAAATGAGGCTTTTCACCAGGACTCTGATACTTCTCCTTGCCTTTGCATGTTGTGAACCCAAATATTGTGAAAAAACTGGCTCAAGGAATGAACACAGCCTGTGAGAATATTCTGAATTTCACTTGGAAGTGGGTCTACTTTTAGAGCCCACAGCCAGGTGCTCTGCAAAGCACAGCAGGATTTGCTGAAGTCCCACAGAAGTGACAACATTTTGTCCTTCTAAACTCAAGTCTACGTGTAAGTTTCACAGGCAGGAAATAATCTTTTAAGAAATGCCTATTCCTAATCAGGTGTTCTAGTTCTCCTGACTTGTCAGGCTCAACACTATGTTGATTCAGAGCCTTGTGGCCCAAAACAAATTCCACTGAAAACAATAGGAAAACTGGGCTTGGGATCAATGCATGCACAATGCAAAATACTTCTCTCTGAGGACTTTTGAGGACACCCAGCATGGTGTCATCAGAGCGCTGGCATCCTTTGGGAGGCCTGCAGCCAGCTCAGGGTGTGCCAGCACCATTCCATGGCCATGCCTGAGACCTGCTCCCATGTCCCACAGCACACGGAGCTCTGGTGTGAGGCCACAGGTGAGGAACCTCCTCCAAGTATTTGGAGAGCCATGCCGAGCCATGCTTCTCCCAAGAAGACATGGATCAGGACAGGAGCCAGCCAGGAGAACATCTAGGGACGTAGTAGATAAGTTTTTCTCTCACTCTCTTCAGGCATTTTCTCTTGCCAGAGACAAGACAACAGCCTTTGTGCTGCTCATGTATTGTCAGCAACCCTGTGGCCATGTCCTTTGAGCAGGTGACACCTGGCTGTGGTCCATGAGGGGACAGCTGATGGTGCCCAGAGCCAGGACAGAGATTGCAAGCGTTGAGATCTCTCCTCCTCACATCACCCAAGGGCAAAACTCCCAATAGCAGAACCTCCAGCCCCTGTGCACCCCTTCTCTTTGCTTGCTGCGAGGTCCTTAAATTTCCCTCAGAGCCTTAAAAAATGCCATCTCCCCCCAGGTGTGCCCTGCCTACTGCACTCACCAAGTTGCCTCAGTCCTGCAGAATTTCTACCTACTACAGGCAAGCAATTTGCACAGGTGTCCATTAAACCAACCCACTGGTGCCTCCAGATCCCCACTAGCACTGAGAGCACTGGCAAAGAGCTGCTGCGTCTTCAGTGGTGTCTGTCTCTCCCTTGCAGGCAAATGCAAACATCAGGCTCCCAAGCACCAGCCCTCACTTTGAATTTCTCTGCTTTGCCTGCTTGTCTTCCAGCTCTTTAGCATGTCTTGAATGTGGCTTATTGTCCTCTAATAAAGAAAAGAGCATTGCTCTCCAGCAATGGCAAGATCCCAGCTTTCCTGCCCTGCTGCAGAGCCAATTCCAGTCAGGGAAAGCAGCTATCACTGGAAGTTTTAAATAAACCAGCTCTCCCCCCAAAAACCCTCCTGTTATATAATGCTCTCCTTCCTCTCCTTTTCATGAAAACAACCAAGTAACTGTCTAATTTTACTATGTTAGGGACGGATCCAGCAGCTCTAACTTGTACATGCCTGTCTGGAAATCAGTGGGAGCTCTGCCTGCGTGGGAAAGAGCTGCAGGACCACGATCAGGAGTGACTAACAGGGCTCCCTGCTTTGGTCTGGGAGAGGCCAGAAAAACACAGGCCACAACGTGGTGCACATTTTGCAAGTGACACTTGGTGTTAGCCAAAATATACATCAATACGAAGGAGGTGTGTGGTAAAAGGCACATTCCTTCACCACACTATTACTGCAATATCTCAGTGCCTCCACATTAATTTGTTCCCAGGAAATTCCATCATCACTATTTCAGGCTTGTGGCTGTTCAAGCCACTCAGGACGATGGGAAATTACCCTACTCAGGAAAACAGAATAATAAAAGCAGTGATTAAATTTGCCTTTATCCTTAGTCTGCACACCATTATCAATCTCTGGCAAAATATTTTTCAGTATAGAAAGATTCCAATTATGTTCTTACTAAATTTTAAAAAATCAGCCAGAAGGGAGGGTATTTGTTTTTTTTTTCCTGCAAAATCCAAAGAATAATACTGCCCCCAATAAAATGTTTAGAAAAACTTTTATTAAAAGGGATACTTTGCTCCAGAAGAGCTAAGCATATGCAGTGGGCACACTGCCAGACTGCGTCAGACATGGCTGTGCTAGCCCAGTGGTCAGGGCATCTGGCCATTGGGTCCAATGCAACCAGCTTTGACTGCTCCTAAAGAAAGCAATTTTGGGCTGACCTGCTGTGGAAAAAATGTCTTTCTCAGCTTGGTAATTAGACCTTCCTGAGCCTAGAGGATCATATCTCTTCCAAAACGCATTGTGCATCCAGACCTTACTGCTCTAGCAGTTATGGATGGCAAGAGTCATGTTCAATATATCCACAAACCTACACAAAAAAAAAAAAATTGACACTACATAGATCTGTCAGTGTTTTTATATGGCAGTAGTTTCACAGTTGAATAAATATCTCATTCTATAATACCTTTTCTGATTACAAATGAAGCTACTAAAAAAATCAAGCCACTGCTGCAGCCCTGTGCTGTCATCCTGTCCCAGCATGTGTCTTGAGCATCCATATATGCAATGGAGATTACCAAAGAGTCTGTTCTCACATTCCCCATGTCAGCATGCTTATCTTTTATTTTTTAAAACCATGGCTATTTTTGTGTGGAAAAATAGAGCTGAAAACCTGTTCTGCCTTTGCCAGCTGACAAGTGACTTATCCTTTATGGGCTCTACTACTGGTGGGTTTGGCAGGGTCCTGCCTTCACAGAGAGCATCACAGACCCAGGAGACAGCTCTGAGTGAAGGTGCCCGATGTGCTCGTACTGCTGATTACTGTGCGCAGTAAACCTTTGCACACACGCTGGGAGGCTGAGGATGAGTACAGGATTACAAGTTTTGCAAAGCAATTGCATCGTTTTCATTTCTAGGATTTGTGTGTGTATCAACATGTTAACATAAACCCTGAAAGAAGCAGTCGATGGCTGGGAAATGAGGGGCTGTTGTTAGATATTAAGAGTTTCTAAGTAAGAATGTACACATAAATCTGCTCAGTCAGTGCTCTTTGGCTTTTGCTTTGTGCCTGGAAGGGGCTGTGTGTGCTGTATTTCCAAAACTTCCACTGTTCTTCTCTGTACTGTTGTGATGCTCTATTCCACTATAGTGATGTTTGGAAAAACAGCAGAGGAGCAGGAGAAGTGGATTTACAAGATAATGTTAAATAAAATTTGAAATGCACAGCACTGGCTTCCTACTGTACTGCCAGTCAGTATGGTCCAAGAAGTTATCTGCTCATTACTGGCACTGAGATGACTGTGGTTTCATCTATAATTAAGATGTTCTGAATAGCTGCTTTTCTAGTGTGGCCACAGAACTAAAAGCTCGGAACAGAAAATATAAGTTGGAGTTGTCCTGAAACAGAACTAGCTTTGTAGTTTTCACATTGAAATGAAACACTTGAAAAAAATTTGGATGAAATTCATCCAAAGCAGAGTGAAACTGATTCAAAATCCGACCCCAAACTAAATGTTAATTTCCTGACGTTATATTTAACCTTTAAAGTAAGGCAAACACAGGTATTCAGCTAAATAATACTTTTCAAATGAGACATTTTACTTTTAATATATCTGAACAACTATATTTTAATTTTCTTTTTCCCAGCCTAGCTATTCATTGACTCTTTACACACTGTGTTGACCTGAAGTTACAAATTGGGTCAGCCTGCAACACTTCTCTGCCCTCCTAACAAATTCCTTTGTTTAGCCATGTACAGCTTTCCCTCTCTTATCCAGTGGTGTGTGAAGGATGGACACCACTCCTGTCTGGGAAATGCTGTAAAACACAGAAGGAAAACAGCACTGTGAACATGACATTTTTATGACTTTAGCCAAATACTGCTGAGCACTGTGGGAGTCTTTCCACTGATTTTGGTGCACTCTACATCAGGCTGTTATTTCAATGGCTTCACCTTTACCTTGCAAATAAACATGATGGGAACAGGGTGAGCCTCTCTGGCAAACAGACCTCCATGCAAACCCTGCTCTCTATCACAGGGGTTCAGACTCTGATTTGTTTATTTTTCACATGGCTCCTCTGTACCTGCCTTTTTCCCTCTCTTAGCAGTCACTGCTTGAACAGAGGCTACACAAACCATCAGGAACAGATCCAGCCCCTCAGATAGTGGTGTCCCATCTCCCCAGCCATGGCCACGGCTGAAACAGAAGAGGTCACACCAGCTCTGCAGATACCTCACATATTTTATGTGGAAAAGCCTTCCTGGGCTCAGACCATGCTTTTGCCATCTCTCATGCTCATAGTTCACCTTGGTGCAGCAGTGTCCACATTATAACTTCATTATTGCCACAGGTGCACAGCTTAGGAGGAAACTGGGGTGCAGAGGTTACCCAGCTTGTCTGGGCTGATGAAGGAAGTTGCAATCAGCAACATATTCATGTTGCAATCAGCAACATATTCATTGAGGTCGGCTTTCCTATCAGTTTTTTTATCACAAGCCATGAACAAAGCCCAGCCAGCCATAAGCTGGGACTGAGTTATCACCATTGTACAACGTACATTTGCTGGTGAGTGACTGCCACATTTCTGTTGCAAATCTAAGCACCTGAAGAAAAAAAACCAACCACAGAGGAGTGAGTTTAGATGCACATTCTTACCTAATACTTCTTTCCATCAAACTGTCACCAAACCCACTCTGTTCAGCACCATCAAATGGTTATTTCAAGTCCTATATTGTCTTTCCTTTGAAATTTTTTTAGTCTTTTTTTACTGTCTTCTGATTTATTGTCTTTAACCTTTGCAGACCCTTTCTGCTTAACTTAGAATATTGTATGCCCTAAATCTAAGGATTACAAAATGATTGGAAGTGATTTAAGAATCTGACTCATTTCATGGGGTAGAAAATTGTGTCTTTTCTCTCTCCACATCAGAGGACATGCTGCTGGAGACAGACACCGAGCAGTGAGGGGAGATCCATGTTTTAGGCAGGCCAGGGTCTCTGCTCTGCACAGCAAATACATTAATAACCACACAGCAACCCTGCACTGCATAATGAACATGTGGAAGCACTTTTACTACTTCGATAGGATCTCTGAGCCAAAGAAGAAGTTGTCTGATTTGTCAGCATCTGGGAAGCAGCTCCATTGAGACATGACTGTATTAGTCCTAGCTGTATGCAGCCTTATTAAAGACTTATGCTTTAAGTCTGCCTGTAATAAAAACCTGCTCTGGTAGGAGTTGGGCTTCCTTACCTTACATGAGTCACCTATTTTTAAAGGAGGGTTAGTAACATTTGATAATGAACTGATGAAACATTTCAAGCTCTTAATTCACCTGCATATTTTTCATTGATGCATATGAGCTTAGGTGAGTTTTCTAAAACCCAAGCAGCTGTGGTCTCTGTCAGGAAGACCAAATGGAAGCCACCGCCAAATCATAGTGTGACCACAGCAGAGAGGCGGAGATGAGAGACCAGTGGCTCTCCCTGAAGTGGGCCATATGACGAAAACTCTTCTCAGGAGAAAGAAGCCTGGAAGTTAACTGGTATCTGAGACCCAGAGGGCTTTACTAACAAGAGGTTTTGGGTATCTGACTGTCAGGTGGATGCCTGCTTTCCCCAGCAGCATTTGAAATCCATGGGCCATCGTTGGTGGCAGAAGCACTACGCCATCTCTGACATCCTGGCTAGCTTTGTCTGGTACGTAGAACCCCATATTTAAGTGGAGCTGCACTGATTTATATTTACTAGAAATCCAGTTTGAGACTGTGCTGTGGAAGCCAGGTCTGATACACGTTGGTTTGGCTGAGTTACTATTCCTCTGACACACACAGCTTGCTGCCTGGATTTAGTTTTTCCCAAAACTCACGTGTTCTTGATTTGTATTTCATCGCCAACCTGGTCTCAATCACTCAAGGCCAAAACCAAGATTAGAAAGATTGACGTCTGCTAATGGCTGCCTGGTGGTTTTTCTGGGGTGTTTTATCAACTCTGTCATAAGCAATAATAGGAAAGAGAGGAATCCTAAGCGTCTTGGAGATCCTATGAACCTAATTCCCCTCGGCTGATTGCTGCAGCCATTTCCCCACGCCTCAATCACCTCTGCTGTGCCAAGGGCTGGCCTCTGAGTCCACTTTCCCCTCCTTGCTCTTGAGCAGCTCCTGCAGAGAGCCTGGAAGCTGCTGGAGCTTCGGCTCAGAGGCTGGTGATTAATGCCCGTTTCTGGCCAGCAAGCGCCCGCCATTCACATTCAAATACCACATGGCTCCTCAGCCGACAAGAGACACGGGCTGAGGGAAACACTGAGGACTCTTGTGGCAGTGTCCGCTGGAGTCTTGTTTATGCAAAGTTTGCCAACAACAGCCCTCATGAGGACTACGGAGGGGTTTTATTCCCCTGGGGATTAGTTTTGAGATTCAGCTGGGGAAACCAACCTCTCTTTTCTCCCCGTGTGATGGCCCCTGAGGCTTGCAGATTTCTCAGGTATTTTGCATGGTATAAGGAGATATTCTCTCCTAGTATGCTGGATTTGTGAGAATGTGCCTGGCAGGACAGCACAGATAGTTTTCTTTGCTCAGAGAGGGATGCTCTGCATGGCAGGAGATCAGAGAGAGCAGATGGCCAGGTATGGCAGACCAATGTCAAGGCATGAGCTTGGCAGAAGAGATGTCACTAAGAGAATTTTGGCATCAATTAAAAAGAGGACAAGAGGGAATATCACTCATAAACACTCAAATATGCTTTTTTTCTAAAGGTCTTCACTTCATTCTTCCCTTTCTCAGGCTTGCTTTTAGCCTGCTCTGCCCAGTCAAAGCCTTAGGTTTTGAGAAGGGATGCCCTGACTTCTGAGTCTGGTCTGAGGACCATTGTAGCTTCCCAGATTACAGGGGTTCAAGGTTTACTTCCAGGCTAAACGCAAGCTTTGTCACGGAGGTGGATATCTGCAGAAGTTTTGGTGGCTTGGCACTCTCCCAGGGGGCATCACCGCTAGAAGGAGGTCCTAGAGCAGCCAAAGGACACATGAACTAACAACATGACCCTTGACCAAAGGGAGTAGGCACCAAAAGTGCCTAGAGATCATACAATAAAGAACCAGAAAAAGGCAGCTAGGCTGGGGGATGCTGCCCTTCTAGGAAAGGGGGGCATGAGGTAAGCACCTCCACCCCAGGGTCACCATCATGCTTTGGTCCCAGGGAGGCACAGAGCAGCTCCCTGTGGGCGACTTATGCAACCTGCAACTGAACAAAGGCTGCTTTCTTCCCACCTCCTCCTGTTTGCGGCACCTAAATCAGAGAAGCAAAAATGAGCCCCTGTCTTCTATGATAAAAGGGATATCAGCTGTCTCTGGTTTTTGCCTCCTGTTGTTAGAAATCAGGTCAAGGGGCTGGGTTAAACAATTCCTGTCCAGCCTTTCTTCCAAGATAACTGCAATTTAACTCTCTTGCTTCGCACTGAGCTGCCTTTAATCAGGTAAATTTTTGTGGTGGGGAGGAGGACACAGAAGCTTCTTGGCCACGCTGGATGACAGTTCATGCCTGCCTCATGGGCTTATTTTAACTCTGGCTTGCCATCCTGTGTCCAAGTTATTACATCTTAGGTTGGCACTGGCAGAAAATAATATCCAGATTTTTACAAGTCATGTAAATGACTTCTAATTCACCAGAAAGTTCCCATTCTTGTGAAGATCACTCTGCCAGCTATCACTTTGGAGTGTTATATCCAGCTGTGAGGCTCACAGGAACAGTGAAAATTAGCTCAAAAGAAGATTTCTGTTTATCTTTCCTTCATCTCCAGAATCTGTTTAACCTGTAGGAGATGAAATCCAGATCTGATCCAAACAGTCACCCCTCTCTGTAGGCTCCAGCCAATCTCCTGAACCATTGTTATTTAGAGTGGGGGAACCTGAGTCCTGTCATTCTCATTTATTTAATTTGCAAAAAGGTAATTCTGATTGAGATTCAGAAATGCAGATGCTCCTTCTGCAAGTACTCATCACTTAGGGCTCCAGGGCTGTTGGTAGCAAAAGTCTCTTGCCCAGTCACAGGTTTTATGCCACACCACTGATTCCTCTGGTGAGATTATCATTGTTGTGGCAGTCACGGAGAGGACAACTCCCAGGCATCTCATTCATCCCCTCTGCTCTGGCAAGGCATCTGGCAAGCTTTGAAGCTGAGATGGAAGTCCTGGGCTCAATTACTGTTTCTATGAGAGGTGTTAAGCAATACCAAGAGCCTGAAGGAAGCCACTAGTAGCGTGCAAACTGCAAGAAAAGCGGATTTGTTTTTGAATCATATCAGTACCTGCCCATGTGGCAAGACAGAAACTGATTCCAGATCAGGGGATTATCCTGTTCCAGTGGTTTGAAGTGTCGTTGAGAACTCAGGTCTGAGTGGAAGAAAATGAAGAAGTTGTGGACAAAGAAGTGAAATGTTGTTCTTCCCACCACAATGCCTAGCTGGTCCTGGGTAAACAAAGCCCAAGACATACATATTGAGTTTGCATTTCTCTTATCTGTGATCAGGCATTGCTGGAAACAGAACTTGTGAAACAACAGTGCAAGAATAACAATTTTCACTGGTGGGAAACAAGCTGTTCTTGGAGTGTGTAGGGGGGTTTGACAGTCTCATCAACAGAGTCTGTTATAAACTCTGCCCAATTCATCCTGCATACAGCCCAGACCCACTGTGAGACCTGGCTCAAGCTCAGTGGTAGGGAAGTGCCTCCACATGCTTCACAATTCCACCAGACACATATCTGCATCTTCAGGCACCTAAACATTAGCAATCTGGCTATGTTCCTTGCCTTGTTTTCAAGTGTGATAAATAGACCATCCTATCCCTGGGCTGCTGAAGGAAAAAATGTGTTGAAGGCCAGAAGGTAACCAGATGCTTTGGTGACAGAGACAGCACCGAGTGCCTTGGGTGCTGAGCAAGTCATCAAGGAGGGCTGGGTTTTTTGTGCTGGTCTTGTGAGATGGGACAGACCCATTTAGTCACCATGGAAGGTGGCCAGGGTGTGCAGGCTGTGTACAGGGCACAAAACTGAGCCCAATGAGATAACAGCAGCACCACAATCTCTCCCAAAATCCACTACCAATTTCTGTGCCCCACAGCTCCCTCCCATCTTACATATGCAGAGAATAGAAGCCTGGGGGCTGAGGAAGCGTGCCAGCAGGTGCTTTTCTGTGTCCCTGTGCTGTGGTGGAATTCTGGCCTGTTTGCCCAGAGCTGCAGCAGTGAGAGCTCTGGGTTCCCACCTCCCACCACTTCTGCCTTGCAATGGGGAGCACAAGCCACATTTTCCCCCAACACCTGGATATGTACAAGTCCCTGCAGCATCATTTGAGTCTCTATTAACTTTATCTTTTTTGCCGCAACACTGGGACAGTTGCCTGGCTGGGTTTGATCCATGCTGTTGTTTTCCTAGATCACACCAGTAGCAGCCTTACCAAAGCACTGCATTGAAAGAGTCTGAGCTGTCAGATGTGCTTGATTTACATTCAACACAACTCTGGATGGGCAGAAGGCCATGCTGGAGCTGATCCTACTGCAAGATTGGGGTCTAGGAGTGTGGAAGTGTGTGTGTGCACAAGGGTTTGTGTATTTAGAGAAATAATGTTTCCCCTCCATCCAAGGCCAGGAGACTGAAATCCAAGCAAGCCGAAACTTCTTTACCATTGACGCCATAACAACATTTGAGGTTTCGAAAAGGAGCGGAAAAAATGTGTTGCTGTAGTAAGGGAATTGTAATAAGATCTTAGCCTTGGAATAACGTGCTCCTTAGTGAAGCGGCAGCTCTGCAGCTCTTCCGCCTCCTCGAGATTTGTGAGGAGAAATGTGCCCCAAAGAATGCTAGTTATTCTGAATGGGGAGAAAACTCAGCTGAGGGTGAATGAAAGACATCCAGGAAAAACAGCACTGCTCTGCTGTTCTCCTCCCAGCTCCCACCTCCCTCCCTCAGCAGAGCAGAAGCATGATGCAGGAGCCTGGTGGGGCTCCTGGTTAAAGCAGCAAGTGAGTTCATAGAGCACTTAAAAAGAGTGAGACTGCAGCACAGCGAGGGGAATAAAGGGAGTTATGGGTTATGTAGGACCTGGCTGCAGAAGAGGGGCATGAACCCCACTGGCTGAGATGGCAGGCAGCTCCCTCCAGTACAGTGCTCCAACAAATCTGACCAGTGAGGGGTTGGACCTTGCACCCAGACCTCTGCTTCTCTTTCCTCCACAGCTGATGGTCTTAGCTGATGTATTAATGCAGCCTATAGGCTTTGAGAGCTTCTATCTCAGACAGCTAGTTTCCCTGAGCTACACCCTCTTGTCTCTGGCCTGTAGGGACCAGAGCTGTGCGTGGATGCAGTCAGGACTGAGGTTGCTTCCCAGGGCTCAGCAGCCACTGGATCCACTGCAGCACAACTGCAGGTGAAAGTTGTGGAGGTACAAGAGAGCAGAGGAGACCCCAATAACTTTTCAGTCTCTCCTCCATGTCGGGCCAGGGGAAATATTTCTCTCAGAGCAGGTTTGCTTTGATTGCACTTCAGAGCAAAAGGCTGCAGTTGTCCTTAGTACTCATGGAGGGCAATTAAAGGCCAATTAAAGGCAATGTCACATTGCCCATTCTTAAATAACCCTGTGTATTCTAGGCTGCTATCCACAGGCTCAGCATCATATATTCAGTGATGTCAAAGCTGAGTTATGACACAGGTATGATATCTGGGGTTGTAAGAGCTAGCTCAATGAGAAATATTGGCTCAATGTTTGATTATTATCGAGGGAATAGAGAGCAGAAAGGAAAGTATTATTTTTCCTTGACCAATCCATAGTGTGCCAGCACCTTCGCACAGTGTTGGTTTCCCTGCCTCAGAAAAAAAGCCACAGCCGAGCTGGAGAAGATACAGAGAGGGTAATAGATATTGTCAGAAGTCTGGATTAGTGTCTGTGCAAAGGATAATTAGAATAGGACTTTTTATCCAGAAAAAAAAAGTAGAAGACAAAACAGTCAGTGGATATTAAGTCAAAAAGTGTGACGGAGAAGATGAGGAAACTAGTTTGTCATCCATCCCCTCCCACAAGGGGACCACATGAAACCACCTGGGACATGTTTGAAGCAGGCTGAGGTGGTCCATCGTTCGTGGGTTGTTAAGTTCTGCAGTATCAGAGGACACTGGGTGTTGTTTTATTTTTGCTTCAAGACACTGATCAATATTTTGCTGGGCAGCACCATGGCAAAGAGGACTATGAAATGCCAGAGGACTTACACTGGGTTCAAGAACCACAAATGCTTCATTGCTTGGAAAGTGTTTGGAATAAAGTATCACTATATTTTTGCCTGCTTTTTGTTTACTCCTAGGCATATCTTGTCCAGTCTGTGACACTCTGTCAGATCAATCTGGTTTGACTCAGCAGTGCAGTCCTTGGGTCAGGACATGGATGTCTGTGGAATCCCTCGTAAAGGGTAGGGTTCACATCTGTTTTTCCCAGTGCAAGTGGACACTTCTGCCTTAATTTGAGCTTGGCATAGGCATTAAAAAAAATAAAACAAATGTTTCTAGTCCTGATGGATACAGAGAAAAACTCAGATACGAAGGAATAGGAAAACAGAGGCAATGCCAACTTCTTGCATTTCAGAAACACAGGTATCTGGGGAATGGAGCCAGGCTGGTGGGAAACATAGTAAAACTCCATTCTTCATGGATATCTCAACCGACGTACACCAGTAAATATTGTCAGACAGGGTAGGGACTCCATATTTTTGCAGGGCAGTGGCCCAGCACCTAAAGAAAATGCCACAGCAGTAACTCAGTGAATTTTTCTGAGGACCATGTGATGTCCTGACTCTGTAACTCTGTAATCCTGACTGTGCTGCCTGGGAGCTGAGGGCTGGCATCAGGGTTGAGATCTGCGTGAATTTTAGAGTTTAGCTCTAAACTGAGATTCTCCTGAAGTTTTATGGAAGACTTCCTGATATTATGTTACCTGTTACAGGGATTTCAGCAGCTATTCACGCAGAAGAGAGAATTAAGAGCTGGAGTCTCCTCTAATTTATAATCAGGATGAATCCAACAATCCAGACACAACTTGACCACAACCACTGTGTTTTTACTTGGGAATGGGCCAGCTCTGCAGCTGAGGCATTATCAAAATGCACTGTCTGGGAGCAAAATCAGCCTGAATCTTCGAGATTACAATGAAAGTTGAATATCGAACAGAGGTTAGTCTGGATTTCATCACAAAAACATACATTTTATTAGGGCTAATCAAGGAGACAGGCTGAGACCTCAGCACTCAGAATCTTGACTGTGTGGGTACAGAGGTACAACATATCTACAGCAAGATCTATATCAGCATAGCTCATCCCAGCATGCCAGGCCTTGTTATTGATGCAAATTGCATTTCTTGCTGAGAGAGCTGCCTCTGTGATCAAAAATCCAGGAAAGGCTTGAGATACTAAATGGACACTGACCAGAAGTTTGCCCTAGCTGGATGTTGGTCATCTAAAACTTAGATGCCTGGTACTATCTGTTCATTTCGGAGCTTTCTGCAGCTCCGAAACCAACAACAAAAAAACGCATTTCTGGGAATAATTATTTCACTTAACTTTGACAGTTGTTTTGAGATGGAATTTTTCATCTTCTGGACACTGAGGCATCTAAGACAGCAAGTTTAAACTAGATTCCTACTTTTGGATGATTAACATTAGATAAATTCCTCACAAGGGACAAGGGTTCTTTAATTTTAATTCCTTCTTCAAACCTATTGCTGACAGCTGAAATATTTCCCTGCAAACTTTCATTCTTTACTGTTTAAGGGAAAAAACCTCACTGTTCTGACTTAGTGGAGACTTGAGCAGGTAAGGATATATAAAGTCACTTTTATTAGTCACCTTATTAGAGTCTCAATCAAATTTTAAATAAAATGGCTAAAACCAGACAGTGATAAAATGATAATATGCACCATTCTTTTTGCCAGTGATGGGGCATTGCACATAGCAGGGCTTAGTTTTCTTAAATCCTTCCTAATTATGGTTGCTGTAATATTAAGTCTCTGTTCTTTTGGGATGCAAGTGAGAAAATTTAATGGAAATTCTGTAGCAATCACAGTTGCTAAATCTGAAGAAAAGTCACTGTAACTGTGAGGGATGTGCTAACTGCTGGCCTGATCCTGCCACCCAGTGTGCATGACATTTGCCTGCTTGAATACTCCCATTAATCTCAGGGAAGCTATTTTCATGCAGCAGAATTACAGGTTCACACCAGACTTCAGAAACATGGCAGGCATTTGATGCATTCAGCCACTAATTCTGCCAAGGGAATTGGGGCAGATCTTCTGATGGAGAATATGGATTTTTTTCAGTACTTTGTTAATAAGTGTGTTCTCACACGCTCATCTGCTATGGGTATAAATATGTACCAAGGGCTATTTCTAATGGATATTGATATTTTTAATTAACATCTGGAAAGAATTTTGAACTATTTTTCATTGCATATATGCAATTTATGGTGGAGAGTGTAGGAGAAAAGCTGAATTTTATTGCACTTCTCCATGTTTAACGAGATAATTTTGACACTAAAGCAACTGGGTGAGGAAAAAAATCCTCAAAGAGTACATTTCTAATCAGGGCCAAAAAAATCCGCTCATCTACTGGTAGATGTACAAAGTATCTATATTGTTTATTGGCCCCTTGCAAAAACTGGTCAGGCATGTCTGGAGTAAATAATTTGTATTTTCAAACATAACAAACTAAAAAGGCAACATGCAGAATTTTTTGCAAACCGCTCTGTTGCACATGTGCAAACTTACAAACTTTGCTGCTCTTGCAGGGGTGTAGCTGAGGACAGAAAGTTGCCCTTTGAGTTTGGGTGGTTTTGTGAAATATATTTGAAAAAAACCCCACAATATGTCTCCTCAAGTCATAAGTCAGTGGTTGGGTGACTGGTTTGAATTAGGACAACGAACAAAGACAAACGAAACATAATCCTGCACGTCTGTACATTCTGGAGGCTTTCCTCTTCATTTGGTGTCAGTACTGAACCAAAAGTATTTAGAGAGGCAATATTATTGAACACAACAAATAGGAAGCAAAGCATAATTTTTGTTAGGGGTAAGTCACCCCTTAGGCAGAGCATTCCATCAGTCTTACTGCATTTCACTGCACTGAACTATGGTTAATTTGTGGTCGGAAAAAATAGAGGCACTGTGGTTTTTGAAAATTATATACTGTGTTTCCAGTTTAAAGACAAACAAAAGGCATGTGTTGTAAATATAATTTTTTTTCTTTACTTTTAAAAACAAAAGCCCATTTGAATACTCGGTTTAGGTTCTATTCGGCACCTAGAGTAACTATGTTATTTCACTGTCCATTTAGGAAAAATTTCTCCAGTGGGAAAAGGAAAATCAGTGTGATTGAAGAACTGGCAGCTACAAGATAACTGTTCTTGTGTCAAGCTCTTTACAGCAGTGACAACATTTGCTCCCTAATTGTACAACTACAGAAAGAACATTCTTGGTTTGAGCAATCACAATTATTAGCCATTAGAAGAAAATGCCAACATAAATGTTGGAATCTGCCATCATTTGGGATCTTCAGCTCAGAATCATAGCTTTTTCCAGAGGATATATGCCAAGCATTACAGGCTTGAGGCAGGAATTGCTTGTTAAGGTTTGTTTCTTAGGAGGTCAGGGTGAATGATCAAAATGATGGGTTTGACATTGAGATTTCTGGTTTAGGGATTGCCATTTGGGACATATTTTTTACATAGCTGAGCCTTGACCATAGGAACTTCCTTAACAGAAATATGTAATGTGGATGTTGTTCTGTTTATATTTTGCTTTCAAAGACTGCATTTTTCTGCAAATCACTGAACCCTGAATATCACCTGCTGTTCGTCCAAGAGAGATAATCAAGTAGTCAGAAATGAAAGATTCTCTCTTGCTTATGCAATAATTTCAGAAGACAAACCCTTCATTTTCCAAGCGGGTGAAATTACTGTTGCCAGCTTGAGTAACACGTTGGGGATCTCTCAACCAGTGTTTCTGGGGACTGCATCAAGAAGTCCTGGTAGCTTGGTGTTAAAAAAGACACAGAGGTAGGAGGGGTGATGGAGGATTTTGTATAACTGGTTGCTGGACTGAGATGGATGCTCTGAGCAAATACAAAACTGAATCTACCTCTTCCTGCTGTACAAATCTACACACCTAATGGTTTTTTTTTATTTTGGGGTATGTGGGGGGGTAAAATGTCTTTGCTTCCCAGAGTGACGTTGAAGCAGAAATTTTGAACAAGGCATAAGCCTGTTTTGCCCAATTTTATACAGCTTCTGGTTTCCTAGGGCTGTAGTCAGTGTGTCAGTTTGCCTGAGGGAATGTGCACATATTATATTGATAGTTCTGCAGCTGGGCATTGATAACAACTGTCACTGGTTCAGCCAGGACTAGAAACAATGGAAAAAATCTCATGATAAACTCACAAAACTTGGCTACAATTTTGCAAGCACAAGAAGTTTTGGAACTTCAGATAAGCTTCCAAAGGTCTGGATCCAGGTCCAAACAAAACTCAAATTTATACTCTAAAATTATGAGGCTTGTGCATCACTAACCCTCATATATTCACTTCCACTTGGAAATACTAAACATTTTATGGATTTTTGCATGCCCCAGTTGGTTCTCTGTGCTGGCTGGGATTGTTAGAGTCCCTGTGCCTTTGCAACTATATAGACATCAATGAAGATGAATAAAGCTGGGCAGTCAGATTCTAATTTATGCTAATCATGTTGGATGGCTCAGGGCACTTCAGCACACATGCTTAGCCAGTGACCTTTCACACTCCCCTTTCTAGATCAAAGCACTTTATTCGTCCCCTTCCAAGAAAATCACAAAGACAAAATTCCCATTCAGCGTGCCTTTATTAATCTACAAAGGGCCAAATCCTGACACCTTTAATCTGCTCCTACTCATCACTGCCATGATTTAAAGAGTAGAGCATTGCCATCAGAATTCTGGCCCCAAAATCAACATGTAGAATGGCCAAATTCTCAGTAGACATAAATGAAGACAGGACTGCTGCCTTCAGACAGGATCTCTCTATCTCACAATATTTCCTTCAGTCAAAACCCTCTCTCTGTGGAATTGATAAATCCCTGATCCATCTTTCATTTTGCTGTTTTCAGCTGAACCCTCACTGTCTTCTTGCACTGATTTGTTGCACTGGCTTTTGCCCAGTTTGGGCAATTGTCACTGGGTGACCCTCAGAGAGGTGCCCAGGGCTGAGCAGGTCCTCAGTGTGAGATAGGACCTAATTAGATAACACAAATCTAGGCTTCTGATAATACAGATTGTTTCAAAACGAAGCACATTTAGAAAATTCCTACCAGTGTACATGCGAGAGGATCTATTTGCTGCAATCTGTTGGGGTCTCTGAGTCTCGTTCTCAGGCTGTAACAGGCGAACTCCCACAAAACTCACTTCCAATTTGCAACTGTGTCAAGGAGAGGAGAATCAGGGCATCTGATACACACACATCAGAATAAAAAAGCATTTTCAGCAGTTGCAGATTGGTCACAATTTCAATTTTCCTCCTCCTGATTAATTTCCATACTTCTAAAAATTCAGACTTCTGTTCACTCCTTATGGTTTATGCTTGCTTGTGTTTGATACTGTTTGAGTTCACTTTAAAATACAAAGAAAACTCAGTTTCCTTCTCATGCTGAACTTCCTCTTCCAACAATGTTTTCAGTCTGACTAAATCCCAATTAAAAATATGAACTGTACAACTATTTTTTAAAAAATTTTTCATCAGTTCCAACAGCAGTTAGTAGTTGCTGCAAGGATAAAGGGGTATATTAAAAACATTGCAATGAATCTATTTCCCTTGATAGAATATCTGGTTTTCTACTAAGAACCTTTTCACAATAATCCATGGTTTTCACAGAATTGTCTTTTTTAACTAAAAACAGAAATAAAATTTAAAACTCAGTATTATAGCTAGTCCTTGGAACAGCTAACAAACCTGATGTTTGAGTCCTGCTGAAAATATCAAGATTTTCCCCAGTAAGCGTACTTTTTAGGACAGTTCAAGAAATTACTCTTTTATTAATGTTTCACCTGGTGCACAATATGCCAGCTGAAAAGCAATTAATAGATACTGATAATTATCTGAGATTGAAATTTCTGCTTATATTACTTTTTAATGGTGGTTTTGAAATATTAAAAGCAAGGAAATGGGCAGATCAGATGACTGATTCATAACCCAGATGTAATGCCACAGATGGGTTTAATAAAATGAAGATGAATACATGCTTTTAATGAGCTAGGACAGAGCTAATATGTTAATGAAACATCAGTTTTCAGACATCTGACCAGAGAGAAGTTCCTTCCTCCTGCTAGTTTGGATCAAAGTTCAATTGGAGGTGTTTATCAGACACTTTAGAGCGTTAGATAACAAAAGGAGGATCTCTTGGACCACTACTGCCATGTGCCTGTTTGGTGCAGTGACTTTTTCCTGCAGACCATCAAAGACCACTGACCTCAGCACATGCTATGGGTGCTCCAAAGGTGGTTGTTTTACATGCTCAGAGCTCTCCTAAGGGGTCTGCAATGGCTCTGAGGGGTGTGAAAAAATAACAATTTCCTAGACATAAATGCACACTGGCACAAACGGTGCCACATTAAACTGCTACAGTCACAGCAAGTCAACATATGCGCAGACGTACTGAGCTGAAAGGCTGTTATTTCATCTTCAGCTCACACTCTTGTGCCTGGCTTTTGAAAACACACCCATTATGTACAAGTTTGTGCTTACATGGATTTTTGCATTATTTTGCAGCCTCTGTAGCATTCGTCCTTTCATGGCCTCAGTCAGAGTCCTCCACATGGGGTCTGTAGGATGCCTGCAGGACAGAGACAGGCCCTTATCTGGTTTGTGGGAACTTGCATCACATGATTAATGACTTTTGGTGATATAAAATATCCTTGAATTAGTAGACGCTGCTGCAGTCCCATTCTATCCTCATAGCAAGAGCCTCAAAAACTTTTGTCTCAAATGTGTCAGCCAAAACAAAGGCCAATGTGATGTTTTTAAGAGTTCTGGCCACTCTGAGAGTTTTGTAGGTACAGTCCCAGGCACTGAGAGCAGAGGAATAATTTTAACCCCCAGCTAATTTCACACTTCACTATATTCCATGTTGTCTTGGAGCGTCTCTCTCTGTGTCTTTCCCCCCCAAGTATGTCAGGGTTAAGAAAGAGCTCCTCTGATGCAACCACATGTATTTGCTGTATGGCCTTGACAAACTCCTTCTTTAGCCTGGGTCTCGCTCAAATTTAGAGGGTCTTGCTGAAACTTAACTCCTATTTCTGAGCTGCTTTGAGCTCCTTGCTGCCAGATAGATTGTTTTTGACAAGTGCTAAAAGGGACCATGTTACTACCCCAACTCAGGCCAAAGCGTTTGGCAGAACAATGAAGGATTTTCAGCCCACTGGTCTGGCTTGCACAATTTGAGTGCAATTCAGTGTCTCCTGGCAGGATGCTCACACTGTTGCCTGCCTGTGGATTTGTGCCAGCTGGAGGCTCCATTCCTGTAGAAGGTGAAAGGGAGCCAGGTACCAAGCAGATATTTCACTCCTGGATGCCTCCTGCAGTGTTTGTTTTATTTAGAATGATTTTCTTGTTATGGCTTATTTGCCTGCAGGACAGCAGACATTGGTAATCTATTGGGGAACAATGAGGATGAGCTAATTATTAGCAAACTTCTGGAAATGGATACACAACTCTTTGGTAGGAAGACAGGCATGAGAGGCCTTGCAGAGAGTCAGCAGTGGGTATCTCTTTTGAACAACTTCCTGGCCTTAGAAAAGTGATGTTAGACCTTGGAAACCCAAAGTGGGATCTCTGCAGGAATGAGGGTGGTGGTTGTATTCTGCATGCCTCCATCTAAATGAGGAAAACTTCAAATAAAACATTTGCAACAGAAAAATGTGGTTGAGCAGTTTAAGCTCATATTATACTCTGGCTGCAGCAATAGTCAAAGGAGATGTCCTACAGGAGTAAAAAAGGACTCTTATCTTCTCATGATTCAGGAAATCGGAACAGAGTAATAGAACAGATGCTGCTCTTACAGACATTTTTCCAGTTTCTGTGCTACCTTCACGTGCTCCAAAGATGCTGTGCACTCTGCAGGCAGGGCTCCATGTGTCCCTGGGCTTTATGTGACATCTAACCTTGCTTTGATGCTATCTCAGGAGGGGAAGGTCAGGGAAAATTGCTATCTTTTCCCAGCAAATTGAGTAGATAACCAAAATGCTGCAATACAAGTTGGCAAAGGAGTCTGCCTGTTTAAAGTCAGGCACTGGCGTTGGCAGTGCTGCAAGGACACAAGCTCAGGAGGAGCTCTGGGCTGAACAGCTCTGGGTGCCACAGAGCTGATAGCAGCCAAGGCTATGACCCAGGCAGCTCAGTGGCAGACACGAGGCAAAGGTCCCATTCTGCCCACTGGCATCCAGGCTGTGAGTGGTCAGTGACCTTGGGGTTCAGGCTCAGTGTGGCAGCCAAGGCAGAAGCCCACCCAAGCTGCATGTCTCACAGTAAGAGCTGTCATACCTAGAATCATAGACAGAATTGGGTTGGAAGGAACCCCAAAGATCATCTAGTTCCAATCCCCCTGCCATGGGCAGGGATGCCACTCACTGGATCAGGTTGCCCCAAACTGAAGAATTGAGTGAAATGGTGAAGGAAAGAGTCTTCATCTTCCCCTGCAAAACGAGGTGCTTCTTTCCAACTCTTCAATGCCACAAAGCAGACACATCCACAGGGCTCACTGCTGCACCCCAGGACTATTTGTTTCTGGTCACTGTGGTCATATCATGCCACATACTCTCTGTCCCTCCCCTTCCTTGCATGACCTGGGACCGATGGCATTGCCACACTGCTGATGCAGCACTGCCACTGGCAGGGGACATGCTCATGTCATGCCACCAGCACACCAAGGGGCAAGCCCCACTTCTCCATGACAGAGGCTCACCCATTTTCAAAATCAATAAGGACACAAGCTGTGAGGGAAGGTGCACTAACATCACTACTAAAATGCTAAATAATCAGGAGGAAGTGAAATGAAAAGTGAGGAGCTAGATTTTTTTTTTCCCCCAGGGAAACTCAAAGGAGTTATATACATATCTACATAAATAAAGATCGATGTGCATATATTTATATGCATCTATGTAGAAGAAGACGATGGCTTAAGAAAAGAATTTGCAAAATTCCTGTATTTCATCTGGTATGCTATTTCCTCAGATAATGTGAGTGACTGATGCGTGGAGGTTGCTACACATCTATTTCCTATCGCAGACAGAGCTATCACTTAAGTAATCAATATTTAATCTCTATTAGGGAAAGTCATTTTTAAACCTACTTTAAAAAGTGCATGTACAGCACTTGATATAAATCACAGCCAGGCAAATCTGTGCTGGACTCAGAATCTTCTCCCATATTTCAAGGGAGGAACAAGCTTTTTCATGGAAAGAAGAGGAAGGAAAAGAACTCAAATAACTTTGATAATTCTGACTATTTCAGGCAATGGAGTGAGTCCAAAATAGCAGTGTCTTGATTCATACGCTGATTTTTGCAAGGGTGGTAGAGAACATGGGGAAAGGGTATCACCATTTGTCCTGTGGGGAGTCAAAAACTGCAGCCAGTGCTGGCTGTAATGATCCCTCTCCTCTGCTCACAGAAAGGAGGCTTGGTCAAAGCTGAAACATCTTGCAGAAGTATGTCAGCTCATAGCTGGAAGTGCTTGGGGCAGACTGACAGATAGGAACTCAACTATTAAAGGCTGACAAGGAATGTGGAGAATCAGGATTAATCCATGCCCTGCCTAACTTGGGGTGATCCCAGAAGAAAATGCTGGTCATGGTCAAATAGTGCAGAAATTTGAATCAACTCTCATCAGACCGTTCTCGTTTCTTATTCAAGTCACATTTTTGAAGCAGCCCCAGCAGACCAAGTCACCAGGTTTGTGCAGCACCTCCAGCATGAAGCCTAAAATCCAGGAAAGGCTTTTGATCCTTATTTGTATCCTTTAGATAAGATGTGAACTTCCCTGTTCCTGTGTCTCAGTGGTTGCTGGTGGCCAGACTGGTCCCAGTTACACTGGTGTGAGCACGGGGTGTTCCTCCCTGGTCCCCACCTTCAGCCCTGCTGCTGTGCAGCCCACCCTAGCTGCCTCAAGGCAGCACAAGGACTCCCAGCCTCTCTCTTTCGAAGACCACCCTCATCATCTAGCAATATAGATTTTTATGCTAAAACGCCCCTTTTCATCACTCAGAGCTATACAGAAGGTGAATTCAGTAGGAACTGAATGACGGAGTAACTTCCCTAGCTTTGAAGTGAAAGTTCTGCCAATTTCAACAGTATTTGAGGAAATCAAGAAAAAGGCAAAGATGAGACACACAGGTGTGTGTCCAGCACTGAAAGATACCCAGCAGAGCAGATGTCCTACCTTTTGCAATCATACACACTTGTGGCTGCTCTCATAGAAATACACAGAGAATTGGGGCAACTGTGACAGCAAGAGATGTTTTGTTTGGATGTCACTTGGCTAAAGGTTTTGAGAACACATTTAGGTATTCAGCATGAAGAAAAGCAGGGGAGGGGGGCTGAGATTTATCAGGAATAAACAGTGAGTCAACAGAACTTCATTATTTGCTGTCACGGTTCAAGGCCAGCAGAACGCACCAGGCACACAAAGGACATGCTGGCTCAAGGCTGCTGAAAGTTAATGTTGTGCAAGATTTCTGCAGATGTGGAAAGCAAACTATTCCGAAAGCCAGTGCTCAGATCAGCAGAGAGCAAAATCAGGAGAGAGAACGAGCACAGGGAAGCATCAGAAGCCAGTATGCTAAGAAATATACTTTTATGGCCTTGGTTTCATTTGCCTCCAGGTCTTTGCTCTCACTGTCACCAAATCCATTGTGGCTTGCTCCTGGGCTCCTGTTTGGAGAGGATCTCAGCACTTTTCGTAATAATAATTAAAAAAAAAAAAAAAAAAAAAAAAGCTTAGTGTGACTGAGGGAATAATTTATTTCAGGATCTGCTCCTTACAGACAGTGCAGATGTGCCAGGGCTGGCTCTGGTTTATAAACAGTAGGGACACTGGTTTTCATTCTCCAGGGTGAGGTAATCGTGTAAGGTAGTGACTGCTGCGGTCACTTCATCTCCCACTTGGCACGAGTCTAAGACGGTATCTTAAGTTATTTCAAGACTGATGCTGTGTGCTCACTGGCTTGATCATCCTGAAGAGTCTGTCTATCAATGAACCCAGAGACATTCATTGTGCCTGATCATACCTCTGGAGTTCTCTCATGTCTGACAACAGCCCCTTCCAGGAGCTGCAGGGGAAAATGCAATGAACACACAGCATATGCACATGAAATAATTGATGCACAGGAAAGGCTTCAAGTCTCTTTGCTAGTGGAATTTTCTTTCTCAGATTTGTAGGAGCTTGTATCTTCTCTGAAAAGGAATATTTTTGGTCTTACCTGCTGGGGATGTTCTGAATAAGCAATGGATATGACTTTTTAAAAAAAATTGCCTGAAAAAAGGCAGTTTCACTTGTTTCCCCTGATGGGAGAGGATCTGAGAACAAAACAGCCCTGACAGAACTTAACCACTTTTTTAACATTGTCCTGGAAATCTCTGGGATACTGAGGATGAGGCAGATTTAATAAAATGATGAAACACACTTGAATAAATCTGTGATAGTGGAAACACTTGCAGGAGTCACAGAAGATGGATAGAACCCAAAATCTCCACTTGTTCTTTAGATTTCTCAGTATCAAAGACTCCTTCTGTGTTTGGCTTAAGATTGAAGGCTTGTTCATATTTAATAAAAAATGTTTGTCCTCACCTTCTTCAAGCAGTTTGTTTTAAATTCAGAGCTCTGTGTTGAGACACTTTATTTATGGTTGCAGTATCAAGATAAGTCTTGGCAACATCTCCTCCTACAAATGACAAATATTTGTAAAATGGTTCAAACTATTGTGTATACACAGAGATGCTGATTAATGGACACAAGACAGCAAAAGCTAAGCTTTTCCAGCAGTGTCTATACAGCAGTTTTGTGCTGAAACTCTGTGATGCACAGCCTTGTTCCAGAATTCACTGTTCCAGGCTTCTGCTCCAAATGGGGCTGTAAATTACCATTTCAATGGCTTAGTTTTAATTAACCATTTTCCCAAGTAAGATTCCAAATAGTAAAAGTGAAGGCTATGGATATCAGTTTCCAGGTTTTGTAGTATTATGTAACTGTCTGCCTACTTCTGTGGGGTTTTATTACGTTTTCCAACTTTCCCATCTAAATGATCGATATTTTTTTTCAGCCCTAACTCCTAAGTGACTCTCTCAAAACCCTGTGTAATACCCAATATGTTTTGTTCCTATTTGAGGGTTTACATTATTTCAAACAAAAAAGCAATCTCAGTGAAGTTGAAATGTATGGTTTTGGTTTCAGGGCTACCTCTCTCTGACATAAAACTACTAAGCCTTTATTGAAATATATATGATTCTACCATAAACGCCCCTTTTATAGAATGCACCTGGAGAATATAATGGAAAATGTATTTGTTACCCTCACAAAACTGAGCAACTGTTCTGTAATAATATACAGTCCATTTGATATTTAAAAGGTCATAATTTTACACAAAGAAAAGAAAAATGCAGGCAGGGTAAAAAGTAACATTAAAAAAATGTAGCTGCACATCTCACACATCTGCTTTTGTATTAGGCTGACAACAGCACCTGAATCCATGCAGCTCACTCTAATCACAGACAGACCAAGAGGACATCTCTATACCTCACTGCCCCTCAGATCCAGCATTTCCCAGTCCGTAACAATTTCACCTCCCGGTCCCTTGGGAGGTAAGAACACAATTCCTTTTTTTTTTTTTCAGTGGGGAGAACTGAAGTGTAGGATGGATAAACACATTTCCAAATGCCACACAGGAAGCCTGCAGGAGAGCTGGAGCAGACCCGGGTTTGCCAAGTGCAAGATCAAGTTCAAAGAGCCTCGTCTGAATGGTTGCACATAACATGAATTAGGAGCCCCAGGAGACCGCGTGCTACCTGACAGTGCAGGAGAATGAGCCACTCCATAGAGGAATACAAACCTTCTGTACCTGGAAAGAGAAGTTCCACAGCTGTAACAGCTCCTGTGGCCCTGGGATCAAGTCCTGGTCATGGATGTGCAGCACCAACGAGGAGGAACTGCATTCCTGGAACAGATCTAAAGTATCACCCTTCCTTCCAGTCAAACTGTACAGGGAATCACAACAACCTCTGAGATTTTCCTCACCTAATTTACGCTTAAAGAAATGGAGACCCTATATGTACTTTAAGTACTGGGAGACTTCCCTGCCCACTGAGGCATTCCAGTACTTGAAGGAGGCTAATTAAAAAGAGGGAGAGTGACTCCTTGCATGGGCAGACAGTGATAGGACAGGGGGAAATGATTTCAAACTAAAAGAGGGGAGATTTAAATTCGCTTAAATGTGGGTGAAATGCATTCCTCAAAGGGTGGTGGGGACTGAAACTGCTGCCCAGAGAAGCTGTGGATGCCCCATCCCTGGAAGTGTTCGAGGCCAGGCTGGATGGGGCTTGGCACAACAAGGTCTTGTGGGTGGCCCAAGGCAGGGTGGTTGAAACCAGGTGACCTGTAAGGTCCCTTCCAATCCAAGTCTTTCTATGATTCTGTGTATGACAGCTCTTACTGTATGACATGCACCCGGACAGGTTTCTCCCTTTTCAAGCCTGGTTTTATTAAGATTAATGGTGAAATTCCTGCCAATAAGGAATTTCACCAGACTCACCCTTACGGCTTGGGACATAAACAAATTGAAGGATTCAGGAGCCATAGAGCATGTTATTGGGAAGAGGGTGTTGTAAAGCTTTTGGAGAAGACTGGTGCCCTCAGTGTTCTTGTTGTATTTCTCAGTGAATTCATGCATAAAATGTTATTATTCCTTACCATCTCTTTTTTTTCTTTTTTTTACTGAACTTTGGCTGTGCTTTTGCATCACACCAAACGCAATTCCTGCTCATAAGAAATTCAGTCTGGCAAGCAGTATTGTTTATTTAGACAGAGGCCTGTGTGTGCAGGTGATATAATCACCCCTCCATCACTGTTGGGGGAAGGATGGCTCTTGTTCATGAGATACAGGTTTCATATGGCATTGTCAGCTTGTTGTGGGCAAAATGTGGAGAATTTCCTCTCCCCTGCCCTATTTAGTAGTAATGACAAACTTGGCTTAACAAGGAAGAAATTTGTCCTTTTTTCTTTACGTCTTTCTTTTTTTCTTTCTTTTTTCTTTTTTAAATTTTTTCTTTTGGTAACTTAAGCTTTAAGAAGGTTTTGGCTTCACTGCCTTTGATTCCAAAAGTGTGATGAGCAACAATTTGTAATAAGCAACAACTTGCATTAGTGCATCAAATATGCTGTGGTTCCTTACAACTTCTATGGAAAAAATGTTTTCCTTCAATGCAAACACTTCCTTTCCTTGAAGAAAACAAACAACAACTCCAGAGCTGAGGTCCCCAGCAAATGGTGTCTCCAGAAGCTGAGGGCTCCATGATGCAAATCCTGGGGGACCCCACAGCCCTTGCTCCCTGCCTGGCATGGGAGGCTGCCTGGCACTCTATATGCTGGGGGATCCCCCAGCTCAGGTCCTGGTCCAATGGGTTTGTCCCTTCAGCTGCTCTTCATTTTCCTTCCCTCTCACTGTCGGTTTATCTCCCCTGCTTCAAGTCTCTGCCCTTTCCTTTGTTTTTCCTTTCAGCTAATCCCTTCCTGCTTTTCCCCTGGCCCCTTCTGTGTTACATACACACACTTTTCTATCCAAGGAAGTTAATTTAGATTAAGGGAAGGGATAGATTTAAGAAAGAATAGTTCTCCCTTAAAAACTCCACACAGAGATGCCCTAATTCTGGAATAAAAGCATTTTCAAATGAACACAATGCTTTGTATGCAGCAAATTAAACAAGCTCCGTTTGAAATCCTTCTGCTAGGATTTACCAAATGCTCATCTGATTATGCCCAAATTTAATTGGAAACATCTCCTCATGCCAAATTTGCCATAAAGACAAGATCCTGTTCCACTCCCAGGCTTGCATGGATACCCCTCCAAACCATTCAAAGAAAGCAATACATCTGCCACCCAGCCATCCATGAAGAAATCAGGGAGCTAACATAATATTTGCAAGCCAAACTCTGCTCACTCTTCTGCAGTATTCATCTGTTTAGACTGCAAACTCTGGGGTGAGAAAAGTTTCTCCCTCTGTTTTTTTATGTGGTGCCTGGCACAGAGAGACCCAGCCTTCATTGTGGGGCCATGGCACAGCAAAGAAAGAATTCAGCCGAAAGTGTTGTTCTTTCACAAGTGCCTCCCTGTCCCAGGCAAACTGAACTCCCTGTCACACCTGCAGGGAAACAGTTTTCACCCCACCCAAATTTAGGAACCAAATTTAGCCAGCTGCTCTCAGAGGGCTTCTTCACAGAAACCTGGGAGAAATGGGCTCGTCTAGAGATACGAGAGAAAATTCAGAGCAGAAACCACAAACCTTCTCCCCAGCAAGCCTGAGAGCCACAGGATTGGTCTTGCCGCAGTTAAGTGCCTCAGGTTGTATTTCCAAATACACCCATGGACACTTTCCCCTAACACAGAGGAAATTTTATTTTGAAAAAAGAGGAAGAAGGCAGTAGAAAAGCAGTGAGAAGAGAACATGCCTCAAATTTGCATGGAGCAAAATCATGAAAGTTGAACTAAGCAAAGGTTAATATCCAGTTGGACTAGCTGAGTCTTCAGGCAGTGAGTAGCTCCGTGGCTGCTCATGTGCTCAGTGAGTGGCAACTCCACATTTATGGGGGTGCTGGGATGCAGCCTTTGGTCTTCCTACCCCAAAACTACAGCTTAGTGCCCCACACCAGCAGACAACCTCCATGCAACACTGGGCACTCCTGCAGAGAGCTCCCAGCCCCAGCATCCTGGCTGTCTTATGAGATCTTCAGTTAACTCCTGAGTGCAGTATTTGGAGATCCCAGGATGACAGCTGATGCTTCAAAGGCCCACCTGTTTTGAATGAGGAGACAGTCCCAGAAAACAGGTAATTGACTACAAAAAGAAGCCAAGCTACCATGAGTTCTTCCATGGCCACTCACTGTTCTGCTGCTTGCACTGAGACAAAACACGTGCATCAAGGCCAGAGCTGACACCCACAAACTGAAGGCATGGCTCACCTTGTAGTGGTGGTGACTGTGTCCATAGGTGCCTGAACAGCTTTGAAAGATAACCCAGAGGACAAAGTCCAGCCTCTAAGGTAATGGCATTGGAATAACTCTTTGGCAGCAATCCGGGATTATGATCCCTGGCATCAAGATTTCCAGCTGACAGAGTTTTGCTGTATATCTGTTTGCCTATCTGTACGTGACATTTGCTGCTTGCTATGCAGGGAGAGCCCCACACAAACAGCAGCATGTTTTCCTACCTCTGTCAATCTCTGCTATGAACTTCTGTGGGACATGGGTCACATCCTGCTTCATAATTACTCTCCAGTGCTCGTGAGAACACTTCTAAGCCTAAAAAGCTGGCTGGAAAGCTGGCCAGAACTCTCTTTACCATTGGGAAATCCACTGAAGTTCCAGATTTAACAGGAGAGACAGGAAATGACCTGTAGCATCAACAAACATTGACACTAATTTCAGCTGAAAGGGGACACTGGCAGCCGAATACTCGTGCAAGCTCATTTCCTCTCCACAGCTGTCGCAGTCTCCAGTTCAGCTGAACTGGAGTTCAGGGCTGTGGTGAGACATGTTGGTCACATCTCTGCTTGTAAAGTAAACAAGAACACAGAATGGTTTGTCTTCTTGTCCTAGCCCACTTTATATTTTGGCCCAGGCACAGCGACTGGTGCCAGGGAGACAATGTCAGCTGGGTTTCTCCAGGGTTTCTTGGGAATGATGGCTCCTCAGCTGCCCAAGCTATCATGCTTGGTGGACCCAGAGGTACCAAACAGCTACATGTCCCTCTTCTCTCTTGCACTCACCCTTCAGCTTTCTGAACCATCCCAGTGTCTTACAGCATGTTGTCAATATCACCCACAAGCTCATGGACAAATTATTATGCTGGTGGCCCCAAGTGAGATTCTAATCTCAGAGTCTCAGAACTCAATCCTAAAAGGTAATGGATTTGCCCCGAGAGAAAACAAACCAATATCTTCCTGAAAAAATCCTACAACAACCCATGCAAGTACCACACATTTAGGGGCAGGGCTGTAGCTGCCCACGACCCAGAGGCTGTATGACATCTCCTCCAGTTAACAGTGGCCTAGGGAAAGGTGTCCCTGCCCATGACAGGGAGATGGAACAAGATGACCTTTAAGGTCCCTTGCAACCCAAGCCATTTTGTAATTCTATGATTCTATTAAGTCAGGGAAGTCTGAGAGCAGTTGAGATGCAATTCCAAATAGTGCCCTGCTTTATTGAAGGTGTCAAATGGCCAGTCCAAACTGCTATTACCAGTCCAGGATTGCTAAGGCTTAAGGCATTAAGATAGAGGCAGGTTATTGAAAATCATGCCAAGTTCATCTATCTATAAATTGACCATCCCTTTATTTTCTTCTTTAAGGAGTTTTCATACAGAAGATAAATCTGGAAGAAGTCAGAAAGCTCAGGCAGTTGTGTTCCAGCTAAGGGAGCTCCGAGGGTTTCCTCACCTCTAGCTATGAAGCTCATGACATCCAGCAATCCTTCCTCATACAATAGGTACTGGGATCTCTTGTGCTTGGCCCAAAAGAAGCCCACAGATGTCCACTGCTGGCTCTTGGTCTAGGCTCTCATAAAACTTCCACAGATGTTTGCCTTGGGGTTGAAGCTTTTTCTCAAGCAGCTTAGTGCAAGCAGCATGCTGCTTTGCTGAACTGGCAGAAAGCTTCTCTGGGTATTTTTATTATTTGGAGGGTGATTTTCTCATGAATTGAAATAAAAGACTCAACTTGTTTATGTTACATCATGGAGGGGGATAAAGCCATCCATGCAGTTTCTCCTGCTCTGTTACATATATATGTACCACACAGGTGCTTTGGAAAATCCCACCCTGAAACCAGAGCTATAAAGTTAGCAGTTAATCTCAGGGGACTAATCTTCAGCCAGTGTCAGTCGGCACCACCTCACCGTGTGCTGGCTCAGGATTTGGCCCCAGGATGAGGAGACTGCTGTGCAGCAGGGACCAGAAAAGGACCCAGAAAAGGAGACACTGCTGCCATGGGGACTCTCTGAGCTACTGGGGGGATTAGCAGGTCCCATGATAGACTGGAGCTGGGTGGAAATCAGGTGCATTTTTATTGCTGAAGGTATTTGAGGAGCCAAAAAAAAAAAAAAAAAGGGGGGGGGAAAAACAAAAAGAAAAGGAAAATCACAATGCTGCTTCAGCTTTGCATGGCATTGTCTGCTTCATCTCCCCAGAACAGCTCACTGGTCTCAGGGGTCACCTTCCCTTTCACTGTCCCCATCAGCAGCGTGTGTTTTCTGTTGGGAAAGAGAAAGAAATGAGAGAGGCTGGTTTGGGGGTGGGAGAGGTCACTCATTTAAGGCTTGTTCTTAATCCCTTTTCTGCTGCAGACTTCCTGTGTGTCTGTAAAAGCAGATCTAACCAGGGACCATGGCACCTCTGATATTATCCTTTAGCAGGTGACATCTCACTTGCCCCTCCATGAGTGAGGTGAGACCTATCAAATCTCCTGTGCCTGCAGTGGGAAAGGCAAAAGTAGAGGCATCCCACTTTTCAAGGTATTTCTGCACATGTTTTTTCCCCCCATATTTCCGGTAGAAAGACATTTAAAAAGAAGCTTTGTTTTCCATGCAGTTTCAAAATTTAAAATATTTTCTCCTACTTTTTTTCCAGTAGGTTTAAGTGAACTACAGTTTTCTCAAAGGGTTCAGAAATCTTCTTCATTCTTTTTTTAGCAGTAGAGGGAGTAGGGTGAGGGAGTAATGAGGATAAAAATGTGCATTAGAAAGGAAGGAAGGGAGGAAGGAAGGAAGGAAAGAAAAAAGGGAATTAAAAATCTAACTCATTTAAAATGGCTTTTCAAAAACCTCACCTTTCTGGTAAAAATTAAAAGGTAATTAAAAATTACTTTTCTGCAAAATATTTCCTTATTGGTGAATCACATCTTAAGTATTCTTGCAGTCAAAAACATTTGGTTTCATCCTTATTTATTTCTGCATTAAATAAAAGCAAGCTGAGATGTGGGAAATCACTTTGATGGAAGGCATTTTCTGAAATCTGTGTATTGCTTAAATTCCATCCCAGATCTGTTTCAGACTTACCCAAATTGAACGAAACCTGTTTGAATTTCACCCATCACTGCTGTTAATCCTTCTTTTCTTCCCATCACAAAAGAAGAAAGGTTTCATCTGTGTCCCTGGGAGGCATCCGAAAGACGAAGCCCCTCCTTACCCCCGATTTAATTTTTCGAGAAGATTCAGCTCCCAGGATGCTCAGGTATCGCTGGCTGGACTGTGCAAAGGACTCTGAGGTGTGTACCTTCCCCTCCAGCTGCAGGCAGCATCTGTGCTGGTAATAACCTTTTGGGCTGCGATTTGAAATGCGAATTTCACGCTGTTTCAGTGGCACACAGACACTGGTCCTACACTGATCTTCCACCCAAGGCAGACCTGGCCTGTGCCCCGACAGATGCTGAGGCATGGGCAGGGCCAGTGCCCAGTGATGTCCTGCACCACACTCACCAGACCCTGTCAGTCTTAGCTCTGCCCTGAGCCAGCAGAGGCATTTCTGGCTTCAATAGCCTTTAAATGATTTTCTTTCCATGATTTTATGTGGTAGCCCTATGTCAAAGAGCTCCCCCTCTTAACTACACACTGGGGAAAATGGCTCTTCTTTTGTTTCTTTTTTTTTCTCTGAACTTGCCACTAACTAGTTTCATCTGATGTCCCCTGGCTCTTGTATTAGAAGACACAGCAAACAGTCATCTTCTATTCATATTTTCCAGTCTTGCAATCTCTATCATATCCCCTTCGGTGGTGTCTTTCCCAGCCTGGGTAATCTGAGTCCATTTAATTGCACTCCTATCCTGTTTGAGAGCTGAATTAATTATCTGTTTAATTATCTGTTTAGTCTATTCTTAACCTATTGTTAGGGTTTCATGGCCTGGAGCCACCCTGGTGTCTGGTCTGTGCTAGACTGCTTTATAGGGCCCACCAGGAAGGAGAACCTCTGGACATGAGCTCAGCAGAGGCTGGATTTATCTCGTGGCATCTTGGACACCAAAGCCCACCCTGAACTACTGTAGAAGGATGCCAGTCCCACTCACTGACTGACAGGCAGGCTAAAATGGTTATTTTCCTCATTCAGTCTGATAACAGCAGTGCCAAAAATTACAAGTCTGGGCCCATGAACACCTCTGCCCCAATAGAAGGCAGTGCTTAGTGAGGGGATGTGCCCTTCAGCAGAGCAGGGAGCAGATCCAAGCAAGACACCCTTCTCCCCCTCTCTGCTCATTACCCTTTGGGTTTTGCCCAATCCTCATGTATCCCTCTGTGGTCAACATCCCATGACCTTAAAGGTGACTCTGGTGCTGAGGTGACTCCTCACTGGTGGGATGCTCTGAGCCTGCCCACAGTGCACTGCAGCAGCCCACAGTGCTAATTGCTTTTCCTAACTGGTTTTCTTTCCTATCTGTAACTAATTCAGTCCCGCTCATTTACGATCACATTAAGTGCCAGGCGATAATAAGCAGCAGAGGAAAGCCTTGCTGGGGCAGAGGGAGGAGGGCTCAGCATCAGGCAGAAGCTTTGCAGGATCAAGCCTCTAAGTGGTTGCAATTCAGTGACGATTTAGCTCATTTGACCTGCGAAATGTATCCCTGGAACGCGTGCTTGCAGCTGTCTCTCACGCACACCTCCTCAGCATCAAAAACTGCTTATGTCTTCCTTTCATCTGCACCAGATGGTGGCCGTGACACCAGGGGCCTGTCTTTTTTCCATGCCATCCACACAGGACTTGACAGAGTGAAGAAGAAAGGTACTTCCACCTTGAATAGACCTGGCAAACGTGCCCTGAAGACCCCACACCCTGCCTCTGATAATTGCACCAACATTGTCTTGCAGCATGAACCACTCCAGCTCTCTGTTTTCTTTCAAAGTGTATTTGTTTTACAGCTGACATGTTTATATATGTTAACTGTTTGCTATAGATATCTGTCAGCTTCAACTGGCAAAACCAAAAAAAGAGAAAGAAAAAAAAAAAGAAAAAGAGGGGCTGGCTCCAGGCCAGAGGTATGTTTCTTAAAAGCACTTTGCTTTTTGTCACATGGTTTTGCACAGAAAGAGAAACGAGGAGAGGGAGGGTGGACTGGCAGAGGATATTGTTCTTTAAATACTGTGAAAGAATTTCATACGAAAATGTACTCAACTTTTCAGATATTAGCCCAAGAGCCATAAAAAGTTATTTTATAGTCCTAGAAATTATACACAAACATTGGTATACTGTTTGTCATAAAAACTGCTCTAAGGAGGGAATCGTGCATTATGCTTTTCGAAATATGACATTTATGAGCTGCCTCTGATTGTTACCAGAATGTTTTTTAATGAAATAGAAAATGTGTGTCTGTGTGTTCATGTGTGTTTGTGTGTACATACAATAAGAGGATGTGTCACTGAGAAAGAGACAACTGAAAAATATTTTTTACTCAGCCCAGAGGTTTTCATCTTTCTCCCTTTCAAAGAACAAAGATCACAACCCCTCCTGCCAGTGAGAGGAAAGGCAGAAGTGTCCATTTCTTCAAATTTGGAGGGAAATCAGGAAAATTTCCTGAAATTTTTTTCTTCCTTGTTTTCTTTTCAAGTAATAAAGGGCTAGTGCTGTGCAAAATCCCCTTCCCTTTGAGAGAAAATTGCAATGCTTAAGGATGAAGGCGGAGGGATGTCAATCTGTCCCAAGGCCAAAGATGTTGGCTCAGGTTTCTTCTATGTGTTTAAAAAGGTCTTAAACTGGAATTACATGATGCTTATGCCTTCTGCCAGTCCTTACACCCAGTGCCTAATTGCTCCTGGTGCTGGGATTCACTGCCTCCTGAGCACTTTTTACACTGTGAGAAGAACAGGCTTGTCATGATGACACATTTTTTTCTGCTGGACTGTTTCACCACCTCTCTGCTCAAAAGCAGGGTGGGAAGTCAGACGGTGACTCATCCTATGCACTCTTGCTTTTAAGAGTGCCTGAAGTTTTTCCAAAGAGGCAGCTTTTTCTCTTTGAGAGTTATGTTGTTTTGCATCATTTTCTGGAGTTTCAAGTCTTTTTTATCGTACTGCATGGGACTGCTCCTCAAAGGGCAGAAAGCCACCAAATCTTTCCAGATAGGCTGTGTTTTCCTTCATTTATGGTTGGGGCAGGGCTGAGCCCAAGCTAATGACCCCAAATGAGACACAAATTAATGCTGCTTGGGCACAGAATCATTCTTGCAACCTTGCAGCATCTGACCCATTAACAATGGGTGCTTGAGCTGAAATTGGACCTGTTTAGAAGAAACAATGGAAGACTTTGTGCCTGCAGTTGTGGAGCAAGGGGTCCAGATGCCTGGGATCTGTTTGTGTCTGTTATTTGCAGCTCAGTGATTTATCAGCAGGACTCTGGACACAGACTATACTGGGCAACCCCTTCTTAGATCTTGGGCTTCAGATAGAAGGGAAGGCAGACAGATTGTTTGCAAGGGAATCAAAAGGACTTTGAGTCTTAACTGCTGCCTGAGTCATCTCACAAAAGGCATACAGTGCAGCAAACTGCTGCCCTGCAGACAAATTTCATACAAAATGACTGTGTAAAGCACTGATGTTTATACACGAGGCTGATGTGGGTTGAAGGGCTGTTTGAAATGACTGTGAAGAGTTATGTAATTATTTGAGAACAGTAGAGCATAATAAGTTAATATAAACATTGAAGAAGACAGTATGAGTTCACTGGATGCTTACGTGAATCTGTCATCCTTCTACAAATGCCTTTCTTCAAATATAAACCATGTACTTTGGGCTAAGAAATCACAGGTGCCCAGTTATGTTTGATGGGGGAAAAGGGAGATGGATGGGCAAGGGGAAAATAGCTAATCTCCATCTGGAAGGGCTGCTGGGCATTTGGTGTTTGCCAGCTCTTTGGACAATGCCTTGATGTCCAGTTGATTGGGTACTGTGTTTGAATCTGACTCTTAGTTAATCCTAGCATGTAAGATGAGCTCTACAACAATGTGTGGAAATAATTGGTATGTGAGGCAGAAAGAGATAGCAAAGGTTGTGTGGAGGTAACACCTGGGTGAACCACGTGGATTCCATAAGCCTCACAGCATCATCAAGGACGTAAAACAGGCAGTGCACACTTATGGGTAACTGGTGGCAGGTCTGCTCTAGTAATTTATGTGACAAGTAGGTTGCTTTTTCCATTTAATGTGGTATTAACCAGAATGGCAGAAATTATGATGTGAAATCTTTTGAAAAGATAATAACTAAGAATGATAATCTTGTGGTTAGTGCATCTGACTGCCTTCCCAGAGAGGCTTCCTTTTCAAACTGACATATTTCTGATAAAATATCCACTCTCTCACTGGTTTATTTCTCCACTTGAAGTATACAAGGCTATATACTAAAAATATGTTGTTTTTCTAACTGTTTTCTATTCAGATTGAAAGTTCTTCAGGGAGAAGCTTTGTGCTATCACAGCACCTGACACATGGAGTCATGTTTCACAGGAAGCCCCTGTGTTTGAAAGATCACATTTTCAAATTTTCTTTCTCCCCCTCTCTGGCTGAAATCATGTTTTTATGCAAAGAGTGAGTAATTTGTATGAAAAAAAAGTGTTGTTTATTTTTTTCCCCTCAAAGGCAGGCCCCTTATTTTTGACTGCATGATATGCTACGTGTGAATGGGAGCCTGGCACCCAAGAAATCAAAAGGATTTGGTTTAAATAATGATTACAGTAGTACAGCTTCTCCTCTCTTCAAAATCAAGTACACTATAATCCAATGCTGGTGTAATTCCTCACAGGTCTGAAAGTACGTGACAGCTGACATACACCACTGAGTACAAATAAGGCATAGTCAGGGTCTCTGCCTGGAAAAATCAACTTAGAATTGGTATTTTCTGGACCAGGGCTTGCATTTTTCAGTAAGTTTATCTCTCTTAAACAACAAATGAAGCAGAGATGTTGGAAGAATATAAAAACACAAGGAAGGAAAAGAGGTGGTTTCAAGTCTGAAAAGGCTTTTTTTTTTGTTCTTCTTTTTTATTTAGTTATTGCACAGTGTATCTCCCCCTGCTAAGCATGGGAAGATGAGCAGAGTGGTATCTACATCAGCAAGCTGGTGGTATGTGTAAAAGTGAAAGGTGCAGCTGGGAATCGGGATTCAGATCCACTTTGCCCATGGCTGGCTTGTTGTCACAGAAATTCAATGTCACTGTGATCTTACACCATTAGGAAGAGCTGTAGCATTCCTGAGAAAAGTCACAGCAGCCATCCCACTTAGGAGAAGCTGTCCAGAGTAGAATCACAGAATCACAGAATCACAGAATTAATCTTAAAGGTCATCTCATTCCAGCCCCTGTGCCATGGGCAGAGACACCTTCCACTGAAACAGATGGCTCAGGTCCCCATCCAACCTGGCTTTGAGCACTTTCAAGGAAGGGGCATCCACAACTTCTCTGGTCTAGGAATCAGCTAGATCTGTAGCCATATCTGAAGGTTTCCAGGTTTTTCTATACATTGTTGAGCTGCTGTTTCCAGAGCTCTGAGCTGCCACCTGACACCCAGCAGCAATGCCAAGGTTGTCTTCGCAGACTGCATCACAGAGGGAAGCTTAGAGTCTTCCCAGGCAAAAACGGTCTTGCCATGACTTCACAGCACAAAAAAGTTCAAAAGGTTTTGTTTTCACTCCAAGGCAGATCCAAAACACATTTTGAAACTTTGAACGTCATTGTAAAATGGATTCACTGTCTTCCTGCCAGCTACAGTCAGCTGGTTGGGCTGCAGAAAAAAAGAGCCGAGTTGCTGTAAAACACCCAAAACAGAGGAGAGCACAATTCTGTTTACAGTGACCCAAACTTCTAAAACTCTTCTTGAAATGAGAACCCACTAAGGACTGTTCTCAATTAATGGGACATTTGTGAGCACAACGACACGTAGACAAGTTGGGGCTGATCCTAGTCCATGCTGTAAGGGGACAGCTGCTTTGAATTCTGGTACATTAAAGTGGCTGAAGGCAGAACTGGACCTGCTGAGAATGGCAGTGCAGAGATCCTGCCACGCATAGGCACAAAGCCACACAGACTGCTGTAAATCATTTGTGAAGCTCAGGGAGTGAGGTTTGCCCCTGGAGGAGCCTTGTCCTCCTCCTTCACCAGGGCATGGGAATGCATTCTGCCCTTTGTGGAATAGCCCATTGCAATAGGACAAGCACCTTTGGCCTCTTCATGCATTCCCAAGGGGATGTCCTCATACTGAGTTCTGGAACTAGTCCCTCCTCGAGGTTTGGTTTGGGTTTTCTTTTAATATTTCAGTATCTTCATCCTCTACTCACACAGAGAGTTAAGAACTGCCTGTTGCCAGTCTTATCCTGTCTATGATGTTGGTGCTTCACACTTTCTTCAAACCGGGAACTGAACATGAAATTTAGGGAAGAAATTACTCCCATCACACTTACAGTAGTTTTAATATGCTGGAATCTCAGTAGATTTCTCAAGGCTTAAACCAGTATTATTGAGAGCTACGTAAATCCCTGAGAACAGAGCTGATGATTCTGCTGGAATGGGGAGCCTTACCCTTATTTTAACACAGGTTTCTAAAACAAAGACAGCCATATGCTTAGAGTTGAATGAGGCTGTTGTTACCCAGAAAGAGACCTTCTTTCCAAGGCTTACACTGTGTTTTCTTAAATTTTCGAAGGACAAAACCCAGCTATTTTAATGAACCTAACTCAATAATTCCTAATCCTTAAGTTAAACACTAACAGTGAAGCTCAAAAACTGGCCTCCCAAGTTTCAAAACACAAATCATGACCAGAACCCATTGGTAAACATTCCTGAAAATAAGTTTTGTTTTGTTTTCCCCCTCATGCTCTGCTGAACCTTGGAAAAACTAACTCGCTCCTAATATTAATCCTAGTATAAACAGATTAGGAGCTCCCCTTCCCCCTGCTCTGCAAAAAATAATGCCTGTGAAAAACCACATTTTTTTGCATCAGTGAAACCTGAACATTTGTCTATTTTATGAACACCTTAAAAACAAATTCTCTCTTATTTTCTTGTTTTGAAGCCTGAGACAAAAGTTCAATGTGTTGTAAGAAAGGTGATACTTTTTGTGCATCCATTTGATTAACAGAATTTGTGACTTTATCAGAAACAGCAGATCCAACCCTTTTCCGCCTTAAATGAGGGTGTGCCAAGCATCCAGTTGGAGATATCTCCCAGTTCCTTTCTCAGCAGCGCTGTGTGGCACAACCCATTAGTAGCTGAACGAATGCTGGGGAAGAATGTTTCCAGCCAGACATCTGAGCTATGATTTGATTCCTCACAATTCATTAACCTCAAGGTGTTATTTCAGCCCCTCCATGGGCTCTACATCTGGCATTTTTTTCTCTGCTCTCCAGCCCTTGAGGCAACACTAATACCAATGGAAAGAAGCAGCTCTCATCCTTGCAGATCTTGTACCAAAATTCTAGTGAGGTACAAGGGGGTCCCTTCCCATCCAAGCGCAGTGTGATTCCTGTGGCTTAGGCTTGGTACATTTACCCAAGGTTTAAGGTGAGGTATTACCCAGGGAAATAAGCAAATGACTTTCTCACACTGAGAACACTGGCAGAGAAAGTTTCCCTGGAGAAGCCGGAGCTGTTGGCGGAAGCACTGCTCTGCCTGTGTCGATCAGACACCCCCCAAGTAAGATAATGCACCTCCCTGTATCGCACATGACTTACAAATTTCAGATAACAGCATGTGCTCCAGATTTACAGCCAAAAATGGACATCTTGGGGTATGGAGAACTGCAGTTTATGAACATTTGGTTTTATGTTGGGTCAGACAGAGTTAAAGACAATCTTGGAGCATAGATTGGGCCATCTGTTATCAAGGGAATGACTGATCAGAAAGTGTTTGTACTTTAACACTTCAGGCTCAACTCCTGCAAATGCCAAATCTTGGAATTGACTTTATTTCTGCATGTGAAGATGTTGTTCACAGATATAAACTTTGTAATCTGGGTGTGTTTGAATTAGGAAGGTGGCTAGGCAAGGCAAGGTGCTGAGGCAGAAGAAAGAAGGAAACAAACAAGGAAAAAGCAAAAAGAGAAAAAGATAAAAGAAAGATAGAAAGAAAAATGGAAAGATATCTGTTATAAGGGGAAAATCTGCCAAGATATTAAAAGTTTTGACAGATTCTGGGAGGTGCCAGACCATTCCCCAGGCCATTATTCGTGGGTTTCACCTCCTTCTCCTGTATCCATGTTCTGGGCACAATGACACCGTTTGCAGAAGAACAACTCAGTGAGCTGCAGTCTGACAGGGATTAATCATTTCCTCAGTGCATGAAAGGTAGTTTCTTCAGAGTTATGGCATCAAGTATAAAATCCTTATCTCACATAGCCTCTGAGGCTTGAAAATTGAGCAGCTTAAAATGCTTTTGGAAAGAAGCTGAGGTTTGTTATACCAGTAGGGTTGTGGGGAGGCAGGGGGGAGCAGAGAATAAATAGCTAATTTCAAGAAGTATCCCAAGACAGGTGCCATTACTATTCCTGTGAGTAAATTTTCATAGCAGCCTTTCTGCTGGAGAACCAAGTACCAGCAAGCAGCCTTCAAAAAACTTCCCCTCCCTGCATGGCCTGACTCCGACTCCCCTCATGTGATTTTTCCCTTTTTCCTGCACAGGGCAGTATTGTGCTCACCAAGAATATGTGCTCAAGTTTCTTAGTGTGTTTCAGCACCCTCACCAGCAGAGATGGCTCTTAATCACACTTGTTCTCTAATGCTGACAAGAACTGCCCCACAATTTTACATAGTTTTACCCTTGCTTTTACCCTTGCTAAATATTGTGGCCCATTGAACTGCCTTCTCCATGTAATGTTGCAAATTTTTAAGTGTTGCAAAACAGCAATGACTGATGAAATTACCAGTGATCCTCAATAAATTATACTGCGACAAACAGCATTACCAACAGCATGCTAATCCCTCTGTGTTGCCTTTACAAAATCTCATAAAGGAGCTCCTAGTTCTTCTCCAGTGTACCACCAGATGCACAGAAGTCACTCTGACGTGATCCATAGCATGATCCAGAGCAGGGGGAAGCTTTTCATTGCTTGCTCTTTACTTAAAAGGAGTTAGAAACATGCTTGAATCTCTTGGATGTGTAAAGTAGTGGTCACATGTCTGGCAGCGAGGTGGAAAAGTGCAGCAAGTAGTAGAAGCAATTTTTAAGCACAAAATTATATGACAATCTCAATTAATTCCCTTTTCTATGCACCATAAAGGGGTGGCGGGTGGGAGCTGAGCAGAGCTGAACTTACTGACCAAGAGAGGACAGAAAAGTATGGACATTTGACAAACTGAAGAGATATTTATTACTTTAATATCTTAAAAATGTATTTTAGTCTCCACTTTTTAGCTATTCCAAAAACAAAAATTAGCTTGGATTTACACTGCTGATGAACCATGAAAGTGTGAATATCCTACAGTGATTTAGTTGTGTGGCCTTGCCTCCCTGACAGCTCTTATCAAACACTGATTATTAGAGGCTTGTAGGGTTTTTATCAGCTGGGTAGGGACCTCATGGGGGCTGCTTACCTCAGTCTGGAGACTCAAATTTCTCCACTTTGGCTACAGTCCCTCTCAGCCTCCTAATTCAGCATCCTAAATGACCTCCTGAAGATTCTTGCTTCCCACCACTAGCATAAAATCCTAATTTTTGCATCCAAATTGGGCACCTCTGACCAGTGGTGCATACATCTCCTTATGCGATCCCAGATCTGGAGCAGCTCCATAACGAGAAGATATTTACACACACAAGCCTGGGTGGCTGCCTATGATTTTTATGTTCCATCAGAACATTCAGGGAATTTGTGATATCCCCATTAAATGCTCGTGCTCCACATGGCTACTGATTTGCTGCTGGCCAGGACAGGAGTCCTGCCACAGCAAATCACCCTCCCCTCCTTGTCTGCAGACTCAGCTGCCTGCTCAGATTTGGGGTGATACCAGTAAAATATACCAGATATTTCTAAAGCAGTTTAAATTAGACTAAACTTAGATGATATGATGTCTACTAAATCTCAGTTTGGTGGGATGTGCAATTAAGAGTGCTACAGCCAAAGATTAATAACAAACTCTGTGTCAGCTGCATGGATGCCTATAAAGAACCTCATGGGAGTCCAGGAACTCTTCCTGACCTGTAGACCTCTGTGCATCACCACGCTTTGCCTACAAAGACACATTTTAATTGAGGTCACCCTCAGCACAGCCACAGAGCATGGACTATATAACAACTGTTGTGAGTGTGTGTGTGTGTGTGTGTGTATACGTGAAATGAAGCTCAAACTTTTGGACAGTTAGAGCCCAAAATGCTCTAACTGTGGTGTTGTCAGACAGACAGACCACAAAGGCTCCTCTCTGTCCACTGCAGACTCTGATGATTCTCCCAGGTAATTTTTATCATGTCAAGTAGTACCAAAAATGGTTACCACTGAGGTGTCTGCTCCGGGAGCCCCATCTCACTGGGACTTGAGGATGAGGAAGGAGGTATCTGCCTTGGGAGGCAGCCCAAAGATGGGCTCAAGTGACTGTGATTGTCTTTGCACCAAGTTTAGACCAAAGATAGATGGTGACGTGTCTCACTTTGCTTGCCGGGCTTGCGGTAAAGGCTTCCCAGGGTCTGCCAAGCTGAGCCCTAACCACGAGGCTCCACAGCACCTGGGGTAGGAGACAAGATTTGCTGGGGTGCAGCTAGTGACCAGAGGGAAAGGTGGCCCAAAGGAACAGGCATGACCTCCATGCAAGGTGAGACAAGGCAGGTGGGAGCAGGGAGCTGGGGTCTAATTGCTCTGCTTATGGCACCACTAATCATTTAGGATTCATGGTGAGCAAGACACCCTGTCAGCACCTCTCTGTTTGCCATCTCTGTTGGAGGCTCTTCTTCCTCCTTTCCATTATATTTATATATGAAAGAGGTATGGCTAATATAACCTTCAGGGTGCTAAAACCTAGAATGCCCTGTTAAACCCCCTATCAGTCCTTTAAAAACTCTTTTACAGAACCAGCTTTAGAAAAGATATTTTAGATATATATTTACAAGCTGAGGCTTTTTGAAGGTGTAAATTGTCCCATAGCTCTCCTGGAAGATCAACACAGACATTAAAATATTCTATGAAGATAAGTGGCTTTGCTGGCTTTACATGCTGGATTAGTGTTTTTATGGTTTCCACACATCTTTTATCTCCTGTGCAGAGGTGTGAGTCATGCTTTTTTATTGAAGGAGTGCATATTATTAAAGTGGTGTAGTTCTACACTAAAAACACTTTCACAAGAGAGTAGAGCATGGGAATGTGCAAGAAGATTTTATCCAAGTAATTTTTATTTCCTCTGCTGAATTAGCTGCATCATAGCCTCTAAGGATATGATCTGGAGGTCTAGACAATAACAGAGCTGTTTCTTTGTCCTTTAGCTCACCCTATTTTAACCAGACAGGAATTTTGCTCACATCCAACTTCATGGTCTCAGCATAGGAGCAGAGCACTCCTTGCTCAGAGGCATCACCTGAGTCATTAGCAGGACAGTTTGTCCCTCTGCTGATTTCAATGCAGTGACCCAGGGAAGGATATTCTGCTGGTTTTATGGCATATGAAACAGTGCCAGCTTTGCAGCCTGTTCCCTTTCCTCTCCTCTGCCACCATGGCAGCTGCTGCCAAGAGTGCCCTTGATTTGTAGAATCATAGAATATCCTGAGTTGGAAGAGACCCACAAGGATCATTGAGTCTAACTCCTGACCCTACCCAGGTCAAACCAAGGAATCACACCATGTGCCTGAGAGCATTATCCAAAAGTTTGTCGAACTCTGGCAGGCTTGGTGCCACTTCCCAGGAAACTTCATTGTCCACATATTCATCACAACCCTGCAAATAAACAGTCTTTGCTGTCTATGCTGTCAGGTAGCCAAGCCCAAGGTTTGGTTATCCTGCACAGTGGGGGTCAGCTTGAATTTCACTTCAGCTGTGTCCCTGAACTGTGCAAGGCCTTTCTTCAGGGGCATGGTAAAATACAGTCAGTCCACCTTGGGTTTCTTCCCCAGGAAAGTGTGAGCACTGCAGAGCTGGGGAGTATGAGTGGTGCCAGGCAAAATCCCCTGGATTGAGCAATATGCTGCTGATACTGGTGGTGACTCACAAAGGTCAGACTCCTCTGCCCCCATCTCCCACCCGGGTCATCCCAAGTACCAGACTCTGGTCATGAAGGATTTAAGATTTCCTTCTCAGCTTTGCTAATGTGCTGATGTGCCCCACAGCTTCAGTCCAAGCAGAGCTGCAAGTATCTATGCAGAGAGATAAACTGGCTTGCTAGGACTCTCGGCACTGTGAGGCAGACAGGATGACTCCAGAGTATCTGACTGAGTGTTGGATGTTGCACTGGAGCCATCAGCGGGCTGATGTCTCTGACGAATGGGCTGCTGGGACTTTGCAGCTCACCCATCCGTGGTGCAAAACCACTGCCTGCTCTGCACCAGCTGTATCCTCTCCCAAAAAATAGCTGCTGGACACCACAGGCTGAAACACTTTCTGTTGATTGTTAAATACATTTAAATGCAAGATAAAAAGTGACAGATCAGTGGGATGCAATTTGGGCTGATGTTGCTCACAGGACCAAAAGCTGACAGACAGCGTTATGTCTGGAGAGCCCACTCTTTTGCTGATAGCTTTTTCCTGGCTACAAGGGACATGTGAAGGGAGACAAGAAGTATTTGGGTCAAGGAGGGCCTGGTGTGAGCAAAGTTCCCGTGAGAGCTGGAAGTTCAAACAAAAACAGAGACAAAGCATCCCCTTCTCAGTTGACTGTGACACCGACTGACACTACTGACTCCAGGATCATTATTCCTTATCCACATTACTACAAAAGGTTCAGGACACAGGATTTCAGACCACCAAGTAGTAATATGCTTTTGTCTGTAGTAATGTGATATTTGTTTGAATATGAAAACCGGTCTTATAACATAAGAGGTCTTGTTGCCAAGATCATCTACTGTAAATGAGGAAAATTGTGTAAATGAAATGGTAACCTTTTTGCTGTCACTGCTTTCTTTGCTAAAATAGATAAACAATAGAATATTTCAGTCTCACAAACTTGTTTCTGAGCAAGACAGTTAACTCACAATGCCAGAAACATGAGGCTGGACCCAAGTCAGGGCTCAAGAGGTGAGAGGAGGCACCATCTACAGTCACATATGGCTCTCAACTGGACAAAGTGCCAAGGGATGTGCACATGGTCTTAGGTACATGGTGGATACTTGGGGTGGCTGTAGGCAGGGCAGGAGTTGGACTTGATGATCCTTGTGAGTCCTTTCCAACTTAGGATATTTTATGACTCCATGATCCAAAAGTTGCTGATGCTGCAGCGACTGCTATTTCCCACTGATCCCAGGTGCCAGACCTGAGTTTGGTTGCTTTCTCCAAATTTTATTTTCATCTTAAATCAGCTTTAACAGGCACGAAGACATTTACAAAAAAAGTTTGCCCTCAGGCTTGCTCATCTTCCCTAAGAATCTTCCATATTCCAGCGATGTTCCCCAGGGGAGCTGAGGGAGCATTTACATTTGTTTGGAAGAGAAACGAAGATTACAGATTTTTAAAGTAGTGTGTTCCCACCCTGACTGCAAGGGTATACAAACATATGCATCAAACACGTTGATGCTGGGATTTTCATTCCTCTAACTGCTCTTCAACAGATGTGCTTATAATTAGTGGACACCGTGAAATGCCAAGATTGGTTTAATACTGTGCAATCCTGACAGCCGCTCAGTGGGAGACCTGCAGATGTGCAAGAAGATCTGACTTGGTTGCAGCAGAACTTTAAAGAAAAACCCTGCAAAAATGAATTTGTCCTAAGTCCAAAACATCCCTTTGGGTTGCTAAGGCTCAAGCAGGTAACATGTACCTTTTCCGTGTCCATGAATATCATGCAAAAACTTATGTGCTTTTGCACAATTTTGACAGCAGCTGCAGATGAAGCTGAACAGAAGCTCACTTCAGATCGAACTCTCCACCTCAAGCTCAAACAGTTGCAAATCCACAAGAACCCATGAGATTTCATGCTCTGGAGAAGCCCCCCAGAGCCATGGATCAGCTCTGGAGAAGCTTAGGATGGTCATCACTAGTGGCATGACTACTCAATGTGGACAGTTATAAACTTCAGGAGAATGCTGATTGTATTTTCTAGTCCTGGAAGTGTCAGGTCTTAGAGGAGGTTTTGAAAAAACACCAAAACCAAATGGAACTGACACTTTTTGTGTTGCCATTCCTACTGAGTGAAGATATCCAGGTGCACTGGTGCTGTCCAGAGAGCACATGGGCACGGGACCAACAGCTCATTCCTCTTGGTCTCAATACAAGTCAGGTGCCCAAATAAGCACTGGGAGCCTAAGTACTCTATTGGGTTTGGATCTCAGCACTCAGAAGAGATCAGTTTTCTTTCAAATTAATTTCCAGCTATTTTTGATAGAGCAATAACCAGGTTTATGCACAGCCTTGTACAAGTCTCTCTCTAGGAACCTTAACTATCATATTTCCAATACCTCAGTAACATCTTCCATTATTGAAAGTTTGTGAAAAAGGGAGAGGCATTTGACTTATATGCATTCTCTCATGCCATTTTAAAACTTAATTCCAGATGAAATCAATCTAGGTAAAAAAATGTAAATGACCACCACTGCAGGCCTCTTCTCTTATAAACTCTGGTTTCAGCTTCAATGGTTTTTTCTTGTGACACACAAGATGGAACTCAGTTGCTTAAATGTGGTTACCCAGTGCCTTTGAGACACCTCTTGTTGCTCACCTGGTCCCCATCAGACCCTTTGTAGGTCCTATGTGACACAGCCCCAACCCATGTGGGTGTCTTACAGCTCTGAGGCTCTCTCAGTCAGCACAGGATTATTATGTTTGGAAAATCAAATCACGGACACAGTTTTCAGGGTTGCTCTGTCATCCTTGAAGGGACAACAAACAGTGTTTGAACATGTCTGTTCCCAGACAGTGTTAGCTGGATTTATTTTTTTAGATTTATGGTGCTTTGATCAAGCAGAAGGACACACTTTGGTGACTAATGGCTTTTATCAATGGAAAATGTTAAACATGCTTTTTGGCACTTAAAGGTCCTCTTGTACACCCCAAAGCTTATCTATTTTTTCCAGTTATACCAATTATTCTCGCAGGAGGTACTACTAAAAACTTTGTTTTGCTTCTTGTGCTGAGTTGAAATTGATGCTTTGCACACATGAAGCAGCTCAGGAAGATGAGATAGAATTTAAATATTCTCTCTAAAACTTTCAGCTCCTGCTTTGCAACAAAACATCTGAAAGAGAAGAAGGAACTCATAAAGAACATGAAATAAATAATTTTTGAGAATACATTTTTCTTAAAATAATTTTAGTATTATAAAATGCTAGCTCCAACCAAGCTGTGCTCTGGTTTGCTAACTGAGAATCTGGCAAAGCTTATTTATCCTACAAGAATGTATGGATTTTTTTTCCTGCTACCAGAATCAGACTGTGGTTTCCTCAGGTGTATACTTTTTTTAAATATCAGAGGATTTTTTTTTCTCAGTCTTTGATCCTCAACACCCAATGCATGCTGGCTAGCTTTGCATTTGCCCAAACAAATGATGGCATCCTTTGTTTTCTGTGTCCACTTGTGACTGAATGTAGATTGTACATTTGAATGTGGGAAATGACACGTCAGGTCCACCAGTTTGCACATGTGTCCATTTAGGGAAGTGAACCTAACAGAAGTATGAATACTTTGGAGTAAAAATATGTGGAACTTTGTGCAAGAGCAACTTGGCAAATTTTCTTTCCTCTGCTGACCTTCTGCTAGCCTTTCTGACCACTGTGGGCCAAGTCCCATTTTCTGGACAAAAGGATAGGGAAAGAGTTCTAAATATGCTGGCTGTGAAACCTGAAATGATGTAAAATTTGCACAGTCTTGAGTTTTGTTTTAAACAGCTCATTTTCCCTCAAGGATTTGCTCCAGTTCCCACCCTTTCTTGAAAAAACACAGTTGGGCCAATCCACAGTGAACTCGGACAATTTATGGCTCTGCATCAATTCTGTGCAGAATTCTCTGACTTCAGATGGTTTTGACATGAAACCAGATGAAGAATTTGCTCCATCCCAAAACTTAACATGCAATTCAGAGCAGGAACCAATGTGGATTGAAACTACAGCAAATGGTTTTGTAATCCCCTTCAAAGAGAAACACCCAAGCAGAGCAGCGGTTCTGTTAATGGTTCAAGGAAGTTCTGTTGATTAATGACCTCAAACTATTTGCAAACAAAAATAACTGGAAATCAGTTCAAAGGGATGTCACATTCCTGTCACTTAGTGAATTTTGACTAAAATATGAACACGTTGACAATTGCATAACTTGGATACGAATGTCTTTCACTGTATTTTGTATATTTCCATGCTGTCAGAAACAGGAATTCTGCCACATAGAGAAGACTTACAGTGTCCTAATGAATTTTTCAGTCATAGCAGTGGCTCTAGGGGAAGCTGTAGTACTTGAAAATACATAGGACTAGATTGGTACTAGTATTTTTATCCAATTTTTTGCTTTTCCTTCCCAGAATTTACTTGGAAATTACCTTACCGCTTCTGGCATTAGGATTTTTAGATGTGGTTTGTGGAATAACCAATAAAGAAATGCAATTAACCAATTACAGAGTTGAACACATGGCAAATCAAGTAAGAAACCTCAACCCTCATGATAATACTAAGAAGTAATATATGAGCAATATGCTCGCTTCTGGGAATTTCTAGTTCTGAAAGCAGTAGATCTAGAACTGGTCCTTGACATTTGCATTTCTAGCCACTTTTTTTTCTTTTTGGTTGAAAGCTGATATTTTTGAAAGGCCATCAAAGCTAAAGGATGGGTATCACTCTATGCCAAGGTGCAGCCTGGTCAGTTTGTGGCTGATGGAAGCCCTTTTAGCACTTTAGCCTTCAGAGGCATTCCTTGCTTTGTGCAATTCAAACTGGACCTTTAGAACAGGCAGGTTTAGGTGGAAGCAGCACAAAAGAAAAGCAGACTGTAAACTGAAAAAATCACAGAGGGGTTTTGGTAAGAGTAGAGAAGAGGGGAGAGAATGACTGTGGACCAGTCTGAAATTAAACGGGCCTTGGTTCTTAAACAAGATCTGTGTTTCTTCTGGCTCTTTATCTCTTTGAAACAATATGTTCTGTAAACATCTTTTTTTTTTTTTTTTTTGTAATCTGTTGATCTTGGCAGAGAAATCTTGTCTTTAAGTAGTTTACATGAAAGCAGAGTTATTCATTACGGACAGCTCTTGATACCTCCTGTGAAGTTTTCATGAGCCATTATGGATTTTCAGTAAGGAGGGAGGGGAACACCAACAGCTTTCATGTGCCGGTGCTCAGGTTACAGACCACTGCCCTCAGAAGTAACAAGCAGAAGGGGAAAATTGTATTTTTTCTGCAGCCCTTTCCTTTTCCTGAACCATGCAGGAGCAGGGTGCTACCTGAGAACCCAGACTGTGCGTGGCGCTGGTTTGTTTGACAGCACTGACCAAAATTAAGTTTTTAAGGTTTAAGGAAATACTCAAACAAAACAAAATGAAGCAACATAAAGTACCATAAAGTAACATATACCATAACAACATAAAGCAACATAAAGTAACATAAAGTGAAATGAGTCATAGCATAACAAAACAAAAGTCTCTGCTATTACATTTACTCCACAGTTTCTGTGTTCATGGTACTTTAATTGCTGAAGCTTTAAAATGTACATATTTATGTACAAATTGAGATCCAATGTTATGCTACCTCAGCAATACAGCTCCAAATTCCCTATGGTTTGATTTTGCTCTACTTAAAGCATGCATTTCTAGGATATTTTAAATTTTTTTAGTTAGCTGGTCAGGATGAGATAAAGAGGTGTCTTGGTCATGGGCCATGGCTGCCTGTAAAGGCAATGGGTAGTGAAGGTTCAGTCCTCTTTAATTACACAGACATAAGCACGACAGGGTCTAGTGGTTGCAAGCTGAAGTCAGGAAAAAGCTGAATAGGAAATAAAAAGTAAATTTATTATCCTGAGCATAATTAGATATTGGAACAGTCCCTGAGGATGGAAGTAACCTCTCTCCTCTCATGACTGGATCTCTTTCTGTTAGTGCTGCTTCTCTTCTGTTTGGATTTCAGTTTAACGTGCAAGTCTTCTGCATGAATATTACTACAAGATGAGGAAGTGCCAGAGGCAATATAAGGGAATCATATTCTCACTTGGCTGCAACTTTCTTCCTGGAGGGACTTGTTCAGGAACAGCCACAGGGTATATATGACTGTACTGGTGGCAACAGAGAGGGGTCCTGCTGCAAGAAAAATTGCCAGCAGAAAGTGTGAGATAACCTGCACTTCAGAAAGCAGAGAAACTCCTGGAAACCTCTAAAGAGCACATGAGAAATAGTCAGGGGTCCTGCCTCACATAGGGTATAAAACTAAAAGATGGGATCACTTCTCATAATGTGGCAATAATTTCATCATTTTTGTGGTTTATGAAGTCAGCAGGGCTCTGTGCGGGGTTTAGCACCTCATAATTCACAGATGCCTGCAGGGTGTGCGTGTGCCTGCGTGCACGTGTCTCACACCGTGACTTTCCAAGCTCTCCGTGGGTCTGTCTGGGTGGCAGCATGAGCTGAGCACTCCCAAGGGGAGCCCCGGAGAGGTGGCTCTGCCATGGCCCTCAGGATTCATGGCTTGCTCAGCAACCACACTGAGGAGGAAGGGCTGACCTGCAGCAGACCATGTGGGACAGGCCACCTCAGCACTGTTTTTTTGTAAACTCATTGCATTCTCAGCAGCATCCACTGTCCCCTCCTCAGCTGAAGTTACATGACACATATGAACACTCGACTTAAAACCACTTTTAGCTATGTTGCTTGGGGTCCTGCCTTCTCTATGGCACCAGTGACGGTGAATCTGCAATCTGCAAAGCTTTGGGGGCATGGTTGAGTATACACTGAAGGGTGAGGTGTCTGTGTGAACTGAAATGGTTCCAGGAACCTCTAGAAATAAAAAAATTATTTCATGATGTTTCTGACAGGTCTTGTTCCAGACATGAAGGGTAAAATGAAAGCCCAAACACCAAGCACATTGAAATTTCAGGGCCAGATCCAGAGGCGTATTCACCACTCACTTTAGTGGCCAAAAGATAATCTCATGCTTTTGTAGATCCTGGGATTTTTCCCATAATGCTTTAATTTGTGGGCATGAAATAGAGTAGATCAAGAGGTGCTCTAACAGGCCCTGAATGCAAAAGGCCTTCAAAAGTTAACTAAGCACAATGTTTTCTAAGACAGAAGGATACCCTGGCCTTGCCCTGTAGGATGGGAAAAGGCTCAGAGACTCCTGAGCATTGAGACTTCTTCAGTGCAACGTGGATTCCCCAGGAAATTTAGGACAGCTATGAAAAACTGGGATAATATAAAGTTGCCATCACTTATATGAGTATCAGGTTTTTCTTTGGGTCAGAATTCATTTTCTAATGCTTAATAACAGAAGAATCGGCCTTTTTTTCCCCCATTCTTTTTATCATTCAAGCTGGCCAACTTTCAGTAAAAGCTTGTTAACTCATTTTGATAAGGGGAATTCCCACACCCGTCTCACAAACAGAACAGCAATTCTCATTGTGAAAGTGCTGTGGGATCATATTCCTGAGTGCTGGCTTTTAGCAGCTTTTGGAGTTGTCTGCACAACCGAGACAGTTCATTTTGATACCAAGTGTTACCACTGTATTTCTGAGAAGGGGGTACTGTTCTGTATTAAAACAGGAAGAGGAATGTCAGAGCCAGACTAAATGCATCCCTCTCTGCCATTCTTATGAATTAATTACTTACTGATATAGTGAGGGATTCATGTTGTCCATGCCTGGTGTTTATTGAGGTCTGCAGGAAAAGGAGGCAAAGCTATAGACTGACTGGCTCGTGACATCTGATGAAGCAATTCAAATGAAAGGGCAGGTGTGTTTGGTGAGCTGCATCATTTGGGTATTTACCTGTTTTTTGGCTGACAAACTCACAATGTTTGGTGTAACCCTCCATGACCTGCATCTGTTTTACTAAAGAAACCAACAGCTTCTATCACTGAAAGTGATGACTGATAAAGTCTAGGGGTTCAATGGCATTCCCAAAAGCCACTTGAGCATGTTCCCTCTTGCTGGGATGCATGAATTAATCTGACTAAATTCAAGCCCACATGAAAACTAGGGGATGAGATGCTGGGGAGCATTTTACCTTGAAGGGATTAAAAATAAAGAGTAAAGAAAAATTACAAAGAAGGGTTGGAAGATGGAGAAGAGAGAAAAATGAGCATAAAAATAAATATTCCCATCATACAATGCAACATGTGTCAACATGAGTATGAAACCTACTACAACTTCCTTAGCTTTGGAGGAGTCTGTTTATTCCTAATTCAAAAGAAAGTCTTCCATTTAGCAAAAAGAAAATCATGCACACACTCTACCAAGGCAGAGAAAAATCTTAAAACATAGAAGGAAAGAAATGTTATAAACTTCATCTAAAAGAATGAAGTAAAGCTAAAAAATACTTTTATTCCTTGAGATTTGACCATTGCTGTACAGAAATGTATCTTAAGGCAAGTATGTACTAAATTTTATACACATCCTGAGGGTCCCTACTTAAAGGCACAGTGAGGGCAGAGGAACAATTCTGAGCCAGACCTGCACATCCAGGCCCCTGGCAGACATCCCTCTTGGCAGCAAGGCTGCAGGTGTAAAGCAAGCACTGTTTAATGTGATGTGTGAGTGTCCACACAGCTCAGGCACATTTGTTTCTCATCACATCACAAGGCTGTGGTGAACCGACATGGATACAAATATCCAAATCCACACTCACTAAGAGAGCAGCTAGAAGCCTAATGTTTCTGCAAAAAGGGATGTTTAAATGGGTGTCCAGATATTGCAAGACACAGTCTTCTTTATTCCTTTGTTCTGAAAGTATTTGTCAGTGCTTGAATTAGTTGCCTTTTTTTTTCCCTTCAAGAGGTGCTTTGCTTGCTGCACATGCCTTACGTGGCATACAAGCTTCCACAGCTGATTCTGATGGAGCTGTTTCCCATTAGATCCAATTATTTCTTGTGACCATTTTTCATGGACTTCTCTGTTTGGAACAAAGGCCATTTTTGGTCCCGTGGATCAGAATCCTGGATTAGTAAAGCCTTTACAGAGTCATCATCTGCACTGCTGCTGGTCCTGCCTGGAATGGACCTTTGTCCATTTGACCCTCTGGCTGCCTCTAATGTGCCTGGGAGAGGAGAGCTGTAAAGGGATGCCACCCCTAATTCCTCATTTCTTGTCCTTTACTGTTACTGTTAACCCAGCTCATTAGATTAATGCCATGGGGAAATGTCCAGTGACACGACAGTGGGTCACAGCCCTGGCACATGGGCACAAGCTGTGAGTGAAGAGACCAGCTGGGTCTGATGCAGCTCCCCAGTGCCTGTGTTACTCTTCAAAATAGGATTTACTATTCCAAGTCCCATGGAACTTTTGAAAATCCAGTGCAAAGTGGGAGAAGAGAAGAAAAAGATAAGGGTTAGGGGTCAGACCAGTCCTAAAAAGAAAAACAGAAGAAACAAATGTCATCGACATGCATGAGGAAATAAAGCTTTTTAGCCTTTAAATAAGATGGACATGGTGGTAGTTCTTTGAAAATGCTCGTGCTGTGAATAGAACATTTTGCTTGATTTCAGTTTCTTAGAAAATTAAAATATTTGTGTTTGATCTAGTTTGTCTTCTTTTTCTCCACTGTTATCCTCTCTTTTGCCTTTTCTCAATTAAGAGAATGAAAAAGGACAGTTATACAAAGGTATAAAAGAAAAAAAGAAATGTGTATTTTCTTTGCAAGAAAGGAGAAAAAAAGAAAAAAATTGAAGAAAGGAAAATGAAAGTCAGCATTTAAATTTGAGAATGCTACAGAAGAAAGCTTTGGCTTTCACATTATTTTCAGTCTTTTTATCCAAGAAATAGAAAAAAAGAGATAAATTTCCCGTGAAAAAATCTATCACAATTGTGAAGCTATTTTTCATCGAAAGCAGACATCGTTAATGACAAATGTTCCAGCAAGTTCTGCAGAAAGGCATTCTGTAGTTGGCTTACACTTAACAGCACACAGCTTATCTCTATTTCAGATCACATGCAGATTGTCATCAGCCCAAAAATCAGGTTTTGCCCACAAAAAGTGATTTCTTAATCCATGGGAAGAGCGAGGGTGTTTGCTGAAAGCAGCTGGCTGTGGATAGCTCTGTTTCTGCTCAGCTTCACCAAGTGATCATTTCTGAAAAACTTGCCTGCTCCATATTGAGGCCAAATCTGACAATTCTGAGCACTCGGGACCTGCTGTTCCTCTTGTCCTTTTGGAGGACAAAACTGTAATAGCAAACAGGGTGATGAACTCCTCATCTTAAGGTCTTCTTTAGATATAGTCAAACACCCTTCTTTCCTACCACTTGGAGAACCAGGCAAGGTAAATGCTGTATACTCATCCAGACTTTTATTTTAACCATGTCTTTGGGTCTCTGTGAATTGCTTTCAAAAGGCAGATCACAGAATTGCAGAATCACAGAATGGTTTGGGTTGGAAGGGACCTTAAAAATCATCTCATTCTCACCCCCCCTGTTATGGGCAGGGACACCTTCCACTAGACCAGGTTGCTCAGAGCTCCATCCAACCTGGCCTTGAACACTTCCAGGGATGGAGCAGCCACAGCTTCTCAGTGCAACCTGTGCCAGTGGCTCACTATCCTCACAATAGAGAACTGTTCACTAACATCTATCTAAATCTCTCCTCTTTCAGTTTAAAACCTTTCCTCCTTGTCCTATCATTATCTGCCCTGGTTAAAAGTCTCACAGAGAAATACTCTTCTTTGAAGGTCTGTTAGAACTTTGGAAAAGATGACCAGCTCTTCTCCAGAGAGTTTTAAATCATAACAGCCTCTGAGAGTTTCAGGCATAAGCATAAATTGTGGTCTTACCTGTAACCAGCCCTGCACTTCCCTGCCTCATCTTCCCCATTCATATAGCAGTCACCATGTGAAAAGTCAAGTTGAAAAATGTTCTGCTTTTCCTTAAGTAAATTTAACACACTGTCTTTGTCTTTGCCAATTTTAATGACCACAGAGAACAGTATTATTTTGTCATCTGGAGAACTGGCAACCGAATGATTGTGTATAAGAAGTTGGTTTGTTACACGATGATCCTTTTCATTAATGTAATCTTGTCACAGATTATCTGTTCTCACGGGGAATTTATCCTGAAATTTATCCTCCTTTGAAGAAGCTGTCCATTAGCAATCATTGCCAAATTGCCTCAAAGCTACTTTTAACTGCATTTACATTCTCATTCAATTGTCTTTAGCTCCCCTTAAAGCAGCAGAGTGCTAGGAGCATGTAGGCAACACCAATGAGTATGGGTGTCATGGTTTTAAAAAAAAAAAGCAACAGACTTTTGTAGAAGGCAAGTCCTCAATTCCCCTGCAATGGGGATGAGCTTCTGCTACCTCTGTAACCCAAAGCCACCAGCACCCGCCCACTCCCTGGGTGCCAGAACCCACCACACACAGGCCCAAGGCAACCAGCTTCGCTCTGCCTTTGCAGAGTCTTCTGAGACACAGATTTTTCATACCCTCAGCACATGATTCCTCCAGAGGGCCAGCGTGGGATGGCTCAGCCCCCTGACAGCCTGTCCTCCAGCACATTTCAGACAGGCTGCAGCTGGGGTCTGCACAGAGCCGTCCTGGGTGGGAGGCCACCACCACCCCAGGGGAGCCTGCTTTGGGGAGCAGGGACCTCTGCTTCCACCCTCCTCTTTGTTTATCAATTCCTGGCTAATGAGCCCTTGTCCTCACAAAAAGAGAGTTATCCAGAGTGATAGTAAAGATGAGAGCTGCAGTAAACCAGGGAGAGAGCAGTGGGGAAATGTTTGAACTTGGGGTCTTCAGCCCGGCTAAGTGGAGGGGAGAGTGTTGTTGCAGTGAGAGGACTGTTAAAAATACAAAGTACAGACTCTCTGGGGCCTCAGATGTTGTTTTACCCCATGAAACATGATTTCTTATTTTTAAATAGCTGTCATGCTTGTTAGTTTAATTTATCCCTTCTCAGCTGCAAACTACAACATTTTATGAGCCTGACTGAGGGCATTCTCACACAGGCTCTGTGGCTTTGCACACAGCCCTGCTAGAGTCAGGCTGGGCTGAGCCAGGGTCATATTTTGCGCTTGGTTATACCTCTGCAGCCCTGCTCACACCAGCTCAGAGCCCAGTGCAAAGCCCATGAGGTTACTCAGCTCTTTAAAAAGGGTTTTGGAGAGGAAACACCTTGAACCCAGCCTGTGATATAGGTTCCCTTGTGGTATCAGGGGTTTGAGGACGGTGATGCTACTGGGGTTTTTTCTGATTTTGCCCAGTGGTTTTGTCTTCTGCTAGATTTTTGGAGTGGTCAAATAATCAGGTCTGCTTCAAAAAGTGCCTGCAAAGCCTGTACTGTTAGAGGGGTAAAGCTAGGGAAACACTAAGGGCTTGTGTCAGGAATCGAGTGAAGATACATGTTCTTGCTTGGTTTCAGCTGGTCTCTGGACACACCTGGGCAGTGCTGTGTCTATGTTAAAGGCAGCGAAGCCGATTGTTAGGAGTCTTATTGCTAATGCAGAGACACAATACCTGGGAGCAGAGCCAGCTGAGCTTGAAAGCTCCCCAAATGGGTGCACCTTATCTTCTCTACATGATCTGAGCTGCTTGGATTCACTCTAGTAGGTCCAGACTCATGGATTCGAGGTGTATGTATATTATTTTCTACTCTGTGGTTTGCATGTGCCCCACATATTTCATCCTGAGGACTGTGGCTGAATGTCTGAATGTAAGCTTCAACTTTGAGTCTTCCAATCCCAGCACCTTGCCTGAATCTTTCCTTCTTGTCCCATTCTTGCAGTCTGTTTTCAGAGGGAGCCAACACAACTGACAGCAGTTATTCTGCTGAACACCCTTTCCAGCTGGCAGATGGGAGCGATGGATGGGCAGGAGTGCTCCATGCCTTGAAATTCTCCTGTGCAAAATATGGGCCAGGTTTGCAAATAAGCTAAATCTGACTTGATTTGGTGCAGAATGTTGGGCAGATAAAAGCTTTCTTCCAAGGAAGACTGATAGCCTGAGCTGGAGGAATGGTACAGTATGCGACTGAGTCTAATTAAAAGGGCAAATGACATAAGATGTTCCTCCCTGTACTCTGTCTCCTTAAGGCCCATACGTCTGACCTTAGCTTTTCATCAGCTGCAAATTCATTTAACAAATCTAAGCCCACTTTCCAGGGGGGAGTGTAGGATTAGACACAGAGGAGCCAGAATTGTTGGCTGTGATCAATAATCTGATTGTCAGTTCCTAGGTTTTTGCAAAACATACATTGCGTTATGCGAAGCAAAACCAGAAGCAGATCTTTTTGTAATACATGGGAAGGCTTTACAGGGTGCCTTTCTTCAAGCAGACACAGGCAGGAGGTTTCTGGAAATCTGGAAGGCATGAGAATGAAACGATGACTGATAGAGAAAGAGAGACCACAGAAGACATCTGTAAGCCTAACCACATGAGAGACACAGAGGCAACTTCAAAACCACTGGTACAGCCACTCTAGGACAGCTTCATTGAAGCAACATGCTATAGAAATACCACTCAGAGCTTTGTATGGATACAGGATGATGACTGCAGGATGGGGAAAACGGCCCATCTGGACTGAATGAAGTGATAAACACAGAGCGGCTTTATTTGCTTCTGGCACTGCCAAGGCTCCAGAGCCAACTGTCTGGCTTTCCATTGTTTTGATTCAATTCGACCTTGATCAAATCCCTCTCACTGTCACGCCTCTAGAAAACACACAGAGGATATAGGGAAAGGTATGAAGCTCAACAGCTCTTGGATTTTGAGTGTTGACTAATGCAAAGGTGAAAAGCCCTGAAAATGTGCAGGCTGTTAAAAGCAGTTTGAACGTAATGATAACTTGGCATAGTTCGGTGGAATGGAGATATTACCCTCCTAATGGCAATAAGGTGTTTTAATGCAGCTCTTTGGAATTGAAGAAAAGATAAAAAACTGGTATGTAACTGGCAAGAGTTAAAAAAACCCAACAAAACAAAATGCTAAAGCTTGGAGCATCCCCAAATTACTCTGATCTTTAGCTAACCCTCATAAGATCAATGAGGTTGTTTACTTTGCCAGGTGAACAACTCAAAGACTCTGTGAGGAAGGAAAAAACCAGCACTCTCTGTAGCTCACATCAATTCCTAAGAGGTCAGTGGGAAGAGTGGGAAGTGTTTGTTAAGTATCAGTTCTCTCTGCAATGCCATTAATTCATTCATCAGCAAGAAATAGCTGGCTGGAGTGATAGGCTTTAGAAGAATTTTTCTTGTCCCCAAGGAATAGGAGAGCAACACCACAGGCTGCTGCATGCCATGTTTAGCTGAGGCTGGGACATTACCTACAGGAGAGGGAGGTCCCTGACAAAACCAGTGCCTCTGGATGAAGGACAGTGCAGGGGCTGTGAACATGAAGGATTTTACAAGAACTCATACATATCCCAAAATTTCAAATAATGCCTCACTCAAAGCCGATGAAAAGCAGTAAAAATTGTGCACCGATCTTCATAGGCGTTAGGTGAAATCCCCACACAAGGTGAGGGGCGGCTGTGGGAGAGTGTTGCTGAAATATGGCCCTGTTTCAGCAGCACTGAGGGCCAGCCAGGACGTCTCCTCCAGCCCCACAGGCTCTGCACTGGGTCCCACGGCCCCGCAGCGTCTCGGCGGAGCACTAAGTGGCCGTGATACCCTTTCTATAACATCCGCTCAGCAGCCCTTCAGTATCACCCCGTTACTAAGAGGGTCTGTCCTGTAATTAAGGGATGGCTGCACGGGGCATGCAGCCGGTCAATGGTTTTCCTAAACAGCCTGTCTCTCAGAAGAAGGCTACATAATGAACGAGTGTCAGCAGGTCATGAGTTAGAAACAGATTTTGTCTTGCTGGGAAAAGTTATGTTTACCAATCATTCATTAGGTGTCCCAGATGGATGCCGCCGGGCAGAAGGATGGGGAGGGAGATCTCCACAGCACTACCCTGAGTGACCCTAAAAGAGCTGAAATATTAGCAAATGGTTATTGCTTTTTTCCCCCTGTTTGCTGCATATCTGACTGGGTATATTCTGGTGAAAAATGCCACACTGTCCCTCATAAAAATGGTAATGATTTTTGCTGTGACTTTAACATAGGCATGCTGCAGCTAGTACTTTTGGGATGATCAATGAGATAACCCCAGTTGAGCAGCATCTGGTGACCTTTCCTGCATGGTCAGCTGGGATAAAAAACCACAACCCATTCATGAAGAAAATTTTTCATTTGCTTTCCAGCTCAACATTGGGGTTCCCTCTGGTTACTCACTTATATATAGACGTATTTCAGCCCAGATCAAACATTAGAAGGAGAGACCTCTCCACAGCAATTAGAGCAGGGTTTGAGAACCATGGTGTTCATTTCCTGTGGGTTATGGGGGAGACAGTGAAAAGGAAACTTCCACAATATATGATTTACAAAAAAACCCCAGCACATTTGAATTTTTACAGAATTCAAGAACATATTTTACTAATCTGCAGAACATTACAGTGTTTTGTTCAGAAAAAAATGTGACAATTGGGGACCATTTGAAAGCAACCCACTGTGTATGGTGCTGAGGTACGAGGTGGCAGCAAGCAGGGGATATGTGGGCCAACACAGGAGTCCACCCAACCACTTCTGGAGGAGCTGTCTTTTCTTCTCCTCACAGTTTGTGATCATAAGTAAGACCAGATCCTTTCTGTAAATCTGTTCATGCCTGTGGGTAGTCCCTTGCCCATCGCAAGTGGGGAGGCTGGGCTAACATGTGGGCAGAGCTCAGAGATAAGGCAGTGACCACAGTGGGAAGCAGGCCAGGTTTGCTCTGCTGGCTTGCAGGGGGAGGATGCCAGGCTGGCAAGATGTCAGGTCCCCAACAACCTCACTAGCACAGGATGGGCTCTGCAAGGAGCGCTGGTGCCTTCCCTAAGGTCCTCATCCAACAGCCACAGCAGGAGTCATTTGGCCATGGTGTAACTCCAAGATCACCTGAAGTTCTCTTAGCACTCAAAGCAGAAGAAAAAAGCAGTCCTAGGGTAAGGTGGACATCTGAAATAGGCATAAATGCCCATTTCTCTTCATCAAGTACAGAGGCAGCCTAAAGTTCTTACATCACGTATATGCATTTATATTTTCCATGGCTAAAGTTAGGTGTATTTTGCTGCTACAGTCTCCATTTTACAGATGGCAATTGGAGATTTACGACAATGGAGTATGCCGCTGATTTTTGCCCAAGTAGCATGCACTATGGCACAGGGAATACCTGTGCTGGAATATAGCGCGGATTGCAGGGGTGTCACACTCATGCCAGCACTCACTGGTCTGCCAGGCTGTCGTTGGCTTTAAGAAAATCCTCAGGAAGTAGCAAATTCAGTTTGCATGTCACCATAAAACATATTGGACCCAGATGAGTGGAGCTTTGCTAAGCCAGCCGTGTGTTTGGCTCTTCGTCCCCATCCCTCCCCACTGTGAGAGCAAGTGGAGGGCAGGGAAGGAGAGTCAGCACTGAGATGGGAGGAGGAAAAGGACGCTCTGCAGGTTGTTATTGTTCTAGTAATTAGAGCTATAGCAATGCCCATTATTGCTAGGATGCTTACACAGAAGCTGTTTGTACTCCACAAACTCCCTAGGTACTCAGGGTGGATTTACCTAGTGCAAGGTAATTTGTAACCCTGTTGTCTGTGTATTTACTTTGGGCCATGCACACTGTAAATGGGAGTGAAAAATCTCAGGGATGGGGGGAGACGAAGGAGGAGGGATTCTTTGCCCTGATGAATTGAAGTGTTGTTTGAAAGAGGCAGACAGGATTCCCGATATTGCTTCGAGTTTGGAGGCTGGGAGGGGGAAGGGAAAAGGACAAGTCCTTTAATGAGAAAGGGTTGAGGGTTTTCTCCTTTTTTTTTTTTTTTTTTTTTTTTTTTTCCCCTAGCAATTTTAATTATCACTAAAACCTCCAGCCCATTCAGGCTCTTGAGAATACAGTTGGGCTCTCAGCTGAGGTCTGCATTTATTAAAGTCCCCCCGTTAGGCTGGGAATGCGGGCTGGTTTCTGTAGTGGTGTCACCGCCGGTGTTACGGGTCTCCTGGTTCTCACATTACGCACCACGGACTCCACCACTCCGCATTAGCGAGGCCCAATTAAACCAAGCAGTTGATTAAACAAGCCAATCAGGGTAATTAGTTTAATCAGATTCCCTTGGTAGCCAGCACTGAACTGCTTGTAAAAGGCAGTTAAAGAATGAAGTGCACCCACTTAAGCTCCTATTTTATTTTATTTTTTTTATGTCTGAGGTAATTAGAATTACCCATGGCGAGCCGAAAATCCAAAGGCCCAAATGGGGAGCGGGGAGGACGATTAATGAAGGCGATGATGTGTGAAGCAAACAGAAAAGAAGACAGGATGTGTGGTAAACAAATGGAGAGGAGGCAGCCCTCTGGGAAGGGGCACAATGCGCAGCCTCTCCGCCCGCTCAATGGCTCTGTCTGAAGTGGCCGGAGACGCCAGGGATTTGCGGCACGTCCATCCATCCTCTTTCCCCGCTGCCACCGAGCCTTGCACGGGGACACCTGGGGGAATAGGGCGGATTTTTGTAGTTGGGTGCTGTCCGGGCTGCTCCACCGCTGCTTCTTCTGCATCCTTTTTGGTGCACAACCTGAGCGCTGCTCTGAGACAGGAGACAGCCCCACGGGGCATGTCCACACACCCTCTCCTCCTCCCGGGAAGGTTGGGCAGGGGGATGGGACACACAGCCACTTGACACTATGGGTCCACATTTCCGAGGCTCCTTGCTGCTTTGACAAGTGCTACACCTCTCATTTTGACTGGGTAATTTTACCTGCCTGCCAGATGTTGCAATTCTGCAGGGAAAGCTGAAGCAGGACGTTTTTCAGTGACTTTTGTCCCACTAAACAAAGACCAGATTTTTGACTTTGTGTTCCTGCTTGGGATAAAACTAGATTTGGTAGGCTCAATTTGTTGCCTGCCCAGAGTCGTCAAGGAAAGGACTCAGGAGATGGGGGTTTTAGTTCTGCTACTGCCACAGACCCACTGCTTTTCCACAGCTGAAGAGAGTGCACAGAGAGGACCAAAGCTTTAGGATAACATGCAGTGATGCCACTCCAGAACATCCTCCTCCCACTCCAGCAGTGTGGGACATGGTATTTTGGGAGCTTTTTATTTAATGGTGGTATGTTCTTTTTTTAATAGTTCCCAGTGATTTTTTTTTCATCATATCTAAATGCTTTTTAAACTTGCTTCCTGCACCCACCATTTCTGCAGCAAAGGGTTCCTCAAATGAACCACAGTGGGGCAAGGAGCTCTCTCATTTAGCTTATTCTGACCTGAGCAATTCTTTACCTCTGTCCATCTTTGTCCATACTTCTGCTATATCGTTTTGAGGCAGACAAACACAAAATGCTACCAGTATTCAAGATGTAGGTACTGTATGAATTTGTACAAAAGAATGTCAAATTCAGAAAAATCAGTGGGAACATAACAGAAAGAAGCATTAGTCATAATGATGCTTCCTGTTATGTTCCCACTGATTTTTCTGAATTGGATTATACTCTTGACCTCAGTAATCCACTGTAGAAATAAGTTTCACAAGTGAGCTCAGCAGTGTGGAAATGCTGGCCCTCTGTTATTACTCTCAGAAACTCAGAACAAGGAAGACTCATACAGTCATTCAAGACCATGGATTATAAACAGTATGTCACCATAAAGAATCCAAACCTGTCCATCTGTTTAAGCTCAGGTCATTGTGTTGCACTGTGCTAAATTAGCCCAAGCTGCCCCAAATGAAAGATAAAAGAAAGAATATGACAATATACCCATAGCCTTGCTCCTTCCCTTGGTCTGCAGAAATCCCTGGGATCATCAATCTTGCTAACACTCTTCTAAATGAGTACTTTTTTCAAAGCCCCATCCAATCTAATCTCATTCCTCTTGCAAAACTACATATTTATAAAGCTTTCGCATTATATTTAATGAGTGGCCAGAGCCTATTACCCCCAAAAGGTAATAGGTAAAGTTCTCTGAAATAGGCACCTTCTATTCTTCTAGCTCATTATCTTCTCACAAAACAATTTGCAGAACTATATCAAATACATTACCCAAAGATACTCTTGCAAAGCACTTACAGTAATTACTTTTACTCAGAAGCGATAATTTCCCTAGAAGCTCTTACTTATCAGGAGAGGAAAACAACCAGGTATCACCAGGCTGACTGTTTGAGTCTGAGAAAATTGAATAATTAAATGTTCTAGTCTTTTTGCTACCATGTAAATGTTCTGGCTTTGTGCACTCTTTTTTAAAACCTTTGTCACTTTTTGCCCTACTGGTTACTGCCAGGAGAGAAGTGCTTGTAAAGGCTTCATCCAAGGCTTCCTAGAAGGAAACATGAACCAGGCATGACATATCCAAACAAATCTATCGCACACCTATTTGTCTCAGAGAGATAAACTGCGTCCATGCTTTTCACAAAGGACAGCAGTCAGTCCTTGTTCCTGAGACCAAGCAGCGTGGGCAGTCCACCAGTGTTGTTTTTATAGCATGGGACATAAATGGCATCGGTGGTGAATACACAGCAGAGCATCAGGGAACATTTAAAGATGCAAAACCTCCTGAGGTAGGTTTGAGGTAGGTTTGTAGGACTATGAATCACAAAGGGAGCCAAATCTGAGACATCAGATCAGTTCCTGGAGAGACCCATTCCCAGAACTATGCCTTGGTTTTATTTCAGAGAGTAGGAGCAGTCCAAACCAGCCAGAGAGCAAGCTGACAGCAAGGCAAGGCCTCACAGGCATCTGTTTATCGGTGTAGATGCACTCAGACAAGATGTTCAAAGCATGGGATAAAATGTAGCTAATGTCAGAAGATGTAAAAAGGGGTCACAGGGGAAAGACAAGTGGTTTTTTTCACTGAAATTGATTTACTCTGACCAAGTAGATCTCATCTCTGGATCTCTGGATGTATCTAAAGGTTGTTAATTTTTTTAATGAGCTGGGAAAGTAGAGGGCACCAGTAACACCATGAAAACAGATGACTTCATTAAGAGTTGGCTGAGTCAATGTTTTTTTTCCCCCCAGGAGGCCAATAGATTTCATTAGGAAGCAGGAAATGGCTTAGAGAGCAGATACGAGCTTTTCATTTCTGGTGGAGGTGGAAAGGACCCAGAATGAGTGGTGGAGTTGGGGACACAACCACGAAGACCGTAAGCCATGGCTGAGAGAGAGGATCACAGGCTGCCACAGCTGACTGAGCTCAGACAAAGACAAAGTGCCCACGGCCTCGGGCTTGCCATTTAAATTATGGAAGTGGGCAGCTCTGACAGGAGGAATATCCTGGTAAAGCAGGTCCACAAGCAGGAGCTCCTGGAGAGAGGTCTTGCAGACTCCACTTTAATAGACAGTTTGAGGTATTTTGCATGTATCTTTCAACATGTAGGTGGTATTTGAGTGAAATTTTTTTGATTGACCTTTGAAACTCCTCAGCGCTTGCGTGTGTTTGGTGCTGGGGTTTTCCCTCTGGTGGTTAAGGAAACTGTGTCCAGAAAAGCCCTGAAATTCGAATCCGAGTCCTAATTCCTTAAATTGTCTCAGTCTAGGTTTTGGTTCTGTGCTTGAAATAAATTTTAAGTCTCCCAGCTCTCTCTTTGAGAACACATGCAAAATCCTCTGTCCCTGGAACAATGACAAGGGATCGGGAACATCTGCACTGGAATGGCCGCAGCAGGCGCGCTGTACAGTACTGTGTGTCAGCCTGACAAATTCCCATTAATCCCACCACTGTGCGGGGTTTTACCCACGCATAGACAACCCGCCTGTGCGACTCCACCAGCACGGCACTCCTGACCTCGTCCTTGTAACCCACAATGTAGACGAGATATCTGTGATGCTGAGAGAATGAAACGCTTCAGTTTTACATGAAAAAGGGGTATTCAGGCTTCTGGGCCCAGGAGTACAAATTATTAATCACTCCTCACAAGGAATCCGCAGATGGATGTTTAGTACTATTCACCACGACATAACTGCAAATCAATTAGTTCATTTTGTCCTACCCTGAGGCTGTCTGGCAGACAATAGCAATGTCTTGTGCAAACGTTTTTATAAAGAAGACACAGGGGGAAGGAACCACAAAGGCCATTGGTTCTAACGAGCAATTAGGAAAGTGTGCAAGGCTCGCTTTCTTTTTTTTCCTTCTTCCCCCTTTCTTTCTTCAATTCATTCCGAGACTCTAATTCTGAAAATGATGCTTTTCTTCCCCACTTCCTGTTTGTCAAATGAAGTGCTAATCAGCGGCTTACAGCTCTCTAGCCAGCAAGGGGAGGATGAGGTAAGAAGGAGTTGGGAAAAGTGGAGAGCCAGGGAACAATGTGGGGGAAACAATGCTCACTTATGCTCCTCTGGGCAATCAGGACTGCATGCAACTCCCAGGAAAAATAACCTGCCCTAAAACACTTGGTGGTGATGCTCAGCGGAAGGAAGCCCCTTGCTCCAGGGAGGGTGGTGAGTGCTGCCCAAGTGAGTCTGGTCCCCCACCAAATATGCCTGAAGTGCCTTCCCTTGCTCCCAGAAGGGAAAGCGAGAAACTCAAGTCCAGACTGGGGTGATCCCATCTGCCCTTTGGAGGGGATGGATACCCTTCCAGCGCTGACAGCAAGGCCAGGACTAGGACTTCCAACACAGACACCTTGTTGCATGTTTAAAATTAGGATCACTGAAGCTGGGCTTGGCCAAGCTACCTCCACCTGCAGCTTTACTTGGGAAGAACTCAGTGAGAAGGGCCCCAAAGTGTCTCCACTGAGGACAGGTCTTGCTCACATACTGCAAGCAGCCCCTGCCTCTTTATCAAAGACAAATGCAGAGCAAATAGAACACAACTCCTCGGATGTGGTTTCAAACTTTAGGATGATTGGACCCACCACAGAATTAAAGGTAGAATTTCTTCAGGAGAGATGACCCACCTGAAGTCTTTCCCAAGAGAGCAGCCTTTAGAATTCCTTTCCTTTTGCCTTTAAGGTCCCTCTCTGTCACAGTGCTTGCAAAGTGCTCCCAACAGCAGAGAGCAATCTTTGCCTCTGAGGACAAACCTCCCCAACTGCCTGTGCCCTTGTTTCTCTGCTCTCCTACATTTCATCTGCCTGCGCCCTGAATTTCAGGAATTGTGGGGGTCCGTGTAAGCTTACACCTAAACAAGGGGAGTGAACCTTGTATGGGACATTGTTGCAATATAGATCTCTGGAATAGCGGCGGGGCATTAGTGACAGACCCTGGGTGCCAGGGGCTGGCTGTGAAGGGGATGCAATCAGATATTCACAAGCACTGCATCATATAAAACTTGCATATTTACTTGTGTGCTGCAATCATATTTTTCTTCTTGCTTTCCATTGCTTTCCATTCATCTGGGAGATGAGTGGGATTTTTCTGTATACAACCAGCTAAGCCCGTGCAAATAGTATTTGCATGAAGTTTGAGCAATATATGCAGCCATCTGGAAAGTCTGTTTGAGTCCAATCCCCACTGGCATCACCTTGCTCCAGAGGTGTACGTGCTCTTCATGTGGCTGTCTAGTTAGTAGGTCTGGTTATTTGAGTTGTGCTTTCTGGACAGGCTTCTTAGTACTACCTCTGCTTTTTCTCCTTCTTTTTTTGCTTGCTACTCCTTGAACTTTGATGCTTGTCAAGTGGCTGCCTGGTGGCTTGTAGCAAATTTGAAGGAAACTTCAATGTCACTCCTCTTGCAGAAATGCCTCCTCTGCAAAATCTGCTACCTCTCATCAGTGAAAAGGCAGGTACCAAACTGTGCATCGGTGAGTCCAGGGCTCAGATGGCTGAAACAGATGAACTAGGTGGAATTTGCTCTTTTCATGTGATACCCTGTCAGTCTGTAAGGCTGTTTATTATTATTATTTCCTCAGGGGACATAATTTACAGCACCTGTCTTTTTGGCTCCTACTGTGTGAGTCACATTTCTTAAAACATTTATTCTTGTAATCTCTGTGTTGAATAAGGACATTCTATTTTGCCTTTTTACTAGAAGAAGAACTGTGAGAAAAGCTTCCAATAACTGTTATGAGTGCATCTGGGCAAAATTTTCTCTGCAAATATTTTGTTTGCCAAAAAAATGCGGTTTTGATCACTGAAGATATCTGTGCTCTTTAAATCTCTTGGAGTAGAGGTGAATAATGTTTTGAGCCAAAAAGAAAAAAACCCAAAACCAAAATAAGGAACATTTCTGAGAAGAGTTTGACCTTCATTAAAATTGGAGATAGTTTTGAAAGGGTCAGCTAACCTTATTAAAAAAAAAAAAGGGGGGGGAACAGACAGACAGTGTTAGGAGTTTTATCACCTTTGAGCTAAGTTATTAGGAGTACCTGGTGCCAGAAGGAATGGTCGTGTTTGCCTGTACTTGCTAAATCTTGTTGCTTCCCTTGCCTGATGCCAGTGTGCATTTGACCCCAGTGTACACACTAACCCCCAAAAATACTAATGCTACCAAAGCCTCACCACCAGTAGATGGTTTGGGGCAGGTGGGACCAAGCAGTGAGGGTTAGACAGGAGTAAAGCCAACCCTCTTGGTGGCACCTTGTAGCTCAAGATACCGTTGCCTCCTCTGGCAAAATTTTTCATTTTTACATATCTGAAGACTGTAAAAATCTGTAAGAAAAAAACCTCACCTGAATCACTTTTGAAATGCTTCATTAGTGAACCTGTAGACCTGTAGAACCTCCAATTCTCTGTCCCCTGTCTCATGAGTACTCTGAAATATTTCAGCATTTTCTTCAAAGTAGCCAGATGACCTATGGCACAGCAAGATCTTAAACAATGAACTTCTAAATCTTGGATTGGCCCCCAAACTACTGATCATGGCTAGTTTAGCAGAGTGCTTGGGACTCTGGGCCTCACAGGTCTGGGAATTACAGAAGAACAGTGTTCTTGAGCATCCCAGGAAGCCAGCCTGACAGGGTTCAGCAGGGATGTCTGAGGCAGGGGTATCTCTGGTCACAGCTAGACTTGCTCAGCCCTTCCCCAAACTGAGAATTGTTGTGGGGTTGAGCATAGAAAAGTAATTTTGTCATGTGGGGAACTTCAGAGGTCTTGATTTTCATCCCGCATCTGGATTAAAAAAAGACTTAGGTATAAAAGTTGAATGAATCCAATTTCCCTCTCAGCTCAAATAAACAAATTACACCCAAAGAAGGAAGGGAAACACAACAAGAAAAAGGAAAAGACATAGAAAAAGAATGGGGAAATCAAATAAATGAGGCTTTCTCTGATCCCCAATAACCATGATCCAGGTCCATCCAGGAATCCTTCTCCATCCAATGATCCTTCTTGGAGAATTGTTCCAGAGACCACATCTATTTGGCAGGACCAGAACTGGGTCTCCCTGGGGGAGTGTACATGGTCTCTCCTTTCCTTTGGAAGGAGTCCATGGCATCCCTACATCCTTGAGGTTCCACATCTCTGTGGATGTCTACGAGACTTCCTGTCCTCCTGGATGTGGCCAAAGGCTGAGGCTTGTTCTCTCCCCTGTGGGAGAAGGAGGCAGGTAGATGTGAAGGAGCTCTGCTAGCATCAGTGGGAATGGCCACCACCCCTTTTACCACCTCTGGCACTCCTGCACCTCCCGCTTGCCTGCAGCAACCTGCTCCCTCTCTGGCCAGGCTTGCTTCTCCGGGAGTCTCCCAGTTGGCAAATGGCTGGCGTTCAGGCACAGTCAGTATTAGCTAATCAGCACGTTTAATACATTAGCATGCACAAATTTATCTGCATCCACTGAGCTTTGTAAGCTGTGACTCTTGCAGCTTGGGCTGGAAAATTAGTTTCCCAGCTGCGGAGGGTTGCTGTTCATTTATTTACAGTCCTTGGAGACCTCGCTGAATGCAATGGCACAAAACAAAATGAGGCCTCTAATCCAAAAGCCAGGAAGCTTAAGCACCTGTAGAAACAGTTTTGCATTCCAAGGGGCAAATTATCTCTAATCTTGTTAAATGACTGCACTGTGAAACAATCGCAAAATGCTTTTCTTCGATGGCCCATAACCAAACACGAGGGGTCCATTACTGCTCTGTGTGAGGGAGAGCCAGTAATCCTGCAGGAGGACACAGCTGATTGCTGAACAAGGCCTGCACTCAAAAATAAAGAAGAAATGAAATAAAGCTAGAACTGTTTGAGAACGGATGCTTCCAATTTTCTAAATTACAATAGCAACTTGTTGCCAAGCAATTACAGTGTTTCATCTGTTTTTTCCCGCTTTGCCCCCCACCTCATTTGTTTTTCTTCAGCAGATGCTGTTTCTGAACTTTGTCGTTCATGCCCCTTTCCCCACCCCCTGTAATTTACAATTGATAATGAGTCACCATCCAGACACTGCTACCAAAAAAAAAAAAAAAAGGAAAAGTGAGATGCCTCTATGCCTGTTCCCACTGACCCTGCAGAAACACCTTTGCTGATCATTTTAAATTGCTGCTTTTTAAAGCAAGCTGCTTGGAGCTTTTTTCCTCACTGTACAGGACAGATGCTGCACGTAACTTTGACAAACTACCAGTAAGTATTCGTTGCACCAATAAAAAAGAGAACAAAAAAAATAGTAATTTTGCTCTATGAAACGCCAATGGTAATTAAAGCCTGCAAATCTACAAATTAAAGTAAGTGTTTAATTCAAGCAGGGCTTGCAGGAGCACTGGAGCGAGGCTCTCTGTGGGTATGCTGCTTTCTGTGGGGATGGATGTGGTTTTTGTGATGGGGAAGGCAGCATGGACAGCTCATTACTGCTGGAGAAAATTCAGACCTGGAGAGAGTGCAATGGCATGTACCCAGGCCTGGATGGGGAGAATGGCACTGGGAATGCCCTGCCAGGGTGCACCCAAGCCCAGCATGCCGCCAGCAGGGGCCCAGCCAGTACAAGCTCAGCTATGGCTTAGCACTAGAATCAGAAAATCTTATTTTCAGAAACCGGTTTTCCCTCAATGAAACAGACCCATTGACTACCTGGTGTGGTAAAGATAGGGGACAGGGACCCACCTGGGGTTGGCAGTGGGAAAATTATGGGCTGCAGGTCTCCCTCTTGACTTTCATACCTAACTGGGTAGATGGCAAGCCTTGGGAATGGCACCATCTTCCACTTTCCTGGACTCATCAGCATCCTTTTAGGGGAGTGTCCACACCTTGGGAACATTCAGGAAGTCATTCTATGACTCACTGTTTCCCTGGAGAAAAGGTACCCCAGGTCAGCAGTACCTCATTTCTGGACAAGGTCACACTGCCTGGAAAAATAAAACAGTGGTGATCACTCCCCACTAAAGCTGCATTGGAAAGTTATTCCTTTTCAAACAACCCATCCTTTCTCCCCTGTCCCCACACTGAGCACCATCTCAGAACTCACATTAGTGGTACAAATGTCACCTTGGGCAGGGTGCACAGGGAGTTCTGCATGTGCAGGTAGACGTGACTTCTACAGCTCTTCAGCTCCACCTGCTCGTACAAACTGAAGATCTGCTCCTTTTTCCAGCTGCTAAAATATCTAAACTCAAGGACAGGTTTCTCTTGCTTTTGAGTCATTGGTTTTCCAGTGCTCCTGCAGTGCTGGAACACTGGGAGTAGTTTCTGAGGAGAAATGAGGAGATAAATGGGGCCAATGGTGTTCATGTCTCTTGGAACTGGCTCTCCTCAGCTGGTGGAAATTAAATCAATGAAGCTACATCAACTGGGGGTTGAATCCAAGAGCAACCAGGCTTCACACACTGCAAACTATTTACCTCCAAATTAATGATGAGTGGGTTACATGGAGGGGACCAGGCCTTCTTGGCCAGTTGGTGAATGTCAGAGATACCAACAAGGTGAGGGCATGAAGCAGGGAAGCTGGACAGAGCAGGGTACAAGGAAAAGAAGTGATAACCTCCAGCACATCTGTTACACACATCTTTACCTCACTGTTTTTCAAACAGGCTGAATTTGCACATACCCACCCCACACAGTGACGGTGTTTTAAGCCCATCCTTGCTTTAAATGGAATATTGAGGTAAGTTTCAAGCCTGTACAACCCCACAGCCTCCAGTTAGCTCTTGGATACCTTATCTTCAGCTCTGGGACTCTGCTTTTATGCAAGATTGAGATTTTTATGCAGAATTCAAGAATGGAATAAATCATCTTTACAGGCATATCTGGGGCAGGAAATGGTCTGCTACATCCAGACTTCTGCCCCTCCACAGCCTCCCATAGCCTTCAGACTGGCCCTATCTCTACTTCTGCTTTTTCCTCTGCTTTTTTGTCTCTTTTCATGTTATTCTCCATTTTCTTAAAGGACCTGAGAGCTAATAGATCACTTCAAAATGAATGCAATTGCTTCCCAGCAATGAGATGCTGTGTTTCCTCTAAACCGAATCTATGCACTGTTCCACTAGATAAACAGCACCAAATGTCATTTGAGAATCACATCCTGCTTTCATTCTTTCCCCTCCTCACATTCGAGGCTCTAGCTTTGTGTGAGAGTGATTCACTTTCCCACTGAATGCAGAGTGAAAGCCCATTTTCAGCACTCTCCCAACACCCATGCACAACCAGCTATTCATTTCCAATGATCATTTGTATTTCTTTTGGAAGACCTTAAACACCACAGGGAATAAAAGGAAAACCATTCAAGTGAAAATAAGATCGGCCAAGACAATACACTGCCCTGCTGTCAGTGCTTAGCTGAAGATGAATACATATTAGCACCTTTTTTGCCTGGTTTTGTAACATAGTTGGGATTTATGTGTGCAGTGTGTATTTGCTCATTTTCCTAAATAACTGTTCAGTTACATAGTCACTTTCAGCTAAGTTTTCAAGGATCTCAGGGATATTAAGCACCCACAAGTTTTTGACAAACAGATGCTCAAGGAGAAGAAAGAGGCAGCATCGACAGAAGATGCAGCATGAGTAGAGCCCTTATTAAACACTGCAGAAACTCTGCACAGTAGCTCAGCCTGCAGATACCAAATCCAAACCCCAGGGTCGGGCTGCCTAGAGACCAGATCTCCACTGTTCAGAGTAAACTTTTCTCATAATACCATACTGTGGCTCCAGCCTGAGGTGTGTGGAGCACATTACTTTGCTGCTCAAGAGACATGGATGAAACCAGAATTTAATTCCAAAAGCCACAGTGTGATCACTGGTTCCCTCAATGACCAGAAGGAGGAAATTACTTTGGCCAGTTAACTCCCATGTTGCCAGAAGTGTTCAGAGGAGAGTGGGAACTACAACATGGATTTAGAAGCTAAAGCAAGTGCCCGAAGGATGTGAGGGGTAATCAAGGATAATTATGCGCACTTAGGAGAGACATACAAAGTAAGTCTTGGATGAGCCTTTCAGCCTTTGGAAAGGGTAGGTAAAGTTGTTACGTGGAGGTCAGCAAGTGCCTCAAATATTCATCAAGAAGGATGATTTTGAGACAGCTGATTATGGGGAATTAGTAAGGGAAAGGATATTTGGTGGATTGCTCTCACCTCGGTAGAGAGTGGCATTGAAAGATTAAAATTAGCAGGTATGAAGACCTCATGAGAAATGAGGGAGTGAGTTTGGGAGATATCAATGAAATTCTTGCACAGAGGAAGAGGAGATTCAGTGCATAATGGAAAAATGGTATGTGCTGGGATGTGGGACAGTAAAATGGATTTTGTGGAAAGGAAAAATTATTGCTGCAAGAAATACTCAAATAGACAATTTGATAATAAAAAGATTTTGTCTGATGCAGGTGGAAAAATTATATTGGCCAGTAAAAGCATTGAAATACTTTTCTATTGATTAAAGAGGCTTTAGCAATAAAATGGAAGGATTTAACTACGAAAGCAGGATGTAACACTGGATGTTATAAGGGTAATAGCAGTATCTTGGAATGGCATTGGTTTTGGAATGCAGGTAATGAGGGATAGAAGAAGAGGAAGGAACAAAGAGAGAAGGAGAGGAGAGGAAGAAACAAAGACTAGAGAGAGAAGTAATGCTGTACAGTGATGGTAGGAGAGACTGACAGGACACAAGAACTGCAGGGGCAGAGCAAAACACATTTGGGTCCAAGTGATATAGGGTAGGATGGCTAAAGACATTGAGACTGAACTCATTCCAGGAATTTCTTATAGGTTCCCTGGCTGGACTGTAAGCTAAGCTTACTTTCCTATATGAAGGGAGAGAGAGAGGGGGGAAGAGTGAGAGAGAGAGATTGAGATCAATATGTATACAAGGGAGAATTGTATCATTATGGAAGCTTGAATTCTGCACATATGCACTGGAAAATAAATGCTATCAAGAAAGGCCCATACAGCCCTGCATGTGGGCTGACTCATGCAACCACTCAGTCATGCAACAAATACAAGATGATGACATTTTAGGTTTGACTTCGTAGATGGTGAGATCTCTTGAGAACATAATGACTTTGGATCTGTGGTCATGAGATGAATCCATCTAAATATATTGAAAGTGTTAAAAGAGGGATCTGCAACTGAGGTCCAAAGGGGCAAATTTATTGAAGAGCTCTAGGACTATTGTGTGTAGGATACTCTACAAGCAAGGGTGAAAACACCTCTTTGCTCTTGTATCTTGCTCGGGAGAGGGACCAATATTGCAGAGGAAGGCTCCAGACTGAATCAAGTGCAAGATCCGCTTCAAACAGGACATTTGGACTGGGCAGAAAAAAAGGTTACAAGGGCTAAAAACCATATCTGACCAGCAAAACAAGCCACATCTTAGAGGTCAGAAAGCATAGAGAGCTTGTGAGAATTGCCAACTGTCAAGCTGAGCTGAACCTTGCAAAGGAAATTAAAATCAAAACCAGAAGGGTTTTCAGCTGGAGGAGGAATAGGAGAGAAAGAACATGGAGATCAAAAATATGGCACCAAAACTGGATAAATGCTTTGCCTTGAGGCGCAGCTTTGTGAGATAGGGTGAGATGGCTTAAAGGATAACTCGTCTCTGCCAGCAAGCAGAGGCTTTGCTGTGTTTTCCCATCTCCCCACCACGGTGACGAATATCTTGCGCCAGCTCCTTAACCCATTAGTAAACCACCCCAGAAAAGCATGTGGATAGAGTTTTTCTGCTCTTTTAGCAAGTTGAATCAGCTCAGAAAACTGATCCACAAGTACCCAGGTTGGTGCCAGGAATGAGCGAGGCCATGGGGAGGTGAAGAAGGAGAGAGGCAGGTCCTTCCCCTTGCAGCCTCTGTAGTGTTAGACTGGCTCAGCTGGCTGTGACAGCACCACTTTCCTTTTGGTTATGGATGTGGGTGAATTCTCAAATGAAAGGAAATGAGGATGAGGCTGTAAGAATGGGAATGACCACATAGGAGGAGGAATGGAGACTTGGGGACAGATAGACTCTATCCCCAAATTCTGGAAGGAGAAGGATGTGAATTGGCTAGCTCATTAGCAATGGTGCATTCATTCAGTCATGGGTAGTTCATGTAACTGGTAAATAGGATCTGGGCCCCATGGCTAAATAAGAAAAGCAGGAAGAGAATGAGATATTTTGGGCAACTACAGAGCCATTAATTTGACCTCAAAGTTATACAAGATTGTATAATAATTTTTTGAAGGAAAAAAACCTGACAAAATGGAAATTAATAGAAAATGGGATAAAAGGCAACCAGTTTGTAGCAAGTATATTGTATCCTTTTCACCTACTATGTGAGCTGATCCTCTTTATTAAGTCCTAACACAGAAGCCAGGAATTGGCTCGTTTTCTTCCGTCAGGATTGTTTTATTCGTTGGCCTTTCACCAAAAATAAAAAAAAAAATCCTATTTCAATAGCCTTGGGAAATGGATGTTCAGCAACATTCACTGTAGCTAACTGGGTTTCTAAAGGCCTTACAAGCAGTGGGTACAACAAAGTGATATATCTTTGTGGTACGGTGCTGTTCATGGGTGCTGTCAGTACACCCTGCTCTTGCAGAGCAAAAATCCCATCCCATCTCTGCTGTGGCTTTCAAAACTTCCTTCAAAATAGAGCAGAGCCCTCCAAACAACATCTGTAATTATGTGTTCTTCCCCGGGCTCCCCTCAGTTCTTTATTACTATTTTTGAAGGATTTTGCTCAGGAAGGTCTTTATACTCTGCAGGCACTGCTGAATTGGAATGGGAAGCAGGGTTTCTTCTCATTGTAAGGTAGGCAAGGCTGCCTTCCAGTTTCCCAGCTGCAGAGATTTATAGCCACTACCAGATTCACTAGGTGGCCAAGGTTTTATAACCCAATCGAACAGAATAAAACCATTTGGACTGAAGGCAATTTGATGCAGGACTCAATGACTTTCAGGAACTTGATGTATTACTGTGATCATGCAAGTACAAATTATATATATATATATGTATATATTTGACAAATCACTTTCAAAAACAGTTTAATTATTTGGAATGATTAATCAGGGTTGACAGGCCTGAAAAGCATCTCTGGGAATGAATCAGAAAACCTTGAAGTGTATGGAAGATTTTCAATCTGTGTTAAACCCTGTTCTAAAGAAAGGGGTTTGGTATCCTTCCCAAGGCTTCAAACTCCCTTGAATACCAATTCCCTTGGAGCATCTCCTGGGTTAGGCTCATACTGGCCTGTCTAAGGCTCTGTACAGCAAAGTGAAAGTGGCATATCAAAACAGACATCTACCTTCGACACCTTTGGCCAAACGTTAGGGAGACCAATGTCTTCAGGACTGCTGGCTATCCCAGCAGCACTCACAAGACTTGAACTTCCAGGGATTTCCCAGAATTTTTTTCTTGCTACTGCTCCATCTCCCTGACATTTTTTGATGGACTTTTTGGAAATAATGGACTTTAGGCTCTGATCCCCCTGTATTTCAGAAGCCCAGGTGTCTCACTGTATTAAATACTTAAGGTTGGAATTCCCTCGTGAATCAGACTCCAAGGAAGGCTTGCAGAGTGCTCTCAGTGCAATCAAAAGTATGATGCATTCATGAATTAAAAATGAACTAGAGAGACTTTTCTGAGTTAAGTTTAAGCAATCTGGGCTCAAGCACATTTCTAGGGTCTGCTTTCCAGGCAGTTTTACCATGGGAATGGGTACCAGTCCTGCTGCCATAGGATCTTAGGATGGACATTTCCAGGGTGTGTTATGAGCTTCTGTGCCATCAAACTGTTCTGAGCGCTGTCTCTGCATTGGAAGGAGGAAAATACATGTCCTTTTGCTACAGGAATGGAGATATTTGGAGTGGCTGTGAATGTTCGTTTTAGTGGTATAAACTCTGAGTCCCCAACAAGTTTGCTACTGCAAAGTCATTTGGTAAGAGGGGGAAGAAATGAGTCTGGTGTCTGAGAGCAGTCAAATAGAAATGAAATTTGGGGATTAAAAGCTATGAATGACAAGGAAATATCTCAACAGGAACCTTATTTCCAAGACTGGGATGTCTTTCAGTATAAAAACTGCTGCTAATGAATTCTCTCCATACAACCAAGCATCTTGGCTGCTCCCACCCAGGCTCCTGCAGCTCACGCTTCCCCGCAGTTTTCCTTTGCTTTATTGCTTTCAGATGCTGCTTGTTATGAGCTCCTCTGGTAGCTGTGTCATTGCCACCAGCACGGGGGAATGTGGCTCTGTCTGAGTGGGCTGCAAGGCGTCAGCCCAGCCTCTCCGGGGGCCGTCTGACACTGCGGCAGAGCTGCCTGGCTGCAGCCACATAATCAAAACCCATCGGTGCTGCTCAGCAAGAGCAAGCCCCGACAGCTCTGGCTGAACCAGGACACACGCAGGCATCAGGAGGGGAGGCTACTAATGAAGGAACTGGTGGGACTGACACCTACCAGGAGAGTCCTTGCTGTTGCCCACACAGCTCCTGTTGGGCCTTTTAGATCCATCCCTTTGATTTAGTGGTCCAAGTTAGCTAAAACTCTGCATATCTTTTCCTTCTGGTTTGAAACACTCCTCCACATTCATTCTACTCTTGCCCACAATCCTCAGATATCTTTCCAGGGAAAACAATCCTGGATTTATTTACAGCACATCATTATTTATTTTAGGAACCCTTTTGGGGAGAAGGCAAAGCGAGATCTGAGCTCTCCAATGAGGACCTCAGAATGAGTTCTGTGCTTTCAAGGTAGGGGAATTTTACTTGAAGGGTTTAAAGGGGAAGAAGAATGTGAACCCAGGTCGGGAGCCTGTTTTTCTCAATGCTTTCCAGGTAATGTGTTTTTATAGTGCAAAATGCAGGAACACCCCAAAAGGAAGTGCAAGCGAGCTCCTTATTAATGTTCCTGCTTTGAAAGCAAACCCAGGCAAATACTTATTTATTTGTTTGTTTATTTTGTTCTCCAGAATTGACTTAGGTTGTTTATTTTATTTTCAAATCCCCCTACACATGCACGTGCACTCCAGCTCTTTGTCTACCTTAGCTGAAAAGTGCCAATGAATTAAAATGAGGCATTTTGATGCCCCACAAGATCCCATGGGAAGAGTTTCCTACTGAGCAATTTAAGGCTTAAGTAGAGTGAAATAAGGAAGGAGAGCAGAAAAAGTTTGCTACCTGTTTCTGTTTCTTCCTCCCCACTTTTTTTCATTTGCAGTTATCTATAGACAAAATTCAGTGGGTGACTCTCCCTGTCCCCAGATAGCTTTTAAAGTGGCAGAACCATGGAGGCAAATGCAGGTGCTGGTGAAAACTAATACTTGAAAGTTCAATAGAAGCCACATCACTTGGTTTTCAGTATTTCTTCTCCTTTCCCCCTACAAAGTATTTCCATGTTCTTCATCACAGCAGTGTTTAGAAGCCTCAGCTGTGCTACAAGCTGGTGATTTCAGCCAAGGCTTTTCAATGCGAGCTGCTCTAAAAGGACCTGTGAAAATGTAAGTCTATGGTCAGGCGACACAAGTCTTTGGCACTGGAGTCTGCACCTCTGTAAGAAAAAGCCTGACTACTTGAGTACCTCTGTAGCAAGGTGTGACCTCACAAGGTCATCTGCACTAAAACTAGGGAGAGACCCTGGCATTGGCATCCCCTAGCTATACTGCATTTGTGATATTTGCAATTTCTGATCTTCTCTAAGGGGCCATTCCTGTCCTGAGGAATTTTACCTTGTCAACCTGAGAGCATCAAACACAAAGTGGTTTCTGGATGCACCCTCTCAATTCCCACTGCAATAAGTTTATTGTTTGTGACAGGAGGGTTAAGGCTAAACAAGCAGCCTGATTGATTTCTGCCCAAGAGAGGGCTGAGTTTCAAGAATGCTGTTCACACAAAGGGCTGATTCTGATCTACCATCAGGGTAATTTTCATTTATACCAATATAAGACAGATCCAAATGAGGCCTTTGGCTTGCAAAGTATTTTAGGGCTCTTTGGGGAGAGGCAGCTTTGTAAAAACACAGATTACAAAGAGAACTTTCATGGTTCTTGATGCAAAAGAAAAGCATGGGAAGATGTGCCTTTGATGTTGATCCTCTGAATTGTCTAACACTGCCAGTAAGGTACAGACTGGACCTTCCCTACCAACATTTCAGCATGCTCTGGCTAGACCTAAATTGTTGACAGTCATGGGGCTCCTTTTGGGCTGGTGGATGTGCCCAAAATTTGGATCAACAGGGATGCTGGTTCAGTCTTGGTTTTGGTGGTGTAATTTCAGTCCGTATCTCCCAATTTCGTTTTGTCTGTGAATGACTCGAGATGTAGTTTAGAGTAAGTGTTGTTTTTAGCCACTTAGCTGAGCTAACCCCTATGGTGACTGAGCTTCCCAGTGTACAAAAAACTTTATAAAGAAGATGAATAGAAGAGCAGGAGTGGGAAAAAAAAAAGGTTACCTCTTTCTCCCAATCCACTGGCCACTGGACTTCATACACATGAAGGTAGTCACTGTATCCTGTGCAGCCATTCTGGAGTGAGTTTTTCTGGACTGATTTTGTTTTGTTTTGTTTTTTAACTCATTGCTAAAAAGATCTTAGTCCCTGTCCTGCCTGCTAACCAACATACTCTATCAAAGGTGAAAGGGAGCTTTGAATTTCCCTGTGGTTTTGTGGGAGAAAACCTCTAGGAGAGCAATAACAGAATTTTCAAGATTATGAATATGAGTTGAGGATGCATGATGCTTTTGGAAAAACCAGACTGAAACCTGAAAATTTATGAGAACTTTCAAGTGGACAAAACCCCAGGAAGATTTATGACTTTTAAAGGCATAATCCCACATCACTCCACTTCCACAAGGTAACTAGACTTATTAATACTTGTCTCAGAATTGTTGTGGAATATGTAGCAACAGAAGCCTTTAAGAAATTATTTGATGAAAAGATATTAGGCCAATTTTACATAGGATTGATCTTTTCCTGGCGATGGACTATATGAGCTCATGAATTCCCTTACAAACACAGTTGCAGAAATCCTATCATATCCAAAGTGTTAAAGTCTATCTAAAATATGTATTTTTAAAGTAAAAAGGCAGAATCCAGAAACTGCTGAAGTTAACAGACAAATAGTTCATAGTTCATAGTAATGAACATAGGAAATCACCTTAAGAAAATTGCAATCACAGGGCCAGAACTACAGTGAACAGAAATTGATATATCTCCCTCCACTTCAATGAAGTGCATTTTTATCAGAATCTGATTTATTTTCTGTTTCTAGCCTGACTGAAGAGCCTGTTAATCAGCATCTCTGTCATGCAAAAGCCATTTATTTAACACTGTTCTCTTGGAATGAGAATGGAGAACAGAAGACTCTAAAATTAGAGAGGAAAGCTTAATTCCATATTTAATAAAGGTCCCAATCTAGCATAGTCTTCTTGATTTTAATAACAAATCTAACAACCACAGACTAAGCCTAAATTGCCAGGTTCTGATACTTTCATTAAAGAGACATTACTCCACAGACTCCCTGTGGAATCTGTGGGGACGCCTGGAGAAATGCAAGGCATGACCCAGTGGAAGTACAGCATCAAGATTTTGTCTCTTTAAAAATGTCTTTAGAGTCACTTTTCTAATGCATCCCTTTAGAAATTGGCTATATTCTTCCCAGAAACATAGTACTCTCTTCCCATGGAAACTGCAGTAACCAATAATGTTGATTTTGCATTTTTCTCTCTATTCCAGCCTATCAGGAGGCACTTAAAAGATTTCTGAATGCTTCAGAATTAAATTACAGATAAGAGCAACAAAATCACAGAACTGAGCAATCCAGCACTTAATGCAGTTTCTATATGGAGTCACAGGAGGCTGCAACCAGAAGTAAAAGAGCAAAGAGGATCTGCTTCTCTTCATGGGTGCAAACCAGGACCACCACTGGGCTCTGAAGAAGTATCCCTGGAAATCCTGGAAACAAGCAGGGCCCTTATTTTCAAAGCTTAATCCAAAGGTAGCTGAAAATTTGTGGAGCATCATCCTTTATTCCCTCTGGGCTAACAGATAAATTGTAGCTTTAGGTTGCACGTTCTTTCCAGGCAAATTCTGTGCAATTTTACACCATTATTTTCAGTCCATTATGGTCAATGGTCCTTCTGATTCCTCTCTGAGCAATGCTTCAGTTGTCACTGGGGCCTGATGCCATCAGGACAGCTTGCTGTACTGAGAGATCTTCAAGTGAAAATAAAACTGTCAAGCTCATCTGGTCTTGTCTAATGGATATAAATGAATCCAGCAATGCATGCCAAGCTTTTCATGAACTGTGTGGTGTTATAAAAAACATGCTGCTGATGAGGTTAGAAACTGCCTTGTGGTTTAGGATATATGTGCTGTACTGGAATGTTGGAAATAGCAAGATCTGTTAGTTTTAGGCACTTTAATAAGAATGTCTATGTTTATGAATTGGCTTAATTTGACTTCTTTACAAGCAATATCAGTTCTCCCTGTCTTGAATCGTCCTTTTTTTGGTGGTTTAGACACCACTACTCTTACTGGCTCCTGGCTGACTGCATACTTGACAAAGTTTGTCATGAGGTCACGATTTTCTGGCATCATGAAAGAGGTGGCTATGAAGTAACTGCACAGAGACCTTGCTGCCATCTCAGAACATGTGTTCCAGCTTTCTTGTGTTTCTTCCAAATAAATACAATGTGAAACTACCTAATAAAGACACCTAAGCAAGTGGAACAATGAAGAATCCAAAATGTGGAATCATCCTACACTGAAAATGGTTCTTTGTCTGGGTCTCACCTTCAGCCTGTCTTTGCTTTGCTTCCCATCTGTATAATTATGTTAGCAGTTAAGTTGTCCAGCAACAGGTTTATTTTCCTGGGTTAGGTGAAGCTGAGGTCCCCCTGCTCTGAAGAGGTAGAAGGTGGACTGAGAGATGGAAAGGCCAGGAAAGCTGCTCAGACTTGTGAAGTTTCAAAGAGCTCATGGGTGCAGAGGGGAGCAGGCTCTTGTTTGCCCAGTCAGAGGTTCTCCACCACAGACCTGCAGTCATTCTGGTTATATTCATGCCTGGACATTGATGTGGTGTACATTGCCTTGTCTCCTCCATCTCCCAGGCTTTTTGCAGTACTGTTTGTCTTGGGTTTTAGGACTGGGACAGTGCTTTCATGCTGGTTTGTGAAGTGCTAAGAGTTCTGAATGAGGTTGGATCTCTAGGACTCTTCAAACTTATCAAGCCAAATCAGGTCTTTGGTAACATCATTGTTGCCTGACATTAAAAAAACCAAAATAAACCAAAACCCCAAGTCCACCCTATGCTTTCTTTTGCATGGATACAAATTATCAGACATGAAACATCCATATTTGAGAAGTTTATGTTTGGTCCTCAAATTTCAAAACAGGTCCATTCTTGCCAGAACCTCAGGTCCTTGTAATAAGTCAGTTACAGACCTAGATCTCATTCTTTGCTTCATGTCTGTGCTGAATGGTGTGGAATTACATATTTTCTACCAGCTTAGTTCAGGAAGCTCCAGGGAGCTGGAAATGAGTAGTGCCAAATCACTTGAATTTGCTAATACCTTTCGACTCTGTTAGAGCTTGTTTCTACACCTACATGTGTTTAAGCTGTGCTGATGACATATATGTATATCTTTACATCCTGAACCACCTGCTTGTGCAATGAAAGAGGTGTGTACAGGGACAAAGGCTTGTTCTGCCTTTACAAGGGTGTAGGGTTTGGCTCCTGCCAGTCCTTCCTCTGTGGTTGAAGGGTTACAAATCCAGAGGCTGGAAAGAACTTTTGTAAAGGACAAGAGCCCAGTCACTGGTTACTTCAGTGAGCAGAGGAGTTATACAGATGGATGTTGTAGCTATGATGGTCTCAGTATACAAGAAAACCATGATTTATAGAAAGAGATAATATTTTTATTAGTCCAAATGATTAAGAGACTTGGAAAAGAGCTGGCAAGTTTTCAAGCATGTGAGACCTGAAGAGAAATGCTGAGACATAGCCTATGAATGAAATTAAAGGTTGAAGGCATTTATCTTTTATTTGTTTCTTGGTTACAGTTTCTTAGTATTTGTAACTCTGACACTAACTGGAGTTTATAAATGAGGTGAAAGTTCTCTTTTTACTGTCCTCCCCTGAATGGAGGGCATTTGTCTCTATGGAGAGGTTTTTCATTTCTCCAGTTTGTCCCTACTAAGTGTCCAGTTGTCTCCACTAGAACGTTTTTGCATAGGCTGCTGTCTGTAACATACTGACACCATGGGAGAGGGTCAAGGCTGCCATGGAACCCAGCCACAATCTTCTTTGTGACTTTGGACACTCTCCAGGTTACCCCCTCTGGAGGATGTTCATGGTACATGCTCTCCTCTAAATTTGGGTGGCCAAGTGAATAGGCTGAGCTCCTTAGACTCCATCTATAGCCACTGGAGAGGGAAGTCTTCCAAAGAGTGTTATAGATCATCTGGTTTAGGCTACACCCGTAAAGGAAGCTCTGGAGGAGCAAATAACTCTCTACCTCTTTTGGAGAGCTTTAGGAAAACCAGCCCCAGCTGCACCCCACCAAACTTTGGTCTCCTACATGAGGTACCCATGTCCCCCTTTCCTCTAAACACTGACCCTTCTGTGTGTCTATAAGCTAGAGAAGACGACTGTGCCGCCACCATGTGCACCTTGGTTCACAGGTGTGAATTTAGAAGGATCAACTTTAAAGTTTGATCACTAAAGCAGATAAGTTGAATCCTCCCCTCTGTTTTAGAGATGCTACAGGGACATTACAGTGTGTATTGCGCTCCTTAGGGGCAGGAAGAGGCTGTGGGTACATGCTGGCACGTTGCTGTGCAGGGTGGACATCTGCTCTGGGTGTCCCAGAGAAGACATTACCTCCATCAGCTCAGCTGGAGCTCATTTCAAAGTTATGACTGCTCAGCAAGTCACTATATTTTCTGGCTGCCCATCATCTGATGCTGGAAAATGCTATTCAATCCTTTCAGCAAGTCCAATGAATGTTCTACTTGGTGATAATTTTAGTTTCCAGCTTCCACAGAGTGGAATGGTGAAATGTTACCATAAAATAGAGATTTCAGATAACTTGCTGAGAGTTTCAAATGCCACTTTTGTGCTAAAGTAGGTAGATTTTAAGTTTGCTCAGTAAATGAGTTGTCTGCAGGTTGCCAAGGACACCCCAGTCTTATCTTTATGCAACCAAAGAGATGACAATCACCACCATGGCAGCTCCTGTGAGACAGATAACCAACAAAAAGTGATCAGCTGCATGAATAACACACTTCACCATACATCAGCAACTGGAGATAAACTGCTATGTCCATCCTCCATTCATGTTGGAGGTGCAACTCCCATTAAGTTGGACTTCTGTGCAGAAGCAGGCTCATGTGCCCCATCAAACAATAAATATATAAATTGTCAAATACTGGTCTGGTTCCTACTAGAGCTTCAAATGGATTAAAAGCATTGCCTCTGTCTGATGATGCTGTCACAGCTCCTGTAGTGTATTATGAATCACTATTAATAGTGCTATTTATATATATTTATATTATATATATATCATATAACAAGATGTTTATATGTCTCATCTATTTCAGAATAAGCCTTTTAATGAAGGACATGCTTCCATTTCTAGAAAGCATGTCACACATCTCGAGCATAGCTGCAATTTAAATCATTAACAAGAATATTAGTAAATAGTAGCATAGAACTAAATGCATCTCGAAAGATGTGGAGCTGATACAATGAGGTAACAAAATATGATTAATTTAAAAAAATTAAATATAACTAATTTAATCCTTATAATAAATGTACGCACCTAAAATCTCTTCTCTCCAAAACTCAGCACCTGGTTTAAATTACCAGCTGAAGAAAGTCCCTAACAGTTGCTGGAGGAGAGTGTCAGCCTGTGCTTTTTCATCATTCAGTTTAAAGAGTGAAGGGACAAGCCATGGGCACCATTGTAACCCCCCATCAAAACTCATAAGAACTGTGTCCCTGAGGGGTCCCATCTGAGTCACCACGTCCCCCTTTTTGCCACTGCAGGTGACCTTGCAATACACAGCAGGTCCATCAGGTCCATACTAATATACCCCAAAAAAATGCCAGAGCTTCAGTGTTGGGTTTCCTCCAGTCTCTGGAGCAATGACATGCCACAGGGGAACAAGAGAGATGTGTTGAGCTCTGGCAGTGTCAGGGAATTCCCTAAATAAAAACTCACAGATGAGGCTGGGAAGGGGACAATCCTCCACTCTGCAGAGGAAGAGAAGCAATTGCTCCCAGACACAGCACCTGGCAGTGAGTTTAACCAGGTGCATATGATCCTCAGGCTTGGCTTGGTACGGCTTGACACTTTCAGGCAATCTATATGTCCCATCTCCAGCTGCAACCAAGCTTTTACTCTTCAGAGGAAGGTGAAAGAAAGACAAAAAGGGCAGCCTAAAAGCCTAGTAAGGTCTCAATGGGGGAACACTGAAATTCTTCTTATTAAATTATTACATAGCTTTAATAAATGGACTTTGTTTGTAATATTTTGCTTCATTTCCTGAGGAAATGAGTATTATGCAGCTGTGCTCTGGCTGTTTGTTTGTCTGTCAGGCTTACCCCCATTCAATAATAATTGAGACTGTTGGCTGGTTCCAGTGCAGTATGAAGGAAGGGAAAAGGCATCACAGTGTTATGTTTTAAAATATTTAGGAAAATTAGCAGTGGGCTACAGGACAGAGACTAAGCTAGTGGAAAAGGTCACAATATGAGTTCAGCACAGTTATTCTACATGAGAGAATCCACATGGAAGGGAGCCACAGGAAGCCCAAGAAATATTCCCTAGGTCCCAATGCTTAAGGAATAACATGTTAATGCATTTTTTTATAACCACACTAGGATTCTAATTAAACTGGCCCTTTCCCCAGGATTCCTTTTAACTCCCTATTTTATATTCCAGCGACTCCACTTCTAACCAGTGCATCCACTGCCCAGTCCCATGACCTCTCCATTTACCTGCTACCCCAAAACAAACACTACTTTTGACCCTACAGGTCACCTGAAAGGATAGTCCTGGATGCAACAACACATTTGCCTTTATCCTGGTGTTCAATGAGCAAGAAGAAAAGAAAGAAAAATCCTTTTATTGTACATTTTGGGAAAAAAGCTTTTTAAATTTTTTTCCAGCTTGTTGACACTGACACTTTTTTCCCTGTTGGAAAAATTGATTTTAGATGGTAATGAAAAACATGAGCAAAATTTCCCACTTCAATCTGGGTAAAACAAGGCATTTGAGTCAGTGTAGTCAAACCAGAGTCTCCTGGCACTCCTTTAGAGCTGTCCAGATTGTCCTGCTTGGCTTGTGGCACCAGGATGGTGACTCCCTGCTGTGAAATAGCTGAAATGTCTGAACAGGGGCTCTCCAAGGCACCAGAAAATGGGTTTTCCCTATGGAAAACTTTTCATTGACTTCAAAAACAGGAGGGAAAGGTCCAAGTGGGCAGACATTCCTCAGCTTTGCTTAGTGTGGAGAAATGAAGGTCTCTACAGCTCTCTGTAGTGTTTGCACAGTCTGTGTGCACATACACACGTGCCCACACATCCACTCACCTGGACAAAAGGTTTCAGGGAAACACCTGAAGGAAGAAGAGCTGTTTCAAACAGCATTGGCACAAGAAGAAAAGAGTAGGAAATGGTTGTAAATAAGGCCACACCTGGAAATTGAAAGAAGACTTCTAGCCATCAGAGCACTGAGGTTTCTCAGCAGCATCTCCATGGAAAGAACAGAGGGAAACAGCTTGTTGCACTGTGGGGCTGGATGATGGGATGGCAGTGAGAATGGGAGTTGTGCCCACTCTGATGGTTGGAAGAAGCTGTAAGGATGACAGAAAACAATGTATTTGCCACTTGACATAGAAAGCGTTAAGCCCTAATTTATCCTCTTGAAAGCTGAGTTTGTATTTAATGTAACTATACGGTTAATCCTGCTGACTCCATTTCTTGTAGAGATGAGCACACTCTGAAAGGCATGGCAGAGATGGCTCTGGGCTTTCCTGCTAGAGTAGAGGGCACAGCCACCACTCCTAAGATCTCTTCCTTGATACCTTGTGCTCACATTTTTGTAGGAGGCAGAAGACCTTCCTCCACTGGGGCATAAAGCACTTTAGCGCACTTTCCGTTTTCTCCCACCTTGCTCACTTTGTTGCAAACACAGTACAAAAAAAAAAAGTTCATCTTATGCCCCTGGTGGAGCAGAACAACAGAGGATCCATATAATTGACGGGGCTGGGTGAATATCAGAACCCTGCCATAATGCACAGCATGCCTCTGGCAGTCATCTCTCTGTCTCTGTCAGCAGCAGGACCTAGATCAAATCTGCAGTACCATTTTCCTATATTGGGCTGACTTGTGTCACCCCTACCTGCTGGCTGTCCCATGGAGAAGATCTTCTTTTTATGTTATTTCACCAGGAAAAGGGAGAATGGGCAGGGAAGGGCCCAAAGTACAGCATAAATTTACAATTAAAAATGTCCTCATCCTCTCTCAGCCAGGCAAGTGGGGCAGTGAGCAGGACAGCTGTCTTTCAGTGCTTTCAAGATACATTTCAAGCTGTGCACAGCTGGAGCTATTCAGTAGCACACGAAGGAACTCTGTACCCTTGCCAAGGCTCCACAGCTGCCAAATCTGCCTTTATTAGCAGCAGCATTTCTTGTTCTCCATAGCTGAATACAGAACAAGTCTGACATTATTTTTCATTCGACCTTCCCAAGCATGCTATGGATATCACAATAATCACTTAGTTTGTGTGTGCATGTTTTATAAGTGTTTTCTTCTGCCTGTATACATGCAAACACCCCCACACACGCACACACACGCACAACAGGGAGGATGCAGAGCCTCACTAAAGCATTGAGCATCTCTTTCCTATTTTGGTCAGTTATACGTCTCAGCTGCATTTAAACCTCTTGTTACTCATTATCTGTGAGCTCTCCCATGAACAGGTCTTTGTCTGGGCCATGCTGCTCTTTGTAGGTGGCATTCTCATCCACACAGATGGCTGGAACAGCCCTTAAGTCCCACTTAAGTCCTATTTTAAGGATCTAAGTGGTTCTCAAGTGCTCTCCATGCCTCTTCTGGAGTGAGGTGAACTTCAGCCTGTGCAAATACCTGCCCTGTAGAAGTGAGACAGGGTAGTTATGGCTAACTCAGTCTGTCTTCACTCTCCTCTGCTGCCTATTTGGGATTCATTGCTGGTCACCTACCAATCATCAGATTTTAAAGTATCTCTTCAGTCAAGGATCAGAAATAAAATGAGCCTACTTAGACACCGGTCATGTACTCCAAATAATGGGAATTCCCTTCTTTTTCTAAGGACCTGTTTTGGCATCATTTGGCACCTGAAAACTTTCAGACCAGGTTTCAAGCAGACTTGATGTAACAAGGCATGTGAAGGCATGAAAATCATCTCTTCTGGAGAACACAGACTTCACAGACGAGTCACAGGCAACCCAGAGCTTGTCCCAGCTCTTCAGGCAATACTTAAAAGGACGTTGTCAGGAATTACAACCAGTTGCCAATGGACATGTATGATTTCTAAAAACAAGTTCAAGTGTTGCTCTTACCATTTAATGGCTATCCATAATATGTTTAAAGGTGTGTATGATATCAGTCCTCTTGGTACCTGAAGCACTTGGCAGACAATGATGGTCTACACTACACAAATACCACTGTGATTAGACAAATACTCAAGTTTCCATTTTTCATGTAGGAAAACTAAAACTGAGAATTTCTGTGGCTTTCCTGTCTCTGTCAGAGAAGTCTGTTTAAGAACTGGGAATACAGCAAAGCTATTTTACTCCTGTGAATTAAGTAAATCTCATCACAGAGTCATGGAAGAAGAACAATGTATGTTGAAAGAGACTTTTGAAAATCACAGTCTGACCACTTGCTCAAAAAAGAGACAGTTTATATCAGGTTACTCAGGAATAAGTCCTGAGTTTTGAATAGTCTCAGGGACAGACATTGCGTAACCTCACTGGGCAAATTGTTCAAATATCTGACTACCCTCACTGGGAAATTTTTTCCTAATACCTACCTGGAAATTCTACTCTTGTGAGTTGTCTCCATGGCCTCTTGCCCACTGTGCACCTCTAGGAAGAGTCTGGCTCAGTCTTCACTATATTGTTCTCTCATAAAAATGAATCATGACCACTTATGTCACCACCTCATAAGATTTTTTGCTTTATTGCTACATTTTTAATAGCTATGGTAAAGTCTTCATTTTGTTAAAAACTACTTCTCATGACACAGCTAAGTATGTTCCAGATACTGTAGAAGAAATTGTATTTAGTGTAGTCACTCCCTTCTCTCAGTGAAGTGGAAAATCAATGCAATATGTGCATCTTGCTAGGGCCTACACTTGCTTGTGAAGGTTTTCCTGATAAACTCTGGCCACGCTAACACTTTTCTCCAAAGGAAGTTTCTCTTTCTCCTAGGATTCATCCTCTGCAGATGCAAATTGTCATCACCCTATTAAGTCAACAAGACCATGACAACTGCACTTGTCAAGCTGAGCTGAATAAAGCCTCACCAAAAAAAAGGCATGAAACTGTATGGAAAGGATGTTATAAACACCATGGAACCTGCATAGTGCATATCACTTTTTTTTGGTACAATAAACTTACTCCTGCTGTCTGTGGTGAGGTGTTATTAATATTGTAAAATTAAACAACTACAATATTTAACTTGTACAGCTGTCAAATAACATACTAGTGCTGGCATTAAAATCTACTAATTGTCTGTTTCCTATGCTAATTCAATACTAATTGGCAATTATGTACATGTAGGCATATGCTTGCTGTAAGCATGTAGATAGGTGTCTGCATGGTATATAGAAGATATCATGTATGTTTGTGAGGGATGTTTAATTCACCTTTTGGGGGTATAAAAATACCTTTCTGGATGAAGGGATGAATAGAAAATTACAAAGGGTTTTTCATTAGGTCATAATCTTTCTCTTGTTAAAAACAAGCAAAACCTGATATACATACTATAGTCACATAAAACAATAGTGACACCCCAGATCTGGAGGGAACCTAAAGGAATTCACATCTTTTCTGCTTTATGCAACAAACTCAAATGGAAAAGAGATGGCAGGGTGTGGCTAATTTGCAGTGTCATTCCTGCAAACAGCAACTCTTTTGGGTTTGCTGGTACACAGGGCACAGGAGTACCACAGGAGGGACCACATTCAAGCATTATTGGCATTCTTCTAAAAGTCATGTGCTAACAGGGGCATTAATGCAAGCCAGGTTTGGCCCTGTGCCTTTTTAGCTCACCCTCCTAATGCAGGGAATTATTCTGACAAGTATTTCTGTGCCTGCTGTGGTGGTGTCCTCCAACTGCCTTTATCCTGCTGTTCAAAATTAGTGACACAGAGAGAAAAAATAACTGCAACAAGCCGAACACGTTATAGGATGAGTTCCTCTGAGCAAATGCTCTAGAGTTGCTTTTATGGCAGTTTCATTCCATCCATAAAAAGCTGAGCAAGCTAGACCCCTCTCAGATGCTTGCAGCATAGTTGCCCTTTGCTATTAATTTTTTGAATAGCTTTTCTTTGGTCCAAGAAACTAATTTATTGCAACAGACATCCTTCAGAATAGGAATGAAATTCCATCAGACTTCAAATGAACTCTAATTACACCGCAAATAGATGGCAGGAGTGTTCCCAACTTTAGCACTACAGCTCTGCAACCAGCCGAAGACTGATGTGGATTTAATTTTAGGCCGTGTATGAATTGTTTGGAGTGCCTTTATTATTTTATTTTACAGCTATTTCTAAAACATTAAAAAAAAAAAAAGGGAAAATTCATAACAGCAAACACATCTGTGCTACATATTTTCCCTGTGTGGCACTACAACAGCTTCAGTCTACAAAAATTAATGGACTGTAACAATACGGTTGGAATTTAAATGCAGAGTTGGTGCCAGAATCGGGAAACAGACATTCCCTGACTGTAGAAATGTGCAGATCACCTTTTCTCACTTATGCTGCTTAAAAAGGAAGGATATCCCTATGGGTGTCCAATTTATGTTGTCAACATTCGATCCATCCATCCAGTGTATTGTGCTGTCCTGCTCCCTCTGCTAAGATGCACCCTCCAATGATGACATAATTTTTCCTCAATTGCTAAACATAAAAATTTGTCCAAGACTGTAGCTTTCATGGAAGAGAGTTTGGCAGAGAGAGAATTTCAACAGATTTTTCTAATCCAAGTCATACATTGTGTGTAACATTCCCAGCAGCCTCATGCACGAGGTATTGATCTCCCAACCTGTGATCATGGGTTCAGCTCCCACATGGGTAACACTTCTTTTTCCCAATAAAAAAGTGCAAGAAAAAGACTGCTTAATGTACAAAGCACAAAGGTGTTCATTAAATGAGTGCTGTGTAGAGACATTTCAGACATACACACATTAGTTGAGAACTTTAGTGGTGACTACGACAAGCTATTGATTTAAATGAGGTCAGTAAAGACTTCCAGACATCTTTTCAGGTAAAAATAATCTTTCTAAGGAAAAGGACAAGGATGCACTTATCTGGGTTTGAGCAGGCTGCACATATTCTGTCATCAAAAGACTTTAAGGATGGGACAGTCAAACCTGTGGGGAATTACCTGCTTTTAACAGATACTGGACAACCAGACAAAGACTAACTGGACTCTTGAAGTCTTTCCCCCCGCCCCGCTCCGTCTGTGGTTCAACAGTCAAGCACTCTCTAATCATTTGATCTTGAAAACTGTGTATAGACTTTAAAGGATTAGTTTTTGATTGCTGCACAACTTTGCAATAAGTCACGGACACAGAATCTCTGACACCTAGAGAGAGAGTATTGCTTGTTACAGGTACACATTTTGTCCTTATGCAACAGCTCTGTCAGTGTGACTATCCCTAGGATAACAGGGTGAGATTAGCAGAATGAAGTGCTCACTTCTGTTAGATCATATAGCACAGTTGGAAAAATTAAACAAGTGTTTGTGTACACAAGCCCTGTCCCCCCTGTCTGAAATAGAAGCAGCAGTTCAAAGCTGAACAGAAGTGGGCAACACTTGCTTTACTATCATCGGCCATTTCTGATAGAAAACATATCAGGCACTTGTAGAGAAAAGATATATAGTGAAAGAGCTAGAGGGACAGAAATTGTAAGGTGGGTAACTCATAGCAGCCAGGTGGAGAGCCCATGGTTATTTGAGCTATGAGTTTTATCTGCCAGGTGTACCTTTGTCAGATATTTCTGTAGGTTCTCTTACAGCCCATGGAAAGTTTGAATGCTGACCTTGAACTTCCCCAAACTGGGCTGGAAACAGTTTCTCAACTTTGAATGACTTCTTTCATTTCCAGGAGCCAGTGTCTGTCCCTCAAGTCATGATCCAGTGGATTTTGACTAAGATACTGGTGAAATCAAGGGATCATGTCCAGTAGTACCAATCAGTGGAGCAGCTGCATCTCCTAAAGTGACAGCAGGTCATCTGAGGCACAGAGCACAGCCCTGACTACCCTGTTAAGATGCAGTGAAGGGGAAGTAAAACACATCAGCTTAAGCCTCAGCAAGAGCCCTAAAGCACTGTATTTAAGCTGTCATCTGCAGCAGCCTCAGAAAGCACACACAACACATTACCATGGCTCAGTTGGTGCCCAGGGAGAGAATTTCATATCTGAAATTTCAAATCCACCGTATGACGAAGACATTAATCTTTGAGGTCTTCAGCATCTCCGTTCCACTGGGAAAGAGTGAGTGGAAGGCACAGTCACATCCCATAGGAAAGACTGGGCATGAATTTGCAGGCTTGCCTGTGTTAATTAAACTTCCCTTCTTTTGACCTCAGAAAAAGAAGAGCCTTGATGGTGCCAGATTCTCATAACCAAAGAACCAGGTGGGGCTCTGCCCGTGGAGACCATGAAGTAGGAGAAGCCAGAGATGTGGAGTGAGAGAAGTGAAGACTAGGGGCTCACAAGGAACAGTCTTGGGACATTTGGCTCTTTGCCTAGGACACTGTCCATTATTTTTCCAAACTGAATTACTGCAGATATTGGGAAGGATAATTTAATTCCTATATGTGTGAATAACCAATAGGAGTGGTCTGGATTTGAGGTCATTGTTCATTCTACTTATTTTACCAATTCCTTGTCTTTTTTCTCTATTGCAGACTGGTTAACCGCAGTCACCTGTAGAGTCCTAATTTGGAGATTCCAGGGACAGGCACCCAAGAATAGAGACTTGACATTTCTCCTATATGGATTTAATTCAGTGTATTTTATAAAATAAATGCATCCTGTCTGCAGAACAGGAGCCTTGTGGGCCATCAACTTCCATTAATAAGTTGGCTTTCAGCTTTCAAAAAAATCTCCATAAAGTTTGTGGGTGGACAAGAATCATATTTTTTCAAAATATTGCTAAAAGCTACAAGATGTTGATTGTTTTCATTATTTTTTCCAATATAAATTAATTGGTAAGCTTCCCACATGCCATTTCACAGCTTCAGCTTACACTCAGGCCTCTGGGATCCCTTGACTGCTGGATTCATTCATTTGTGGGTATAACTGACGTCAATTTGTTGTTCCAATGGGCAAGGCAGCCTGCCAGCTCCTTCTGTGACAAACTGATTTTAACACTATAAGATTGTCATTTCTGCAGCAGTACATTAAGTACTTTTTTGCTGAACTACATGCAATGACACTAATGATGGGTTTACTGTTCCTCTGAGGTGTGTAGGTGGGGAAAGATAACCAGGCCTTGCTAGGCTGAAAAAACTCAGCATCTCCCTTATAGCTGAGTACATGAATGTTTTGTCCAGGAATGGTCCATTTCAGATTTGCACCTTTGAGTGCAAGAATGACCCAAAACACCAATTTGAGGTACTACAAGTAAGACAGGAAATGAAGAGGGGCAGGGAGCTCTGAAAATGAAGGTGTAAGACAGCAAGGCGTGTCAGCTCAGGATAACATGTATTTTGAATCATTTATCTTCTCCTGGGCTTACACACTTCTAGCTCCTCAGCTAAGTGAGGATGCACTGCAGCAGATGATCTGTACAATTCTTCAATTTCCCTCTATGGTGCAATTGGAACATGGTGAGAATTTATCTCATTATAATGATAGAGCAGAGATCTATGGCTGTGGCAAAACCCTAAGTGTGCTTATTTTCCAGAGCACTTCACATTTATGAACATCAAAGATGACAAACAAGAAAAACATCCATTTTCCCATCTCCTACTGCCTCCTTGATATTCACAGAATCACAGAATAGGGGTTGGGAGAGATCTATTCAATATTTCAAGAAATTATTTTTTTTTGCTTTTGTTGATATGTGGCTTTGGAGTAAACCTGCAATCCCCTGACATTCAGAGGGTTTTAATTTGAAAAGCATAGATGCTCAGGCCCTGCTCACTGAGCCCTTCACCATTAGCTCAATCAGTGGTTTGGCATCTGTCATAGCAAAACTTGGTTCTACGTGGCTGAAGCAGGAAGGCACCAATCATCTGCAAGCAGGTGGTGGACCAAGGGGAACTTCCTAAAGTGAAGAATTTTAACACGTGCCTAATTCCCAGTGAAGTGGAGCTAAGCACACTCTTAAAGGACGTCTGAGTAAGGATGGATATATGACCATTCTTAAGAGATTTCCTGAATCTTTCCGTAAGATGGCTTTTCACTGGGTTAAATAAGATTAGACTGGAAACCAGAAACCTTTTTCTAAGTTTTGGTAGATTGTATATTTGTTCAAACTTTGCCAGTGTAGGGGGGAAGAACAGCATTTAAACATGAAGAAAATGGATGAAACAAGATACCAATTGAAAACAGAGGCTCAGCCATGGAGAGAATGGTCATTTAATTTTTCCTTCATATGCTTTTGACCTCAAGAAAGCAATAAAGTAATAAACCCACCCAATTTCATTAGGTGGTTGAAATAAGTGTATATCATCAATAGAGATATTGGGTTGCACAAGTGTCATCACCAAGCTCTTTTAACAGCCTTCCACTACTAAAAGGCTGAGTGTTTTATTCTGGGTGCGTTGCCCCAGCTCCGTTTAATTTCAATGGACACATGCTCTCCATCTGTGTGTCTGGGATACTTCCTACCAATGGCTTCAAAAAGGAACATTTCCCACATGCGTTCTTCTGAGTTGTCAGAAACAGCCCCGTAATTTATTGGGCTGACCCGATCAAGTTAAATGGGTTCAGCTCCAGCCAGAGAAGGTTCAGTAAAAGCTGGGTACAGTGCAAGAGGAAATGTGTGCAGAAGATTCCTGAAATAAGGTGCAGAAGTGAAATGCTTCTGGCAATGTGTTCACACAGTTGCAAGCAAAAAGGACAGTGCAGCTCAATGAATTGCTGCAGAAAGTGATCAAATGGGCACCTTTAGCCCTCTCCAGGTAACAGAGCACTTGCAAAGCCATAAATGTTTATGGGTGTTGAGATTTGGCTGGATGCAGAGTAACTGTGCTTTATGGATATATTTGTGCCATTTAGAAGAGAACTAACTTACTACTTTCTGCAGTAAAAACATCATGGCAAGAGATTCACCCTTTGGAGGAAGTTTACAGCAGGGTGTGAGTGCTCTGCAGAGCAGTCCCTTGTACATGAAACTTTAAGTTTTTTCCTGCAGCGTCTCTGTGGGACAAGGCAGTGTTGTGACAGGTGACTGAACATAGAGGGGATTTTCTAAAACTATAAGGATTTTTTTTTAAGTTGAGAAGTAGGTATACATTATATATTTTGTTAATGCATTTTCTATTGTAAGGGTATGCAATATTATGTTTCTGTTGACATGCCATAGCAAAATCCATATCTAATTATTTAATATTTTTCTCAGAATCATTATACCCAAAGCTTCCTTCCTGCCATTTGTGGAGCCTTGGGCATCAGTCTGTGATATCTCTATGTTCATATCTGAGTGCAGTTTTGGGAATAGTGTTTTCCTGTCTTCGAAATTTAATTCAGTGTCAACCAGACACTATTTTTATAATGGTTTGGCTGAAAAAGAAAATAAAGGAAAATTGGGGAAAATAAGGGGGGGAAGGGAAAATTATGAAATATTTGTGAAAATATTTTTTTTTCTGTATTTCAAAGAGTCTGCAGAACTGAATTATACTTGATGTCTTCTCTGACTTGAGTTTGGTGAAGCTACTCTGGGATCACACAGGACTCCCTCAGCGTCATCTAGGAAATTGATATTTTATGCACTCTCTTAGTAGCAAAAAAAAAAAAAAAAAAGCCTCTATCCTAGGAAAGTGGTAAAGAAACTACAACAATCTAATAAACACAGGCAGACAACTGAGCAGTGTGAGAGTGACTTGTCTTAAGTTTTATAGGACATATTTGGAAACCTTTCCTGACAATGATCCTTCTCAGGAGCCAGAAGTTGACTGGCAGCAGCCACATCCCCAAGAATATCTTACTGTTAAAGTGTTATCTTCCCATCCTTGGAGAGGCGGGATGGGTCAGGGAAATAAGGTGTTTCCAGAAAAGTAATCAAAAATCCTGTCCCATGCAGGGTGAAAGCCCCATGTCTGGGTGACAGATACTGAGGATGACAGCATTGTGTGCCTTTGGATGAAGGGGATTATCAGAACTGTCCATTGAGATCTATTGAGAGCTGTTTTCAGGTCATGTGTAGCACAGAATGATGAGGTGGTTGAATTTAAAAATTTACTGGCAGACATACTTAGGTTCTAAGGTTTAGATTTATTTTTGTTAATTAGTTCTCCCTGCAGATCTACAAGGAGAAGATTCTCTCTTTTACGGAGACACCAGTAAAAAGTTCTGCACACAAATGGTCAACATGACCAGTGTTAGCACACAATGGTTGGGAGGTGCAGTGCTGTAATTATATTAGAGATGATCTGTGCCTGGATTATTGCTATTTTTTGCTGTATGAATAGTCCACAAATATGTTACTTATATTTACTGGGTGATCTCATGAAAGAATTATTGTTCCTTCACTCTGGCAGCACTGCCAGTGTACTCTGTCCTGTACATAGATGAAGCAACATGCAGTTCTGGTTGGTGAAAGTAACTTAAATTTTAAACACAACCCACTTTTTTAAACTTCCAAGTTTGCTTTCACAAAATAGCTGAACGTTTGCTGTCAACAAACTTTCATGCTCACATAGTTCAGCTGTGGAATATTCACAGAAAGTGACTGTGGTCGAGTCCAAATTAATTCTTTAACTTAAACGAATGTAAAAGACTATTTTTCCACTCTCCCCTGCCCTGCATATTCATGGGATGTACTTTAAGCAACACACTTCCTCATCCACCTAATTTCCACTGAGTTTCAGGTATGTGCTCATGTTGAACAGCTACTTACACATGTTTTTCTTGAACAAGGGAGCAGATCCTTGGCCCCAGAGTCAGAGAGGGTGCAGTCTGGATGGAATTCCCAAAGTTTTTCTGCCTTCAAATTCAGTGGAAAGTCAGGGCTGAGCTGCCTGTGTTGCCAGTGGAAAGAGGTGAACTCCCCAAAGACCTGAGGGTAGAGCACCTTGTGCCTCTTTCTGTGTCTACAAAGGGAGCTGAAGAAACCAGCTGGGAACTGATACCTGAGTTTAAAGGAAACCTGGGTTAGGGGGAGGAACCCTAAAATATGCTTTCTTAGCACTCAGGGCAGAATAGACTGCAAGCATTACTGCAATTCCATCCTAGTTTGTATAGCAACTATATTTTTTTCTGTACTTAGTGAATAAATACAAAAGCTGTAATGGTTATGTATTGTACTGTCATTCCTGGAAGACAATACTGCATGCTGCTGCTTCCAGAAAGGGTTTATTTTAAAAATCTTTGCTTGTTCATGAATCTTTTCATAGAAATGTACTATTTTATTTACCTGAGTTAAGTTCTGGACTGTGCCCAGGTTTTTCTCTTTGACTTCACTAACAGTGGGTTTCTGTCTGATCCTACAATCCATCTGTGTTCTGCTCAGAGAAATACCCTCCTGGAGCAAGCCCTGTGTTTGTGGAAGATCTTGCCTCTGGAATAGGGGGCCATGATTTCTCACGGTCAGTGATTAAGATGGCATCTACTTCAAATCCACCTGTGGAAACAAACAACGCTGCAGCTGTGGGTTTGCCATTGAAATGGAACACCACGCTCTCCAAATACGGCGGGGGAGACTGGGTATTCATGATAACACTTGGGGAAGGCAGTTTCTTCTGCACAGGGACTTCAAAACACTTTCCAAGTACTCATTTACTGAACAAACCCACAGGACATACACAGGGAGAAATATCACAAGCCTCCTGTTACAGAGGTGAGGTGTAGGAAAATCAGAGGTTTTATTTAGAAGCTTAAGCTAAGATCCCTCTCATATAGGCTTAGATGTCTAAAGTTAGATACCTGATTTTGATTTAATCTACCATACTTTACATCCCTTTTTTTAGGATTAAATGAACTACCACCTGAAGCGACCCATGTGTCCCCAGTTAAATACCTTTTGCTCAGGCCTAGACCTTTATTTTTCACATATCCTTAATATTTTCTGATTGGGGATGCAGTCTTTTTTAAAGCCTACTACTTGTTACAGTCTGGGAACATTAGGTCAACCTCACACCACATCCCAGAAATTGAGAGCCATGGCTGGCTTACTTATTTCTGCTGTGATATCTCCCTAGTTTTGTCTTTATACACACGATTTCACCGTCACCACACTGCTCACTGCAAAGGTGTTTGTGGCCTCAGTACCCCTCTACCCCTGAGACAGTATAGGCTCTCAGGAATTTTAAGATTCCTTTTTCTGTCTATAAAACCTGAAGAGAGATGGACAGGAAAAATTTGTGCGATTGCAACATGGATTGTTACAGGAGTCCCCGTTTTCGGGTTTTCCCCTGTCTGCTGTGGTCCTGTGATTTTCAGTCCATGTGTGACACAATACAGTAGCAAAGTCCAGATAATGATCTTTCTTATGAAAATCAATTATCTGGTTTTGTATTTTTTCATTCATCTAATGTGTGGTATATAAAAAAGTAGATGCACTATGGGGAGAAGAGCTACTGTCATCCAGTTGGGCTTACTGAAGGTTTTAATAATGTATTTTGCTTTTTCCTCATTGGACACCATAAGCAGATTCAAGTTACAAATAAAAGTCAAGCTCTTCCATATGTCAAGGGCCTGATGAAATATTTAATCTGAGAAAAAGATTCTTCTTGATGACTGTTGGCGATTGACAGACCAGCAGGGAATCTGAATCCTTTATTCAAAGGAGCTGGTTTTATACACTTTTCTAAGGCACAGTATTTCCTTATATGACATGACCTATCCTGTGTTGCCACATCAGCAACACACTTCCTAGGGGTCTGCCATGTGACACCTCCTTCCCCCAGGGCCTAGTGGAGACAAGCCTCTGTGTGCTGCCATGTGCTCCATGTGCCTCTGCAGGCAGGTTTTACAGCTCACAACCTAATTGTCTCTTATAATTCCCCATAGATGACAACCCACTCTGGGCTATCACACACCCATGCTCACCTTCCAATTTTACATCAGGTACCCTATGGTCTGAATTAGACGATGCAGGATTAAATCAGTGAATACATGAATTTTGATTCAGGCTAGCTGGAAAAGCCCAAGACTTAATGGCAACCACAGCAAAACCCCAGAACTGCCTTTTATTAACTACTGATGATAAAAGTGGCTTCACTCTTCTGGTGTGATAGCAGGCAAGGGAAGATCAGTCTAGCCTGGGAACGCTCTTCCTATGCGGCAAACTTGAGTCAAGGAGCTAGAGGATTCCCTGTTTGACAGAGATTAATTTTATTTTCTTTGGCTGGCAAATACAAAAATATAAACCCTGTACTCCTTGGAGGAAGGGCAGAATGCAGGGATGCAAGCAAGTGCCAGGAATAGCCCTGTTCTAACCCGGGGCCTTATGTGCAAACTGGTGGAAAGTAAATAACTCACCAGCTCATGTGTCTGAGGAAAAATGATACAGGGCCAGAATTAATTAGTAGCAGGTACTGACTGTGGAAAATGGCTAAGAGTCAAACTGAAGGCCTGAGCGTGAATACTTTGTTAGTCGCTCTGAGGTGTCCTGCACTTCAGGGTCGAGTCGAAACACACGGAGACCAAAAGATGCCCACAATGTTGGAACAGCTGCATCTTAACTCTTATTCTTAGGTTTACTTGAATAAATATCACCAGAGCCAAGACCTATCATAAAAGGCTTTAGAAAGCTGACAAAGTAACAAAGACGCCTCACAAAATAGGTCTCAGTCTGAAAGCCGGGCTAATATTCTCTAATCCCAAAGGACTTTTCAAACAAACATATCCCCACAGAGGTCTATTTACTCAACAACTGGCACTTAAAATAGGTATATTACTAAGATCCAGTATTCTGTGCCTCTGTTTATATTCTGAAAATCAATATCACAAGACGAGGAAAGGGTCTTTGGCTCTTACTATCTTCGTGGCTTTACAGTTCCTTCTTTCCCCATTCCCTCCTGAGATGTGAACAGCTAGGAACAAATAATGTATTAATTGCCCATGAAAAGTATACTTAACTGCTAATATAAATATATACTCAGAAGAAGAACTTCAGGCTACAGAATGACTTATTATTTAGGAACTGTAATTATTAACTGAGTAAATGACATAAGGATTTTCTTGGTTTCTCAAATTTATGGTTGTATCAGGTTATTGATAGGACTACAACAAATCTACTTTGATTTTAGTTTATTTCTGTTTATGTCTCCGCCCTGATTGTAAATATGCTTGTAAAAGGGACAAGAAAGATGATGAAAAAAATATATATACTCTATTTCATTATATCAGTTGCCTACTGCATCTTTCAAAGTAAGTCTATAGATGAGTGTAAGAGAGAAATAACTAAGTCACCACGGTCTTCCAGGGGTTTGCTCAGGGTTCGTTCCACAAAGTTTTAGATACTTTGGGTTTGAGTCTATCCTTGTCTGCCTCTTTGTCTTTTAGCATGTCTCCTGGCAGGACACAATATCTCAGTGAGCAAGGGTCTACAGGCCAGAGAGGTGTCCTGATGATGTGCCTCAGGAGATGCTGCAGAGGATTTGGCTCCTGCTAATTCCTAAATCCACTTTGCTTAACTTCATGAAGCATCCTGTGGTCAAGACAAATTTGGGTTCACTTTTTGTGTCTGACACTGAGCATGAACAAGGCATTCCTATGCATCTTCAGACCTTCTTAACACAGTCCTGTGGATATCAGCACTGCCCTGACCATGAGCCAACACCACTGATGTTGGTGCCCCACCAGCCCATGGGCTAGCAACTACTTCTGCACTTCTTCACAGCTGCCTCTCCCTCGGAGATGATGCAGATTCCAGCTACCTGGCAATCAGGTGGTCTGCTTGGGGGTGCCAGAACTTGGCTTTTCTCCAATGTAAGAAGTGTATTTATAGGGGATTTATCTGGTTTTATTTGTCTTACCTCAGGGGTGTGTTTGAGCAACAAAGCTCGTTGTAACCGTGCTATCCACATTATCAGCTCTTCTTGGCAGGAGAGTTCAAAGGCGTTCACAGAGCTGGAAAGTATCACTACCCTTGGATTTGGGCATATGGAAACTGAAGTATGGAGATAACAGCATTCAGTTCAGCAAACACCATCCCCAGTGCTACACCAGTTATCTTGTGTAATCCTGCAGAAACCAACAGCAGTGCAAAAGTAAAACTCTTATGAAAGGCTGCTGGGAAGTCCCCACTCAAATGATAGGAGTGTATAATGCACAAAGCATGAACGCCTCAGAGTAGTCCTATTCCAGCTGATAACCCCACAGAGGAGCAGCATTCTTTTATGCTAGAAGAATACCTGGTGTTTGCACATGTTCAGTCTTACCTGGGTGAAGGGCTGAATGAAACAGAGGGAGCATTACCAGTGTGTTGTGTGATGTCAAAGTGACTGTAGCAGTTTACATGGGCAAGACCTGTATGTGTGACCTGAGTGCAGGGGGACAGGGGCATGCCAGAGTTAACCAAGGTAATTCAAGGATGTTCTGATGCATAAGCTGAAGGGACAGACTGCCTAATGGTTGAATCCAGAGTCAAAAGGCAGCATGGTGATGAATGGCTGCAACCACTGAGCCCTAGAATCATAGAATCATTAAGGTTGGATAAGACCCTTAAGATCACAGAGTTCAACCATAAACATAACACTGCCAGTCCACCACTTCAAGGCTGAACTTGAGCACAAGGTTTCAGAGGCAGCAGACACATGGTGAAGATCTGCAGACCAAGACAACAGAAGTTTTTCACTTATTTACACCATTCTCTGTGGATTATGATAGCTCACAACACCACGTTGATTGAGCTGTGCACATGCTGACAGCCTCATTGCATGCAAAACTGTGTTGTTCTGGGCTTTCACTTCCAGATGTGGAAGCACTGTGTGTGCAGGAGCAATGGGACACTAACACCAAGAGCAGCCTAATGTGGGGAACTAGCAGCCATATGAGCCATCTCTTCCTTCTCCAGGGGGATTCATGATTCCATGTAACTCAAGGCTATGTACACATCTTCATATCTCCCCTTATAGTACTGAAGACTGTGGCTGCAAGTCTCATGGGGGATGAAAAAATTGCAAAAATATTGCCCCTTCATGTTATTCCAAATGATGTTCCAAAGATGATGTTCCAAAATCTAAGCGGAGAGTAAGTTCTGTTGTGACTTGTGGTTTCGAAGATTCTGCAGTGAGGTTTTGATCTCCACTACAAGGATTAGAAAATTTATCTGTAAATAAATCATTATTTGAAGACAGTCATCTCAATTCAATCTGTACAGCCAATGTATACTGAGGGTGGGCCTGACTTCTCCTCTGGCTGGACTAGGCTTCATCTCAAAATTAAATGTTGGTGGGATAGTTTCTTGCAGATGCAGATTGTCCAGTGAAGCATTTAGCAAATGAAATAATGTGAAGGACCTGTCAGAAGTCCAGAAGAGAGAAACCCCTGAGTCAGGTCACCTGCCATCACCACCACTCATCATATCTGCAGCAGTGGATACATTAATGCTCATAGTTTTCCTTAAAATTTCCCTTACATTACATTGGTAAAAGTTACAAAAAGGCAAAACAAGTGAACATGTTTTCAATGCTCAAAGCTTCCTTGGTACTACAGAATTTGCAGAGCAGAAGTCTCACACAGTTTTGGCTATAGCTTTCCAATGTAGAGATCATTTCAAAAATCACTGACTAAAACAAGAAAGATTTGGGAAGGAAAAATATCACTGAATTTTAGTGTTCCTTCAGTGGTAATTAAAGGGAGAGGAATAGTACACAAATAAACAATAATTATTTAATTTAAAATAGTAATGTTCCCTAAAATGATGCCCAAAAATAATTGTTTAATTGAAAACTAATTATTTTATTGTTTTAATTTCGGATTGAAACTTTGTGTTACATGTGTTGTTAAAATAAATACTCATTTTTTAGTAAGAAACATTTTCCAAGGAAAATATATCCTCAACATACTTCATGCAAGTAAAGATCATGAGCGTGTTATCATTTTCTTAGAAGCATCCAGTCACTGGATGTAGCTATCTTTAATGTTTGCTTGCAGCCATGGAAATGACACGTGTTTTCCCTTTTGGCGCTGTAATGACTTTATCAAGGCTCTAAAACTAGGGAACCTCAGTGTTTAAAAAAACAAAAAGGAATTTGGCTGCTCTTGTGAGTCTTTTGTGTTATCTCTGTAACAGGTCTAACACTCTTCTGCTTCAGAGAGGTGAAAGCATTGACATTTTTCCAATAAACCCTGAAATGTAGTGAGCTCACAGAGGAATGGAGACATAGGTATCTCCCACATTGCAGGAGAGGCAGTGGAAAGGAAGATGGATGGCAACGAAGGCAGGGGAGTAGCGAGAGGTCACATATTTTCTTAGACTTGCTTGTACAGGTGGAAAGAAACAGAAAATTCCCCATTTAAGTTTTGAAGTGCTCAGAACCAAAAAGAAGAAAATACCAGTACTGACAAGCCTCATCTCACAGGCGGATCCTGCTTTGGTAAGTGTGGGAAATACTTGAGCATTTGCAAAGTGGCTGGAAAACCGAGCTGGCCAAAGCCAGCTTCTCTACCACTTCTTAGTGGTAGGGAAGTTTCTAAAAGGAGAGGAATGACTGGAAGAAAACTTCTCAGCTTTTGCTAAAGGAAAGGAAGGTGAAGTTTTCATGTTTCCTTCTGGGTTGTGCACCCCAAAGGGACATTCCACGTTTTGGATGTAAATCCAGATTAGCAGGATTTAAATTGGTCACTGTTAATCTACCTCTGAGGTGATTAATCTCAATGGATGACTGTATTTTGAAATTCCTGAAAGGGGACTTGCTTTGACTGACATTGAGGGAGGGGCTGGACAACTTCTTGTTGCAGTTGACAAAGGGTTAACATCAGCAAAGAAAATATCAGCATTATGGTTAAGATCCAGATTCCTTAACTGAGCCTGGACCTTTTCCAGTTGTCATTTTTGTGATACCTGCGTCCATCCAGAGGCTACTACCAAGATCAGTTTGCCTCGGGCTTCCACTGCAGTCAGATCACCTGTAATTTTGTCAGTGTGAACAATCCCAATAATACAGCATGCGATCTGTTGCAGCAGGTACTGGAACATTCCGATGTGGAAACAGAAATCCTCAATCTTTGTGCCATTGTGCCACACCAAGCTCCTGCCTTTGGTGCACACGGCTGCTCCTAAGCCTGCCCAGAGGAAATAGCTTGCCTATGTGGCAGCTTCCCAGCTGTATCCTGGCAGGTTATTCCATCCTCTCAGGACTGCCATCCAAGGGCAGTGCAAAGGTACTGGTGCTGATGCAGTGGCAGGCAGCTGAAGCAAAGCTACAAAGCCCATTTCATCCATCAGGGGTTGTGCCAGCAGCTCCTGGTGTGCAGCACTCCTCCTATCACTGTGAGCAGGGAGCGATACCTCCCTGCCGCGCTTCATCCTGCTTTTTCAGGCAGAGCTGAGCAGTCAGCAATGTGACATGTCCAAGGCCACCCAGAATGAACACAGAGCTTGGAATAGGAGCCATGTCTCCTCACTCCCAAGCTCAAGGGGGGGGGAAGTTTTGCTTTTTATTATTTTTTTTTTTTTAAGAACGAGACCTTCCTTCCTGTATGTTGCTGAGCTCCCTGGCACTGGCCATTGCAAACAGCCCTGGCTTCAGCTCTGTACAAGAATGGACTGGGCACAATTTCCAAGCCATCCAAAGGCTGTCTGCTGGGACACAGGGAGAGAGGCTTCCAATCCAAACAATGCGGGGAAAGCGCTATGTAAAACCGCTTCTCCATCCCCTTCCTTCCCACTCTTTCTCTTTGCATCATGTTGACAGAGGCTGTTTCTCCTGGCTATGGCCTGGCTTCTGCTGCACTCTCCACATAGGATTCTGCGGCCTCCCAGGGGAGAAGTGCTGTTTCATAGAGAGGTTCAGCATTTCATAAATCAGCTTAATTTCCCATGGGTGTGATACCCAGCCTTCTCTTAAATATTCCATAAAGGAAGCTTGCCCAACCCATTAAAATAGATAGAGAAACAGAAAATTAATTGATTTTTTTTTTTCTTGGGCAATTCCAAGTGGTTTGTTTCAAGGAAATGGCTTTTGTTTTTCTTTTAGATATTGAGTGCTTCTACAGGGTCTGGCTGTGGGTGATGGGGTTGGAGGGCAACACCCACCTGCTCCAGTGCTTCTTCCCAGCCATTTGGCAGGGCTGCCACAGTCAGCTTAGTAACAAAGTGTGTGGCACAGGAAGAGAAAATGTAAATCCAAAGTTACATTCAAAAGAAAAGCCAAAGAAAATTTTCAGTATGTCAAAATAGCATATTTTGACACTGTCAGAACTTTTCTTTGTTTTTTCATATGATTGAGGAAAAGTTTTCAGTTGAGGTGACATTTTAATCTCTGAGAAGAAAGGCCTCCCTCAAAGCTTTTTCAAATAGTCCCAGAGGACATGATTCATTTCCTAATGAAATCTATTTTGTAATGGATTAAATACCATTCTCTTGGTTTTTAAAACACAAGAGAAGAACTAAGGAAAAGGAGCAAGTCCAGGTGCACACAGGTCTGAATCTTGGTAACAGCTTTGCCACTTGGTTTGTTGTACTTTAAAATGTCCCTTGGCACAGCCATTTTTTAAAAACAACAGAAACACCTGTTTATGGTGCTGACAGGAAGCACCAGGTTAACCAAAAATACATGTATGGGAGCAGTGCACCTCAACCCTTCGCTGTGTCTGCAGCTGTGCTTGGCAGAGCATGGTCAAATGTTTTCCTCTACTTTTCTACCGCATTTATTTTTTCTAAATCAGAGAGCATGAATGACTAGGCATACCAGGGCCTTGAGATGCACAAAAGATATTTGACTTTTTGCAAGAGCTGTGCACCCGATCTCAAAAATCAGGCCCCCCTCCAGGGTTTGAAATTTGGCATTCTAAGAGCAGACCACTGTAAATCATTAGTCACTTCTGGAAATCTCAGCCAATTCTCCACAAAATGAGAAAACCTTCCGCTGAAAGTTAAAAGAACAATCCATAAGTGGTTTTAGCAGCCACTGTGCATCCCTGCTGTACTAAGTCATTTAACCTGAGTCTAAGTTTCTTCCCAGGCTCCTAGCCCAACATGGCATGTTTTCTCTGCTGGAGATTCAGTTCTTGTACATCATGTAGTAAATATAAAAAAGGAGGTTTACAGCCCAATGAATAGAGAAATCTCTTTCCAGGTCAATGCAAGAAATTACAGAGCATTGGAAAGCCCTAGTTTTATCTCCTGCCAAAGGAGGGATTAAGCTACAATGATTCCCAGGCCCAGGGTCTTTTTTTTTTTTCCTTCGCCTCTGCCTTCTTTGAGTGCAAATTGACAGAGACGAGTTTTCACTCCAAACAGCTGTCTGTTATTTGAATGGAGTCAGTTCCTAATCCCACACATGACTGCCATCAGAGGCTGCTGTAGTGGAAATGTTTCTAGTATCAAAACAAAGCCTCTGGCACAAAGATCTGTTTGAGAGGGCTCTGTGCATAACCTCTGCTTTCAAATACTATCTTTTCTCTGAAGGCACTTCTCTGCTGGCTACCAGACCAGTCATTACCCATTTAATGGGTAGACTGTGGGGCAGTTCACGCAGGAGGGAGTGCGGGAAAAGCACTGGATCCCTGCCAGCTCTGCAGGGAACCATGGAACCCCCCGGGCAGCAAGCACTGCACCAACCACCACAACTGAGGCAGCTGCCCAGGCAGAGCTCTGTGGGGACACGCTGTCACCAGGGACCTGGGCTGCAGAGAGTGCCAGCACTGGCCAGCAGCAGTGAGCACACCTGTGGGAAGAACTCCACTCAGTGAGAGAGCAAAAAGAAAGACTGTTCATGGTCTCTAAGTAGACTTCAGTAAAGCCTTTGACACTGTTTTCCACATCATTCTCCTGCAGACAGCTGTCTGCTCACAGCTTGGACAGGTCCACTGTTCACTGGGAAAAAAACTGGCTGGATGGCTGAGCCCAGAGAGTGGTGTGGAATGGACTTATGTGCAGCTGGGGCCATCACCAGTGGTGTCACCCAGGACTCAGTGTTGGGGCCAGTCCTGTTTAATATCCTTATTTATGGTCTGGACAAGGACACTGAGTACACACTCAGTTTGTGGATGACACCAGAGCGATCTGGACAGGCTGGATCAATGGGCCAAGGCCAATAGTCCGAGGTTCAACAAGGCCAAGTACTGGGTCCTGCCCCTGGGTCACAACAACCCCTGCAGTGCTACAGGCTGTGGCAGAGTGGCTGGAAAGGGCGCGGTGGAAAAGGACCTGGAGGTGCTGATTGACAGTGGGTCAACATAGGCCAGGTGTGCCCAGGTAGCCAAGAAGGCCAAGGGCACCTGGCCCGGATCAGCAATAGTGTGTCCAGCAGGACTAGGGCAGTGACCATCCCCCTGTACTCAGCGCTGGTGAGGCCTCACCTTGAATCCTGTGTTCAGTTCTGGGCCCCTCACTCCAAGAAAGACATTGGGGTGCTGGAGTGGATCCAGAAAAGGGCAGTGGAGCTGATGAAAGGTCTGGAGCACAAGTCTGATGAGGAGCAGCTGAGGGAGTGTTTAGCGTGGAGGAAAAGAGGCTCAGGGGAGACCTTATCACTCTCTACAACTCCCTAAGAGGAGGTTGTTCGAGAACTGCAGATGAAGCTCAGGTGGGAGTCGGCCTCTTCTCGAAAGTAACAAGTGACAGAAGAAGAGGAAGTGGCCCCAAGTCGTGCCTCCAACAGGGGAGGTTTAGATTGGATTTTAGGAAAAAATTCTTCATGGAATGGGCTGTCAAACATTGGGACAGGTTTTCCAGGGCAGAGGTGGAGTCACCAGACCTGGAGGTATTTAAAAGATGTGTAGATGTTGCACTTGGGAACATGGTCTAGTAGCGAACTTGGCAGTGCAGGGTTAATGTTTGGAGTCAATGATCATAAAGGCCTTTTCCAACTGTAATGATTCTATAGCTCTATGAATTAAGAAAAGATGCACTCTGTATTGCATAATTATAAAGGAGAAAAATCAATATAAGGGGCTCAAATGAAAATCAGTTTTTGGAATCCTTCTATTTGTTTTTTCTTTTAATGTGTATTTTCCCTCCTTCAGTTTTCATTTGGAAATTGGAGCTTCAAGTGAAGTGGGCTGAAATAATGAATGGAATTGTTCTGAGAATTGTAATTCCCAAAGATCAGTTGCTGGAAATGCTCATACCAACCATTAATACTAAAATGTCTAGGAGTTTAGGTAAAATAAACACTCTTGGTATTTCTCTAGTTACTTGCCAATGCATACTTGTTTTTCAAAAATTCAAAAGATTGAATTGAAAATGCTGATCTACACAGCATTTGATTCCAAAATATTGTTGCCTTTGCTTGCCTCAAGTTAGGCAGGAATATCCCAGATGATGCCACTTGCTTTGAGATGTCATGGAAGAGCTAAGTTCTCTTTACTGCTCATCATGACAATTCCCTTCCTGAATTTTGGCAAAAGACTTCCTGTTTGCCTCATGCCCTATTTGTTAGACCATGACAGCAACACTTCTGTTGTTAAAAATTCTGTCCATTTGTTCCATCAGGACCTACTTCTCAGTATGTGCTCACACAGCATTGAGGACACTGCACTGTGCCTTGGTCACCCTGATAAAAAGAAGACCTTTCATTGAGTTAAAAGACACAGAAGGAAACTGACCTTCCATTGGTGCTACAGAAGACCAGCATGCCAAGTTTCTTAATAGATGCTGAAAGCAGGACTGAACTAGTCAAATTTAAGTATTCAAAACTGTATGTTTTTGGTTAGGAGAGAGGATGAAAATTGTATCTCAACATCACAGAGCAGGGTTCGGGGAACTGAAGTGACTTGCTAAGAACTGCACAGGAACTTCAGATCAGAAGTTGGCACATGCCTAGGCTCCAAAAATGAGGCTGTCATTTCTGCTAGAAAGCTCATAAAGAGGAGATGCATCCCCCAATGCCAGAACAATTCTGCTGGGCTGCAGTGCCTTCACCTTCCTCAGAACATCCTTCACATCAAAGTACAGCAGCATGGCTCCCACCTCTCCCACAGCCAGATTTTCTTTGGTTCAGAGTGGGTCAGGAAAATATTCACTGTAGCCTCAGCCATACTCTTTGAAAGATCAAGATCTTTCCTTGCCATTGCCAGGGGGGTTGGAGTTAAATGATCTTCAAGGTCCTTCCAATCGAAATCATTTTAGGATTCTGTGCAAGCAAGTATGCTGAAGATAGGCACTGCAAGGGAAAAGAGACCAGTGAGGAGGCAATGGTACATGAATTGGTGAAACACACACAGTGGGAAGGGCTGGAGTTTGATGGGCCTTGGCAGCGCTAGCACAGCCCCTACAAAGGCATGTCGAGCGCTTTAGATAATGAAAAGCTCGGTGCTGAAGCATGTCTCTCTAATTAATTACTGCATTTGGCAGGGTAATCCCTCTCAAATTGACTTAATGCTCAGTTCAAGAAGCTTTGGAAACTCTGGCAGGGTTAGCTCACCCTGCCAGTGGCTGCTATTGGGACCCTCTGAGGTGCCTGGCTGGCTATCCCTGCCTGCTGGGGGCACACAGTGGCTGGGGCCAGTTGTACTTTCATGATGGAAGGGAGGGTCTGCCAAAGCAAAAAGCATGGAGAGACCACTCAGAGAGGCTGGTGAGTAGACACTGGCTTGTTCTGTAGAGCACCCTTGGTTTAAAAAGGATATTTCCTCCCCTCCTTCACTCACAGCTCTCTAACAGACTGAACTCCTATTTGTAATAACACATCCCTTGTGGGGAAACACCAGCTAGAAACAGTTTTCAATCCAAGCTGAAAAGCTGCTGTCAGGAGCCCTACAACAGCTAATGAGGAGCAATTTGGATGAGCCCCATGGCAGGCTCCTGCAGGAGGCTGAAGCTGGATCAGAACCACAGACATCTCCTGGGAGCTGCTGTGGAGAGGTGCAGGGCAGCAGTGTGAGGGCAGATTGAGGTGATGGACTCCAGAGTCTGTCCTTGGGCCAAGCCATCAATTGCACCAATCCAATAATCTGTGGTGCAAATCCAAGGAGAAAAGCCTCTCAAGGGTGGTGGGACACAGAAGTGCAGATGGAAAGATGAGGAGGGATGTCTCCTGCACAGTCAGCACAGGCTTTTCTGTGGCTTTGTGCAAAGGCAGAGAGGCAACAAAACCAGAAATGTATGTTTGCATTTTTGTTCTCATAGGGGAACAGAAATTTCCCTTTCCATTGCTGAAACAACCGACCATCTTGGAGACATGATCCATCCTGCTTTCAAAACCAGTGAGGTGACTTCAGTCCAAAACCATCAAGTCCTTTGGGAGAAAGGGAATTTTACTCAGATCTCTGTCCTACATGACCTAAAGTATCTGTCCTGACACACCAGGAGCAATGCCTAATGGTAGCACATGGGCAAGAAAAAGTGGGATTTCTGGAAAATAAGGACATCTCAGGCCAACCTCTCCACCACACCCAGAATTTTTTAAAACTGTCCTTTAGCTGTTCTTTAGCTTAGGGAATTATCCACCTTCCTGTGTAAAGTGCAAATAAAACCCTTCTGCATTTGACAGATTCTGTCTGAAAGGAGGTATTGATGTCTATTGATCAAGTCAATTGCCTCGGCAGGTCATACTATCTGGAAAATATTATTTACATATTCATTTTCTCACAGTTTGGGACAAGGTGATAGTAATGGGAGAACATCCTTGGAAGTCAATGGAAACTTCAGACTTTACTCACTATCACAGCTGTGGAAGTGGGACATTATCTCTAACAAATGCTTTTTTAACTGACAGGAAGTTTGTCTTTCCAAGCAAGCAGCAATGTTCACTACAATGGCTTATTTGGGAGGTAAGTTTGGACAGTTTTAATTTTTAACATTTTTCAGAATTTTATAGAGACATTTTATTTAACATGGCAAAAAAGTTTGAAGAAAGAATTTAAATGAAGAATCCTTTTTGTACCATTCTCCCAGAGAAGACCTACTTTAATCCACTGTGTTTCCAGGTCAGAAACTGATTGGCCTTTTGTATCAGTTAAAAGAACAGAAAATAGTCAAAGTCTCTTTGCAGAGTGGGTAGGAAGAGAAAAACTGATCTATAGTGTTTGAAATCTAAATTTTACTGTTGTAAGACAGGGAAGAAACTTGTGCTATTCTTCCTAGTGGTAGACTGAAATATTGGCTTATATTTTTATTTCCTTCCCAAGCAGCTTTGCTGGTCTGTAAACCTTTACAGATCATGTTCAAAATTGCTGTAACTGATACCCAGTTTGTGAGGTATCCCACAGCCTGAATCTACACTGCAATTATTTTGGGGCTATTAGCCTTCCCTGGGCCTTGCCAGGAACAGATAAATGGAGATGGAGGGGATAGCATGACATGCTTTAAACAAATGCTTGTGTTAATGCACATCCCACAAACCACGAATGCTCCAGGGGACCTTTGCCAAGGGTTGTTTAAAAGTTTTTTCTAAGAAACAACCCCTTTTCGCCATCATCCTGGCCCCTCACAGCCCAACAGAAGGTTTAGGGTGACCTGGAAGGCACCATGCTCTTGAGGGCATTGCACAAGAGGAAAATAAGGACTGGAGATTTCTGGCTGGTCCTTGGGTGGTGATGCATGACCATGGAGGGGTGGGGGTCTCTGGGTGTGTTGTGTGTGCACACACAGAGGGAAATGTGTGGGGTTCCAGAAGGAATGTGCAGAAAAACAGGTTGCTGTGAGTAGGAACTTTCAGATAAAGATGTCCCGGCTCTGTTTTCCTCTGTGACCATCAATCCACTTCTCATCTGTGAGCCTCTCCCTTGCATTCCCTGCTTCAAAACAAGAGGTCTGTTCAGGGAATGCCAAAGTGCAACTGGATAAAAATTTTAAAAAGTCATCATCTTTCCCTCTGTTCCTCTCAGGGTGTCTGAAAGGCCATGCTCAGCATGCAAAAAAAACTGCTGACTTCACACTCTGCTCGAGGAGGCGATTTGAAACCAACAAAAATAATTGTCACTGTGTTTAGCCAGAGTCAATAAAAGCACTAAGGGCCTGGCAGTGTCAAACCTAGGAGAAAATAAATTGCCAGTTCATGAGCACTCCCTACAATGTATCCTGAAAAGAAGTTTTCTTTTCTTTCTCCTCAGGAAAAAAAAGAGGGAGAGGGAAAGGGAGAGAATTGAGATGGGGGAGGGTCTGGCAACGTATATTTCAAGTCTAATGATATTGTTTTAGTGGTGAGCAATAAAATATGGGGTCTTGAGTGATGGCATAGGAAAGAATAACTAAAAGCCCTGCTGACACTGATTGCCTGTTGGATCACATAGTAAACCTGAGGTAAAGTGTCTTATTCCTAGGGACTGGCAAAAAAGTTGCAAAAGCAAAGGAATTACACGACCTATCTTTTCCAAAATATCTATAGTTTTGGATGCCCAGACTGAGACACAGTCAGGTCTGGCTTCAGAAGGGGGAAGAGCTCAGCAAAGTCTCCAAATTGTTAACATATTTTAGCCCTGAAAAATGAAGGTGCCTTGTGCTACACCTAGAGCAGATCAGACCTGGAGGTATCAGACTCTCTGCATAATCATACCTGGTTTTACTCCAGAGCTCCACCAATCTCCCTAATAACATTGGCACCCACCTTCAGAAATCTTGCCTCACCTAAAGCCACCAGCCACTTTTAAAAACCAAAGCCAAAAACAGAGTTCAAATAGTTTCCAGAGATCATGAAAGCATGAGGAAAAGCCATGTTCAAGTGATTTTTTTATTGAATGTTTTAAAAAAATTAAACAGAGTATGGTAGAATGTAGAGATTAAAAAGTCAGGCAGAAAATACAGTGCTATTTGTGTTTCCTTTTCTGTGTTGTTTACCCTTACAATGGTAACCTCCTAATTTAGCCCTATTTGTCTTAGCACTGTCAGGTGCACAAAATGAGTGACTTCATTTTCAACTCAAAGCTGTGCCCTGGATGTTGTTAGACATCTATGCAGACCTCAGACATCTGTGGTATTTATGGGCCCACAACTGCTCAGTGTACAGAAACATCTTCTCTATGAAGAAGGACACATTGCCAATGATATTTACCCGTGTCATCTTTTAATTCTTTTAAGCAAACAAATGTTCATTCAGTGAGTTCAGAGTGATCTGATGAGCATGAAGGCAGCAGTTAACCCAGAGAGATGAGGAGGAGAATTGGCAGCACGCAGAAATGGGGATGGAATTGAAATTCCAGCCAGTGATCACTTTTTCTTTGGAAACATCCAAATGGATGGAAAGAACTGACTAGCAAGCAAGGAGGGGATTTGGGTTTATGTGTCTCTGTAGCACATCTACCGCAGTGACCTTGGTACCCCCAAGAAGGGAGGAATGTCCCCACCGAACAGACAGAAGTAGAAATGCCAACTTTTCTCATCCGGGGTAAGAGGTATGTTTTGCTTACACAAGGTGACCACCATTTTCCCCCTTGAGGCTGGATGTGTCCTGAAGGTTGAATCGAAAAGCAGGTTGTTTTTCTTCTGTTCACATCTGCCAACCCTTGGCTACAAAGCCAGCTGGATTTCACAATGGCAAAATGAGTTTTCACAGAGAAAGGCAGAGTGCTGAACACACAGCTGCCCGCCACTGGAAAATACTTGCTGCTGCATGCAAAACCTCATATCACATTTTTAATTAGATGTGACAGCTCATGGTTCAAGCATGTGAGGAATCCCAGGCTGGATGAAAAGGGACTGGGCAGAGATCAATAGGGATAAAGAGGCAGCGATAAGGAGAAGGATCTGCTTAATCTTGTTTTTATCTCTGTTTATTTATCCTCTGTCAGTGGTGCTCTCCTGATCAAACACACGGGCATGTAGAATCCAGTGCACTTACTCCTTACGACAGGACAATAACAACAGAGCTGGTGCTCCCATCCCCGTCCATCCCGTGCCTTGGCAAACAGAGTCGTCTGCTGGCTGACACGCAGCCCTCGCTGCCCGCGTTTGCTCCCCGGCGCTCATCGGCTCGCCAGGGCACTCAGCTCCAGCCTGGCTCCTTTCCCTGCCCTTCCAGTGATAACGAGTGTCGCTCCTCCCGCACACCTTCCCACTTGACAACTTGTGTAGTGCCTGGGCTGGAGATCAGCAAGGCTGATCCAGGAGGTGTCAGAGAACAGAGGTGCTTGGGCCCCATCATAATTTTAATGTTATAAATCATAGTTTTCATTGCCCTTCAAAGAAGTCTCTCTGCAGCTTGAGGGAGCGAGAATCTGGGGGTCCTGGTGGAGCTCAACAGGGGAGCACTGCATTGCAAGTCAAGACAGGGCTGGGCACTTATTCATTAGACCTCATTGTCAGGGTTAAGTGGGGATTTAATCTCTGATTTACGCTCTTTCTGATGGTTCTGCTCTATTTCAACTCCAAATTTGGACCCAAAATATATTTCTCTGCTCTTGGGGTTTCACCAGCCTGTTTATACAAAGCAGGGTTGCTGGGCAGCCTCTTCAGTGGACAGACATGCATTAAAACATGGCTGGGATTTTCATGAGAAGTGGGGCCCAATATTGTCTGTACCAGTGCCCTTTTCACTGTCTCAGTACATAAGCAAACCAAGCCCCAGGGTGATTGCTTGATTTAGAGCAGCTGAGGGTAGAGCTGGATTTTTGGAGAGCACACATGCCGTGACTCCAGAGGAGAAATAAGTCTCTAAAGAACAGAATATATGGCAGCCCATACTTAGCCATATATCCTCTGAGCTATCCCCAAACCTCCAGGCTTGTTGAATAAACCTAAATCAAGCAAGGCTATTTTAAATATCATTGTATCTATTTCCAGAAGGATTTGTCTGCCAAAAGTGTAACATGCCTTGCCTTCCATTCAAGGGTTTTCCTACTCCAAGATTGCACAAGATAAAATACTTCCAGCATTGTCTTAAATACCATCAATCCCTACCTGCAAATTAGCAATTCTGGATAAGGCACTCAGAAATGTTAATCATCATAAACACTGCCACATCATAGTTTTAACTTTCGGTCTAGGTCAACGTAAAGTGAAAGATTCTGATGATATATTTAAGCACTTGCATTGGCAGTGACGTTACCAAAAAGTGAATACAGCACTTTCACAAACCCAGACTAATTTCTTTCCAAACCTAGATATTTCATTTAAATACCCAAGCTAAACTTACTCAGTAGTGTGCAGAGGTTGCCCGGATTGAGTCGGTCTGCCTTGCATCTTTTGGTGGTGCCTCACTCTTTCTGCTATCTAAGAAGACCTTGAGTGATTGTGTCCCTTGCTTGTATAACAGCATTTGCAACAGATAAATCAGGCCAAGGCATGTTTACAAATTACTTTTAACTTCCTTGGCACCTTTGAGATAAGCAAAGGCTTCACAGGTGTTCCATACCAAGAGAGAAATGCTGTTTGCTTTACAGTTTCCCAGTGCTCTGGGGATAGTCGGAATTTTGGTCATTCCTCCAAAATGGGTTAAAAAACCTCCTGTCAGGATCACTAGCCAACAAACAGCAGCATGTTTAAAATATATAGAACTCCTAGGATTGCTTTCCTAGATGAGACTTGCAGCAGATGATGAACTTAATGGGATCTGGATGCACTGGGAAGGAGCTGGGGGTTTTAGGCTTGGACTGTTCCTTACCAACTTACCTTTTCAATCCCTCCAAAAATTCAAATTAAGTCACTTTTAGTATTATTTAGCCCTTGTCAGATACAAGAATCAGATCTGACACTTAACCCCAGCACACAGGTTGAAATCTGGCCTGTGCTCTCCTATGGTTTGAGCATGTTGTCATTCAGAGTCCCCTGCTAGAAAAACAGAAGCAAGTGGTGAAATATGGATCTGAATTCAAGTTCAGATCCAGAACTCTTGGTGCATTCAAATCCAAGAGATGCGGAAGCTAGGGGAAGAAAAAAACAGAGAGAGAGAGGGAAAATGAGCAAAAGAAGATGAAGAAGAAAAAGTAGGGGAAAAGTCTTTACTACATCCTGAAGAAGGCAAGGCAAAGCACTTTATTAAATGTTAATGATACATTAGTTTTTGGTTGAATGTTTCTTTTGGCTTTATCTTCTAACACCTTTGCCTGTGTTATCCCTTTGTTCAATCTAGCAATCTCTCAGTCTGCTAAAGAAATACAGCTTACCAATGGTCTTTAAGGTACAGCAAGAAATGCCTGCCAACTGTTTTTGCTCTCCCCAGGGGCTGCAGTCTGGGTTCCTGTTGGCACTTTCTCCTCTTGGGTCTTCATCCATGGCTGATGCCCGTGAATGTGCCAAATGAGAGAAAAGTGTATTTTTGCTTGCCCTCTTACAGTGGCACTTCTTGTCCCAGACACTCTGTGGCCATTTCTATTTTCTGATCTGGCATCTCTTCTCATCCTTTGGCCAATTTGGAGCAGGCAACAGCTTTTCATTACAAGTGAGTGGTGGTACAACGTGTTCAGCACAGACCAGAGCTGTGCTGACAGAGCAGGCAAGGGTGTACACAATCATCTCTTCTGTGGAACCGGAGCCAGACAGGGACTAAGAAGGTCTTTTAAGAAGTATGTTTGTATTACTGATGACCTTTTAGAAGAAATGCTCCTCCTGTCCCATTTCTTCAACCAAATTTGGCCTGCCTTGATGAGTGTGCAGCTGGGGTGATTGCTTTGCATCCAGTGGCAAGAGAAGCCTGACACTCCACAGATTAATATGATATTTGGAGAACTAATTTTCTTCTTTTCCTGAGAGGTCATGTTCTTTCCAATGCTTGCCTGTGTAAATGGAGGAAGGATTTTTTTTACTTTTTTTTTTTTAAAGACTGCTCTACTCACCTGATGCCCTCAATGAACTCAAAGTTTTATCAGCTTGTTTCTGAAAATCACACCTACTGATTTCCCATCAAGACTGAATTCACCTGCAGCAAGCAAAATGCCTCTAAGCACAATTTCCATACCATAAAGGGACTGTCCATGTTCACACTTGTGTTGATGATCCACGGGTGGTCCCATATGGGAAAGGTGAGTAGCTTGTGTGTAAACCTGGTGTTTTCATTTTAACACCCACCAGAAGAAGCATCCTAAAGAAAGTATGTTTATATTAATATGTTGAAGTTTCTCCTAGATAAAGCAGAGCTGAAAGGAGGAGCGTTCATTCCTAGTCTTATGGGTACTCTGAATATTGACCCTGTCTCAGAGCACCTTAAATAAACTGGTTTGGGGTTTAGAAGACCTGGTTCTTCACTTGTCACTGCCTTCCCACCATGTACATCTGGAACTCTTCCCCTGGACAGGTCCCCCCAGGTCCAGCTCCTAGACTTGCCACTGCACTGTCTGGTGCTTCTTGCACAGGGATAGTGACCCTATGGCAGAAATCTTTCATGAGAAGGAAAAATAATACCTCTAAGAGTATGGTTCACTGGCTGTCATGTGGGCATTTTTAAAAATGCTCCAGGGGTGTTCAAGAACCATATATCAAGGCAAAGATGGGTAAGTGCTAATTAGGTGTAGGTATTTCTAATGCAAATGTCTAAGCAAAAAGTGAGATTATTCCTGCCTCCTGAGCCTATCATTGCTACTCTGATTAACAACCCGATAATAATTACCTTATTGTAATTCTGATTAACTACCTGATAATATCCAGATTTAAAATTTTCAAGGTAGGGGTGGGAGATGTGTTCTGTATCTATTTGACAACAGCTCCTGCCAGGGATCAAACGTCTGTGGGAGGATGCTAGACACAGATTACACAGTATAAAAACTAAATAAAAGTATTGTTCAGGCTGGTTGATTTTAGCTTTTTTTTTTTAATTCTTTCTTTATTTTGAGGTAGTTCTAAAATCAGCTAAGTACCTTTGCCTTCGCTTGTCCTGTCTCTGAAACTGAAGGAAGTATTTGAAAATACTGAAATTGAGGGGCCAGGCTACCCCAATATGTAACCTGGGCAGTGATGCCCCAGTGAGCAGACTGATCTTGAGAAAGTGAACTGATAAAGAATGACCTTAAGAACGTTACAGGAGAGATAATGAGGGATCTTCACATTATTCAATAAATCTCAAACTCCTGGTGATCCAGATAGTCCCTTTGCTCTTTTACTGATGTGTGACCATTACCAGAGATGTGTAGCCCATCAGTAAATCAACCTAAATACTTTGTTATAATAGTCCTCATTACAGAACATTGATCGATTAACTGTGCTCCATTTCAGTTTATGAGCAAAGCTCTTTGCTCTCCCTGGCAGTGTGATTAATGTGAGGTTCACATACTTAACATTAGAGACCAGTATTTATGGCCTTAAAAACATCAAGAAAAAAGCAAAATGTTTGCTGTGACAGAATATATAGTACAAGTGTCAAATCTTATCAAGGATACTCTCATCCATTATAGCTTCAAGAGGTGCTATCATTTACCAAGCTGACCCGGCAGACCTTGGAGCCTCATTGTAACATTCTCTGTATGGTAATCCAGTTAAAAGCAGAATGCAGCCTAAGTGAGACGTAGCTTAACACTTTCATATGCTCAATAAAAACATTACTGGGAAAGAAATCATCAGCAAGCCAGACAAAGTCATCCTTCTCAAGGGGGGCGGATGGAGTAAAACTTAGTGAAGTAAAGTAGAAACAAATTGCAAGCAGTGGTAGTGATATGTGGGTGGTGCAAATTTGAGGGTAAGGTCGAGGGATAGTCCAGGCCAAGCCACCACAACAACCTTTGCAATGACTAGAGTTGTTTTCAGTGTTGCTATTCTTTAATCAAGGAGGTTGAAACTTAGCAGGGACTTACAAAAGAGTTATGTGTTTGCAATGCAGCTTGAAAGCTTCAGGGAGCACAATACCCATTTATGCTGAACTAATTTCTTTTATAGGACTCAGAATACAAAATCTTGAGTGAGGGGAACAGATTAATCTCAAGTTTGTACATCCTGTTTCAAAGCCAAGCTTCTCAGAAAGTCCTGGAATGCTCTCCACCTCCCACACATCAGGAATGTGCCTGTAATAGTCAGGATCTGCTTGAGGAGCTGCACTCTCAGTGGTCGCCATCACAACACGCTTCACAGATGAGCTCAGAGACAGCTTGACCAGGTTGATTTATTATTTGTGCTGTAGTAGGACAGGTGTTACTGAATGACTAATACTGGCCCTATTCAAGACATCAGTTAAGCACTCAAAGGCACTTAAACATGCACATAATCACAGATAATGCCTCAGTATCCCTGACTTCAAGGAGACACCAACAGTGCAGGCAGAGTCAAGCACATGCTTAAGTACCTTCATGAATCAGGGCCATTATTTGACCAAACTACTTGTGGTATTTGTGAAAATACTGACAGATTGCAGAAGTTTCATTGACATAAGGCTGAGTGATTTTTTGTCCAGAAATGTGAAGGGCCATCACCCAGCTTTCTCTCTTTGTCTGAACTGGTTCAAGAGACATGTCCCTCACGTGCTGAAGGTGAGAAACTGCGAAGTTTCTCAGTGTGCCTTGGTTTCAGTGTACATTTCAGTGGGTTTAAGGCATGCAGTGACAGAGAGGTTCAGGAATTGTCGTTTCTGGACATGTTTTGCCATGTCTAAGCTCAAAAAAACTATGTGCAGTATCAGGTTGTGAACCAATAAAGTGCAAACAGCAGATAGGACTAAGTTTGGAAGGAAACCAAAATGCCTTTGAAAATTTAACCAGCTTTATCCACAGGCCTGTACACCAAAGGAACAGTCTGTTTCTCAAAGGGGAGACTTCAGCTGGCATCATACTACACTACCCAACTTCCATCCAACAGCAGATCCCATGCCAGAGCCTGCAGGCTGTGTTGTTTCACATTAGCCCCATAATTTGAGGGCTAAAACGCTATCTACCACTAGCTGGGAAAAGGGTTTGGATGCTTTCTGGTTTGGAAAAGTTTCTTTTTGATGATAAAGAGCTCTCAAATTCAGCTGTGAGTCGTAGTTTAATCACTGTCTCTAGGTGCCTGGAGTCAGCTTTCCTGAGCTGTGTGGAGATGGGAGCTTACAAAATGTCTCCATTTGATGTAAGGGGGAGGGCTTGCTGAGGAGTACACATTTACCCAGAGATTTATTGGGGAAGAGGGCAGGCTTGTGCCAGACTTAAAAGAGAACATGCTTCTGGGAGATAAATTCATTTTCATGTTTATTTATCTAGAGTAGAAAAACGGTCCTGCCTAGTAGAGCATATGCTGGGCGTAATGAAAGACAAACGTCAGCTTTTGAAGGAAAACACCCATTCATCAAAGGACATGGAAGAGCAAACAACTTGTTCATTAAAACACAATTGAAAGGTGGCTTCTCCACTCCACCTGCTTTCCCAAGTTGGGGGCTGCATGGGAAACTACTGCTCTCTTCATTTTCTACTAAGGCTTTTCCTATCTCAGAGACGGGGGAAAAAAACCTCGATACTTAAGCCCACAGTAATTCACCAGCTTTTTCTTCACTGTTTTGAAGAAAGCCACATCTGCATTCAGCTCAAGTCTGTTGTGACTGATCCTGGCTGAAGGACTGACTCCATACCTGGGCCAAGCTCTGGACAGCCCTCTCTGCTCTCCGTGAGCCCTTGTGGTGGGTGCTGGAAGCTGGTAATATGATACATCCCAAGGATCCCTCTGACTAGGAGGAAGCAATCAAAACCTTCTACAATTTCCCACAGTGGGAAAGCAATTTCCTCCTCCAGCTGTAAGACTGGGGCAGATTGAAAGGTCTCAGGGAAAGTAATTATGGCCTTTGATGAGTCTATCAGGAAGCTGAGACTGGGTCATTGGTGTGAATAAACATTTTTGTCTTTGACCTAAGTGTCTGTATAAACCAACAAAAAGAAATCATCTTAGTGTGTCTAGTGTCTATATTCTTGCATGTAATGTTGATTTCTTTTAAACATCATCCATATATATGGACATAAATAAGTAGTAAGGAAAAGAATAAGGACAATAGCCAACCCATGTGGTAGGTATCCTAGATAAATCCATCAATGTTTGAGCTCTGACTGGTTTAAATTGTTTGCCACTGTTCTGTTCATTTTCTGTGATTTTTTTTGGCCAGTCCTCAGTGAGGCTTTTGATTGTGTCTGTCATAATATAATTCATCTGCATTCTGAAAGCCATAGTTAATTAATGAATTAATTTCTGTAAAATCATGGTAGAGAAATACAAGCTGTCCTTCCAGACCGACTTTTATTATTGCACATGCAAGCTCAAGAACAGAAAATTACTGAATCACTGGTTGATTTTTGCACACTTTTAATTTGAAATCACAGCTCAGTTGAGTCTTTTAAAAACAAGTCAGTTGAGCCCAAAAGATCCTGTTTGCAGTTCCCACTTGTCAGCAAGGACTTGCTGCTTAAAAAAAACCGGGAGACTTTGAGCCTCCTCTTTAAGAGTAGATTAGATATAAAAAGAAATGAGTGAAAGAAAGAAATTCTGTTTTGCACTTAGAATCTGCAAATTGGACCTGCAAAGAAACAATACAGTTCCAATCCGGGAACACCTTGTAAAACCAAAGTCTAGAAAAGTGTGCGTAGGTAAAATTACTCACCATCCCGATTGCAAGACATCAGTGTTGACATTTCTTTGGATGTAACTGGAAACTTAACAACGGTGATCCACTTTAGCTGGGGATTTTCTTAACCTATAAAGTTCAAGTAGCTGTTTCTTCTCCCCAGACCACTGATCTGGCTTTTCCGACTCTGAGACTAAATAGATGCCTTGTGTGAGTGACCTTATTGACAACGCCTGGCACATAAGCTTTATTTTCAAAAAGTGAGCAAGCAGACACCCGGGTTTAGCTTGTGACCTATTAATATATCTAGATGGGACACAGCAGGGGCCACAGGCATCTCAAATGGTGCATTGGTTTGTTTGAACAGCATACTGCTCTGTACCCATGCACAGTCCAAGCCTGAGATCTGTGGGCCAGGAGGGAGCAGCAGTGTAAGATGAACTGCCTGGGAGAGAGCTGGGGCAGGAAGAGGCAGACTCCTCTTTTCTTGTGTATTTTTTAAATTTTATTTTCTTTGTGTTGAGTTCTTTTTCTGGTTCTCAATCTGGGGGAGAATAAACTGGATGAACTGTCCAGCTGCATTGGCTCAGCTGTACTGGTCATTGTGTGTATGGGGTCACAAGCTCATCCCATTATATCTGTATGGAATGGAGTAACAGCACCTTCCATATCTCTCCTTCTGCTTCTCTTCAGCTCATCTAGTGATCACCCAGGATGCTGTTAAGGAGAGGGTAGAGATAACAACTCTTTTATAGTTGGTAGGGCCTGTGTTTAAGCAAGAAAAAGCAGTTCCACTCGCCTGTTCCTTTCACGTCCCGTGGCAGTTACAGAGGATTCATACTGGAGGGTATTCCTGTCTGCTTTCATGCTGCTCACAGGTGTGCTGCCTTTCATATCTGAGCTCTTATAATGCCAATTCATGTAGTGACTGAGTGGGAGACATCTGGCCTGGCTTTAACCATGAAAAAATGTTTGATCTTTGTTCTAACAAAGTTCCTATAATCAATGGAAAGAAAAACATTTTCCAATATATAGTAATTCTCATCTATCTCAGCAGGGGATTATGGTACTCCTCTCCCTCTACTGAATAGAAAATGCCAGAAATCAATAACCTCCAAAGAGCAGAGGTTGTTTTGTTTTTGCTTTTCATTGGCAAGCATACCAGACTGAGCTATGCTGGTAGATAATGTCCTCTGTCACAGAGGCTGCCAGGGGTAACCCCCCAGCCCCATTTGCAGAGCAGTTCACATGAATGACCTGTTGAAAACCCCTAGGAAAATTAGCCGAGGTGACTGATCCAGCCTTTTCAAATATTGGGCTCAGCTAACACGGCTGAACTTGTTGAAGTGTCATAGACCAGATTTGTGTGCTCCAATTTGCTGGAAGACAAAGGGCATGGCAAAAGTGCAGAGATAGAGGAATCATCAGCTGGGGAATGGAACCTCTTTCAGAGGTACAGCTGGGACCAGAAATGTGTGTACACAGTAGCAAAACAGGCTCCAAAACTTCCAGCTTTTTCTCCAGTTGATCAGAAACTAAAAGCTATTGCAGCCATTGCAAGATTCTAGAGCTAAAGCTTGTCTGCTTTAGTAACTCTGCTCTGTTTTTCTTGTGCTGCACAAAATGAAAATGGCAATCCTAGAGATAACCAAGCAGTGAAATTATTGTGGCTTAGGGATTTATGCATATAGACACATATCTAGTTTTTAAAGAAAGCCAGGAAGTTCCACTCCTTGGAAAAAAGATAAGGGATATGTCAGGCAGAGCAGACAGAGTGCTGGAAACAGCCATTTAAAGGCAAATAAATGAATGAGAAATGTCCCAAGTAGAAGATAACACACTAAAATATCATTTAATTGCAAAGGAAAGGATATCAGAGGTGACTGTGTTTCTGCTAGTTGTCAGGAGTCCTGCTCACAGAACAAAGCAGGCAGTGCTGACATAGCTGAAGAGCCCTGGCACTGCAGTGGGGTTGGATCCAGCTCTAGCACAAACCCAGGCACCTGTTTAATTCCCTGGGATGAAGCTGCACATGCTGAGCAGAAGAACCAGTACCAGAAGTGCCTTTCCAGGCCCATCCACAGCCACTCATCCCCTCTCTCTCCTCTTACCACAAGTTGTCATCCTTTCTCTCATGACTATTTGGTTGTTATTCCAGATCTAATCTAGGTCAGTAAAAGTCAAAGGGAAAGAGGAATGGATCTCTTTCCGTAAACGCAACATGATTTTTGGAGGAGAAATTCTGATTCATGTTTACCTCTCTGACCCTCTTCCCCTTGTTCCCTTGCTCTGTAGATGCCAACAGGAGAGGGAATATTGTGATATATTTCTCAAGCCACATGAAGCAGAGACAAAAGATGGGAAAGTTCACAAAAAATTTTGGGTCAGGTTCTGCCACTCAGCTGCTGAGATCTGGCCAGTACAGATGAAGAAGCAAATCTCCAAGGATTTTTTTGGTGATTTGGCAAGATAAGATTCCTTTGTCTTAAGAGGAGTGCTGTATGAGAGTGTTTAGATCACTTGGCAATACATGGCACATCCCCAGCTGCTTCTGCTCTATAGAAGAGATGACATGCTCCTGTTGAACCTGATGTCCTCAGAGCATGGCTTTGATGCTGTAATTCAGAGCTGTCAGCTCCCAGGACAGTTATTGACTCACTGGACAAGGATAAGCTCATTAGATTGTGGGCATGAGGTTGACTTGAACCAGGCTTGTTCCTGTGGGATGCAGATGCTCCTCCACTGGATAACACACAGGACACAGGATTGCTCCCCTATCGTCTGTGTAGAACTTTGGGTTTTCTCAACCCCAAAGATCTGTTACTATTTTGATGTAAAACTGGGTTATCACATTGGAGTTTCTTCCTCCAGATGGAAAAGCAGTGCCACAGAACAAAAATACAGCGTGAGAGCAATGAGGGCGGCATTTTTTAACTGTTTCACACATGGGTACCTCAAGCTACTTCACAGGTGTCCAGAGCAGCTGTCCTTGCTTATCACTAAGAGCACAGCAGTAATAAGATGTGAGGATTTATCCTATGGGAAATGGATGATGAAGCAAGGCTAGAGATGAGGCCATTGCAAGGCCCATTTTCCTTCTTAGCCTTTGGTTCACCTCCTTGTTTTGTATCACAACATCCACAAACATAGTGAGAAAGACATCCTCTCTTCAATAACTCTTTGGCCACTGATAAGCAATTTTCTCAGTGTTTCCCATCATGGCAACGTAGAGCCAACTTTCCTGGAGTAGTAAACAAACCCATTTCCTCCCACTCGCAGTGCTGGGGTTTGCTTTGTGAGCCCAAAGAAAGGTTCAACTCAGTATTTTATATAAAATTTAATATACACAACTGGCCTGAGTTTATAACAAAAAATGTATGGAATGAAACTAGAACCATTTCAAAAACGTGAAAAATATACATTCAATTAGAGGTGGATTAAGATGATTTATTTGTGCAGCAGTGTTGAGAGTATGTGTTGGAGAATATTGCAGTACAGTTCGTCTGACTGCTAGAGGTGAGTCTGAGTCACCGTGCCTGGAACTCAGAATGAACTTTCCCAGAATTTAGGAGGAAGCCTTTAGATCTCACCAGGGAGCTTTAACTTCAGTTTGTAAAGCTGCTTTTGTTGATAGTGTGGCTTTTTAAAAAAAGTAAGTCAACTACCTGAAAATATAGACTTGTCCATGCCATCTCCTGCAGTAGTATCTAGCTGGTGCAGTAATGCTTCTCCTTGCTCTTTGTCCTGTTGTGCCAGAGAAGGATGGGAGAAGATGGAAGTGGCTGTTTGTCCAAACTAGAGAAGACTCAAGTCTCTGTCACCTCTCTCTGCATAGCCACTTACCATTAGCTCAGAGGACCTGTAAGGTCTTCTCACCATCCTGGTCTTCGCTAATGGCAGTGATCGTCCAAAGATGTGGAGCAAGAGGGAATTTATCTCTTCTGTAGTGACAGCCCAGGTATTCACAGACTCTCACCACACTTCTCCAGCTAAACCAAACTAACTCATCCCTGTCTGCAGACACAGACTTGGCTGTTTGGTGCTTTCTCCAGCCAACCCTGTCTTCCCTAAGTGAAGCTATTTCATCATCTCCCATTTTTCTAGGCTGGACTGTGCAACCTATTAATTTCAAAGCTGCCTTCAAACAGTGTAAGGCAAGTTTCTCTTCTCATTTCCAGCTTCCGGATAAGCTATCCATCAGATAGCTACCATGAGAAATTAGACATCAATTAACATTTGTTTTGGCTTAACGTGTGTTTGTTCAAATGTTAAAATCTCAGCCTGTACTTTATTTTAACCTGTTTTGTCATTTGTCAGTAACTCCCTCTGCCATGTTTTATAGCAGGCGTTTTAGAGCTCTAGGAAAAAGGCAAATTTATGCTGTTCAGGTTCTGACCCTTAGCATGACTGGGGTGTGAGCATGAGGGCCTGGACCAAGTTTCTAAAGTAAGGTTTGTGTTATGTATGTAGTGATTCAGTAGAAAATACGTGAAATCACATGGGAACATACCATTCAGTTTCTTCTCAGTCAATGTAGTGCCAAGATCAAACTGGTGTTTGAAGACAATCTTGTATGTTGAGTCAGGGGGTTGGACTCAATAATCTTTTATGGGACCTTCCAGCTCAAAATATTCTGATTCCATGGTTCTATGCCTTAGAGAGACTCATTGACCAAGGCAGATTTCTATGTCCCAGTGAGATTTTGCTGTTTAATAGAATATGCTCCACATCAGGATGAACAAGAGATCATTCAGAGCCCTTTATCTGCAGAATAATCCTTAGCCCAGCATAGGAGTGCTGTCATGGGCTGCAGGATCCCAGCACACAAATTCTGCCACTCTCCCAGTGGACAAAACGTGTGTAAACTAATCCCACATGTTTCTAGTCATCTCCACCTAAATGCCTGGTTTCTGGTAGCCTACAGTGAAGAACCTATTCTGCTTGTCACATGGGTGACCCAGTGTTCACTGACCAAGAGCAAAACCGCTTTCCACACCCAAAAAGAGAGCAGTCAACATGGGATGGAAGGTCAGGATCAAAACCCTGGTCTAAATTTAGCAAAGCAGACTTGAATGCAGGTTGCCACATCTCACATGGATGCTTAACTGTTGAGCTACTGTGTGAGGGGTAAGTACGTCTCTCAAGATGTTCCAGGATAGGCAAGTCTCACCACTTCCCCACTTACCCAAAATTCCATCTTTGTAGGTACTTTTAGAATTCCCATGAAAAGCTTCAACTATCTGATGTCTTCATATAGAAGGACACCTGAAACTTTCCAGTAAGCAGAGCTAAAATCCTTTAAATATAAGTTGATGCTTATTGTCAGTGATCACATTTTTAATATTTAATCTTTTCTGTCTGCAAATATTTTTACTTAAACTGTACTTTTGCAAGTTGTGGACTATTGTTGCTGGATTATGGTTTGTTGTGTTTCCTTCCTTTTTTAAATGTAGAGTGGTATTCCAAAGCAAGCAGCTTTCTGTCTTATAAGAATGGGAGTAACAAAAATTTTAAAAGAGGGAAATTAAAATAAGACAAAGTAATTTCAATTTCCTAGCCATGTTAGCACAATAATCATTATCTCAAAATGATGGCAACATTGTAATAATCATTACTATTATTAGAAAATCCTGAGCTATTTTAAAGAAGACTATTAATGCCATTACCCATGTTTATAAGGCAGAGAAGTTGAGGCAGAGGTGGAAGATGTGTCTTGTGCCAGACTGTCCCCCAGTGACAGCTGGTAGCAGAGCCTGAGTCTTTTAGGGCTCACACTAAGGATTTCCTTGCCCCAGCAAGGAGTGGATGTGACCATTTGGTGCCAAGGACTCAACATCCACGCTGCTCCATGTTTGAGGACAGTCACTCCGGAAGAGCTCTAGTCCATGTCTGAGGACAGAGCTTTCCTTGGCTGCTGGAATGTGTGAGGTGCACTCCTAACCCACGACTTGCCAAGCCATGCCCAGCATTTAGGTGGAAAGCTGCTCATGGCCAGGACTATATCAGGGTTGCTATGATATACGAAGGCTGAGGCAACATTTTGCACTGTCTCCAGTGCAGTAGTTCCTTTTTTGCTTCTTTGTGTTTCTTGAAATCCCTGCTGATGGACTGTGGCAACTGCCACAGTAATTTGCAATTTGGAGGCAGAGGGAGCTCTGTCTGTCAACTGTAACTTGTGTTGTGGATGCTGGACAATGTCCTTCAGCTTGCCAGGCTCAGCAACACTCCCGTTCTGTGGCAAGGGAAGGCCAGCAATTTTCCTCACAAAACCCAAAGGATGCTGATCCAGCTGTGAAAAACAGCTGTTTCTGTTGGATGCTGGTAAACATTGTATAGAAAAGGGCTGCTGAATGTGGTCTGATCAATTTTTCACTGCTTTTTCAATAACTGCAGTATGTGAAGTTGCAATCTCAGCGACTTAAGCATAGGAGAAAAATGCCTACCCTGTAAATAATCAATTTAACTAAACTCAACCATGATATACACAGCAAAGACCAGTCCTTGGAGGTTTCTACATGCTGCCATAACTTCAGGCTAAACAAGTCTGAACCGAGAAGTGTTTTGTCCCAAGACTGTATATTTTATGGGAAGCTGATGCTTATTTTCCATGGGAAGCTAATTTTTCCAAAGGACAGTTTCAGCCTGGCAGCTCAGCACAGTTCTGCTGTGACAAGCTGCTCTTTTAGCAGAGCTGACAGATTTTTTTGAGAAATATTTATTTTTTCAGCTAAGTCATGAGGCTGGTGACAGGTACATCGTGGAATGAAACAGAAGGAGTGGAAACACACAAGAAAACACGGAAGTTGGAGCACAGCCTTTTTCACCAACGTAGGACACATGTTGAAGCCCCATTTGTGCAGCTCAGTAGAAAGACATTAATTATGGTGTAGCCCAAGTCTGCTGACCAAAATAAAGATCCTGAATGGAAAAGTTTGTGTCAGGTGGACTCAGGTTAATTTTTGGGGAGTTTTCTTTGTTTGTATGTAAGATGTAAACGATTTTGCTTGATCCAGACCGGCATTTTTTAGGCTAAAAATATATATACCAAGGGAAAAATATCTTCCACCTCCAATCCTGACCTTTGGGAGAGAGAAAAGTTTGATGCCAGTGAAAAAAAAGCTCCTGTTCATCATTTAACCAGGCTGACACATCTGAAGGCTAAATGCATCTCAAAATAAAGAATTAAGTTGAAAACAATTCAAAAGGCTGAAAGGCACAGTCACACAAATTAAATGTCTTCTGGAACTAGTGCCTTTCAAAATGTCTTATTTTAGCAAGTATGAAATGAGACATCTGGGCTTGAACTGTTACTCAAAATACTGTCTAATAAAATTAATTTCTCAGATGAATCAGGTCACAAGCACCTCCTAATGCATTGTCTGGTATTTTGATTTCTTCTCCCTCAATTCCCCATGTAGCATGAGGCCTCAGCCAATGCCAGCTGCAGCGATGTTCTCTGGAAAACAATGTCTAGAAATAACCTTGTGATCACACATCCCAAAGTACTTTTTTGAAGATACTTCCCAAATAAGTGGATATCAGTCACTGAGAGATGCCCAGAACAAACAGATAAAGTGCACAAAGTGTACCCAGTCACAAGGATCAGCTTCAGAATACAAGCTCATCCCAAATCCCTTCCCATAAGCTGCCAGGGACCCCGACCATTAGTCTCCCACAAAATCCTTTGTCATGGATGGAAATGGGCATATGCTTTCTACTTCTTGTTTTTGTTGCTGAATATGGCCAATTCATCCACAAAATTCTCTGTGGGCATAATACACTAATAGCATCCAATGTTATAGTCCCCTCATGCACTGCAGATTATTTCAGCACTGTCAAAAGTTTAGGCATAACCACAAGTCCTCAGGGAATAGAATTCAAGAGATACCCAATGATCATGAATCTCTAGAAACTGATCTGGATTTTGAATGACTGGCTTGTAAGAAGACCATCTACTTAATGAAAAAAAGGAAACATTCAGAAACTTAATGTGAATGAATATTTATAAAAACTTCCCTCTTGTCCCCCAGTCGTAAATTTCTGTAAATTTATAGCAGCATTGCAAAAACAGCTACATACCAAAATAGGCCACCAGCTGAATTTAGGGCTGTATACTCTGTGAGGGCTGAAAATTGTAACACATAAAGTGTTGTTTGTAGCTGCTGAATTGGTTCATATGCCACTATATTGACTTCACACAGCTGTTACTTGGAAAATCATTCAGGCACATTGGAAAAGCAATGAAGTTAGTGGTTAAACATGATGCAGGTTTTACAGGACACAATTGATTAGGCAATTCCATTGGTTGTTCTGTCAATGAGGTACCCGAAAGTAACTGAGTTCATGTACAGGTGAATACATTCCTCACCACTCAGGAAGCCTGATGTGCCCAGCATGATCAAATTTTTATATCTGTTGGTACAGGTGTAAGAGTGATGGCAAGTAGGGTCCTGTGCCTTTCCATTTATGCCACCCTGCAGAGAGGGCCCCTCTCTCTGACCCGTGGCTATGCCCATACTGGTAGTTTAAATGAAACATAATCAGTCACCCTGTAAAGTCACCAAAATGGTCCGTTGTGAAGTTTCACTCTGTGCCAATTACAGCTTTCCCAGGTGATGCCCCAGTAAGACTGGGGAGGTAGAGCACTCCAGAAACTATTCCCAGCAGGCAGCTGGTCCTGGGACAAGGGATATTCCCAGGGTCATTGCCTTTACTGGTACAGGCACAGCTTCAGCATACAGATTTCCAAATGGTGTAGAAATGTCGTGCTGGGGCCTGCAGGATCCTGGAACTGTAAAATGATATATTTTCCACAGAATGACTTCCACTCGTTCTCCAGGCTCATCAGATTGTACCAGGAACGCGGTGGGTTGTCCCAACAGAACATAATATTACTGTTGCAGTGACCCCTTGAAAGCCCTTAAGTGGAAAACGCTTTGCAAACATATTACTAAAAGAATGTTCCCACCTCTAAAAAATGTATAATATAAGCAGGACAAGAACCAACATGGATACAGATGGACAGGAAGCCATGAGGTTATCTTCGAAGGCACCTCAGGAGAGGCACAGCTCAGCTGTAAGCACTGCCACATTTTTTGTGGCATGACAGGATTTTTCTCCAAAATGTGGAGAGACATTTTCACATCTGAGCAAGGGTATCATGATGCTTGTAGCTCAATCTTCACCCATTTTCTCAAATAAAGCAAAGCATGCTGAGATGCATAAAGGAAGAGCTGTTAATGCAAAACCCTTCTCTCCCCTAAATGTCAGGACACTCCTCCTGGGACTCCATGTTCTTGGTCTCTCCCTACACTGTGTAGCAAATGCTTTGCATTTACACATCTTTTTCTTCTCCTGGCAGCTCTGCCAACTCCCTGTTGTGTTCTTTTCCCCTTTTGCCTCATCACCACCAGTGGTGGAGGCCAAACACTCTTATGTGCAGCCTCATGACGTCCAGATTTAGTCCTTGCTGATGTTTTTGCTGCTCCATTACTTCAGATGGGCTTAGACAAGTCCAGCAAAACAACTGCCTCTGAGGATGCAGTCATGACTCAGTGTTTGAGAATACAGCAGAACTCAGAGCCACAGCTCCTAGAAACATGTAATGAGATCACTTTTTTAAAGTATAACCCTAGCTCTCACTTTTGCAGAGTAAGGCAAACCCTTCAGTTTCAATTCTTCTTTAATTTCTTCCAAGCCAACTTTATAACCTTGGATGCCCAATTCTGAGTTTTTCATAGTTTAAATACAAATTTATGAACCTTAGAAGTTGTAAATTGTATTGGTATATCTGTCCCATCAGATCATCTCAAAAATCCTTCTGACTTAACTACAGTATAGCTAGTCACCCTCAGCTTGTTTTATGCTCTGTGGAGAAAAATAGGAGCTTCAACAGCTTGGGTCATTAAATTCATCTGGTACTTTCTAGCAAAATGAATCTTGTCCTAGAAAAGTCTTTTTCTTTCCATGAGGAGAGCCAAGGGCAACTCACCATGTAGTCTACACCTAAAGTTAGGTGAAATTCAGTTTATTCAAGAACTAGCATGACTGACTTTGGTTATTAAATTTCATGTTTATTCCTTTAAAGAGCATCCCATTTTTGCTGACTAGAGATGGGACTGTCCTAATCACATTTGTGAGCACAGAAGAGTGGTTTGGTGTTGGGGTCCCTCCCCCCTGCCATGGAGCCCTGGGAGAGGGGCCCTGGGGGGGAGACATGGGGTTTCCCTGCCCCTGCTCAGCCTCATTCCCCATTGGTTGTTTTGTGTTCCCCGGTGTGGCCAAGGACCCTGGAGTCCCCTGACTGCGGAGTTCCTGAGGAGAGCCCCGGCCATGCAGCTGGAGAAATAAACATCTCTGAAACATCTACCACGAATCTGTCCATATATGCTTCGTTTCTACGGGACTTCTGGTTTGAAATATGCTTGTTGCAGTAATCCCCGCTGCAACAGTTTGGTATCTTGTAAGCCCTCTCCCTGTCTGCAGTTGTGCTCCTCATCCCAAAGCATGCCTTTCTTGTTCCCATTCCCTTCTGCTTTTTCTACTAAAAATCAAGAGTTTGTGATATTGCTTATCTTGGTTAAGCCAGGAATAACGTCATACACAGCTTTACAAAATATTTATACTGGTTTTCTCCACTTCTCATTTGAATCTCCAGTGAGTTCAGCAAACTGCGTTTCAGGAGCTAAGAGAGTGAGAGAGCTCTAGGCAAGCAGGAGCAGTGAAAGCAGGTAAAACATCCTAAAGAGTCACCTTTAATGCTCTTTATAGAAGGGGTTAGCTCCTCCTACATGCACATAGGTTCCCTCTCATTCAGGGGACAACATGGATCAAACACTGTAGATCAATCTATTATTGAACCGTGAGGGAAAAGAGAGGCAATGAAAGTCATTGCAGTGAGCAGTGACACGGTGGAAGATCTGAAGATCTGCCTTTGGGATATCTCTTGAAACCTTCTTACACTCTTCCTAAACAGCTATCAATGAGTTCATTGATAGCACCTGGGAAAAATTAAGGAAAACCAGATGAACCACAACAAACCATGGCCATCAATGCATCAGCCAGATGAGAGGGAACTGCTCTTCCTCCAAGCATGGTGGATTTCTGGCTTCTGTGGTGTCTGACCTCACACTGGACACTTGCACAATGGTGCACTGTCATTTACAGTACCTTGCTTCAGTCATGGATAGGCAGTGCTGTGCTGACCCAAATCACTGGAAAAGAAAACTTTTTTTCACTGAAACGTAATATAGGAGCACGACCATGTCATGCTGATTTAAAGGTCACCTATTCTTTACTTGAGATACCATAAAAAGTTGGCCCAGACAACTTGATAAATAACTTCAAATCACAATTGCTGTTTCATAATAAAAGTGCATGTGGGCAGCAGATGAAAAAAGAACTTTTCACTCTTAGATATGTTGTATGCTGAATTGTATACATAAAAGTGCAATTTGTTATTAATTTTTTTCAAAGTATCCATCCTACTTTTATTCCCAAATAATTTTTCTAAGTGACATATTTAATGTGCAATAACACATACTGAGTTTCCTATGAATCCAAGCCAGGATGCAGGATGCCTTCATCTGGTTTCCTCCCCAAACTGCCTTAAAGCCCAATAAATCTGTGACTATTTCCTCTCTGAAGCCTCAGAGGATATAGAATTACTTCACAGTTCCTCAAGCCCGGAGCCTTCAGCGTGGCTGATGGAGAGCCAAGATCGGAATGGAATTGCTGTAATTGGAAAGTGAAACAAAAATAGTCCCCTGGAAAGGAGGAAAGTACAATGACAAAAGCAAGTCCCATTAGGAATTGCAGCATGATGGCTATCAGACATCATGGTGAAGTGTGTGTTTGCCTCAACAAACTGTTCAAACAGTAGCGACTGTCATATGGCTCCCGTCATAACCCATCATTAACAAAAACTCTGTAACAGCACTTGATGTAGTTATGGCCCAATGCAGTTTAGTTTTCTCATTATACAGTCAGCAGTTTCTTACTTTTCCTGAAAAGGAATAAATTGTGCTTCAGCTTTAATTTTATGTTGTCACTTTCCCTCCCCACACTGCTGTTTTACTGTGTGATCCATGTCATACTAAGCTCCCTGCCTGGCATAACTTTTATTGAGAATCACGTTGCTGCTGGCTTTGAAGGACAATTTCCTGTGTACTTACAGGTTCAGTTTAAGGGAAGCAAGGAACTGCCCTGGCCACTGCCCACCTTTGCAAAAATCTGTGACTGCAATACACGGTGCAGTGTGAGAAGTTTGAGTTTCCAACACCAAAAGAACAGGTTTTTGTTGCATTCCCCACACCTTTCTAAATATGGAGAAATAAAAGCAGTGTGTTTGGCTCTCATTTGTGTTCACATGAGAATCAAAGTGCATTTGCATAAATCCAGTGTCTGTGCAAAACCACCTGCTCCTGTTCTTCCTGCAGGGAATTTCCAAGGGCAGATGCTGTTACTTTTAGGTTGTTCTGTGCATAGAAACAGATGGAGCTCAGGCAAAGTGTTTAGCAGAAGTTCCCATGTATAAAACCTCATATATGTGCCTTTATGATCCAGGTTTTTTACAGCCTATTGCCCTGTATCTATTTGCAGACAGACTACTAGCAGAATTTTGAAGAAAGAAGGTTTTTGTGATATGTTAAAGAGGTTGATGTCAGAAAGAAATGAAGATTATTTTTCTTCATAAAGATTGTAACATGTGATAGCGGTGCTTAGAGAGATCTTTGGTGTTGCAGAAATGAAGGTAATGAATCCATCACTATCAGAATCTACCCCAGGATTTCACCATCCCTGAATATCCTGATCTCCTGTCAGATCTATGGCTAGGTCTGTGGCTATGCCACATTAGGGTCTTTACAGGCATTTCAAGGCCTCACTGCGCACCCAGACAATGCTGCATAGATACCCTGCAACCCACTGTCCCACTCACAACCTCTGCAGCTCTTCCTCTAAAGAGAAGGAAGGAAAATTACTCAGTCTGAGAGTGTCCTTATCAAATTCACTTTGCTTAACATCCTTATAGATTCAAAGCAAGATCTGTAGGCATATCACTGTGGTTTAACAATCCCTCTCCTTTCGGCTGTATGCTCCAAGCTTTACAGAAGCTAAACCATTAAAATATGTGTTTCTCTCACAGCATGGCCACTTGGCTCTAAGCATTACTTAAAGGACATGGGTAAACACAGGAAAAGATGTCCCAGCAGGAGGGAAGTGATTGTAGGGACAGTATGTTCTGACAGCAATTCAGGTTACAGAGGAGGTATTGGCAGATAATGAGTTGTTTTATTTAAATAGTCAGCAGGTTTCAGTCCAGAGAACAATGGAGTCTGCTCCCACAGCGTTGCTGTACACATGCAGGGAACTTCATTTGGTCAAGCCAACAGAGACAAGAAAAAGGCAGATAACATCTCTGAGAGAGGCACCGGGCTGAGAGATTGGCCCTGGTTCTCCTTTTGCCCACAGCACAGAAAGTCACTTAAGGTGACTGGCAATACTCCATGGCAAAGCTGGAAAGCAGCGAGGCAAGTTTGGGCTTTTCCAGCCTCAGGGTAGTTCTTATTTTTCATTTAAACACCTGCGAGGTTTTCAGGTCACGATCCATAGCCATGCTGGTTTGGGAGGGGGACACAGCACAGTGAAGCACCCAAACCCTAATGGGGATCCAGCCCTTAGCTGTGCAGGGGTACAAAAAAGAGTTCAGCAGCAGATGGACAAGAAGAGGCATTCTTAGGGAAGAATGGGACTGTTTTCTTTTGAATAGGCTTTTTTCTTGCTGCCTTCTTATTTCTCTGTTGATCCCACCTTTCCTTTCTTTCCATATCCATCTCCAGCCTCACATCTCTCTGCAAGCCCTCTGGGCAGCCTACTGTCTCTGCCCACACACTTCTCTGCCTTCTTGAAGCAGCTCCCAGCATCAGTGGCTCTGCCCAAGCCATAGGCAGGTGTGCCCTGCACACCTGGACTTGGACTTTGATTCCTGGTACACCTTTGACATGAGTACATCCCACCCACTAAAGTTCCATGAACTTCAGGCCTCCTCTGTGAGGAATGGGGATTTGGAAGAGGATCAATTTATCCATTGACTACTCTTTTAAGAAAAGCGGGTACACTGGTGGACACAGAAGTACTTTTTCAAGTCTTCAGGAAACTTAGCAATACACTTCAAAACTAAGCAGGGGCTGGGAGCAGTTTCTGTCTTCTTCCATCTAGTTTAGCTTAATTATAGGAAAAAAATTGAGATGAAAAGGTGTGGTCTTTAGCAAGTGAGGCAGAAAGTTCATAAGCCTTTGTGAGATAGACAAGATCACCCATGAATCCAAGAAAATAATCTGGAGAAGGACTGTAGGGAAAAGTGAAGTATATCAAAGAGTCTCCATCTCCATGAAATCTGTGATTTTCAGTATCCACTGGAGTATTTAATGTAGTTTACATAAATGAACTCCCATATTGATTACATTTGCTCATAGCAGTATCCCAACCCTACATGTTGTCTAGGGAGATGTTTTACATACAGGGAGAGTATGGCAAGTCATTTCCCATCATTTGGTTGACTTCTGACTGAGAGAACACTCCTTGAGAAAAGCAATAAGCCATTCCCTGTGTCTCCCTGGGGACAAGAAGAAGAGGGTTGACCCTGCAAGTAGAAAGATTCCAGTTGGGTATTAGGAGAAAGGCCAGTGACTGAGTTTGGGCAAGTCATGCAGCGCCTATCACAGGATATTTTCAAAAAGAGATTAGAGAAATCTCTGTAAGAATTTGGTGAGGACTAACTAATCTTTCCTTGGGGCAGGGAAATATGAAATGCCTTCTGAAGCTCTCTTCCAGCCTTGTTTTCCATTTTCCCACCTACAAAATACATTCAAACAACTGTGATGTCTTTCTTTCCTGTTCTCCCTCAAGAAACAGTTGGGAAGCTGTCTGTCCACTCATCAGAAAGTTGCCATTCAAGCCCTTGAACACATGAGCTGGCTGCCATACATTCTGACTAAGGCTCTCAAAGAGAAGATGGGTAGCTTGCAGTCCAATGAGATTACCAGCCAGCCGTGGTGTTCTTGGATGTGGGGAGCATGCTTTTCTCCTTGGGAAGTGAGAAATGTTCATGGATTTCACAGACACCACCAAAAAAGCCAGCTGGGGGGAACAATTATGATGCCTATGACTGGGTGATGTTTATGATCAACAATGATTGGGATAGTGCTCAGAGAAGCAAATCCGAGATGAAAGATCCCATATCATATTACCAACCACCCAACCCAAGTGTGCCAACGCTGACAGACACCCTTTGGAAACACACAGAATTCAATTATTTTGGCTAAATTACCATATCCATGGCAAATTACAGGCTGTTTATTGGAAAATATCTCCTCTCAATCCTGCCATTTTTTGTTCTTCAATTATGTTTATGTTCCCAGCATTTTTCCCTCCTGGCAAAGGCCCGATGTTTTTTGGGAAGGACTAAAGATAGGCTTTTGCTCCACAGAATGTTATTTAGTGGCTGGACAAGGTTGCAATCAGACAGTGTGGTCTTCGATTCCACTGCCGACCTGTGATATCAAGCTTTCAGCATGACCTACAATATTGGATCCAGATCTGAGCCTTGGCAGACCAAAGCAGTGCAGAAAATCTGACTGCTGAAGGAGAGAAGTGATAAGGGCTGTGTGGTTGCAGGCTATCAGAAGCTGCTTCTTATCAGGAGTGTCTTCAAGAGACTTGGAGAGGGATGGAGGAATTCACTGACTTTAATGGATAGGAAGCTCCATTTCTGCCCATAAACGCACAAGAAGACCAGGGCGAGAAGTCTGAAAGTGAAGTGAAGTGAAGTGAAGTGAAGTGAAGTGAAGTGAAGTGAAGTGAAGTGAAGTGTTCATACTTTGCTGAAAGCAGGGAAGCTCTGCCCAGAGGCATCAGCTTGGCTATCAAAAGCTGTGCATGTGTGTTAGCCCAGCACTCAGCAACCTCCTAAGGCAAAAATCAGGGGGGTTCAAAACTCTCCAACCTTTCCAAATAGTGCAGAGAGAGTAGAGACGGAGCCAAAAACTTTAAGCAGAGGTTTAAGTACCTGCTCCTTTTCTTGCTAGTCTTGTGCATTTGAGACTTGATTTTTGTGTTTCATTATGCAACGTCTTCATTCTCGATGGCCACAGGAGAGGTCACTTAAAACCCAATCTCACCATGATACACATCCCACAGCAAACATCTCACAGCCTGGAGAGGTGAGCGGGGAGCTCACGTTCATGTTTAGAAATCACTGACCTTCTTGGGCAGAGCAGGAACATCTCAGAGTAGGTGCTATCCCACTAACTCAAGTCTCTGGTGTGTGTGCTGGGACTTATCTTGTGCCCTGTGGGAAGGGGCAAACACACCTCTCCCAGTACTATACTGTCTAATCATTTCCCATCACATCAGTTCTCTGATATGGAATTAGAGGTGAGAAATTGAGGCACAAACTCTTAGGTCAGGTTTTGAAAAGATTATGAAGGGATAGACACCTTGTCTCCATTTTAAAAATCCTGTCCCACAGAAACTACCCAAGAAGGTAGAACAGGGATCATGATAGAACAGGGATTTTTGCTCCCAAAGCTCTCTCTAAAGGCACAGCACTACTCCTGCCTTTTAAAGGCTTTTTCAACATTTTAATTGAGGGAAACTGCAGTCGTAGACTTAGAAACGTCTAAAAAATCGTATAAATATTTCTGAACCCAATGACATCCACAATCAAATTAAATGAAGTTTTCTAATATTATAGCTAAAGTTTCCTTAGCACACATGTCACTGTGATGTGTGTTTCTCACTGCATATGGAAAGGTCTGGAGAGGGAAAAAGAGAATACAGTGAAAACCAGATAAATTAAACAAGAGCCACAGAGCCACAGAATTTTGGTAGTATTTAAACTATTTAAACTCAATTACATTATACAATGAGAGACTGCTCCATTTATTTATTTTTTTTCCACAAGTAACCAGGTTTTCTAAAATCTTTACTTGGATTGCCTATAAATAATCATAGCTGTCTTTAACAACACTGTCCCATGTAAAACAAGTAAGAAAAAAAAAAGAGGATTGAACAAAGTTATTAAGAACGGTAAATTTTTTAATCCATAATCTGTGCAGGCTGTATTATTTGTTGATGGCTACAGGCTTGCCTGAAAGCATACAGAAGGGATGAATGAACTCCATAGAAAAGTTTCAGTTCAATCAGTTCAGCTTTCAAAACCAGATAAAACCTGAGAAAGTTTCATTTACTTCAGGGAATTTGTGAAGAGAGAGATTCTCACCAAAGACAGCGATTTTACATTAACCTTTAGGTCAGACCAATGTTGCATTATTAGCATTATTTAATTAACAAAATTCATGCTTTGAAACTTTAAATATTTGCAAATTCATCCCCAATAATGACTTTCATTCATTATTATTTATCTAGGGCTGGAGTCAGCCTGTGGCAGCTCTTATTTCCCGCCGCGGGAACAGCTGAGGGAGACAATCCAGCCACTTTCTTTAGGTGTTTAAATGGGAGCAGATCTCCTCCAGAAATCTGGCTCCAATTATGAGCACTACGTGCTTTGAAAATCTGACCCTCGCCTTCAGTGTTGGCAAGACATTTCCCAAACAAGCCTGATGATAATGCAGAGTCATACAGGCAAAGCTCTCCTGGCGTACACGCAGGAACCTGCGGTGGGATCACACCTCTCCATGCCACACGCCAGTGGGGGTTAGCAGGGCTCAGCAGCACAGGCACAGCAACCAGCCAAAGACCCCCAGCTAGCCATCAGATCCATGCCAATTTGCCACCAAAACTGCTTTGTCGTGAGCTGTATTGGGACAAAACGGGCATTCACTTTTGTTGTGAATTTTTTTAAAAATCAAAATCTTTTACTTAACTTTTTAAGGAAATGCTGATTTTTTTTTTTTTCAGATTCCTCTGCCATCTTTTGAGGTTTTCTGTTTTGTATTATATTTTGTATTTTATATTTTTTATTTGTTTTATATTATAATTTTATAATTTTGAAAAAACACACTCAAACTATGTCATTTAATTAAAGGATTTTTGTTTTGCATTTGCGAGTGCCTCCTTCACCTTTGTCCTCATTCCTTTGGATGGCCTGAAGGAAAACATTTTTGCCTCTTTCCAGCTCTGTTCTGTTGATGGTTAAAAGGGAAAGTGATGCTGACATGCTTCGCAAGTGCTTGGAGTTTAAAATGTTCACACTCCTGACAGATGGAGAGAGTCTATGGGTTTGTACACAGGAGCTAATAAAGCTTTCAGTACTGCACCCTGCCACCCTGTACCTGCAACACTTGAGAAAATATCCACTGATGTTTTTGTGAAGAAGTGTTTCTCATATCAATTCATCTACCTGCCAAGTCTTCATGACCATGGGGAAGTAATTGAAACATACCTGACTGGTTCCTGTGAGTACAGCAGCAGTAGGAAATTAATCTGGCAAATGACATCTTATAAATACTGTTCTAAGCTCAAAAATTACCATTTTTCTGTCCCTTCTCTCTGTCTCTTCTTCTTATATCAGAGTCGCATGGCAAATCTGGAGACGAGTTTCATCCTCCTTCCTGGTATGAGTGTGACCAGGTTTTAGGGAGAACCAGAGAAGGGCAGCAGAAGGCTTGGCTCATCGCTGTGCCACAACACAGGGGCAAAAGCAGTGCCAGGAAGGGGGTGGTGAGTTTACATAGACTCAGTGTGAGAACTGACCATTAAACGAGGTGGCAAATGAATCTGATAGTTGGGTACATGCACTTTCTCTGGAAAAGCCATGGGTGTGTTTTAATAAAGGATTTCTAGAGTTGATACCCCAGAGATGGGGCTGCACTTTCTCCTGCTAGTGCCAGAACTTGCAGGGAAGCATGCATGGATGTGCACCTGCATGCACCAGTCCTGCCTCAGGGTGCCAGTGTGGGCACAGACTGTGGTGTCCCTTTGCTGCGCAGGCTGTCCCTGCATCCATCCTTGCCATCCTGCCTCTGGAATCCCCCCATCTGCCTCCAAGAGCCGGCAGTGCTGGCATTTTGGTGGGAAGTACAAGAAACCCTCTAGTGGACACTTCTAGCGAGCGGGTTTGGGCTCCGAAGGGCGAGTATTAGTATTGCTTGTTGGATTTTATGCCATTTTGGTCTTGAAAACACTGTTCTTCTCTAGGGATACACCTAAATCCTTATCATGTGGGTTTTTTCTTGCTTTCAGCTACATTTCAAGCCAATGCCCTGAGTTGGGCACAGATACTTTTCTCACCAGGATTGGAACCTGTGCCATAGGTAGTAAAGACCAAGAATCACAGAAACATGGAATCATTAAGGTTGGAAAACCATCATCAAGTCCAAACATTAACTGAGCACCAGTGTGTTGACCACTGAATCATGTCCCCCAAGTGCCCCATCCACACACATTTTTTGAACACTCTCACAGATGGCAATTCCACCACTTCCCTGGAGAGCCTGTTTCACCTTTTCAGTGCAGAAACTTTTCCTAATATCCAATCTAAACCTCTCCTGGTGCAATTTGAGGCCATTTCCTCTTTTCTTATTGCTTGCCACTTGGGGGAAGAGGCCAACCCTCACCTCACTAGAACCTCCTGTCAGGGAGCTGTAGGCAGTAAGAAGGTCCCCATGAGCCTCCTTTTCTCCAGGCTGAACACCCCAAGATCCCTCAGTCATTCCTCAAAAAAATGGTGCTCCAGCTCCATTCCATACTCTGGACATGCTCTCCAAAACCTCCATGTCCTTCTTGTCATGCAGGGCACAAAACTGGACACAGAATTTGAGGTGCAGCCAGGGGCCAATATCCAGGTGACAACGTGGAGACCTGGCCTGCTCCCTACTAACTGCAGAATAAATTGTGGATTTTTAGAGATACTCAGGCATGTAGCTACATAAGTACCTAAGATTTCCCTTTGCATCCCTTCAAATCCAAATACCTTGGAGGCTTCCCTAAAAATCTTTTAGTAGTTCAAGAGCCCTTATATCTTTTTCAGCACTGGGAAAGAGCCTTCCCAGGCTCCCAGGCTGAAGCATTATCTCTCAGGCTAATGGCAAGAGCTGGAGATATATATATCATCATATAAAGTTTCTAGTGTTGCAAAGCCCAGCTTTTCCTGGTCATTTGAATTCCTGTAGATTTTATTTTTGGCTAAGCAGGATACCCTTCACCATGAGATACATTTATCTGAGCTGCTGCTTCCTCAGCCTAAAGCCCTCCTAGAAAAGCCATGACTATCAGGGTGCCTTCACGCTGAGAGCAAATGCAAAGCCTGATGTCTCTGTGACTCTCCCTTCTCCAGTAGGGAGCTGGTAATGAGCAACACCACAGCTCAGCCCTCATCCTGCAGAGGGGATGCTGCAAAGGGCCACTGCTTTGGACACTGCAGGGGCTGAGGCCTGCACAAAGATGCCAGGTCAATTTTAGCTTGGTCTCTTGGAGAGTTGCACACCATCCTCATAGTGGGCACCCTATTCCAGCAGCAAATGAAGAGCTGAAAGTTTCTTTGGTTGTACTTGTCCATGACACAGTACCCAGTCCTTGAAGCAACAAAACAACTGGAGGTTTCCAGATAGGAGTGTCACTGGTAGAGCCTCGGCAGGGCCCAGAGGGGCTGTGACAGTGTGCTGGGGCTGCTGCTGGAGGAAGGAGAGGTTGAAGCAGAAGATAATGTACGTTTCAAGTGCAGCTTTAAGAATTGCCACTTTTTGGTAACTTCAATACGCTCCTACTGTGGCCCTGGGTACCACACTAGCTCAGCAAAAGGCTCTTGGCTTGAGGCTCCCCAGGGAGATGGAGCTGTGCCTCCTGGTGTGCAGAACTTCATCCTCCTCATGCCCATTAAAAGCAGACTCCCAAAGCACAGCTGGGAGCATGTCCTTTGGATGGCCACCCTTCCCCCTTGCTGCCCATCCTTTGTCCATCACCTGAGCTCTTTTTCAGGAGTTGAGACACCCACAGTCCTTTGACTTAGAGAGTGCAAATGTTCCTTGTTCCATCTCTGGGGGCACTGTCTGCCTCCCCCAGGCCATGTAGGGGGACAAGGGTCTACTTCAACTCTTTTGAATACTACTGCTCCAGTGTGGGCAAAGTATTTAAACTGCATTACAGTAGTGAGTCAGACACAGTGCAGCACCCCACCTATGTGCTCTATGGCTTGGGCTCCTCTAGAGGAAGAAAAGGTGTTTTTTCCTCTTCAAGTTTGTTCCTGAGTTTTATCCTATTCCTATTTTAAGCAAATACATACACTAGTCCAAGTAGGTACAGAAGTCTGCTGCACCAGAGCAGACTTAACAGGGGTCTCTTAGTTTTGCAAAGGCATTAAGGTGGCGAGTGAGCTGCCATGGCTCAGTGAGAACCTTAGAAAGGATACTTGTCAAGTATAAAATAATGTTAACAAATTAGAGCAATTAAATTTAGGATGTGGTATGTCAGAAACCAAAGAAAAATGCAGCTGCTGGCATTGCATTGGGGTGCATTTGTCACATAATGTCAAGGGGAATCCCTATAGATAGAGGGATCTTTCACTGTGCACAGAAAAGGAAACTTTCATGGTCCTCACAGGTTATAAATGGGACCGTTGTTGACTTTCTTCATGCAAAGGTTGCCTGCTCCCCAACAAAATCTCAACAGTCCCGGAAAAAAATTCATTCAAGTAGATTTTTTTCCCCATTGAGACCCACTTTTCAGGCACAGCCATGTTCTCTCCCAGCCTGAGCTGCAGTCAAAGTGCCTTTTGTATGTCCCTCCAAAATAGTTTATTCTTCTCTAGCAAACAACATCATTTAGCACTAGCTGGAGGAGCTGAGCAGTCTCAAGTTAGGAAAACCAGATGTATTTGAATCATCTGTCAAAATCAGAGGCCAACACTTGATCTATGGCAAGGTAATGAAAAGAGTCACTCATTCATTAATAGTGTGGAGCTGTAGGAGCGCTGCAAATCACGGAGCGGGATATTGTATGAATGTGTCAATGTTACTGATATCCAGGGGCTCATTACTGAAACATGCACTGATGAAAGGCTTCATGTGTGCACCCAGAAACAAGCCAATAAAGTCCTGCTCCTTGCAGGAAAACAAAAACAAGATCTGAAAAGGCAGCACAGAGTTAGAACAACAGTCTCCTGTTACCCTTTTTGCTATCACTGGAGCAAGACACTGGACTTGAGAGACCTTTTTTTATTATTTTTCTAAACGTTTTTTACAGACTTAACAGCCTACCTCCAAGGTCATGCCATCAAGAGGCCGAAGTGATGACTCAGATGCCATCAGTGAGTTTAACACCCTGTCCTGTGCTGTTATTTATAGCTGGTTTTATAGCTGTGTTTTTGAGGCCCCAGTTGAGGCAGAGCCTCAGTGCATGAAGTCTTATACAAACAGGGGAGGACAGCCCTGGCCAAGAGCTCACAGTCTGCAAAAGGGGGCTGCAAAGTGCCTCTGGGGTATGGCTGGTGGCATACAGAACACCACCAGGAGACCCACAGAACCATCTCTGCAGCCTGGAAGAGACAATTCCTTGTGCAGCCAAGAAATCGCCACAATGACAAATGGGGGTGCCAGTGAGAGGGAACATACAGGGGAAACACTTGGAGGCATCAGCCAGAAGTCTGCACTCAGAGGCAGATTAGACACAGTCTTGTGTTTGTGCAATGAATCGTCTTGATTGAGGGCATTTTCTGCTCCATCTGGTGAGCTGAAGTTTGATTTCTCTGGTCTGAATGCTGTGACCAATGATGACAAAGGTGATGAAGGACATGCTCGAGGTCACACTGAATTAGAGGTTCAGGCGGGAACAAAACCCAGACCTCCTCAGCTCCATCTAGATGCCAAGGCAAATAGTGCTGGAGGATGCAGATGGTCACTAATAAACCACACCCCCATGATATTCCTACAGGATTTGAACGGTCTCCTGATGGAAAGATTAGAAAATATACAGAATCAGATCTGCAACTAGCACCCATCAGAAAAGCTAGCTTCTCTGAGTATAGCTATCAAAATTTGATACTAGCCTACACCAGCTGAGGATTTGGCCCTCTATTCTTGGGAAGCTCTTTAGAGTGGAAGAATGTGCATACACTTAGGCAGCTTGCTCTTTTTTTATTTTAAGATCAAGATTCGTTCCAGATTGGTAATTAAGTTTAGCTCTTTCAGTGACAGGAACTGCTATGGCAGCTGCAAATCATAATAATATGCATTTGTGTACATTTGTGCCTAAATGCTTGTGCATTTTTGCTGTTGTAGCTAAGAGTACAGTCAGTGACTTATGTACATTACGCTGTATCTTGAAATTGTTTTTGCAAACAGACAATGCTTGGATAGTGAAGAGAGCTGTGCTCTGATAAAAACATCTTCAACTTCCTCACAGAAAACACTGTCTCCAGACAGGAACCTCTCCCCCTAGGATGTTGGTCAGATCAGGCCTCAGCTTAGCCTAGGGCTACAAACACAAAATTAATTTTTTGAAACAACAGTTGGTTGTTTCTCCCAACGTGCTGCCTTCATGCTGCAGTGCATGCCCACACTGATCTGAGGGAGTGAGTTCCAGCAAACTGGGGCTGTTCTCCTGGCTGTAGGAATGGAGGCTGGGGAAGGCATGAAAGAATTATTATGAGCCAAGAAATGCAGTCCGAGTCTTCCCAGGAATGGTGGCAGAATGCTAAATGAAAGCAAAAGAAATGCTCTAGGCAATGCATCCTGCTGAGGCAGATTGTCCCAGCTGGCAGCACCAGCTAACCGGGATGGTGTTGCCAGTGGGGGCAAGGAAAAGGTTGGGAGCAGCTCCTGAGCTGGGGCTTGTGCTGGCCCCGATGTGAAGACATGCCTGCAAGAGCCCACCCGCCTTCTCAAACGTGCTGCAAGGCTTACACTTGTGTTTGGATGGTGATCACAAGTAGAAATGCCATCAAAATGTTGCTTTAGTTCTGGAAATTCAGCATAATTCAAAGACGGTTTTATGATGCTGCCAGCCCCAATTGCATTGATGGAAATCAAAGCTTCCCAAAAACCGAACAGACGAGTGACAGCATGCCAGGTTTAGTCCTCCTTGGTGGTGGCAGTGCTTGCTGAGTCTAATATGTGGGCATGCAGCAGAGATTCTCCACAGCTTCCCATTTGGCTCTAGGGACTGATGGCCACATCCTTGAACTCCACACAACCCAGTCTGCTCGTCTCTGATAGACCCGCATGATAAAATCCAGCTTTGGTGGGATTTATTTTCATCCCTCTAATGAAAGTGTTTTGATTCAGTTTGAAGCATGGTTTAGAGAGCAGGAAATTTAAAACCATCTCAATATGCTCTCATCTTGAATGCAGTGATTTGCTGTCAGCCCACCCAGCTGGGGTGCAGGCTGGCGAGTGATGGAAAAGGCAGTTTGGGGGCTTCAGAAACATTTTCCTCACTATTGTGGTGATTCCTTCTCAAAGAGAAGACAGTCATCTACAGTATGTCTCCCTAGCTGTGGCTGAAAGCCTGTCAAGCAATTCAGTATTTCCAAAAACTTGACTGAGACACTACTGCAGGCTCAAAAAGTACAAGTAAAATACAGCATGATTGCTTGAATAGGAAAACTGCAGCATTTACAATAAGTATCAAATAGATTGGTATTTTTTAAAACTTTTGTCATCTAATATGTTGATCAGGCCTCTCTATTCAGGCTCTACATGTTTCTCTTAAAGGGTTGGCCTCAGCAAGTCATAGAGTTGGGGACATGGAGTCGAGCCGCAGAGCTGAGTTGTGGTAGATGAAGGAGGATATGTAGGAGCTGAGTCTCCAAAGACACTTCTAGCACACATTAGACATGGCCATGGTGCTGGTGCTGGACTGTTGGAGAGCTAAGCCCAGACTGATTGAGGAACAAGGAATTCTAAGCTGGGAATAATGTTCTGAATGTGTCCTGCTAGACCTGATGGAACACAGCTAGAGAAGAGAGACAAGAATGCCCCAAACTCGCTTGATCACAGACAAGTGGGAAAGCACAACACAAATCCTGCTCTACATCTGCCAGAACAGACATTTGAATCTGAATCCAAAACTGTGGGAAGTTTTACATATAACCAGCCTGTTATATGTAAAGTGAGGGGTGAGGTCACCTGGTGGGGAACATATCCTCCTGCTTCTTCTGGGGTGAAAAAGGATATATTCAGGCTCCCCCTCAAAAGCATCTGCTGTGGATTTCAGCCCTTATCAGGTATCTCCCTCCAGCCCAGAATTAAGGACTTTGTCTCCCTGAGCAATACAGAGGTATCATCACACCACAACCACCAGCACGGCTTTTGGCTGGCTCAGGCAAATTCCTGCCCAGCAGAATTTCACCATGGCCCTTGTTTCAAGGTGTCTGTGGCTCCCAGTGCCTTATAGTTTTTCCTGGGTCAAACACATCCCTTGGTTCATCATGGGCAGGGGGAAAGGTGGTATGAGTGTACCGTACCCTCCTATGCCTTCGCCCACATCTCCCAGCCAGTTGTTACCACTGTAAAATGTGAAAAAGCTTATGAAATCCTGTTTTTTCCCTGTCAGAGCATCAGCTAAATTTGGATGGCGTTTAGGAAGCTAACAGGAGCACTGGTTTTAATTTGAGGGGAGAGAAAACAACCCTCCTAAGCTTGAATTTGTTTTCTGACTTCCAAGACAGCAACCACATCCTCCCTGTTTTACTGCTTCTCCTTATCTGACAGACGGGGTCATGCCACAGGATAAAACAATATATACTCAGTGCACAGGCCTCACACATTTATGGGGAACAGCTCCATCCCTGGCCTCCTAACGTGATTTTGAAAACAACTTTTTACTGTAGCATTTCTTTGATGGCTGGTATTGGGGTTGGGTCTCTCACTTCTTCAGAGAAAAGTGACCTTTAAGTCTCCAATTTTGCAAGCCGTTCCAAACCATGGAGCCTCGAGTGCCAAAACCTTTTCACATTCAAATCTCTTTCAAGCAGAACAGGGAGAGGAAGATCAGAGTCAGTGCACTCAAATGACCTCATTTGCCACAACAGAGCACAGAGCATTTATTCTATAAAGAGCATCAGTATGCGTGCAGTATCCAGGATGTCATGGTAGCCAGTTTTTTTGATATTACTAGTAATAAGCCAGCTTTTATATGGTATGGTTTGGCTGGGAACAAATGTATAAATTCTGCAACATGCAAAATTTTGAGGTTCTAATCAGCAAAGCCACATTAGCACACATGTAAGTTTAAGTACACAAGTATGGAGAGCATCAAAACTTTCCACAAAAGATGTTTTCCAGTGAAAAATTAGCTGTAGGGAATTTTGGGGTGAGAGGTCATTTTTTTTCTTTTTCAGAATTAATTTATTTGTTAAAGTTCTGCTTTTTGAGGAAAATGCCACGTATTCCTTCATAATTCAAATACTTACTTTGAAAATAAAATGCTCAGATTCAGCTTGCTTTCCACAACAAATGGTGGAAGTTTCAGATGCCTTTATATTCCCATTTTCTTTTATGGGCTCGGCCAAGTATTATCTCTCAGAACATGACTGGTTTTTCACATCATGAGAGAAGGCTGTGGTGTATCACAGAAAAGAGGATCTGAACAAGTGTGGTCAATTGAGGCAAATATAAGACACTTAAATGGCAATTCCTGCAGGGCAGCACATCAGTATTTCTAACTTAAAAAGAAAAGAAAAGAAAAGAAAAAAGATAAAAAAATCCTAGCTTTCAACAGCAGAAAAACTTGCCCTTTATTGAGAAAAGCTTAAACTTTTCTGTGGAAAATACTAATGAAAATGGCACTGCATTTCATTAAAACACCCAAGGGAAAAAAGAAAGGATTTCTGAAAAATTTCTGAAGAAGCAGCTTCTGAAGAAAGTCAATTTGGGTCAAAAAAAAAGGGGTTCTTTCTGGGTAAGTCAAAATAAATTTTCAAATTATGTGTCAACAGTGGCTTTGTCTCACAAAGTCCTGTTAGCAGAAGCACCTCACGAGAAATAGGCACTTTTCTAATCTTTGAACTGTGCAAGTTCATTGCCAAGAGTGTCAGTCTAATGGACAAAGGTTTGACTGTATGGGAGAGCAGCAATTCCTCATAAAATAATGTGTCATGTGCTTTGGGACCATCGATGCTCCTGGCTCTGAGACTTCAGGAACAGATATGGATGGAGATGCTTTCCTGGAGAGATGCATTTATGGGTCTGCACTGTACCAAGCACTGGCAGCAGCCCACATTGCCCCATTGTCTGTGAGGAAGGGATAGTGCAGATGGCAAACATTTCCCTGCAGGGCCACCCCTCACTCTTAATGCAGGATTTCCTATGAGTTTGAGAGCTTATGATGGTTTGTCCCTGTTTCTGCCAACTCTGTGACTCGGGATGTAGCAAACGGGTACAACAGAAAATTATGGCACCAAGGTCTGGGCTTGTACAGTCAGCAAGTTGGGTGTACATTGTTCTAAGGGAAGAAAGTACTGCTGGAAAAAAAATTCCTTTAATGTAGGAACATCTTACTCCTAGGACGTTCTTCAAGGTGTTCAAATTGCCCAAGTTACCTGGGCTGGGGGGCAGCCAGTGTTATCTGACAGGAAGTCAAAAGAACAGGATTCAGCACTGCCCAAGTGGATAATGCAGCATTTTACTTTTTTGTTTTTCATGTTTCAGGTTGGGGGGAAAAAAACCCTTTTTCAGTAACTATCAAAATTTGGAGCCTGCAGCCCTGCAACCAGATGCACTGTACAGCTCCCAGCTCTTCTGCAGGGAGCAGGTTTACAGCAGGAGACTGAATTTTCTAGTATAGCTATTCATGCCAAACAATGCTATAGTCTCCTCTAAAAGTCTAGGACACTTTACCCAACCAAACTACTGCTCCATGGGGGCCCAGGACACAATGCTGCCTTTTGCTGGTTGCATCTTTGCTGTAAACTGTCTCTGAGTATGTGGTGTGTTAATCTCTGCACCTCTTTCTGCTGCAGCTATTGTGCTGGCACAAAACACTTGATTTAATCACATGGTGAAACACAGATGTGCGTAACACGGGTGTGATGGGAACAGCAAACATAACTCTTCAGAGCACTGACTGCCTCGTTCCCCCCTTGGAGATATGTGAAAAAAAAACCCAAAAAACAAAAACAAAACCAGAGTGCCAGGGCCAAAACTACCCTACACCTCATTCCCATGGTGTACAATTTACCTAACAAGCAGATCTTTCAGAGTACAACCATTAAAATAAAAAGCCCTCATCAGCTTTGCTGGCACAGAACACAGTTTTCCAAGTATTGCTGATAGCTGGCTGACATTCTAGCTCTCTGTGCTTCTGAGAGAGGAAACACTGGACTCCTTTTTCTTTTAATTGGAGCTGCTGAAAGTTTCTTTTGTTGTTGTTATCACTTTCTGCTAGGTGTTGAGCAAAAGGACACGAAGCCAAGCAGAGGGGCTCCTGGAGAGAAGTGAGGATGCCGAATACCTTCCTCCTCTTCTGCTTTGGCTCAAACTGAGCTGGTGGAGGTATAGGCTGGGGAGATCACTAAACTCATTGAGAGCAGGCAGCTCTCAGGGTCACAGTGTCTCCATGTACCCTTCTGCATGCATTTCACAGGGATCACAGGGCTCATGTCCTCCCCATTTCCAAATGATAAATGAGAGAGACATCAACCTTAGGGATGGAGTTGGTGACCTCTCTTCCTCCCTGTTACCCATCCCTGTTCATAGGTTCCTCGCTGCAGGAGTGGCACATTTCCAGGTGAGCCACGGGAAGCACAGGGGGAGAGAGAATGCTGGGGGCATGAATGAGTAGAAAGGTGATCATCCTCTTGCAGGCTGACAACATCCTGGCCTTCTGTAGCAGGGCAGTCCTCTCCCACACACCTTTGCTGCAGGCTAAAGTACTTAGAGGTAAGTATTTTTAGGTGCTTATGCTCGGCACTGTTTGACTGCCAGCATCTGCAAAACAGGAGCAAGTGTAAAAATCAGATTCCTCTGCAGTACATCTAATCCAGGTTACAGGCTGGATTATCCCCTAAAGCTTTTGCAGAAGCACTTTCTTTCCTTCTTTGACCATACAGGGAGACCTACATAGGGGACAGCTACAAACCTGAGATGCTCACAAGGAAAAAGCTTCCTCTCTTGCTCTCTCTCAGGGAATGCACTTTCAGAAGAAAAAGTGGTATTTTACTCAATTCCTTTTTCAATCTTCTGCCTCAGCCTCATCTGGGACCATCTTCAGGGGTGTATGACTGTCACTGAGAGGCACAGGGACACTATCACTGATAAGGAAACCTGACACAGTAACAGGGGCAGGGGGAGGAGTGGAATAAAAACAGAGAACAAATTATTAGCATTTGGGCATATAAACAAAATATCTTAAAAAAAAGTAGTTTCTCTCCACAGAGGGAAGGTTCACTTTTGCTTCTGAAATTAATTTTAATGTAACATGTGTTCACTTCTTTATTTAGCACTACAACAGTTAGCAGTCTTGGGTTAAGGATTTCCAGTGTTATCCAAGGTTTTGATTTGCACAAATTTCTTTATCAATATTTTTCTCAGAATCAGCATGATGTAGTAAACAGTACTAAATATAATATTTTTTAAAATTTATTTTAAAAGGAGGCATGTCTTAGGACAAAATTATTTACAGAGCAAGGAGATGAAAGGGAGCTTTAGGGATTGCTCTTTTCTATCAAGGACAAAACAAGGATAGAGTTTGAATAGGATTGAAACAAACAATTAGGACTGCAAAGAAATCCTTCATCTCTGTGCTCTGGAAGGTCACAATTCAGCAAAGTATTGCAGTATGTGCTGGATTTTTAGGAACAATTTCAATGTTTCAAGTCTGGCATAAACCTCAGTGTCCTGACGAATGGATTTTCCATGGAGGTTGAATGGTCTTTGCAAAGATCCTTTAGTGCAGATTTTCACAGTGTTCATTTCTGTGGTCCAAAAGAATAGCACACAAACATGCACACACAAAAACACAAGGAGTCACCAGGTTAAATTCTCAGACCTGTTTTAAATGGAAGATCAGTTCACCACCTTCTGAAGATGCCTTCTTCTCTCCATCCACTCCAAGGGGAGATCAGGTTGGGTTTCTTTCTCTTTTTTAAGTAGCAAACAATGAAAACAAAAAAGACCACCATGACCTGTTGGAAATCTTGCAATATCTCCTGTTCCCCCAGCTCCTAGGTGGGAGTTCCCATTAGGGCTGGATTAAGCTAAATCAGATTATGCACCACGGACAATGGTGTCTGCAAGCTACGGACAAAAGGTGTCAGGGCAAATCTCTCCTCAAACCCGCTAATATTGTCCTGCAACAGGATTGTGAAACAAGCCCCCTAAATCAATGCTCCTTTTGTGGGCAGGCTGTGGTGTAACAGATCAGATGCAGGCTGGGAGTATTTTGTGTTAATTGAAATAACGTTTGCCAATACACCTACATCTGTCCCATGGGGAAAATGAAGGGCAAGCACCAGCTCTACCAATCAGCATCTTTCCCTGGATTCTTTTCCTGTATTCCTTTATTTCATTTATTCTACCTTCTGTTGGCAGCCACAGAGCAAAGCTGCAGTGCGAAAGCACAATTTTTTGTAAAAGTACTAAATTTGGCCAACCCTAAACAAGACTAAGCCTGGCCTTTCAAGTCTCATCAGACTGGCACTGCCAGTGCCAGGTTTAGATTGAATATTAGGAAAAATTTATTCACTAAAAGGATGGTCAGGCATTAGAGCAGGCTGCCCAGGGAAATGATGGAAACACCATTCCTGGAAGTGTTCAAAAAATGTGTAGATGTGGCACTGGGGACATAATTTAGGGGTGGACTTGACAGTGCTGGGTTAATGGTTGGACTCAGTGATCTTAACAGTCTTTTATAACCTTGACAATTCTATGAATTTAGGATTATAATGCCTGGATGTGCAGTTGCAAACCAGCAGGAGCAATGCAGGAGAAGCATTTCAAGCCCCTTTCTGTGAAGGGCTCTGTGGGGTTTGGTGAGACGGCATCAGTTTGAAACACCCGTAACTGGAGATATATTCCATGTGCTTGTGAGTATGAGTGCATGTGCACTGCATGCATGAAGTCTTCCTTCTGAAGCTCCTCAGATAACCGCAGAAAATATGAAACCTTGCAGGCCTTGATGAATCAAAGCTTCTAATTTTTTTACCTTTTTAAAGCACAGTTTTTGGTTTTGTAATTTATAGTTTCACATTAAGATAGCCATGTACTATTTGGGCTGTTTTTTCTGACTAAAGCCATTTATATACAGTTCTCCACCTTAAATCTTCCTCCCCTAACAAATTATGTTCCTGAGCAGGCTTGGGCTACTAGATTAGCCAGTTGAAAACTGTGGACTTTAGCAGTGCCTTGGGTAGAAAATCCCACTTGATTTAAGCTCTTACAGTTGCCTAGTCATAACTGTTAGCATAAGAGAAGTTACTTCAGACTAACCCTCTCTTATAAGAAGATGCCCTTATTAAGGCATTTGGAAGCCAGCACAGTCTTTTCTGTCCTCTCTCAGATTTCACACAGCTGAATCCTGGCCTATATTACGTCACCTAACCTTGAATTTGATGTAGAGCAGGGTGAAAGCTGGCTTATCGCCTGCCTTATAAACAAGGAAGGCCTGAGAGCATTTCTCTCCCTCAAACCTGGGCTGATGTCACTGTATTGTGTGTGTGTGTATTACTCAGAGACTTCTGCAAAGAAACTTGATGCCCAAGAAGACTGCAAGGCAAAACATTCCAGCCACTGAACCTGTCCTTTTGCTGGAGAGTGCTAACAAATGGAGAGACCATTATCATTATCACTGCCAAAAGGAAATCAACACTCAGTGCAGAATTTCTTCTCCCTCTTGCATACTTGTATTATTAAAAAAACCCAAAACAATCAACACAATCTTTAGCAGTAGAGCAACCTTATATATTCCAGACCAAATGTGGTCCACATTCAATATAATTCTGTTAACAGATGACAGAATTTAGTTGTATCTGGAATAATGATGAGATATGACTTACCCTTCAGTGGTGAAACAACTGGGAACAAAAATTCTGAAGTAGCTTTGTCATGTTTTCTTCACTGTTTCTCAGATGGGAGGAGGTAAATACACCACAGAGGAGGCCAAGGCATGGTCCTGCAAAGCCCCTGTTTTCCTGGAAACGCCCACACACAAAAGGCCAATGGGTGACATGTCTACAGAAGAGGCTGAGAAAGTATTTTTCACAAATTTGGCTAGAAATTCATGGCAAATGCTTTAGGCATCACCAAGAGGACACCATGGCAATGTCCATGCTGTGGAATTATCTGACCCATTGACTCCCTCTGGAAATAGCTGAAGGTTTGCAGGAACAGCATGGAAAACTCAATGTGGAGAAATTTCTGGCTTCTCCCAGGTAGTCAGAACAGCACCATTGAAGAATTTGATTAATATTAGATGTTAGGGAGAAATTCTTTATTCTGAGGTGGTGAAGCACTAGAACAAATTGCCCAGAGAAGCTGGGGCTGCCCCATCCCTGAAAGTGTTCAAGGCCACGTTGGACAGGGCCCTGAGCACCCTGGGCTGGTGAAAGGTGTCCCTGCCCATGGCAGGGGGATTTGAACCAGGTGATCTTTAGGGTCCCTTCCAACCCAAACTGTTCTGTGATTCTATGATTCTAAACAGGATACTGACTAAAACCAAAATACATCAAAGCAAAAACTCTTATGTCCCAATCCAGCACAGCTACACTTCTAATTGCATTTCTGAGAAAGGCTTTCCCCTTAAAGACAGCTGCACCTCTGTCCTTGCAGCCTGTGATGCTGGGGGCTGTGCCTTACCACCAGTGTAGTGTGGGGCAGAGGCAAAAGGCCTCATCTGAAGAGTAAAATGAGGCTGCTGCCAGCCCAGTGCCTCCTCTCTCCAGGCTAGTGCTGAACCTTTTGAGTGCCTCTAAAGCAGCCTCATCACCTACTATCCCTGATCCAGGATGTCCTCCCAATTTGGACATTCCCACCACAGGAGTCCTCTGTGCATTAGTGCAAAATTCTGCACTTTGGCAAATAGAACACCACATTTTTTTCATCATTATTCACTCTGAAAAATGTGCTTTGGCAAAGGCATCCCTTTTATTTCTGTGAAACCCAACTGAAGAAACAAAAGATAAATGAGTATGTCTAATAACTGCAGCACAGTTTAGAAATAAGGTCCAGTCTACCCTCTGAGGCAAGAGTGCACCATTTTTAAACCTTGGCTAGAGATGCTATATTGTCAAATACACACACACAGAGGTCAGTAGAGTTCAGTCTGATTTTTTTTCTCCTCTCTAGCCACTATTTAGATTGCTGCTCAAAAAATTTACTGCCTTATGCTCAAATTATATTTACATTTGAGCATAGAATTTCAGCATGGGCAGGGGAGGACAGCGTATTTTCTTCATTGCCAGCTGTTGATGGTTTTTCAAAATGCTTATTTCTCAGAAAATTTCCACAAACTTTCCATTATGATCAAGGGACACTTATCTCAAACCACTTAGAATTTGACAGGACTGCACAGTAGGTCGCTCTGACCACATAAGAATATTTAGCCAGGATGAATGTGGGGGAGGATTATGACTTTGTCTTTGGTACTCCTGACATGCCAGCTGCTGTACAGTCTGTCCTTCAGAGTATTTACATTCCTGAAAATAAAGGCAGTTTAAGACGTGTTTCAAGCAATTTGTTGGAATCTAGTAAAAGAAAAATCATTTAACAGATTTGCTGCAGAAATTCCTATTTATTTTATCTTCCATTTTATTATTTTTTGGAATTGTGAATGTTGATGCTGAGATAGAAACAGGACTTTCTCGGCACTGCCAGTGGTTCAAAGATGAAAAGGCCTCAAGAGGCCTTTTGTTATCAAATTCCACTTACCCTCTCTGTTGTAACTTTCATCACAGCTGAAGGGATGGTGCCAAAATCTGACTTCACTTTGGAAAGTGCTAGGAGACACCACTGGCATTGCAACAGAAGAAAGAGAGGGGGAAGGAGACAATCTTCAATGCTGACTGTGGCCTGGGAGAAAGGGAAATGGCTGAGGGAGAAAGAAAATGGCTTGGTGTTGCTTCCCAAACCTTCCCTGAAGTTGCTAAACAGGTGGGGGAGATGAGGCCAGACTTTCCAAGAAGTCCTTTTCAGACAGTTTCCCTGCCAAATGGGGAAAATGAAGAGTTCCCACCAAATGACTGCAAAGTCTGCCCTCTTTTTTCCACCAGCTCCTTCCCCTTGTCTAAAGCAGATGAGAAAATCCAGCCCAACATTAGCTGAGCAGATAGCACACTGCTGCTTCCCTGAGCATCTCAGAGATGGAAAAATCTGATTTTCCTTTGCCTCAGTTTCTGCCCAGTGTCTCTCCACTGATTATGTGTTGCTGTCTGAAGAACAAGCTTTTAGGGTCTGGCACCACTCTGCCATATGTTTGAAAAGTGTGTAAAGAATGAGAACTCCCAGCTCTATATTTGCATGTATCAATAATGATGATAATAATATCTTCATGACCAGAGCCAAGACCTTCAGGACTGACGTGAAAATTTTGTTACCTCCAGTCTTGGGTACGAACAGCGGACCTTTCAGAGGATGTGGTTTTCCAAGTTTAGATCTCACCATTACCTTAAATTCAGTCTCTTTTCGCTCTTAATTTAGGTTTTGACCAAAATGGAACATCTCAGATTACTAATCATTTTAGAATATCGTGCCTTATTGTGTTTGTTCCTCAGTTTTTCCTGATTGTGCAATGGAAACAAGACTGCTTACTCCCCTGTGATTTCTCAAAGCACTTTTAGTGACTCCAGCAAAAGCCATTTGTGTGCTAAAACATTATTAATATTGTGAAACGATGAATAATCAGAATGTGCCAGCAGTTACCACATAAACTTGTGTCCTTGGGCCCCTTTTTACTTGACAGGTCTGCCATGTTAAAGGTGAGGTAAATTCAAGAGAGCAATAGTTATTGAATAACCCATAGATGAAGAAACTTATTTGGTAAAAAGAAAGACATTTTAGACTAATCCACCAACAAAAGATCCTGGCAATTGGGAATAAAAATGTCCACACATGGAGTTACTCAGGGACAGTTATTTCAGGAACAACTACTGATTCGGGGTTATTCTGGAATAGCTTCTTGCCTACAGCAGAAGGGGAAACCACAGCACAGAGCATCCAGAAAACAGCTATCTTTCAGGCACCAAGCCAGGAGTGAACATTGTGTTCCATTTCATTAAAACAAAGCTATTCTTCTTTTCTATTGAAAAATTGTGGGCAATTTTGTAAGAGGCTTTCTGCTTCTACTTTGGACTCTGTAAGAATGGACATAGAAGAAGTGGGCAGCTCACCTGATGACCTTCAGAGGTGGTCAGGAGCAGACACCAAGGGACAAAGCCTGAGGCAGATGAGCATGACACATCCTGTGGCACTCGCCTGAAGCTCCTGCTGGCCATAGCTCAGGGATCTCCTGCCCTCCTGAAGACTTTTTTGCATCTGTATATTTACCAGCTCTTGAAGAAATTGTCCTTTGGAGTTCTGTCTAAACACTTTTGAATAAGTTCATACTTTTGGCATAACACCTTGAGGTGATGAGAAGCGTGTTTGTGTCATCACTTCAATTGATGTCCACTGCTTCGTAGGTGGTGGAGACTGGGCAAAAATTCCCAGTTCTCTCCTCAAACCACTCAGGTAGACAAGATCTTTCTCATTACATTCACTGCAAAGCAGATCATGCTCTAAAGCTGATCACAGATTCCTTCAGGCCTGACAGGAAAACCTCCACCTTGCATTCTCAAGTCTTCAGGCTTCAGGACTCAGCTCAGAGTGAGCTGGCCCAGACTTACTTGTAATCACTGGGAATCTTTAGTGCACTTTAAAGCAAGCTCTTACCTGCTAACTTCACTTTCCCCACTGAGTGCATGGAATTAGACATACAATTTGTTAGGGAACCCAAATAACAGTAAGATGTATTTGGTGTCTAAAATGAGTTTATACCCCATGCTCCCCTCCTGCTCCCTGCTGCAAAATTCACGTGCTACTTCGTATTTCAGTACCTGACAGACTGGGCTAGTTTAAGGCAGCACCCAGAGAGAGAGACAAACATCTTTTGTTTGGTGCTTATCTGCTTCACTCCTGCCCTCTCTCCACCTCTCTCTCTTGCTTGAGATAAGTTCACAGCTAATCATGAGAGATGTCAGATAAACTTACTGTGAATTGAAATCCTGCAAGGCTGAAAGGAGCACTGTTGTTCCTTTCTCAAGCAGGTATTGTATTTATACAGTCAAGCGAACAGAAGATGTAAAAAAGATAATTCCCTCAAAACTTGGCTGGTAAACTCTCCAGAGAAAGATAAATGATATTTAATTTTTTTTTCTCTTGATGTGGAGCCAGCAACATGCCACTGGTGCAAAGCAGTTATTATTATCATCTTCCCTGCCCTTACAAATTCTTTGGGTTTTGGTCTGAAGCATCCAGGCATCCCCATGTGCCCCAACTGGCTACCACAGAGCCTCTCAGAGTGATCTGTGGGATGGGGATGGCCACCCTGGCACACCAGCTGCTCCTGCATGACTTATCTTAAACAAATGGGTGCCCAACTTTAACCAGGAGGTAGTAACCCACTTCTACTCTAGAAATGAAATGTATCCCAGTATTTCCTGTAACTTCTCCTAGACATCACTTTTCCACCCTCCTCTCTCACTTGGCTGCTTTACAAAACAGTTAAAGGTATGTTGCTAATGTTTCACTTACCAGTGCCTATATAAACAGTCCCCCTCCACTGTAATGGATGAGTTTTGATATTATTGTTTGGTGTACCACAATGATCTCTAGTTAATTAGTAATACATGTGTTTTTCCCCCACCTGTTCATTCAGTTTGCCTGAACAGTAAGGAATTATTTAAAGCAGAGACAAGATGAAAGACAGCCTTACTTTCATGGGAACCCATGGGTATTCCAGCTGCAATTTTGTGTTTGTAATGAATAGTGACAGGGTGTTATTACACCTAAGTCCTCCCTGTACCAGCCAGTGCACACAGGAACACAGACAAGGGCCGTGACTCAGACCCACACGGTCAATGAGCAGAACTGCGTGGGAAAAGCAGAAGTGCCAGGAGAAAGGTAAAACTCAACTCAGATTTGCTGGCATTTGCTCCAGCTTTGCTGCACTACATCATACCAGTGCAGTGCCCAGCTCCATGGCTTTGCATGTTGCCTGGCCATTTCTCCATGGCCCTGTCTGCCTTTCAGCAGCCACTTTGCAGTGCCAAATCCCTATAAGCCTTACTAAAATCAGAACAGGTTCTTCCAACCATAAAATGATGCCAAGTCTCTACTCAGCTACAAACAAGGATTCAGACCCTTACCGATCTTTAACCGTCCTTATCTCAGTACTTCTCCAAGTGTTGGAAAAAGCTGCAGGCTGTTCTCCTCTAAGGGTTGATGGAGATACTGCCCAGTCAAATACCATCCCCAGCCTGCCTTACAAGGCTTTCCTGAGATCAAAGCAAACAGCAGGACTGAAAATATAAATATGGTCGTATTAAGCAATGTGAGGAACGACTGCTGAGACCAAATCTAGTTCTGTAGTGAACACAAAGCCTGCCTCGTTCCGGGGCTGTGGGATTTCACACAGGCACTCCACTCACTGCTGGCTCCTGCTCCGTGTCTCCAACACAGCTGGAGCTGAAGCCACTCTGTGAGCAGAGGCTGCATGGGCCAAGCACAGAGCCTTCCTTTGGAGCCGCTCCCTGATGCTCTGGAAGCAGCAATTTCACTTGGATCAGCAATCCATAATAGCCACTGCATAGGTGCATCCTCGAGTTACCCTGCTACGTCACTTTATTTAGGATGCTGTCCCACAGCCAAGTGAGAGGGGAGGGTGGAAAAGTGATGTCTAATTTTGATGTTGCTGGAAAATACCCTCTCAGTGCACAGACCTACTATTCCCAGCTGATATAGGGTAATGGGGTGAAGCTCCTAGGATAAAATACTTGGATTGAGTTGGAATATGGCCGGTTAGTAATTACTTGAAAATTATCTTTAGCAGCCAGTTCCTGTTCGGTGCTTTGCATGGAGGCTCTCAGCACCCCAAAGGGAGGAGATCCCCTCCTGTCCCTGGGTGTACCCCTCCCAACAGATATTAGCCTAAATCTGCCCCTAGATTTCAATGCCAACATGTTTCCCATCAAGCATTACTCATTAAAAGCTCATCCCTTCTCTTTTTGACCACACTCGAGACACAGAGCTAACAGACAGAGAAGGATACTATTTATAACACATCGTATCATATGGTTAATTTAAAAATGGCATTTGTCAGCGAAAGCAATAATTTTTTCAAGATGCTCACAGAGAGCTCATGAACAAATAACCCCCAAAATTACAGGCCTATAAACCTCACTTTGACTCAAGTAACTTGACAATGTTCACTGCAGAACTATTTGGGGATGGCTATTTAAACACTGTGAGCAGTTCATTATCATTTGTTTTCCTGCTAAGCTTTCACTCTTTTGTTAAACCCACTTCAGTCCCCGATTGAGACATTCACAAACCTGCCAGGTCACTCCTGCTTATCTTTCCCATGACACCCCTGTCTCCCAACGAGCCGAGGGCCATGTCAGTGCATTTCCACATAAAGCAATTCTTCTGGCTGAGCGGAGGCATTTCCCCCGCGCCTCCTTTCAGGGACGGTCGGCCCGGTTTCAGCGCAGACAGTATGACAGATGCAGGGTGCATTTCCCAAGCAGAAAAGAGGTGGAGGCTGCGGGATGAATGTTAAATGTACCATACGCCCAACATAAAAACAGACCAAACATGCTTACGAGATTTATACTAACGCTTTACTTTCTCCGCTGGTCAAAGGCTCAGGCACTTATAATAGTTTCCCAAGGCACATTGACTGTGACAGATTTTAAAGAAGAGACTCCTGAAGGAGTTCAAGACATAAATTGAATTACAGTATGCTTGGCCTGCGGTTGCTAGGGAGATCCCAGATCCGAGGAGAAAGTTCCTGGTGATTCTTCACTGTTGTTTGAAGGCTGTGAAATTAAGGCTTTGTGCAGCGCTCACCGAGACAAGGCAGTGGTTGGCGTTCACCATTGACATCAAGCCAGATTGGCCCAGAGGGGGCAAATTTTTATGAAACAGATATGACAAAGCAGCATTTTGATCAAGTCATCGCTCTCTTTTAAAAGGGCCACTTTCACTTTTATTCACCCTGAGTGATGGACGTTGCTATTTAAACACTTTCAGCTGCAGAGGCCTGAAGCTCAGACCAGGAGCCCAGGCTGCCCTGAGCTCTGGGAAGGTTGGGGAGTGGGATCAGGGCTTCACAGCTAATCCCTTTACTTCTGGCATGGGTGGAAGCAAATTCCCAGCATTGAATACACCAAACTTTAGGAGAATTAATGTCTGGGGCTGTGTTTTGCAGTCAGAGTCTAATTTCAGTTAATTTCAGTTTGGCACATGTGTTCTCTGGAGGATATGTCCTGGACATGTTCCATGACATCCTTAGACATTAGAGAATGGATTCTCCTTCTACCAACATTCTGTCTTTCTAGAGAGGAATGGGTTTTTAAATAATGTAGGACAGGAAATGTCATTTGGGTTTAGATCCTCTTGGCACATTCATCCAAATCAGAAGACATTGAGGTTTTTTAAATAAGTGTTTTCCACTTTTTTTCATATTTGTGTAGGGAATTACTCATGGCAGCTTTGAGGCCAGGAACAACGGATGGTTGTGCTTGCAAAGCAGGTGCTGAAGACAAGTCAAGGCTAAATGAATGAGAGACTGAGACCCCAGGGCCACTCCCAATAAGCCCAAATACCCTGGGCTCAGCAGGACATCCTGAAGATTTCTCAGCTCTATATGCAAAGCTGAATGTTGTCAAATCCTGGATGCCAAGACCCTTTCCTGTAACCCTCTCAATAAGAAGGTGAGAAAGAGAAAAGGATAAAAATGGAATTGGAGACTTGCAGAGCTGAGCCTGCTGCTCCTGCTCTCATGGGAGAGATGCTATTTGGGAGAAGGAGTGACTGTCCCACAGACATCAGACTTACCCTTTCCCTTCTCTTCCCAGCCAGCTTTGTGTCTCCTCATGGCTCTGCACTGCTCCTGCTTCCAAGAGGCCCTTTCCCAACTGTGAAACACCAAGAGCCTTTTCCTTGGAGAGGAGTCACTTTAGCTGGGAAAGAGTGCCTCCTTAGGGTAAGGTGATGCCACCCAGAGCCATACCTGGAGTGGCCTGGCAAGGCAGTTCAAAGCACTATGAACCCATCAGACCAGTTATAATGTCAGATTACTTTGCCCAGCTATCCCTGGACTTTAAGCAGCACCAATCAGAGTAGTTAGGATGAAAATTAAACACCAGGATTAAAATAAAGGAGGAATAATTTTAATAAATCCTAGCTGGAAACTTTATTTGCTCCAATTTCCCCTAAATCACTTTGTCCTCTGACCCCATCCCAGAGGGACTGATGCTGCCCCTTAGCTAACAACCATTTGGCATGTTGCTTGGTATTTGAAGCCCAGCTGGACTTCTCTTTATTTTATAAAATAATAGGGGAATTTTACAAACACAAAAACCCTCCCAGAATGAACCCCTCTAGTTCTTGTGTTTGCCTGCTGTGCACAAAAATGTCATCTCTGTTTGCTGAGAGGACCTAAGTGAGTTAAATATGGATGGGGAGAGCTTACTTTCACTCCAGCACTGTTTGCTCCAAGACATTATGCAATGCAGATTAATGTCTTAGCACAAGAGAGTTCAGATGAGATCCTGTGATTATGCCTTCTCAAAAAATTAAAAAAAAAACCAAAAACCGAACAAAAAACCCCACCAAACAAAAAATCAAAAAAGGGATTTAGCATGAGAGGGAGAACCCCCCCAAAAAAGAGTCCACATTTTGAGAAGTTGAACCTGAGGCAAAAGGAAGGAGGCTTAATGGAAGTGAAGACTGCAGACAGAGATCTTTTTCAGGGTTAAATCACAGTGGCACACAGGGAAGCTGCCTCCTGTACACACTCGGGGAAGGCAGAGTTTGGGTTTCACTGAGGTCCTGGCTTGCCAGCATCCACAGCCCTGCCATGTTCCTTGTTGTGATCATTAGTAATGCCAACAGGATTCAATAGACAGGATAAAACAGGCATTGTTCTTGACCAAAAGTCCAGACTCTCCTGCAGAGCTCTACCCTTGGAGCCTGCTGAAGCAAAAGTGGGTGAGCCTCTTCAAATGCTACTTTTAAAAAAAACTTCAGCAGGTCTCCCAGAGAACTCCCCAGTTCTGCCTTTCAAGATCCTTCATATGCAGAGATTTCTTACCAGGATAGATTGATGATAATAATGTGAATTTCACCAGCAAATCCATAATCATCTTTCTGTGGCTGTATACCTGCCTCTGGCTGCAATGTCTGTCAGCACCAAACCCTGTCAAGCTGTCTTATACTGCCTCTGACTTTCCTCCTGAAACCAACCCCCCTCAATGTTGGTTGCAGGTGATCTGCTGCAGATCTCAAAAGTAAGGGTACTTTAACACCTGTGAGCAGTAAAAACTTTTCTGTGGAAGCATACAAAATGATGTTTTTCTACGCAAATATATATATATATACATATTTATGTTTATGTTTCTGTGTGTGCATGCTCAAAGTTTTTAATAATTGACAATGTTTTGCTTCTTTTTGTTTCTAATCAATATCCCAGAAAAATGCAGTGAACCTGTCTGCAGAAAGTCCTTCCCCAGCCTGACATCTCTACTGAGGAGCAGTTCCCAGCCACAGCAGATTCCCCACCTCCCAGTGGAGGAAGCCAGAGCAGGCAGAGAACAAAGGCAGGAGCTGCAGTGTATGGCCAACAACTACCCTGGCACCTCAGTCCCCAGGCCATGCTCACTGTCAGGGCAAGACTTTTCCTGTGAGTGTCATGCACTGGTCCAGACTTGGTGACCTCCACTGGTTGCTGCTCCTGCATATCAACCCCTTGGAAGTGAAATGCTGCCCACATCGCTGCTACAAACCTCCAACAAATCTCTGCTTTTGGCCTCCCCCTTACACAGGTGGAGAGGGATCCCATTACCTGCCTCTGGGAACGGCTTGTGGTGGAGTTTCTCAGTGGTGCAACACTTTTATCTCTCTTCCATTAATTTCTAATCTATCCCTTTTCACTCTTTGTTGCCCCTCCCCACAGTATAACTCCGTATAGAGAAACAGCTGCAAATAAAGAAGGGATTTGCTCTTGTCTCTTAAAAGACAACTTTTCATTCAGTTTCTCTTTTGGTTGTGAGTGCTGTTGGTAAATGAGACAGATGCCACCTATTTATGTTTTCTGATCCAAAGCATTCTGGGGAAAATGGAATCACTTCCATTCTTTCCTGCACGCACTCGACAACTTCACCTCTTTACACACTCCTTAATTCACATCATTTCTTTTTCCAAACCACTGAGCTAGTCCATACGAAAAAAAAGTGAACAATATACAATGCACCAGGGTTTCTATGTTTTCCCTTTGGGCATCTTTATCTAGAATTTAAAAGCCATTATTAAGTAATGCTTTCATTTTATTTTATGTTTTAAAATAATGAAGTCTAATAAAATTGATTTCCAAAGCCATTTAGTTTTAAATGTAATAAATCAAGCTGTAGAGATACTGTGTGTGCATGTCTGTGTGTGCCAAATGCAACTCAAACTAATACATTGATGTTTTACACTATTATAAAATGTGGCTTTATATTTTTTTTAATGCCAGCTTGATTAATTGGTCCCCTAACTGAACATTCAGGCTGCTACTGTGATGAAATGTTTTGTGGGTTGACTGGGCAATGGATTATTATAAAGAGCTGTGTAATTAACTCTATTGGGAGTCTTATATCAGGCATTGGGGTTCAAACCAAGCCATGATGACCTGCTGTTAGAAATGAACCAAATGCCAGGGGGTAAATTCTTACCTGGTGTAATCCACTATGCAGCCCACTGGAGTTACTGCAGGAAGGAGTTTTACTTGTGCCTTATGTTTTCACTTGCACCGTGCAAAGGTTAAGGCTGTCAGGCCAGGCTGTTTGAAAGCATAAAGAGTAACTATTATCACTGTTTGCAGAGTCATTCTTCAAATGTTTTCAACATAAAACAGTTTATTAAATGTCTGGCAGACTTTCACTGAGAAATGCCAAGATGTGAATTCTCCCCTTCCTCACTGTTATTTTAATACTTAGCACCTCTGCAAGCAAGAGGAGAGAAAGACAAGGGAATCCCCAAAAGAAATAAAGCCTGATACCCAAAATGCAGCTACTCATAACTCCAGGAGGGATACAGGCCCCAGCATGGAAGTTTGCACTGGGAAGGGCTGTGTGGACCAGAAGTCAGTGAGTGCCACCAGCCTGCAAAAGGTTACACACAAGGCATCCTCCCTCTGGGCTCCTTCAGAGCCACTGTGAGCTCTCCAGTGGGTCATCCTCCTTCCCATTACATTTCTTGGCATTTCCCTAATGTATTTCAAGCTTAAGGACTGCTCTGGCCTGTGTGATGCATTCCCTGGGCCACCACCTTGAGCTGAGGGCACCAATGAAACCAGCCTTGTCCCCATCATGTGGTGGGGCTGCTGCATTCTGTACTTGGTATTGCCAAAAAGGCCTTCACAATGATTTCTAATACTCTGAGATGCCAGCAACCTGAACATGAGGTGATTCTGGCCTCTCCTTGGATAATGAAAACAATTCTGGTTTCCCAGCAACAAACAGTGATTTAAACTTCTAAGAGCTTGTGGAAGAGAAAGGAGATGCCTCTGTATCTCTAAATAATTCCCAGGAGGAAGGGAGTCCAAAAGGAAGAACACCGTAATGCAGAAGAGTGGAAAGAAATGAAAGAGGCCCTGGAGAAGACTGAAATCTATTTCACAGATGTTGTTCTATTGTGTTGGAGAAGTGTTTCTCCTAAAAAAGAGACAGAATAGTACAGAGAGATTAAAAGTTTATGACTGCAGCAGTGTAAAGAACGTGGGCCAGAAACTACACCTAAGGCATTGCTCCCAGTGTTGGGAACAAGAAGGGGAGAAAAAAGAAGTGGAATGGATACTTTGGATACCTTGTGCATGCTGTGGAGTGGGACAACCTGCTCACGATCTCCTGTATGGAGGAGAAGGGTGTTAGTGGGTGATTCCTAGAGGGAACGGGACAGCAGTGATGCTAGGAGCCAGCAGGTAGTGATGGGCAGCCAGAGAGAGAAAAGGAGGCAGCAGGTTCGGTACCCTCAGTGAGGGTCCAACACAATAAAAAATAATGACATGAGACAGAGATTGGCTCTCTGGATCTGCAGCCCTACCATTGTGTCCATTTCCTTCCTTTGGTGTCTCTAGTTCTCAGGATGAAAATCTTGACACAGAGAGGCAAATAGCTCTTCCCCTCAAGGAACAGAGGCTTCTTCCTAGATGAGGGGTGCAGAGTGACCTCAGGTTTTGGCTGTTTACAGGTTTTTTTTTCATTTGTAGTACCTCTGATTTCATGAGGATGTAATATTGTGGGCTAAAGCTCAGCTCACCAAAGTACAGTTGACATTTGACATGCTGCTGCTCGCTGTGAACTGCCACTGAGTGTTTATCAAGGAGTGGCATTCTACTAGTACAAGTATTTGCTACAATGCTTCAAGAATTTGGTAAGAACTTTAGCCTTCAGACAACATGATAACATGCATCCTTCCTTTTTAAATGAGGAATCTGAGGTTAAAAGGTTTTTCCATATATTGGTTCTCCAAAGACTTTGTCAGGACCATTCAGCAACCAGGGCTAAGTGGGACTCCCAGGGACTCAAAGATTTGTTTCTTCTTAAAAAAAAAAAAAAAAAAAAAAAAAAAATCAGCAAAAAAACCCCAACAAAAGAACCCCTTTCAAAATTAAGAAAAAAGCTTCCAGACACAGGAAAGAGGCAATAAGGAACAACATACATTTCCAGATTTGTGATGTAGCTTCCACTTCTGTGTGGAGTACTGTGTGGCAGCTAGAGCCACTTTGGAGTGAGCTCTCTTTAAAGGGAGCTAACTCTGTAGATTAAGGCCCAAATCACAAAACTTTACACAACAACTTGCTGCAGGAGATAAATAAAAAAGTACAAGTGAAATACTGGATGCTGCAAGGCGAAGAGGTCATTGCTGTGCTCATTGAGAACACAGAGAGCTGGAGCCTTTATAGTAACTTTGTTGGATCCATCTGAGACAGATAAAAGAAAGCAATGATTTCTCATCCAAGAGAGATGAGAGAGGGAAAAGATGTTAAAAGAAAGATGTTTCATTTTTTCTCAGAAACATGAATCATTAGGGGAATATCATCTTCCTCTGTTAGAATAAATTATTGTGCAGCAAACATATGCTAGTGCTTGTTATACTGGAAAAATAGAAAGCATCTACTGCTTTTTGTGGTTATCAAGTTAAAATGGATAAGGAATATGAATCAGCATCATAGCCACTCTTCCAGTTATGTCCTGAAAGCATAGATATCCATATTATGTACACAAAATGAAAGAGAAATTTAATTTAGAGGGATTATTTAATAATTCTGCCAATGCCCAAGCAGGAAGAAGGAATGAAGAAGGTAGGATATTTGATTACTTGTCTAGCCTGCACCATGCCAGCTAGAATATTTTCCCCAAATCCAGTCCCTGGGGTCAAAATCTATTGACTTACATTGATGTAAGTACAGAGTAAGTCTGAAAGGTACATGGATTTTCTCCCAGTTTGTGGATGTCCCATCCCTGGAAGTGTCCAAAGCTGGATGGGGCTCTGAGCAACCTAATCTAGGGGGTCACATCCCTGCCCACAGCAGGGGGACTAGGACTAAAGTCGCTTCCAACCCAAACCATTCTGTGATTCTATGGCATCCACAGGGCTGATAGAGATCACAGAGCACTCGAATCACCATCAGGAATGCTGGGAGTCAAGAAAAACCGGGGGTTTTGCCACTTAAGGGGAGCACATAGCAACTTCTCCTTTTAGTGTATCCCACAGATGCACCTTACCTTGAACAGACAGATTTTTCATTAAAATTTTCCTCAAATTGCAGAAATTACGATAATAATGGTCTCTCCCTTCATTTCCTTTCTCTACGGGTTAAAACTTTGAGGGAAAGAAGATAGCTAGGAAGATTTATTTCAAAGATTAGGGTAGGATGTTTGCTTCAAGTGAAAGACCCAAACCCCAAAAGTATTGCAAATGTTGCTATCAGGAGGGGCAACTAATTCCTGAGGAGTTATGCATAGACTACCTGAGAAAACCTGGATTTGCTTGGCTATCAGACTTGTTATCTAAGCAGCATCCAGCCATCATTTAGTAACAACTCAGACAGACCAAGGCACATGAAAGCTTACTGGTGTATCTCACATTTTGCCTTCAAAAGATGCAAATATCTCATATGCAAATACCAAATAAGCATTCATATGTATACATACAAATTACTGTGAGTAACAAGCACAGATGTTTGACTTACAGATTCACAGGATGATATGATTAGCTCATGTAAATGAACATAATTCAGAGTCTATTCCCCATCCCAAATATGAGGGTTTACATTTGGAGTCACTCTTGCAAAACAAGGGGCTTTTCTCTTATTTACACCCCCCGTAGCCATGATCAGGATCTGCCCCACCCGTAGCACAGGGGAGTGAAAAATGAGATGCAAATCTCAGCTCATTTCACTGCTGTGTGGATGCAAATGCCACATGCTATGTTATGTGGAGCAAAAGCGCTCAGACCTCGTCCTGCCTTATCAGAGCTCCCTACAAACACACTGGATTTATGAGCTGCACATTAAGCCCCATGATTTATGATGCTTTCTCTGCTCAGGTTTGCTGCTTTTCCCCAGGGACTGTATCTGTGTCTGTAGGCACTTTCTAAGATTTCTATGCACTACCTAAACAAAATGCCCTTTCATGAGGCCAAATACATCACATCAGGAAAGCAACTGTATTTCTTTCATAACGGTTTAAGCTCCGTCAGCTCTCTGAGGCTCAGTAGCGGCTTCTGGAAAATACTTAGCCCTGTGTATACCAGAGTGATAAATTAATACAGAAATGTTCTTTTAATTTAGAACTGCCCGTGTTTCTGTCACTGGCCACAGGGCACCCTGACAGGAGTACAAGGCCCCTCTGTTTGTGTCACCATCCTTAATGCAAAGTAGGTAAACTCTGACGCAGGCTCTTTTCCAGCAATGTAGCAGCTTTTTCCTTTTATTCACTCCTGAAGTGGCATTTTGATGCACTCAATATGTGCTCAGTGCAAGTCCAGGAGAAAAAAAATTAAAGGAAATACCAACTCCCACAGGTTCTTCTGTTTTCACGCAATAGCACGCTCTAAGTGGACCTAGGAATTAATCAGCATCTACAGGAGAACTGCACCTCACTTGAGTTTCCTTGGACAGAAATTATAGAGCTGGCAGAGAAAGCAGCCTCTATCATATTTTCACCTACCACTATATGTAAAGTGGGATTTTATTGGCATGTGTGCTGCAGCTCAGATTTTGTTTCAACAAGGCATCTGGGAAATCAACATTTTAACATTAATAGCCATTACCATTGCTTTGAAATTGTATCTGTGTTATGTGGGATGTGCATGCCATATCCAAAGATGGAAGAAACTCAGAAAAAAAATATGTGTGCAGCAGAAAAAAGATAAGGATAAAGATGTTTTTTTCTGTCTCTAAGCACCGACACACCTTTTTGGTTGAAAGGGGGAAATACAAATAAATTTCTTCTAAAAAATAATCATCTATCTGGGCACTAGGCCAGTTTTCCAGTCCCTCATATTTATAGGCTGACTTGCAAGCTATTCGTGTCTTTTTTATTACAAATGCCCCAGTTTCTGGGGGCCAAAACCTTGACTAATAAAAATAACAATGATGATAAAAAGTTAATGATGTGCTCATTTTATTTGTAGATTGCATCCCTATTCCCCATCACTTGTTCATTTTGGGCAGCATCCAGAATTGCGCTCAGGGACCTCAAGTGAATCTAAAGAAGAGTTTAAGCTCCTATTCTGAGAAGAACAATCCAAAACCAATCCTCTGAAAGGCTTTAGTTACTTTAATGGCCTTTGTTTTTCTGATTAAAATATTCTTAAGCTGTTTTTTAAGGGAAAGGAGGGTCTAGAGATTGTGTTCTTCTATCTTCACTGCCTGAGTGCTATAACTAATAGTCATAAGAAAAAGGTGAGCAGAGAAGAAAGGACCAAACATCTTTCCACAGAAAACAGGGATCCTGCCACCTGCACTGAAATATTTTATCTTGGTGCCTGCCTGAAGAAAAATTTCACTCTGAACTCTTATTTCATGTAAGGACAAAAAGGTAGCCTTCAATAATGAGCTACTCCTGAATTTAAAATTTTTTTTTTTTCTTTCCATTGGCTCAGATATCCCCCTACCTACTCCCAGTAAACCTCTAGGCAGTAGAAATGCGGGGCTCACTCAGTATCCCAGGTTTTATCATTTTCAGGTGTTACAGCTCTAAATATCCCAAATGCCTACGTTTCCTCTTTAGAAATGCCTGCAGTAACAGAGACCTGTGAAGGTGAGGTCCAGCTCTACTGCAGAAAGCCCAGCCAGGTACAAGCCAGACTGCACTGGCTGTAACAAATAAATAATTTTTTCCTTCTCAGACAGACAGAAAGCTTTTGTTCTGGTCCAGCAAGGACAAGGAATTCCCACCATTGTTTCATGCTTCCCCCTTCTTTCTTCTTTCGTCTTTTTAAGTCCATTTTTCAAAAAATAACTTTGAAATGTTGTGGGAAATGCAGGGGGTAGTGGTGCTAATCTATCATCCTCTTCTGATAACATTTAATTAAAAGCCACAGCTATTAGTCATCTGCTACCCCACCACCAGGGCTGACCTGACAATATCTTAACACACTGGTGAAAGAAAAATTGAGAAGATTCTTTTCCATTTTATTTTATTGTACCAGCAGGGGAGCACAACATATAATTTAAGGGAGGGAAAAGCCAGTTTCTCAGGAGGTTAATCCAGTGTTTTTTTAACATGAGGGGTTTTTCTGCTGTTGTTGGTTAAATATTGTTGGTTAAAAAAACAAATCCAAACCAGGAACAGCTACCATGGAAGAAAGCTCTTTTGTGACCAAAGCTGTCATCTTCCCAAGAGAACCTCTATACCAACATTTTCAGCCTCTGCAAGGGTTAGACTTTTCCCTCAGTGGAATGGGAAGCCAGGAATTATCAGGTTTAATTGTAATAGAGAATATTTCTGTGACCAAATTGTTGAAGTTGGGCAAGAACTGACGACATTTGGGCTCGGCTTGGCCCATCTTCTCTTAAACATGCCTCTTCATATAGGGCATTTGAAGATGCCCTTGCTAAACCAGACTCAAATGGCTAATGATGGAAACAGCTGAATCCTTGAAGACAGGCTCAGTGGTCCTCTCCCCTCCTGGTAGAATCTGACGAGGTGCTGGGACTTACCAATGCTGTCACCTATCCTGGTACGTGGGTCTAGTTTGAGACTGCTATAAAAAGAACTTACAGTTTTACTTTACTCACACAATTGCCAAATCAGCTCAGCACTCAACTTTCAAGAAGAAGCAAAAACAGTCCACAAAGTGTGGCCACAACCACACATCTCCTGGAAGACTACCCCTGCAATAGCTGGAATGAGAATGGGTAGCTACCTACAATTATTTTTATTGTGAGCCAAGCTTGGGTTCAGGCTACTCACAGCCATTATGGTACTAACTTGTAACCTATCATTAGGAACAGACTTCACAGCCTGCACTGTCTACAGCATTCAGTCCTTACAGAAACATGATGGAAGATCCTGACAGTGGCAAAGCCCCTTGTTCTCAACAGGCTGCAAAAAGGTACAGGGCTGAAGTGTGAGGCTTACCTGTATTTCCCAAAGTGCCAGAGTAGTTTCATGAGCAGCAGAACATGGTTTCCTAAGTCTAGTCAACATATGACTGGTGCAATTAAAAAAATGTGAGCTCTGAACAATTCCAGCCTTTCCTTCTCTCTCAGGTGAGGATTCCCTGATGTGTCCTAGAATTGTGTTCCTGCTACCAACTTCTCCTCTGATGAGATGATGAGGTTCTTCTCTACAGAAACATAACTTTTAAGGAAACTTCTAAGACCTTGGTATCTTCAAGACCTTTATAAACATGTCAAGTATTGGCTGAAACAGGCAAGAGTATTCAAAAGTTATTGTTGATGAAAAGGGATTTAAAGAGGGCCAGTAAAATCAGACGAGCTAAATATTAAAAAAAGTTACCAAGAGAAGGGGATGGTGGTGACACTGCAGGATTTCCCAGGGAGTCAGGAATGGTCATCTTTTTTGTATCTCTCTTTTGACCAAGTCTGAAATCACAGCAATAGACAGTTCAACTTGTGTGAGAACCACTAACCCACAAACCAAAAAATGCCCTTCTTCCCTCTACAGATGCTGCTGAGAAAGGCAAGATTATGGCAAGAGCACACCATGTAAAGCTACCTCAGGGATGTGTCTCTGAGCTGGTGGCACACCTTTGGCTCCAGCATAGACACACCTGAAAAGGCTTTTGGAGCCTGAAGCTCTGTGGGGGCTGATCCAGCCCATGGCACCAGGAGTGCAGGGCAAAGGCAGTCCCGGCATCCCAAGCACATCACAAAGGGGGCCTTGACTTGGCTTTGTACCCTTTGGGACTCCAAAATGTCTTCCTATGAAGACATTTCACCTGGATTGTGGCCCAAAGATTTTGTTTAAATGCAAAATACTAAGATTGGAATGTGCAAATTTTTTTCCCATGCGGAAAAAGACATAATTACACATCCAATGTATTTGCAATTTGCAGTATTCAGCTGCAAGTGTATCAAACCTTTATGACATGAAGTGAAGGCTTAAAGCTCACAGATCTCCTGTTATGGATAAAATTTTGCCAACATATTGGTTTTCAGAGATACTTCATTATTATTTAACCAGTTCCAAGTCTTAAATGGGAAAAAGGTGAAGTGATGTTCTGTGCTTGTTCTCTTCTTCGTTTGTCAGTGTGTGTGGTGTGGTTTGGTTTGGTTAAGAAAGTAGCTATAATGAGATGAGACCACAGACCACTGGTTAAAAAGCTAAGAATAATCATGCTAATGTTTTATTCATGTGGCAATGTTAATTCAGATGCAGCTGTAATTACAGTACCATCATCATCTAGTGGCCTGGAAGCGCAAATGTTCTTCCTGACATGTGGAATCATGGAAACCAGCTCGTTACAAATGCTGCTAACCAATACCCAGACACACTCAACTACACTCATCTCATGGCCCCTGGGGTGCTCTTCCAAAAGGCATCAGTCACTGCCACTCACACAAACTGTTGAAGACAACGTTGCATTTTTTTCCATCTGTAGGCTTAAAACAGATCACACAGCATCCCAGGACTGGAAACAAATAAACAGGCAGCTAACCTCAAAGTCCTCACTGACACCACAACAAAAGTTGGGAGCATATTTGGATGCTAGGGAGGTTTCTTTGTGCCCACCTTTGCTCAGAGGATGTGTGGTGCTGACAAGGATGCTGGGCAGCAGGGGCTGTGCTTTCACGACCATAAGGAGTATCCTGTGGGCAGCCCTGGCACATGGAATTCCTTCTGCTGAATGGCAGAGCTGATATTTGGCTGCACCTGGTATAACCTTTCCTCCCTCGAGAATGGCTCTGAGCAGCACAACAGGCAGGAGCTGCTTGGCATTGTTCTTCTCTGCAGCTGCTTTTTCATAAATAGCAAGAAAGCAAGGAGCAGAAAATCCTCTATTGTTTGCCCCTCTCTTGGCATTAAACTGAGAATTATATTAAATTTTACATTAGCCTACAATGTTTCTGAGGATGTACTTCTGCTTTCCTGAAGACCTGGCTTAAACAGTAGCTGAAATTGAGAAGATTCTGTGTAATGAAGAATGTACCAAGCTCCAAAATCTTTGTAAAACTTCCTTTTGTCACTGGTGCTACAAAACCCCCTGGCAATGCTCAGCTTTCTGGCAGGCTTATTTCGTTATAATCTCTACACATCTACTATCTGTGTCTTAAAAATGCATTCAGATCATAAAATTTCTCATAGTGATTGTTTTTTTACTCCATATCCATGATTCAGTAAAAAATTATTCCATTATTCAACAAAACATACTCACAGTGTTTCAGAGGGGAAGATCCAAGTTTTAAATGTTGTACATCACAAAAGTTGAGAGCCAGGAAGAGAATTCAGGTTTACACTGGAACAGCTTTCAACAGCTGGTTGAGACCAATCTGTAATAAAAGCACTCCAAGCTGTTTGGGAAAACATATTTTCATTCTGCTAGAGATGTTAACATATCTAAATTACATTCTGTATGGAATGGAAATAATAATCAAAATACGAAAATAATAACAATAATCCCAAACCAGAATGTCATCTTGGGAGCATAAAAACACACAAACACAAAAAATAAAAGTCCTAAATACAACAAAAATTGGTTTTGAATTTCTGAAAGTAAAACAGCATTTTGTGGCGATGAAAAGCCTGAAACAAATTTTGGTTTAAAATGCCACAATGCAGAAAACTTGAACATGTTCGAAATAAGAGTTCCCTGAAGAAAAACGTGTATGCTCACAACACTTCCTAGTGTTTCCTCCACAACATACCAGCCTGGCACTGCCCTGTGGTCCAGCAGGAATATTTTGATGAGAGGTGTTCCAGCCAGTTTGATGGAGTGCGCAAGGGAAAGACTCCTCCGTGTATTGGCTGCTTCATTAGTATTTGCTGGTCACCTGCTGTGCCTGGAGACTTTGTTCTTTGGGTGGACAGGAAAGCCACGGTCAATCGGTTGTCACTGCAAATTTCTTGCCTAACCATTGCAGTGTTTAATTGTCTTAATTTCTCAGGAATAGAGGGCCAGTACTTAATGCAACCAGTTAAAGGAAATAATTTGTATAGCACTTGTCAGCCACAGGGCGTGTCAAATAGGAACTATGGCTCTCATCACTCTCCTAAAACTGGTGATATGGAGGGGAAGGCAGCAGCTCTGGTCTTTACTGCAAAAGAAATAACCACAATGGAGAGCCCCTGAAACAGGTGAAAAAGAATTTATATAACAGGATGATGATTTGTAGGAACCTTCTATGCAAAGACAAATGTTTTGACTGGTTTCTTTTATGTGTGTATTTAATAAATTTATTCAAAAAATAAATCACTGGGTAAGATTTTGTTACAGCAGGGATCTTCTAATTGTGCTTTATGCTATTTGTTTAGGTGGAGACTATAGTCTTACTATACAGACTCCCAGGGCACACTGGGTTGCTCAATTCTCCTTTGCTTTAGTGCTGCTGCCCTCATGTCTGTGCTGAAGGGGATGCACCTCCTTCCCACATCTGCCTTGATTGACACATTGACTCTCTTCCAAAATAGCCTTCTCTACTCTGAGGAAATTCTGATTTCTATTAGAAGATACCATTGTTTTCAGGAGAGTTATCCCCCTGGTTATTTCACAGAATCACAGAATAATCTGAGTTGGAACAGACCCAGAAGGATCATCAATGCCATTCCAAGAGTATAAGGAGATGAAGAAAATGAGGGATGGTTTGGAGTAGGTGTTTCCGAAAGTAAATCAGCAAAAGGCCCAGGCAAGGGAAAAGCAGCTCTGCCTGGGCAGACAACTTCTCATCCAGAACCTAAATATTACCCAGGTTTAATGTCTTCTGATTCTTTTGGCAGCTGGGATGGCTGTTCTCATGTTTTGAAGGAAGACATGCATGTGAGATCCTGGACCCGGTGGTGAGTGCTACAGTGCGATCACACTGTGCTAAAAACTCAAAAAAAGGCTCATCTCACCTGTCATCACAGGGAATTAACACTGCCAGGGCAGCTTGATGGTGAAGAACAGCCCAGAAAAGGCACCTGAATGTGAAGTATATCTAGTTCTGAGGAAAAGCAATAGCTTCTATTAGCCAGATGTTGGGGAGAGCACATCTGGCACACAGCATGGTTGGCTAGTGGAGGGAGAAGCGATCAGGGCACAGCATTGTTGCAGTGGGGATACTGCAACACGCATATATCAAACCAGGAGTCCCGTGGAAAGGAAATATATATGGACAGACAGATTCTTGCTAGATGTTTCAGAGATGTTTATTTCCCCAGCCGCATGGCCGGAGCTCTGCCTAGGAACTGTTCCAGTCACGGGACCAAGGGTCCTTCTGCCCGCGCAGGGAACACAAACCAACCAATGGGAACGAGGCTGAGCAGGGACAGGGAAGCCCCGTGTCTGTGCCCTCAGGGCCCCTCTCCCAGGGCTACACGGCAGGGGAGGGACCCCAACACCTCACCCGTTTTATTTTAATAAAAGGAGAATGAAAACAACTGGATAAACATAACAAGAACAGTTTCAAAACAAAACAAGCCACCCTCCTGAGTCTTTAAATGTCCAAACAGATTCTGTGGAACATCTTAGGGCTGACAGAAGGGAGACAGAATTCTCTGAGCATGCTTTGTGGGGAAACTGAGGCAGGAGAGGGTTTAACTTCTTCCCTCCCCCTTTTCATCCCCCACTCGGCATTGGAAAGGGATTTTTGGGGAAACAATTGGCAAAAGCATGGTTTTGTGAGGGAAACCATGGATGAAAAAACGGATTGGGAGTACACTGGGGGTAATAGGATATAGGGTAAAAGGGAAAGGTGGGATTAGGAAAGGGAAACTGTAGGGGGGCTTACAATGGAGATACTGTCTAACATGACTACGATTTTTTGCATATATACTGCCTTTTACAGGAACACCATCAGGCCCAGTGACCTGCGATGCTTGTAACCCTTTTCTCCCTAGTACAATATTAAATTCCACCACTTCTCCATCTCCCAAGCTTGGGATGCATTTTTCAGGGTTATTCTTTTTAATAGCAGTTCTATGCACGAATATGTCTTGCTGGTTGTCACACCTTGTTATAAAACCATAATTTTGCTTAACATTATACCATTTTACTATCCCTAAGGTCTTAGTTGCTATGATCTTTTCCTTTTTCCGAGTGGCTGCTGTTTTCTGTCTCGCTGCGTCTTTGCTCTCTCCTTCGGTCGCTCCCGTGTTGGAATTGTCGGAGCTGCTGGTGCCTGCGCGCTCTTCCCGGGGTCGCGTTCGGGGCTGCGCGGGCCGGGCCGGGCCACGCCGCTCAGTTCTCCGTGCGTCGCCTCCTCTGGTCGCAGCTTCGCTGCCGCTGCCGGGCGCTGCACCCACGTCTCGGCCGGGCCCCCGAGCGATGACTCCCCCGCGCCCTGCTCCAGCGCGCGTCTCGGCTGGGCGCGGCTCCGTTCCACCGCCATCGCCGCCAGCCGCCGCCCGCGCGCCGCCCCTCTCGGCCGGGCGTTCCCGGGGCTCGCTCCACCACGCGCTGCACAGGACCGGGCGGGCACCGCCGGGTCCCGCCGCTCCCCGCTCCGCCACCGACACTGCGGCTCGCGTGGCTCCGCCCGCGCGCGGGAACTGCCTCGCTGCTGCTCTCAGAGCGCTCGGTGCACGTGGCCTGGGCCGCACGGTCCCTGCGCCACGCTTCCCTTCGCCAGGACACAGCTGACATTGCTCAACAGTCTCGGTAACTAAATAATATTCACGAAAATATTCTTCCATCGGCATATATTTTGACTCCAGTATTAACTGTGTCCAAACGGTTTTCCAAAAGCCCTTCGTAAGAATTAAATCCCAAGAAACATAGAAAAAGTTCTTAAACAACCATGCCAGGAAGTGTTTCAGTTCTTTTTGAGCTTGAATCAAGCTAAAATTTACAAATCGTTGTTCAAGAATCATTTTAAGTTTAAGATAAATGTCCATATGCGGCTCTGAGAGCCAAGAGTCTTCCCACGGTTCCTCCATAGTTTAGATACGGAATAGCAAAGCAAAACCAAGAAGAGGAATCCAAAGTTTCCAGGGTTTACTCACACAAATCAGTCGCTTAGGGATCGGGGATCGTTCTGCTCTCAAATCTCCACCATTTGTTGCAGTGGGGATCCTGCAACACGCATATATCAAACCAGGAGTCCCGTGGAAAGGAAATATATATATACAGACAGATTCTTGCTAGATGTTTCAGAGATGTTTATTTCTCCAGCCGCATGGCCGGAGCTCTGCCCAGGAACTGTTCCAGTCACGGGACCAAGGGTCCTTCTGCCCGCGCAGGGAACACAAACCAACCAATGGGAACGAGGCTGAGCAGGGGCAGGGAAACCCCGTGTCTGTGCCCTCAGGGCCCCTCTCCCAGGGCTACACGGCGGGGGAGGGACCCCAACACAGCATCACTTGATAAAGAGCTTGATTCTTTAATAAATGCTGAATAATTTTTTTTCATTTACCCTTTGGACTTCCAGACCCTATAATCCTCTTAGTTGTGTTGGAGCTTTCCTCAACAACCTTGACTGAACCAGCCAGCATGGACCTTTCTCCCGCCACAGCAATGTGGGACACCCATGCACAAGCAAAATTAGCTGCTGGGTTTTCAGCAAGGCATTCAGAATGAGAAAATTCAGATAACAACTTGAGGTGCAAACAGCTCCAGGAGTTCCATTTTTGCTCTCTGAACATACAGTGCACTTATGTTGACCTTGCTGATTTAGTTAGAAGTGAAGGGAATTATTTTCTTTTTTACTGAATTTTATGTATCATTATGTCAAAAGGGAAAATTATAGCTGAAGAGAGTCCTGAGCAATATCCAGAGCCACAAAATTTTGCAATTTCAGCTGTTCTACTGCTGGAATTTACTTCCACACCTTACATACAAATAATATCAACACCCTCATGTAATCCCCCACCCCACACAGGAACTCAGGTTCCAGATGTATTCAGCTTGGCACAGTTAAGCCCTCACCATTTACTCCTTTCTTGGCCCAAGCAGCTGGGAAGGCCTGGACCTGTCCTTGTCATGAGTCAGAGCATTCGCAGGGTTTTCAGGTTACATCAAATAACTCTGCAGTGACTCCCTTTGCTTTAGTGAGTGTGTCTGGATTCAGGGCAACCCACACCAACAGCTATGCCCTACATGTATGTGCACTTAGAATAGAAGAGAATAATTCCATTTGGAAAGGACCTATAACGACCATCTGGTCCCACTGCCTGATCAATTCAGGGCTCATCAAAAGTTCAATAGTTATATCAAGGGCATTATCTAATGCCCCAAATACTGACAGGCCTGGGGCATTGACCACCTCTCTGGAAAGCCTGTTCCAGTGTTTGATCAGCACTATGGCAAAGAAATGTTTCCTAATGTTCAGTCTGAACCTCCTCTGGTGCAGCTTTGAAGCATTCCCATGCATCCTGTTGCTGGACCCCAGGGAGAAGAGCTTGGCACCTCCCTCTCCACTTGCCCTCCTCAGGAAGGTTTAGAGACCAAAATATGTATGTATATATATGTATAACTATAACTACAAGTAAATGAGCACATATTTTTTGCCGTACTAGATGGAATTTTTTCCTAACAGAAACATTTTCACACTGACTATTAAAAAACCTTCTATGGCTATCTGGCTCCCAGTGATATCTTCATGCCATTCTGAAAGATAACAGCAGACTTGGGAACTAAAGGAAAAGAGTGACAGCTGAGAGCCCCAAGCAGAAGGACCTGACTGCAGCATCCTTTTCCTGAAAGCAGGAGGGAGATATCCTGTACAATTCACTGTCTATGTTATCTTGTGAGGCTGCCGCAGGGAGCTCACCCCCCACACCAGTGCTCCCCTGACCCAGTCCCTCCCTCAGCATCCCATTACTCCAGCTCCCATAACAAATGATGCTCCCATTTGTCTCTCACAGCAACAGAGCCACTGTCAAAATCCTCCTGGCTATTCCCAGGCCCTTTCTACAGAACTAATATATTAACGAAAGTATTTCTTGCTTCTTTCATTTTCCCACTTTCTCTCCTGTTTTTAATTAAAAAAACCCCTCCCTGCTTGTGAAAGTGGGGAAGGGAGGGTTTCTTTGCCTTTCTGCAAAAAAGCCCACCAAGAAAGTTTCCTTAATCTCTCACTAGTGTAAAACAAGCTTTCATTATGCCAATGAGAAAGCTTCAAAGTTTTAATTAATTTCTCTGCTTACATAAGCATAACAATATTAGTCATGTTGGCCTATAAATTGTAGCCACCAGCCTGGATTTTTAATTAAATTAATGTCATTACTTTCAGAGGGATGAAATATATTCCACCACATGCACTATCTACTCAATACTTGTCCTCCTTGACTCCCCCTCAATTCTTTGTAGCCTACATAGGTGGGTTCAAAGCTGGGCACAGCAGAAGAGCTTCCCAGCAAGCCACTTATAAATTAAGAGCCATGTTTGGAAAAGGTATTCTTTCAGAGAGGCAGGACCCGTTCACATATCCTACAAACCAAATGAAACAAGAGACCACAGGGATATGGGGGTAGTGGAGGAATGAATATGCCCACATATAAAAGATACTCCTTGCCATCTGTGATTTGTGAAATATTGTACAAACACAATTTTGGTTTGCTATTGTAGCAATTTACTGGTGCTTAATAAAACATTCGTTTGTGCGATGACGTCTATAACAATTCATAGGCTCATTTAATCATGGAAATGGAGGGCTCAAAGGAACCTCGAGAGATCAATTACATCCCCTGGTCCTCTCTTGAGCTATATAATAAATAAGAGCAACAAGAGAAGCAAAATGAAAATGTGTAAAGAGAGTGGGTATGGTTTAGAGTTTGGGCTCCTGCTGTGTTAGAGGTTATCACAGATAAACTGTCCTTGGAAAATAACTCCTCTTATTTGCCACATGCTTTAGCTCAGCTGTAACTCATACCAGATGAATTAAAGCTTGACTAATAATTCTGATGTTCTTCTTACTGAGGCTTTAAGAGTGTGTACTTAATGACTAAAATGTGTTTATTTAAAAATTACATAGCAGAGCCATGACAGCCTTTTGTAAACTCCAACAACCAGTCTGTTTTGCTGCCTGCAGTTCAAATAAAGAAATTGCCTTCCAAAGCAGACAATAACCTTTGGTCTCTGCAGCACAGCCCAGAGAACAAATGATTTTACATTACATACACACAGCACCACCACACCATGGACTCATCTAAATCAACAACTGCTGAGCTGTTTTGGTCAGAGGTGTTATGGCCTAATGCAATTCCTCCAGTAAGTTCATACAGGGATCACAAATCCTATGTGTGCCACTTGCTCTTGAGGGCACAGGTTTCTGTATTTGCTAAATCTGGGGCATGTCCCTGCAAGGGTGGAACCAGTGCTCTACAGGGTGTGTGCTGCAGTCCCGGCTGTGTCATCGCCCATCTCGCTCCCTGCCCCACATCTAAGGTGTGCAAAAGGTGGACTGTCCCCTTGATGCCTGAAGTGGCCACCTAAAAACAGAGACTAGACAGGAATAAGGGAATAAAGGTAGGTATTTACTCAAAGGGCCTTCAAAGGTACTCCCCGGGGAGCCAGAGGCTATTGCCAAGATGGACCCCAAGATGGACCACAGGTCATGAGTTCTTCACACTTTTATAAGTTTGGTTCATTTACATATCAGGGTTAATTCTCTAATTAAAGCTTCAGTTAATGATGTAGTTTCCCCAGGTTTGCCCCCCTTTTAGAGACTTTTGGTTTATACTTTTTGGGCCTAGGATGGTCTAAGTGTGTCCTTGGAGAGCAGGCCTGGAGAGGCTTTGTTATGTCTACCTAGCACAAGAGAGCAGAAATTAACAGGCTACAAGAAACTTCAGAGTTACACACTAGGCAGTACAGGATTTGAAAAATATAAAAGTTAAAACCTAAGGCATCACCTTGAACCTGAAGAAAGTGCCAAAAGCCACCCACACAGCAACTGGGGAGGACAGAGACTGTGACAATGAGGTCACCAGTGCTTGGGTGACATTGGTCTGTGCCAGTGCAAGACATAGGTATAAATGCAGATGTAAACAGAGATGGATAAGGAGGCTGACACAGATACTCATATACTGTTATACTGTGGGGGTTTTGTTGTTATAAAATAATTATGAAGACTACTCCTAATTGTTCCCTTTGCCTGTGTGTCACTAGGCACCCAGAACCACCTGAAGTGCTTCATGACTGCCCTGTCAATGCATGAGCCCAGCCTGCAATCTGGGCTGCTCCAAAGCTCCTGGTTTTGGAGATCATTCACTGCCATAAAACAAATAGATAAAATATTCATTCAGCTAGAAAAAGGCTGGCAGCTGGTGTAGTAGCAACCTCATCCACCTGAAAGTGCATGAGGAATCAACTGGGTCTGCCTCTCTTTGCTTATTCAGATGTTAAAAAATGGAGAAGTGTCTTCAGCTAGAGAAACAGGAACAACTTCCCAGTGAGAAAACAGATACTTGGCTCCTATACCAAGGGGCGAGGCACAGCTTAGTGCCCAGGAGTGAGGTAGGCTCAGAGCAGAGCAGACTCTGTGTTAAACACCCAAGAGGAGTTCTCAAATAGGTTGGGCATGATGGAGAGAGAGGGGTGAAGATAGACTTTTGTTTGTTTGTGTTTGTTTTTGTTTTGTTGGGGTTTTTTGTGGTGAAATTAATTATTATTAATCTGAGTGAATGCAACATTTGGGTTTTGGTTTTTTTAACTTTTTATCATCTTCCTCAAAACTGAAATGTCCCAAAAAAATCTTTCAAACTTCAAAAAACATGTCCTTAGAGATGAGGCCACAGGCCCCCTAAGCAGAAGACAAGACTTAGGACATCATTTTCACTGGCTTTTGTCCTGAAATTACCGTGTTACAATGGCAAAACATCTCTGCATGACAACACTAAACCATAAACTATCTGGTGATGCTGTATACAAATCTATGCACAAGTTTAATGGCAGGACCATGAGGAAAAGGCAGGTTTACTGAAAGATCACAGAACCAGCCATAAGGCCAAACAAAAGCAGGACAGAGCAAGACCTGGTCTGGAGTGAGGAGAAATAGCTGCTGATCCAGCCTGTGTGTTACATATATATCACGTATTACTGACACACTCGGAGTCATAAAGCACTGCAGAGGTGAAAAAATGTGCTGTGACCAGAAGCTCTTGGCTGCCTTGACACTGCAGAACATCTGCGTAAAGAGGTGGTGGATTCTCATCCTGCTAGAAGAGAGGTGGCCATCATTAGCAGCTCAGGATTCCAGCTCCCTTGTGTCAAAAATGAAAAATCAGAGCGGAAAAAATAGGCACAGAGGTTAAAATGACAGATTTGTTGGAGTATTACACCATTTTTGAATGGTGATCTTTGAGGCTGTGAATCCTGACGTTGCTCTGGTACAGAAGGATACAGTCCAGTGGCAGATATGGTAGAACTAGGACATAGTATCATAGTTGTCCCATGGAAATAAGAGTGCAGCTAAATTATACTTTTCTTTTGGGGAACAAACCCATTGGCGTGGTAGAGGCAAACCATTAACTGTAGCAAAATAATGCAAAAAAACTACTCCAGTTTAACCCCACGGACAGCCCGTCTCAAGGCACATACAAACGACAACAAACAGTTAAAATCCCCCTAATGAGAGTTATATTTGCAGAGTTGAGGTCAAATTATAAAACTGTGCCCTGGACTTTGGCTGAAACTTCAGAGTTCAGGAGTTTTCATAACAAAGGTTTTACTTCATTTTGACATTGCATGTGAATTGTGAAGCACGAGATATTCTTGAGAAAATATTGAGCAAAATAAATGTTTTCCGGACAGACATCAGCTTTAAAAAAAAATGAACCACAAAACCCACAAATATTAATTTTCAGTATTATTTTTAAAGTATTAAAATTACATTATTAATTAGTATTAATTTTCAGACAAACATACAATAGATGCTAAATATTTTCAAAAGAAGTTTTAATGCAAACATTTTAGAGAAAGCAAGGGTTTTTCGTAATAACATTAAGTGAAAGTTCAAGTTCCTAGTGGATAAAGAGGAATGTGAATTACTGAACTCAGTGGAGAAGTCTTAGTAGATCAGGAAGGATTTGCTGTCTGAAGGGATGTCTGCACTGCAGCATGGAAAGAAATGGGATGAGATTAAGGATAATTTATCTGCCAGGTCTAGATTTGAGGGAGCAGCAATACATTTGTGTCTAACAAGTAGAAAGACAAAACGGGACCATAAATTAAGTCAGGTAACATATCTGAACACAAAAATCCTTTGACTCTGTAACTATTTTTTGGCTGTGCAGATCAGGCAGTATTTCGTTTGGCTGAGTCAAGAACTGAGATGACTACTGACATAGTGAATAAATAAATCAACAGGGGCCTGACACCATTTTCAGCTTGACCAATTTAACTCAAGACCAGTTGTTCTGAAATTATTCAAGTTCTTTCAACACACAAATGGTAAATGAGGTTAGACCTGGGGTGCTCAGCACCAGAGAGGAGCCTCTGTCTGCTAAATATAATGATTTGATCCTTTATGAAACCAGGAGTTAAAGAGGGCCCACAGCTTCATTATGTCCCTGGACAGAAAACAAGGCTCAAAGAAACAGGTCTGTGACTCCTGGTATAAAATGTTAGACAACAATGAATTGCATCTTTCAGGTGTAGGCATTGGTAACAGCCTGTGGGTTCGAGGTCATTAAAGAAGGCTGTGGAAAAAAGAGCAGATTTGTGTAGAAAGTTTAGTAACACAATCTCAGATCAGATTAGCTGCTGACATGGAAAATTATCTCCGTGAGCCGCTTTAGATAAGTGGTGAAGGAAATGAAAAAATTCAGAGTGGCTGCCAAAAGCCAAGGGTGATGTACCCCCATGCACTGGGGTAAGAGAGACCAGGAGAGAGAAAGGAATAGGTTCTGGGAGCTTCATTTTCAGTGTTTACACAGCACTGATTACAGTCACAGCCCCATGAAGGCCATGGGTTTATAGAAACTGGGACAGTGCAGAGAGTAAACACAAACCACTCAGGAGAAGGCTTTTTCCCTCCTCCCAGGTGATACTCTGCAGCCTGATGTTGTGAATTACATGTCCACTCCTTGTCAATGCTCTTACACTGGTAGATGATAGGAAGCATCCACACTACAAATGGGAAACAGGCCCTAAATTCCAGAAACTCAAACTGTGGAGTGTTTTTCTGAATGCCACAGTAGTTGGCAATATGGAATTATGTAAATTCAGGCTAATTAGAAGGATATGCTGGTACATACATATTTTCTGAATTTAAGAAATAAACCATTTGAGGAATCAGGAGGCCGACTTTTCTGAGAGAGCAGAGAAAAAGGCCTGGGGAATCCAGCCCCACAGATATTTTATTGTGATGATATATTTTTTGCAGTCTTTCACGTGTTTCCCATGTAAGGAACTCTGCCTTTTATCTAAGAAATTGTTTCCATGATTTTCTTGGTTATCCCTTGTGTCTTTTTTTTGCCAAAATTCATCATGCAGACATACTACTTTCTTCAAAATAGTTAATGCCCTACAGTGTCTTCTTTGATATTAGCTGTCACCATTTGCTTTCTGGAACAAATCTCTGCCTAGGGTGAGCTCCTGTCACCTCTGGTCACCCTCCACTGCTGGCCAGGTCCTCAGCTCTGTGCATTGAAGCCGCTGACTTCACAATAGTTTAAAGTAGCCAGGTTCGTGATCAGCTACTCCCCTCAGACCCTTTTTTAAAAAAAATTGTGCCAACAGCAGCCATAGATACGAAACTCATCACCACCAGGAGCCTTTGCCTGGAGAACTATTTGCTATGTGGGGAGGGGGGTTCCCAATCCTACAAAGTCTCCACCAGCCACAGAAAGTATCTGTGGATTATGAGGCAGACCAATATGTTAGTAAATCACAAATTTAGCTTTGCAGATGCTACACTGAGGAGGCCTTTACCAGAGGGCTCTGTCCTGCAGAAAGGCCTCCCCAACCTGCCCTCAAAAAAAGCTGTTACGAAGATCCTCGTGTCTGAGGATACGAGCCAAGTATGATAAATACAGTAAGTGGGAGCTGTGGGGAGCCTTTAGGATTAACGTGAACAATTTCATTCCATTGAAAATACCCTTAATGACAGAGAAGCATTAGGCCATGCTGAGCTCAAGGAGAAGTGGCTTTGTGGGACAGGGCAATGACAGCAGGAGCTTAGCTCAGGCTGCCTGGGAAAACTGCTCCAAGGGAAGACCTTTTTTTCTAGGATGGAAATTAGATTGCTGTCCTACCACAGCTAGAGTGAAAGAACAGGCATAAAATTTAAGTTTTTTCTGAGTTCCAGGGTTTATGGCAGCCCGATTCTGACCTAGCGATCTCTTTGACAGAAATTGCCTTTTTTTTTTACCTAATACTGAGTGTTTTGAGCACCTCCACAACAAAGTACTCAACAGTTTTCAATCATAGTGTCTCTGCTTACAAGAAAAACTTTGAGGGGAACTTAATGACTTTACTGCTCCCTTGGTCACTTGAGCACTCATGGTGAATGCCCCTTTACAGCCTGCTAGTGAACACAAATGAAATTGCAATTCAGTTGGGCAATGTCTTTTTTTTTTTTTAATAATTAGAAGAATATTTAATTTATTGGATAAAAATATGAAACATTCAAAAAATCTAAGGAGTTTCTAGGCATGTGATCATTATGAGGGAAAAGCCAACTGTGTAAAATAAAACCACAGCATACAGCCATTTTTTATAATTATTGTTGTCAAATATGATTCTTGGCACAGTTTCTGCACTATGGTCGTCACTGCTGTGGTATTAACAGGCGTGTTATCTGGGCACATGAAGATACCTGTGCATTTAGTGGTCCAGGTGAAGCTGTAATTGTTATGACTGCATGGAACACCAAGAATAAACACAGATCATTGAGCTCCACCCTAGGTGCAGAAAACATTGAAACTACTGAATTTTTGGTGTTCTCCCCTTCTAATTCCAGCAAAAAGGTGAAGTCTATTTGTCAATAGTTTAGAGGGTTATAAGAGACTTTTCTTCAGTCATTTTTGCACATCTTTTAGCCTGTCCTGGAGACCTAGTAGGAAAATTGCCTTTAACACTACAAAAATAGAAGCTGTCATACTTCAGAAGAAAAGCTGGCTACCAGCTGTGAATATGAATGTATTTTTTCGTTGAGCTTTTCTGCTTCAAAGTTGAACATTAAAGGTGTAATGATACTTCCTTTGAGACAGGTTTTGATAAAATTAAAGGGATGACAACTGTATGTAGTTAACTGTCACACACTCAACAATTCAACTTCCAGTCATGGATGCAGAGCCAAGTCTGCATCACAGATTGATCAGCAAATTGATCTTCAGCTTCAACATACAATCTTTTAATCCAAGAATTTTACTATGACGTCTGTAGCACAGGAGGTCTTACTCTTACACAGAGAAAATTTTATCAGTTGGATATACACCAAGTTTTCACAATCCCAAGCTAAAAATATGCCTTTCCAGTAACCTGGATCTGGATAAGCTCTCCTTCCAATGTGTTTAAAAGATGCCTGAATCCATATTTACAGAAAAATGAGGTTTACATGCAGGAACTGTAGGACATTAATTTCAAAAAAAGAGGTTTGATTCCCACAGTTGTAGGTTGCCTTGCCAAGCTTGTCCTTGATCTATATGATGAGGTCTTATATCTGAAAATCACTGTTCTGGACCTCTCAGCAATGCAAGGATTGTCATTCCCATAGTGTAAAGTGTCCTCTGGTGACCAGGTGTGGAGTTGGGCAGCTGTAACAGGGTCAGCACCATCTCAGGACAGAGTTAGTGTGCCATCAAAGATCCAGGGGGCTAAGGCAGAATCCTGCCTGAAGTTCATTTGGTCTGGGCTTGACCAGCAATTCTATAGCAACATCAGGGTACTCCACTCCTTATCATGATTTTCATCACATTCCCTCCAAATTCTAATTTCTGTAGGCCTTTTCAGACATCTAATTTCACTCTTGATGAAGTCTGTGGGCTATATCATGTAGTCACCAATGCCTTTGTTTTCTTCTAAAAGGCCAGTAAAAACAAACCAAAACAATAAATATTGATATAATATGACCTAAGTGCTAAATTCCAGGATGTTTACTAATCATATTAGGATCTCTTGAGATACAGTCCACTGAGGAGAGGACAGTGTCTGCTGCTGACTTGGGTCAAACTCTAGAAAACTTTTGAAAGCTGCCTGTTGATGACTCACTTCCTTCCATCAAAATGAGGAATTGTAGTTGCAATTGTGCTACCAGTGACATGACTTTTAGGTCAAAAATTTGAAGAAGCTAAAACACCAGATTTGCCAGACAAGAGCTCATCCAGACCACTAGAGGAAAATCAGACATTTCTGAGCTCATGGGGAAAACAACGAAGCCAACAGTATCCTGTTTTTACATGCATTTGAGGGCATTGAGGAGATGCCCTTAGAGAACTCACTGAGTTCTGTAAATCTTGGTAGGCCAGGAAAATTCTATAGAATGCCAAAAGTGGTGTCCATATTAAAAACAAGGCTGCAGTAGGTCACAACCTACAATCAATGAATACAGCAGATGCTTCCAAAAATGTTTTCAATACAAGAAAAAAAGCTCCTACACTATCTAGTAAGCCATAAATCCTAAACCTTTCCTGAATTTGCAGGCATGTCTCAGCTGTAACTAAAAGCAGAGAGCATTGAGTCAGTAGGGGAAAAGCCGACACTTTAACTATTTAATAAAACATGGCAGCAAAGCAGGAAGTGGTGAATGATGCTTCATGTATGAATTAACAGAGGCTACGAGTTAAAATACAGTCCCTAAATGAAGTTCCTACAAGGAACAACCAGGAAAAAACAAAAACAATGGAACATTAACAGGGATTTGATACACTTATGGCTAACATTATATAGGGCTGCTGTCTTTGTCAACTGGAGTTGAACTCTGCTGGAAAACATCCAGTCCTATAATCTGTGTTCCCATGGACCAAATTTACTGGATGATGCAGCCCACTTCTTCCCACTGAAGTTACCCAAAGCCATGTAAGCTCCAGGCTCTGATAAGTGTGCGTGACACAACTTCTCTCTTCCTGCTGCGCCATCTCTTTGAACTGTCCTTTGGCAGAGCATGTATCCTGCCACTGGCTCTGAAGGAAAACAAGGAAACCAGACCCTTAATCTATGCATGTCAGTTTGCAGTTTACAACTACATGCTGTGAAGGTTCTTCCCCACTCCCAGCCTCAGACAGGGCTCAAGTTTCCCGCTGTCATTGTGTTATCATAAATATTCAATGGAAAACAGTGATAGCAAATATCCCTGGAAAAAGGAGCTCCTTGTTCCCTGGAATAAGGAGCTAAGGACCTTTTTAAAGGACCCTCTACCTCTCAGAAACCTCTCCCCAGTTTTCTCCTCTTACTTTCATATAGATCCATTTCAGCCCCACTTTTCTTCTACTTTGTTTGTTCCAGGGTGTCAGAAGATAAAAAGCTTTGGTGTTTTGACATTATATTCAAGAGCAAAGTTACAGAGCACTACAGTAGTGAGGAGAATTTCATCACAATTAGCCTTGGAAGGATGAGATCAAACACAATGTTATAGTGCTAGTGTGGTAGTAATGGAATAGAATGGTCATAGAGTGTTTGAAAAGATAGCTGGAAACACATATCAACAAACGTATTTTTAATGAATCATTGTATTGCTTATCAAGTTGAAGCTGGATTATTACTCTGGTGTTGTTGCCAGTGCAGTGCCCAGCACCAGAATACCTGCAGTGGCTGGTGCAGTACAAACAAGAGGTGCAAAGACAGCCATCTCCCCAAACAATTTGCAACTAACATGGCAAGCATAAGTCCAGAAGTAGGTTATGTTTCAAAATGATGGAAACGAGTGGTAACATGACACAAATAATAATTTAGAGAAATTACCTTTGCTATTTTTGAGGTTCTCCTGGATGAAAGGAGTGTGTCAAGCCTGTTTTTTGAATCTGTCACTACAGAAGAGTTTCTCAGGAAATATGACTAGAAAGTGACAGAGAGCCCAGGAGACCTCAGCACAGGTGAGACATGTGCTGAATGACCTCCTGAGGGGACTCTAGAAAGTTTCTAGAGACATAATTCAAGAGATATCTTAAGAGATACTTGTCAGTGGCACCAAGGAGGTGTAATTGTGTCCATCACACACATGTTCATGAACCAACATGAAGTCAGGAACCACTGCTGAATCCCATAAAAACTGAGTTATCATAGCTGGGATTCCTGTCCTTGTGGCTAGAAAGACTGAGCATTCTAGGATTCCCATGGAGGCTCTCCAGTGCCCTAAATGCCATTTGGGACACCATTCTGGTCCTCTTTGTAGTGTTTTATCTTGGATCAGTTGGCCTAAATCCAGAGCAAACCCAAGGAGCTAAGATAATTTTCCCTAGTCAAAGCAGCATGTTGTCAAGTTTCGTTACAGACATAGAGAGTTCAGATTTTAGTTCCACGGAGAAGAGAATGAATATCTGTCTGGATAAAATCTTTTATGTGCTCCAGATCAGTAGGATTTGGAAGTGACACCACCACCACCTTCCAAACTCAGGCTTACAGCATAGCCCAGTGTCATGTCAGAGGAAACAAGAGCATGCTCAGAAAGACCCCAAGTCTATCATGCAGAGGGAACTGCTGAAAATAAATGTCAAAACATCAGACACATCTGGACCTAATCCATAAGCAAACTTTCCCTTGAATTTAAACTTGAATTCAAAGAATAGAGGGAGGGGAGGGAAGTTATAAACCCTCCCATGATGTGACAAGTGAGGGCTGTTTCATTAAGGTGACGCTGTGCTTTTAATTAGATAGTCATTTTATTTGGCTCTAAAGTGTCAAGTATAATTAATACGACATTGGTAATCATTACTCCATGGTAATCTTGGGAGTTGAATTTTTTTTTCTTTTTTTTTTTTCACATTGTTCAAAGACCACACACTGCTCTGATGGAAGTAGGATGATCCCTTTGCTACCAGTCTGGATAATCTCTAGTTTCTGTGCTTGTGTCTTGTCCTATTGTCTATCTTTTCTACCTTTATGAAGGAAGTGATCTACTATCAAAGGTTTTTTAAACTTCTGTGTTGCAATATGCCTGATTACCACACAAAAGCCAGGGATAGGTACAGGCAACCAAGTGCCTGTCTGTCTAGAGAAGCAAACATTTGATTACAGGGGCTGAGAGGCATAATTTTAACATGTGCACACACACACACACACTGTGGCATGAGCAAGATGCAATATCATCACTGTAGTGGATCATAGCGGTGCCCAGGCCTGCATGTTCATACTGTGGTTAAAAGGAGTTTTCACCTATGTTTTTCTATACTACACATTTATGAAACATTAGTCCTTTCTTTCTTCTTCTTCACAGAGGAAGAAAAATACTGGGTTTTTTCCCCACTCTCTTGGAAAGACAGACATGCATGAATTCATGCTTTACTCCTTCATCCTTCTGTATAAATGTCTCCAGATGTGTAACAAGAACTGACATTTTGGTTTTCATCCACTATAATGTTCCCAGCCACCATACTAGAATGTCATGACTGACCTGGAGACCTTAACACCCAGGTTTTGCTGTGGGATTTCTCATGCTGTTGTCTTCTCATTGCTTAACTAAGTGTGGCAGAGTACGGAGCTGTCCGCTGGCTGTTTCCATAGAGGGGACTCCTGGGTGCTGTGTGTTGTGACCTTCATCAAGGCCCAAACCTCCCCAAAGAACCATGATTTGGGCTTTCTTCCTGGGATGTTTGTTATCCAGCTTCTTAAGGATATCACTGAATACGAGTTTCTCACTGTTCTTCCGGTGCTCCACAAACACAAACCCGTGTTCAATAACCTGGTGTGTCATAGGCCTCGTGAGATCACACAGCACAGAGCAAGGCAATTGAAGAAACACAGACCTTCCTAAATGGCTTATTAAGCACAAACAACTGCCTGGCTGGCAGACTCACACATAGTGAGCCAAGGCTTGCTCTCCTGCCCAAGTCCCAGCTTTGTCTTTGCTCACCAGGGACCCCCAGGCTGGTGGCCTCTCTGCACAGCCCACAGGGACATCAAGTGACTGAGCTCCAGGCTGCTGGCAAGCGCAAGATTGCAGCGGCTGCTTGGGTAAGTCAGGCATTTCCTATTTTCTGTAGAGATTTCCTAAATGTAAATATTTTAAAACAAATGCAAGAACTGAAGCCTCTTCTCCTCATGGCACAACAGGATGCTCTTCCACTGTTTATCTTGGTTGAGCGCAGGAAGTTGTGTTGTAGGAAGCATTGGTGCAGATACAACTTGTTAGTGTGTTGTATATTTGCCCCAAATGTCTGCAGAGGATTCAGAGTAATCTGCAGACATTCAGCCAGCTAGATATGTTCCTCAGGGCTGGTGTGAGTCATGGAGCACTGACCTGCTGGGGAAGGAAAGAGATTAAATAATTTACAGTAAAAGCCATTCTGGTCTTTGTAGCTATGTGCACATGCAGACCTGCCTCATCTCAAAGCACCAGAGAGGACTCATGAGCTCTTCAAAAATTATGAGAGCTCTGATTACGGCAGGCACTGAAGAGACTGTGGTTTTCCTCAAGGTTCAGCAGGACTAAGTGTTTCCATTTGAAGCACAAGATTAGGACCAAAGGATGCTGCTGTTACTGCAGGCACAGGCACAGAAGCACGTTCCTCTGATTCAGCAGCAAATCGACTTCGTTATGGTAGCTGAGGCAGGCTATCCTCTCCCAGCAAGTGTGAATTATTGCCATCTAGCTTAACCCACAGTGGAAGGAGTTTCAGATAAACTACATTCTTTCACATTAGCCATGGAGTGGGAGCACACACCCTGACAGTTACTACATCTCAGCTGAAGATCAAGCCTAAACAGGATTTAAGTGGAATACAAGTTGTCTGTAGACCTTCTAGCAAGCCAAAGACCCCAGATGCCAGCTGTTGGGAGAAATGGTTATTCTCCACATGCTTATCAATATATGCACTGTCACATATGCCTGAGATCAACTCAAGCTTATGCAAGGAACACAGATCCATGACACACATGCAGCAGATCCAGCAACTGGCACCAGACCTACCCCTTCCTGATGCTGGTGCATCAGGACCCGAGTTAGATAAATGTTGCTGCTATTCACTTGTTCATAATTTTTGCTTAGAAACAAGAGTGTACTGGGCCAGCATTCATGCAGTTTAGTACTCTACCTCTGACTCAGCTCTGAGTGCTCGAAGACCTAAAGTCATGGTGAAGACAGAAGGAAGAATAACCTACAGAGGTCTGATTTCTAACATTTTAAAAGGGTACAGTAAGTTCTGAAGCTCTACGTTTAATAACCCTCACAAAATCCTTTTTATCATTAGTTATAACTTGACAGTCTGGATGTGAATATACATTTAAATCCTGCCTAGTAACCAGAGGCAAGAGGAGATGAAAAATAAGGAGGGACATATGTTGAACAGATCTTTTTTTTCAATCTCAACATTTTTGACAGAAGCTTGAGAATGGTTTTCATTTTATCCCAATTAGCTCAGACTACCCTAGCTATGGAAAACTGGAAGTTAGCCAAGTTTTCACCACAAGAACAATTTGGTAACTCCAAGAAATATTTTTATTAATAGCTTTTGTGGCTATGTGTGTGTAACATCTGGGCTCATACAAGTGTTAACAGTCATTAATGTTTGCTTCTCTGCTGAAATAACTGAAACCATCTCAATGTGTCTAAGCAACCACACCTCACTCTTCTATCCCCTCTCCATTTTTGATACAAAGACATTATCACTGCCAACAACTCAGAAAAACAAATTGAAACAAAAATGTAGGAAAATAGATTAAAAACCACCTCCCTTTCATAATTTGAGGCCACAAGAGTCTAAAATGAGACCATAAATAAGTGTTTGAGGGACAGTTTTGTTCTGTTCAAACAACACAATGGTTTTGTGGTGCTTTACAGCTCTGTCTTGGTATCATGTTTACCAGGAGATGGCTCTTTTCCTACTCATCAACAGGGCTAAGAATGGGAAGGAAATAATCCATATAGAAAAATAACTGTCCCCTAAGCTGCCAAGTTCTCTAAAGTCAAGTTCATGTGGGTCCACCACCTGGATAGCTTGGCTGAGAACTGTGTCCAAGGTCACATCACTGAAGGTGCCTGGCCAGTGGTGACACTTTAGAGAAGAAATTATGGTCCCTGTTGATGGCTAATTCTCTGGTGCAAGCTGGAGTGGAGCTTCCCAACCAATCCTGTAAATTAGCATTTTCTTTAAATTAACATTATCACTCCTTAAGGATCCATTAGAAATATTTTCTTCTCAAGACTGAATGCAGGGTATAAGAGAAGAATTACTTGCTTAATTAAATGTCCACTTTCTCAAGTCAGTCCTCTTTATATTTAAAGGGAACAGTGGGAAGATAATTCAAGGTAAAACTTAACTGAAGGCTCTGAATTCCCACTTGTAAAAGCATCCATTTTTCATCTCACTATGTCTTTTATGCCTTAAGGAAGTAGTCTGCATATCCCCCAGGGGAACAATACATGTTCTTCATCATATATTTTCAAACTTCGCTGAGACATGCTCTCTTTGGTGGCCTTGCCACAAAAGTTTTTTGACCTTGTAAAAATTACCAGCATTAATTATATTACAATGTGTTTGTGCCTTCCTCATTATTTTAACTTGCTTTGCACATTGGGAGAATTAATTTAATCACAGGGATTTAATAATATATTAAATTAGTTTTCTAAAAGTCCTAGTAACAGTAGAAGTCTTAACAATCCCGGACAGTTTGATGGTACAGTGTCACAAGCACAATACTAATTCTCTGAGACATTGTGAGAAATTACCTTCATGTGATGGCTTCTCACAACAGCATTGCTCACTGGAATGCTGACTCTCTTGGGAGAACCATACACTCTGCAGAAAATGTATTTGGATCTTTAATGTTAATGCAAATGCATATTTGCCTGCACAGTCAAGGCAAATGTTTGAGTTCATTCATTTATTCCAGCTGGCAAGGGATTGAGCACACTGCTACAGTTTGAACACAGTGCTCACCCTCGTTCCCCAGGATGTCCCACCTGCATTCAGGATACCATTTCATCAGTCTCTCGTATGTCCTCTCCCATATTTGTTAGATGCATGTTGTCATCTCCAATGGCAGTACTGGATGAACTGCCTCCCTAAAATGGGCTGAATGAAATAGGCCTCTTTCTCTTTAGTGATTTTAAACGAACTTCTGCTGGACACTCTGGGCTCCTCTGCTTAGCCAGAGGAAGATGGGGAACAAAGTTTCTGTTTAGAAGTAAAGCACCACAGGTAGCATAAATGGTTTCAACTGATGGGTCAATAGAGAAACTCTTTCACTCTGGTGGCTTCCACATGATGCCTATCTCTAGTGGTTCAGCTGCCTAGTTCTCCTAAGCTCACCTGTGCAGTGATTTCTTCCCATTAGAATATAGATAAGCCTCTTAATTTGGGTTGTCCAACTTCAGCAGTACTTTCCAGGGATAGGAAGACATATGCAGAAGATGTTCAGCTTGCTGACACCTTTCAGACACACAGACTGCCGTCATACTACTTCCCACATGAAGGATCTGTCTCTGAGGTATTACACAGATCTGGTACAGGGGCCCCAAACCCAGCATCACAGAGCAGGGGCAGAGCAGACTCTACTTCCTACCACTTATTTATGCAGAACAGACAAAATTTGCCCAGCAGGAATGTTTGTGCAAATGGTCCATTTTACACATAAACTGAGTGGTTTGGGGCTCTCTCCATGCATCCACAGCTGAATATATTAACTATAGCTCTGTGAAGTTTTCAGTTTGTTTTGGGCTTCTTTAAGATGAAAACAAGATATACACAGTAATTGGGACATGACAGTGACAGCACCATTCCAAAATAAACAGCTTAGAAAAGAGCCTGTAGTCAATCACTATGCCATAAACCACAGGCAAACAAAAGGGGAAGACTAAACAGCAGAAGAGTTTTCTTTCAAATTCTCCTTAGTTTTCTAGCAGTTTCTTTGCCTTGGGATCAGCCAGCCACGTTTTTCCCTTCTACTCTCAAGGCCCCAGAAGCGCCTTGGAGGAAGTCCTGCAGGGGTGTGATAACACAGGTTCAGTGTGTGAGAGCATTGTCCTCACCTCTGTCCTCAACAGCTTCTCCACTTTCTCCTTTTTTATCTGTGTTTTAAGCACAGAATTAATTCCATGGGGAAAAAAATTATTATAATTATTGTTATTATTATTATTATTAATAATAATAATAATGCTGCATTGGTGGTGGGATTATGATGATGATGATGATTATTATTATTATGATTATTAATTCTAAATCCTTCCACAGGGTGCCTTCATTCCCCCTGGCAAGCAGGCTCTAAGCTTGCACACAACTGGGTGGTGACCTGTGGCTCCAAAGCCTCCTAACCACAATATACTGTGCTCATAAACAAAGTTCACCGGATGTTCAGCATCCAGCTTGCAGGAAACTCTGCCAAGTCTGTGAGCTCTAAATGCTGAACTAATAGTGAACTTTCATAAAGCAGGTCATATAATAAACTTCCATGAATTACTGTTATAAGCTGCTATAAATTGCTCTGCGGCAGGTTCCAAGCAATGTTTTTGCTGTCCTTCCACTAAAACTGCAGTAAATCCTTAGAAAGAAGAACCAAAAAAGATGTAATCTACCTTCATACCTTGTAGCCTTGTTGCACAGTTTCTAGCCCACCATCAGTCATGCAATGCAAAAAGTGGAGCCACTGTTTGCAATATCGATTAAGGAAATTTTTGTTAATCCTGTACACAAATTGAAACAGAACTTTGATTGTTTCATAGTCTAGATATTTCTCTGAAGAAAGTGGAAAAAAGAGTTGGGATTTTTTTCAAGATGCAAGGACCTTGGCTTTAGACAGCAGTTTTTCACCTCCAGCAGGAGTCAGGGGTTCACAGCTTTTCTGAAAAACAAGTTCCACAAAGCAACAGACTTGTATAACATCCAGTTATTTTACAAATTCAGCAGTGAGTTCCTTGTCCCTTGGCTCTCCTACCCTTTGATCAACCCCTGATTCAAGGGAAAGAGCAGCTTTAAAAATTAAGTGAATACAGATATAAGTTACTCTTCTCTCCTTTTCTCTCCTTGCCTTTCTTACTTTCCTGTCCTAACAGGCCCTCTCTGCCAGTGACCTCCGTGGTTGTTTGCCACAGGTAGTGTGACATCCTCCATCCACCTTACTGGGATATCTTCTCCTCCACAGCAGTTAACCAGCAATGTTGGCTTCCAGTATATTCAATAATAAAAATAGTATTTTATTACCATATCTTTCACTGGGAAGTGGTTCTGTGTGCTGCAGGCTAATGGGTGGGGCACTCTGATTAAACATGGCCAGGAGTGTGATACACAGGCATCAATAGACAAACCTGCCAATGAGGCAGCTTGGGAAGTTCAGCAGCCTGGGAAGTGATGTAGCTTCTGATTCCCAAATTACTTCAGCCTTTTGTCCTGAACTCTTCCATGTAAAATCTTCACAGACCAAAGCATATAAGGGTTCAGTATTGTGATGTGTAACTTTGAGACACAGATGTCTTTTCCTGAACCAGTCATTAAACGCACAGCTCCTCAAGATGCTGAGTTCCCCTGGTTTTCACTAATATCAACGGAATTTCAAGGAATTTGGTGCTTTCCTGCAACATGCAAGACCAGGGTCTGACATCTGGAACAGATGTCCCATCCCAACTATGTGTCATATCTACAGCTCCTGATACTAAAAATTTTCCTGGACAAAAAAGAAAAGGAGAAAATCTCAGCACAGCCAAAGGTCTGTTTATCATTTTCCCCTTGCAAATTGCAGCCACACTTTGCTTATGTCTTCTGAAGCCTCCTACCTTTTTTTTCCCCCCTTTGCCTGGTGACATTCACTATCAGCTAGTACAGGGAACATCATTCACTCTGTTTCTATTCATGGGACATCCTTCAGTCACAAGTATGAGGCTAAGAAAGTTTGTAAAAACGCAATCACAATCTGTTGAGGGGGAAAGTTGATGTTTGGGAGCCAGGAAGGAGAGAGGTCAGAGTGTTTTCAGTCAGCAGGTCCCACAGGGTCTGAGAGGAGAGTCCCTTTGAGGAACTCCATCCTGTCTCATATCTTTTCCAGGCAATTAATTTTTCAGGAGTTGAAGAGGTAAAAGGTAATGAAATAGGTAAAAGTAATGAAGGTCATGAAAAATCATGAAAGACCAAAATCCTTTATTTATCCCCTGCAACAGGGCAAGATTTCCCCCCAACAATGAGTCTTCTTCATTTGCCTCTGTGAAATGAAGAAGGATAAATGTACTGGTCCATGAGGTACCCAACAAGCATTAGCAAACTCCTTCCATGCTGACCCGTCAACAGAACTAACTCTTCCTTTATCCTCATTACACACAGAACAACTGGCATTTTCCAGGCTGTCAGACAAATGTATTCCTGGAATGAGTTCCCTACACAAAGTATTTAGGCATTAGAGTACATATGAACATATAACTGTTTTCTTATTCATTTCTGGGATGGTTGGCAGTAAAACTGCAGTGTTCTTCAGCTGATCTGGAGAAATGTAAAAGCAGCTCATGCAGCCATTGCAGAGCAATGTGTGGGTGTTAAGTTGCTAGGAAAAATAATAATAAACCATTAGGAAAGTGTGGAAGAGAACTTTGAAAGAGATAAGTTTCTCACTTCAATATCTCTACAGTAAAGGGATGGGCACGGGCAATGGGTATGAATGTGATTTATCCCTGAAAAGAGCTGGATCCAGCACTTAGTTCAGGTCTCAGGAAGCAGCAAACACAGCTCTAGGAATGCACAGGGACTGAACATCAGTCATGCCAGTGGCTACGTGTTCTTAGGAGATCTCAGCACCACCACAGGGCTGTAGGTGGGGAGGAGCGAAGGGCTGGGCTGTAAGTGTGATAAGCAATGACATCTTTGCAAACAGGGTCATAGATAACACATCACATACCTCTATTTCTAGGCCTCACACATGTACACAGGCCTATTCCAAAACTCACTGAAATCACTGGGACTCTCTCCACTGACACCAAGAAGCCCCAGATCCGGCCCATAAAGAGCTGCAGCAAGACTGCAACCATATGGGATTATTTCTGAGTCACAGTAGTAAGAGATATAACAAAAATATGTTGGCTTATTTTAGTTGGTAAACATAACAGTCTTGGCAGGCTCAGCAAGAGACCAGATGCTAAGCGGTCTGGAAGCTAAACTCTCATCCTCAGAGGTGGCTACTTGGGTGAAGACCATGAGGAGGGCAGTGTGGGCAGGCCAGCATTGCTGCTGCCTGTTTTCTACCTGTCCTGTGGATACACACAGCTCTCCACGTCTGGCAGCCTGAAAGCTAAAAATTCCCTGTGTCCAAACAAGCCCATGGGAAAGGACATACTGAGCTAGATAAGTTACAGTTATGAAATACAAGTATTTAATTAAATCTTGTCTGGCTGCATTTTGTACCCTTCCAAAAAAAAAAAAACCTACAACTTCAAAACTAATCTGGAATTGACTGCCTATGTTATAATTTATTAGAAACTCTGTTGTCATCACTTCAGTTCATAGAAAGGAAAAATAACAGCAACAGCTTTCATCAGTCCCCATTTAAAAAAAGAAAAACATTGCATTTTAAAGAAAAAAAATTAGAGATGGAGCTAAGTCTAAGTTTGTGGTAACTGCAGGGAGGTTAGGCAGGTCAGCCAAGGTGGAGAAAGGTGGGTCAGGTTAGCAGAGGGCAGACAGGTTTCCTGGTGTCCCCACTGCCTGGCCTGGCAGCCCTGGGAAACCCCTCCTGAGCCTGCCTTTGGCTGGAGGAACTATTCTAGCTCCAGCTGACACTCCTGACTCTCTGCCAGCAACTGCATGTCTGCATGAAGGTGCATAGAACAGAGACTGAAGGCGAGAAAAAGGTGTGGGCCAGTTGCAGGACCGTGGCACAACAAAGGCTCTTTGAGATGTGATTTATGGGGAGGGGACTGTGACCACTGCCCTTGCAGCAAATGCCCTTTGGGATCCTGACTGCTCCACATCCAGATTCACGGCTGAAACGTGACCAACTCCTCTACTCTCCCATCCATCCCATCTAGGAGTCATAGAAATATAGAACAGTTTGAGTTGGAAAGGATCTTTCAAAATTCATCTAGTCAACCTCTCCACCACCCCAACATGGGCAGGGACACCTTCCTCTAGATGAATTTGCTCAAAGTCCCATCCAACCTGACCTTGAAGACTTTCAGGAATGAGGCATCCACAGCTTCTCTGGGCAACCTCTTCCAGTGTTTTACCACCCTAATTGTAAAAAAGATTCTTCCTTTTATCTAATCTAGATCAACCCTCCTTCAGTTTAAAACCATTAGTCCATGTCCTTGTAAAAAGCTTATTTACTTTTCATATCTTCATCTTAGCAATCATTTGTTCAGGACCCACAAGAACAGCAGCCAAGGCTTGTGAATGGAAGTTATAATATATTTAAATAATAAGAAAGATGTCAAGGGCAAAACAGCACTACAGCTGTTTTACAAAGTAGTTTGTAAAGTCTGCACTGCCCAGCAGATTTTCCTAAGCATCACACTGACAGCTCAGGGGAAATAGAGGCAGGGCAGCAGGGCTGGTGGCTGTACGTGTTGTGAAAGGGCAGCTCCATTCCAGCTAACTCTCTTGGAGTGGCTCTCTGGACATTTTCTGTGTCTGGTTTCAGCCAGCTGGTGAACTGTTAAAGGGAAATGTCAGCACACACCATTCCCCCACCAACGCACTGCTCAGCTTGGGCTGTGTCAGAAAACCCTGCTCAGGTCTTCCTGTTGAAATGCTGCCTCGTTTTCAGTCTTTTATGGATGGCCTGAGTTTATGCAGACTTTGCTTCCTTTCAGAAACACTGTCATGCAACAATGCATAGTCCCTGTTTCACGTGTGTGTGGTCACTAGATTGGTCAATAAATTGTTTATTCGAACCAAATGGTTCACATGAAATAGGATATTCTTAGGTCCTTTGCATGCAAAAATAGCAGCACAGGTCGTGCTGGTTTTACTGTTTCTTTTCTTCTCTGCAAATAGCAATGACACTGAGAAAAGCAAAATGGTCATTTTTACAGATTTCATCTGCATAGAGAGAATGCATTCCCTGTGACAGATACCTAATCCTGAATATTTCACTAACCACCTTTCCAAAGGCTACCATTTAACGTGTCACAATTTGCAAAATAGATATAGATTGTTGTGGCAATCCTGCTCCTTTCCTGTGGAAGTCTGCATGTGTGAGGAGCTAGGAGTTTAACTAGATCCTGAGATTTTGAGAGGCTTTTACAATATAGAAGCTGTCTCCCAGCATTCTTACTTTTTACAAAATATGTAATTCTGGGGTCCTACACAAAAATTTTTGGCAAAGATTACTTTCTATTGAAAAGAACCCCAACTTTATCCAACTGAAAAAAAAAAAATCCCACTCTGAAAGCTCAATAAGGCCTCATGTTTAAGACACCATACAGACATGATAGCAGAAAGCTTATGATGCAAGAAGGTGGTAATCTAAGAGAAGTAAATAGATAAGAAAGAAGCACCAGGACCAACTTCTGATAAAGAACAGATACAGCAGGGTCAGTTGATTTACATAGGGCCCCTCAGGAGAGAGAAGTGCTAAACCTCAGTCTCCAAGGCCGGTGGATTAACTACAAGACAATCCTTCCACACTAAAAGAAGGATTATTTTTTATTATTGGAAGCTGTTCTTTTTATCCTATTGGTGTTTAAGAACGGAATGTTTTGTTAACCATTAATTTTGGATGAGTTTGCTATCTGAAATCTTATAGCATTTACAGTAGTTTTTGGAGATTTCCCTCGTTGGACCATTCATACAAATAGATTTATCTTATTCTTTCCTTGGCTTCTTTCTGTGTTTGTTTTGGCTACCAGCACATTCTACTTACAAGAAGAATAAGGGAAATCTTTCCAAAAAATTAGCACACTTAGTTATGGGACAGTCAAAAACATATCATGCCTTTGCAAAGTGTAAGTGACAGAGAGAATTCCTTTGTTAATTATTTTTCCTAGGCCCAGGGGAAGCAAAATAGTTGAGAGAAAAAACCCCAAATCTTTTTACCATATCCAAAATATGGTGAATTTGAAACAGGAGAGGGCTGCATACACTGGTGTAAAGTGCCAGCCTCGTGGGCAGCACCAAAACTCATTCAGCACTTGAAAATATTTTCTTTAGTTGGAGGCCAAGCACAACAGCAAAGAGTTTCCCCACAGACACACACATTTACTTTGCTTTCATCTGACAAACACAGGTCAGTGAATTTGCATACGAACTATTTTTTTAGGAGAGACAGTACTTCTTTTTACTTTGCTTATGGCAAAACACATGAAAATATCCAGTGAAGGAAAGGTCTAAACAACTCCAAAGTTTTACTTAAAACAAAATTAATTTGTAGCCTGTATAGGCTTCACATTGGATATTTAATTTATTAAATATCTCTATGAAGAACATCATTGGAAGCTGGATTGAGATCTTATTTAGAAGACCTATTTCACTTATTTTCCATTGGATATTTGTTTTTTTAGCCCAGATTTCCCGCCAGAATTCCTGGGGTGCCTGATTATTTAAATCGCTCGTCTCCAAGTCACCAACAAGCACCAGCTGCAGTAGCTGGCTCATGGACACATCTCCTTTGTAACCCAGAAGGCTGAAGTCAAGGGCTGGATGGGATCTGCCCCACAAAACTTCCAGCTGCCTTCTCAGCTGTTTCATTAAATATACTGGTCCAAAGCTGCATTTTGTTGGGAACTGCCTGGGTCAATTTTGGGGACTTTGGGTTAACTTAGCCTCTTGAGATGGGGTTGCAATGAAAGGATCTGAGTCATGGTTACGTACAGAGTGATCCTCACCATGAGATGTCCTCTCATCCATGGTGCCCACCAATGTCCCACAGTGCCTTATACCTGCTGCAGGAGCTGGGCCATAGAAAACTTTCCTCCTGTCTTTATCCTGGCAGCTGAGCTTTAGCTTAGCAGGACAGATCAGTCATGATTCCACAGAGCCTGTAGGGAATGCTCTTGGCTCATTTCTCTTCTGCTTTTAAAGGGTTTCAGAGGCATCAAAGATGGATAACAGCAGACAAAAGTTTAAGCTTCTTCAGGCATCTCCTCTGAAATGCCCCAACACCCACCCACCTCCTTGCATAGCCTGTGACCTTGGTGTACTCTCCCTAAGGACAGCAAACCTGGCCTTGAAATGAACTTCCAGGAAGCCCTCAAACAATACTGAAGACAAAAACACCCAGTGTTTGTGGTCTAGTGTTTACCAAGGGTTTGCCCTTGAGTCCTTGATTTGTTCCCACAATGGCTGAGTTTTCCATGTGGTCATCTAACCAAGTTTTATACAGCTCCAAAGCTGCTTTGCTGCTTGGCACAAACAAGATGAGATGGGTTCATCCTGGGATGGAAAAGTGACAAAACTGAGCTGTTTTCAGCCAGTGGAAATCTCACCATCCTTCTTACACACAAAGTGGGCCTGGAGCATCCCTTCCTCCCTTCAGGTTTGGGTTTAGCACTGCAAGCCCAACACCAGGGAGTCAGGTTAGATGGAAGCAAACTCTCCACAAGACATTAGTTATCCTTTCTATTTTAATTTTTGATCTATGAGAAGTCAGTTATAGCTTTCTGCATACTCTAATTAAGTAATCAGTGCATTGTTCCCACCAGAAACAGACTCCTTTACCAGTACTTTTAATTAATTTCAGGATCTTTAAATCAAGTCCACATGAATGGTATGTAGAATCTGATCCTCAAATACCCATGTGTATTAATTAACTTCTTATTTTAATAAAAAGAATCCTCATTTAAGCTATGGGAAATTGCAGTGTGTGCATGTACATGATCCTTGCATCCACACTGCTTTTTCAGATGTGTTTACCTTGTACACACACTCATCCAAAATTTAGTTAATGGTCCCAGCCTGCCCCTCAGGACTCTGCAGATGGCAGAGGCCAGTCATAAACAGTTTCTTCGAGAAAGTACTACGGGACCACACAGATTTTTTGAAAAGGAAGAAGGATAAAAGTATAATTAGGGTAAATATTGTTATTCTGTGTTACAGAAGGAGAGTAAAAGAACAAAACCAGAAATAGCTCCATTACAGGTTCTTTGCAGGTTACTTTCTGCAGCCAGTGGATCTTCTCCCATTTCCTTCCATGTTTCTTTGTCTCTGCACTGAATTATCCCACAGAAAGAGAGGTGCAAAATGGAAATAAATATTGCAATCCAGAGGAAATTCCTACAGCAGAAATACTAGTGGGATGACAACTGCACTTATCAGCACATCATTTGGCTTTAGATTGTCCAGCTTTTCAAAATGGGGAAGGGGGGAATTTCTCACCTCATCATGACAATCATGAAGTTAAAACAAATATTTCTATAAAAAATGAGCACACAGAAAACATTTCCTTTCATTCCTGAGTTGTTTTTTTATTTGTTTGGGGTATTTTTTGGTCAAAAATATAAGTCTTCAAGATCTTCGAAGCACTATGTGAATCTGTTGCTAAATAGATTAAAACCTGTCCACTTTGATGTGCATAGAAATGTCTAGAGAAAAAAAAAATAGAAGGCAACTAGATTTGACTTCTTGACTGTGGCACCCTCATACAGAGTCCAGCCTATTAAATCTTCATTTCATTTTGGAAGCAGGTATTTTACAAGCAGCAAAAAGGCAGGTCCAGCTTTGAGGGAGGTCAATAGTTTACAATATTGCAAACTATGTTTTTTCTTTAAGTATGTTTTATTCTTCAATTTATGAATCAAAGTCCTGGTATTTGCAATGTGGTGGTTAACCTCTATCACCTGCCTTTATGATTGTGAATTCTATGCTGGACCATGAATCCATCATGTTTTATTGAGAAGGAGACAGTCTTGCATTTTAAAATGTGCAACAATGATCTTTGACTTTGTCCTTTTGATTTGGGTCAGCTAGCAAAACTGGAGGAATGTTTATGATTAAGGGAACTTATAAATCAGACAGAAAGGAGAAAAATTCATTAGTTATTGGTTATGGCAACTCTGAACTTTTGAAGGTTGTGGTTTTTCTGTTTCTTTTTTTTAAGTAATCAAATAAAGTCTATAAGGGTGTCTAAATAAAAAGGTCTCCAGAAGAGTTTCACATTGTAGATTCACTGAGATAAATTCCATATCTGAATTAGCCACATCAACTTCAGCTTACATTTATCTTCTGGGAGATAGCCCAGCCTTGGCTTGTTTGTTTCTGCACTTATCTCAAGCATCTCTCTTGTATTTGAGCTCTTCTAAAGAACGTAAACAGAAATAATAAACTACACAGTGAGCATAAATCTCCCCTCCCTGTGGAAAAGTCCTCAGCAACTCCTGTACTATGCAGCCTTTAAATTTTCCAACAAGTTTTGTTTGGCTAAAATGACTCTTTCAGAAAGTCATCCAGCTTTAATTGAAGACTTTGAGAAATGAAGGGATCTATCAATCTTTCCATGGTTCACTGGAATGGTTAATCAGCCTGGCAGTTAGAATGTGCCTTATTTCCAGTTTGGAATTGCCTTGTTCTAGCTTCCTGCCCTGGCCAGGCAGCACATTCTTCCTGAAGGAAAACAATTAATTACACACTACGGTGAAGTCCTCTTTCAACTTTTCTGATAAATTGAAATAAGGAACGTGAGTTCACTGAGGGGCTCACTGCACAGCATTTCCTACAACCATCAAATCATTTGGGTTTCGGCTTTTTGTTGGTTGTTTGGTTGCTTTGTATTGGGTTTTTTTCTCTGCACCTGCTCCAGTGTTCCAGGAAGATTTTAAAAAAACACACACCACAGCTGGGTGAATTTCTCTCCCAGGCTGGGATGGAAATGTAGCACTCCCTAGTGCCATGTGGAGGTTGGGTTATTTTCCAGCATCATTGCCTCCTCCTATTTCCTATGCCATTAATGACAGTGGGTGCTATCCTCTACAAATATTGATATTGGGTTTCTGCTCTAACTGACATGGATTTTCCTTAATCTGTTTCATGAATAATCCCAGCTCTCCACCTTTCCTTGGCATTTGCAAGAAGTAGTCTCGACCAATAGCAAGTAAATTACTTTAACATAACCTGTTTCCCTCTTTTTTTAAGCACCTCTCTGGCATACGATTTTGAAAACCTTAGCGATGGGGACAGTCTCTGCTATTCTACTGTGCTGTTTTCTGCAAACAGCATTTGCTGTTTCTGTAGCACTCAGGAGCCTCAGACAAGCACCAGAGCTCCATCTTCTCTCCTTGGGTTGGTGTAGATTTTTGAGATGTAGGGGTTGAGGAGATAGAGTCTGAAGTTTAAGCTCTTCCCTGACTCACCACTACTCCACTGGAGTACTGGAAAAAAGAAAAGTTAACCTGGTTGACTGTTTCCAAACATTTTCCATAGCAGCAGACATTTCATATGCAGACACTCAGACTGCCATGGTGGGATGAATCTCCCATCTCATCAACTTTAGGTGCCTTTGTGGCAGATATCAACAACTGAGCTAGACCCTGTACAAGCTGTCTGTGTAGTCAGTGGACAGAGAGGCATTTTTAGGGTGTAGTTCATCCAGCCTCTATTGAACATTTCAGGATAATATGAATGACACCTTCTAAGAGTTTTAATATCTCTGTTGACTATGAAGAATCTTTCTGGACATCAACTCAGACATAAACCTCTCCACAATCAGGCAAGATTAGGTCCGCAAACTTCAACAGCCCCTGATGAGCAAATAATTTGGAATAATTTTCTATTTGCACTCAGAAATAATGTATTTATTAAGCAAATTACTTTGTTTAAACACATTAGTAGCAGAGATGTCAGTCTGATTTCTTTGTCAGTGGTAGCAACAGTGAGAGAAAAAGGAAAAGAAACCTCCAGACCTTTGCTGTATCTAAACACAGGAGTTCCCCTTTACATCTTGGACATGCCTCAGCAGAGTATCATGTTTTAGGGCTTACATAGACTCAGGTATTGGATATATGATACAGCTTTGTAAAAGGTAATTTGATACAGTGTCAGCCCCGTCTCATCATTCGCCTCACTGGCATGTTAAGCCTCATTCATGTAGACCAATTGAGGAGAGAGACAAAATCAATATATCTGTACAGTGATGAAGATGCCAAGCCAGAAACTGTGAGCCAGTGACATCTGCCTCACAGGGAACTGTTACACCAAAATATCTGTGCCCAGATATTTGGAATATTCAAAGAAAATTGGACACTATGCCTAATACAACCACAATCAGGAGAAAAAAAGTCCTACTTCTATTATCATGGTTTTTATGTTCCTCAGCTGAGTACAGAAACCAGAACTGTATCCAGCTCTTGCTGTCTGGAGTGAAATCTGCTGGCTCTGGTTTTACTGTAAAGTCCCTCCTCCTGCCTGGGTACAGTAAAGCTGAGAGCGTGGGGTGGTCGATGGCCCAGGGGAGACAGAAGTGGATTTTCCATCCAACTGCTCCCTGGCAAGGGCATTTGACACAGTGTGGGCTGGAAATTAGACTGTACCCAGTCAGGGAATGAAAGTCTGGATGATAAACAACCTGTGTAAGATGCACTAGGACATTCAAGACATCCAAAAAAGCCCGGCAGATATGGCACAGATATGTCCTATTAATTGTGTCTCTGTCCCATATATAAGAATATATGCAACCATAAAATCCCTGATCAAACCCAGCTTACCCTTCCAACACTTGAATGGTGTGAGGACACTCAGAGTCTCGAAACCAAGGCTCTGTTCTTGTTCTTGCCTCAGAGAGATTCTCTCAAATTCCCTCCTCCTCTGAACAGTGCCCTAATTGCCAGCTTCAAGCCAACTTGAATGGGAAGCAGCATCCTTTTATCCACTAGGAGTTCTGCCATTATGTACAAAAATGAAAGATTTCTGTGAACATGTGGGAATGGGTAAACATGACATTATAACCTAAGGGCTCTATGTGGGAGAGCAAGACCGTGATGTTGACATTGCTCAAAAGATCGTTTCTGTGTTTTGTGGAATGTAATGTAAAATACTTGAACACAACATCAAGCAAGTCTTGGAACACTCACCCCACTGGTCAGAGTCAGGCTCATCCATGCTCCCTCTGGTCTCATAAATCTTTTCCTTCTTCCAATAATTCACTAAGTGTTAAACATTCAGCTCTTCTCTCTCCTGAAAAAGTTGCAACCTCTGTGCTATGGAGAGCACTTGAGTACCATGAGGAAGACTCTAAAGTAAATGTCACCCTGTCACAGGGATGTTCTGAGAGAAAAGATGAGTCTCTCCTTAGTTCTTGAAAGAAAGGACACAGAAGACCCTTTGGTGGAGCATTCAAGGCTATATCTCCTAGAGGACAGATAAAATCTTCCTGGGATCCTGGACTCAGGCATAAACCCTATAAAACAGTGATGTTTAAGGTACATTCCTGACAGTATTATTTCCTGCGGGTAATTGAGGATGTCTGCCTGGAGAACACGAGTTACAGGCAAGGGCTGACATTCCTTCTCTATGGAGAAACGTATTAGGCTTAGAATGGTGCCAGTGTCCCTCTGCACCCAGATTTGGACTTTAGGAGCAAAAGTAATTGCCCAACCCATTGGTCTGTGTTCTAAACGGGCTGGTAATACAGGCCATTACAGTACCACAAATTAACTTTGCCTTTTGTCCTTGCCAAGCTCAAGGAGCCTTTTGGTACAGACAGCTCTGTACAAAACAGACTTTGATCAGAAAAGAGCCCATGTGTCGTGCTTTCCTGCAACACTTTCCATTGTAAACTCGTTCCTCCCTCTAACCTGTCTCTGAAAACAAGCTTCTTACTAGTAATTAAGAAGTGCAAATTCAATGTAGAAGGTTATTTCTTCTTTTATCCTGCACGGGGAAAAAAACCCAAATAATATGGCAAATATACCAGATATTATGGCAAATTTTCCAGGTGAGCCAATGGAAAAACCTGTTCTAGTCAAAAATATAATAATAATAATAATAGCAATAACAATAATAATAATAATGAGTTTTCTTACATCTCTTTTAAAGAGATTGCCTAATATTAGGGGATATGTAGCAAACTCCAGAGCTGTTAGAGGGGTACTCTTAATACTCTTTTTCCTCAGGAAGGGGTTTATTGTGATATCTTTCCAGTCTTGATGCTAAACATGAAGAAGCTTCCCTGTGTGCCACATGTAGAAGAAAATACTTTACAGCTTCGAGACAGTTCTCAGCCTCATGCTAGAATGCAAGTTTATCCAGCCAGGAATTGGGGAGACAAAGGTTCATGTAAAGCCTCTTCTGGCCTACCTCTCCTTAAAAAAACAAACAAACAAAAAAAAAACCACAGCAAGTCACCCCAGTTTTCACAGACAATTTATTTTTCACAGCCATAAACTTTGAGATTCATGAGTTTTTTCAAACCAAATCAGCCTAACAAGTGTTGTATCAGCTCTGATGCTTTACTGGCAAAATCCTGTAGAATTACAAGCCAAAGTCTTGGTCCAGATGTAGAGCATATGCAAGTTTGAATATATCTGAAACTCTTGGAAAATCAAGACTGTCCTTAAGATTGGCTGAACTGCCACTTTTCTACTTCTCTGCTGTAGAAACCTAAAATACCAGCCATGAGATAGTTTTTCCACCTTTAAACTCTGTTTGGAACAAAGTTGCTGTTTCACTTCTCTGTACAAAAAGGACGAGTTGCTGCAACGACCCTAAGACAGCATTCAACATGAGGGTGGCTTTTCAATGCACACATAAAGCCAAGAGCCTTTTGCACAGATATAATGAGCAGAATAGTCAAAAATAGTAGTCACAAAACCAGTCAACTCCTCAGCAGTTTTTAAATTTGGAACAAATATATGCATTATTTGAGAGGAACTAAAAGAAAAGAAATGGACTAAAAGTTCTTCTCTCTTGAAATAATGAACAACAAGTAGTGATGTGTCAATAGCTTCTTTTTCAGCAGAAAGAAAAGCCAGGAGGGAGCATTTAACCTGTTTTCTCTCAGACACCTTCCAAGTTTGCAGGGTGTAATCCTGAAAACCAGTTGGTAGACCCGGGTGAAGTGACAGCCTTTGGGGAACCAACAGCACTCACAACCAGTTGATGTTACTGTATGCTCTATTTCATGGTTTACAATTAATTGCAATTGTGGGGATGGAAAAAAAATCCTGAAGCCTAAAGTGGTTTTGCAAATTCATAAGGAAGTACTTTTCTTTGAATAATAGTGTTATTATAAAGTTATGATCTTTCTCTTTTTTAACTGAGCCCTTTATTTTCTTTCAAATTTCTGGTACTTGTGGCCAGGGGCTGTCTGGTGCTCTCATCTTGTGGGGAGTTGTTGGCTGGAAGCAGCATCGTTTCTGTAACTACCACTTTCACTGAAATAGTTCTGAGCACTCCAGAAATGCCTTCAAGTATTTGATCATATGCATTAAAAGTTGGAGGGACAGCTAATAGCTGATGGTTGTTCCTAAATGCTAGAAAAGGGTAAGCTCATTTGAAAACTTCTTTTTAAACATCTCAGTATGTCTCACATTTCCAAAACCAAGTGAGTTTGCTCTCTTGCCTGTGCATAAGACAGAGTGCTGCTGACCTTTACTGCTTTGTAAATACTGATGGTGAACCTCAGAAAGAGTCAGGTGAAGATTGCTACTCTCTAATTTCCACCATAAAACACTGCCTGTGGAGATTTTTCAAGCTTTTTTATACAAGACTGAATCTCTCCAGCGTTCTCCAGGGTCACCAGGTAACCCCCTCCCAGCTGTCTAAAGATGTGGGACCCAACCAACATCAGGGCTTCCCTCATAGTCCCAGGGAGGGATGAGTAGCTCCAGAGGGAGATTCAGGAGCCCCAAGATGACTATCAGAGGCAGGTGGGTGTTTCCCCTGTTGAAGTCCTTTGGCAGCACGGGGCCCTGTGTACCATCCAACACTCATCCCACTTTCAGGTCCAAACTAAGAATTATCTTAACTCCTCTGAGGCAAAACAAGTTTATAAGGACAAATACTTAGGTTTGTGTTGGCAATGGAGTCTCAAGGAAGATAGACAAACATCCAGACTTTGCATTTGCAAGTTGTAGTTCCCAAAGAGAGACTGGATTGAATCACCTACCACATTATTGGGGTGTTATCTACGGCAAGGGTTGCATCCACAATTTTTTATTCTTAAAAACTTCTTCTCTGGCCACATTATTACAGAAAGTGGCCAAAATTCAAGATTAGTAATTTTGCTGTTGGCTTCAACAGAACCAATATTTAATTTCCTTTTTCTTTTCACACTGAGCTGCATCCCAATCTGATTTCTGGCAAAAATGCATTTCAAAGGGATTGTTTGTTCTGTGTCCCCATGGATCACACTCACTGACCTCAGCTCTGCCTCACATTCCCTGAGATATGCCCAAGGAAAAGGCAGGTCATGCTATGGCAGCACTGGAACTACCCACGTGCAGCTTGGCCAGAGGTGGACATCAGGCATTTCACTAGCTGGATGCTGTCACAGAAACCACTAAGACTGGATCTTATAGAATTGTTTAGGTTGGAAAAGACCTCTAAGATCACCAAGTCCAAGTGCTCAACCAGCACTGCCACATCCATCACTAAACCGTGTCCCTGGGAGACACAAATTCTGGTTTCTCTTCCCTTCCCACATGCTTATTTTCATGAAGTCTGTAGAAGCACAGTTATCTTTGATACTCCATCCCTCCATCAGATTTGGTGGAAATAAGTTTAAGAGTTACTGAAAAGGCTAAACTGACAAGCAGGTATCAGCAGACACAATTTACACTTCCCTACAAAACCACACTAAACGGACATATTTGTCATTTATTGAACACCAGGAAAGAGCTGAGCCTTACAAAACAGAGAGAAGAAACCACAGCAACCACCAAAGAGCTTCACACTTCTTTCTGCACTGCTCAGAGCAGCCATTTCCCAGGGATGATTCAGGGTCTCAGGTCAGACCAGCACAGAGCACAGCAGCAGAGACAGGAGGATCATATGGTAACAATGAAAAAACTAAAGATTCAAAGTCCTTCAGCTTGGTCATTGGACTGATAGGAAATTTTCCAATAGGAAAACCTGGCTATTTTTTTTCTCGTGAATAGATAAAAATGGGAAAAGTGCTTAATATTAACAATAACATTAATTCTTTGCTGAAGTGGTGACCCCATAGCCTTGGATTGTGGACACCGGTGGGAGGAGTAGAGGGACACTTCAGTTTTGTCCTAAGCAAATTTGCCCATCATTAGCAATGGGTGTAGAAGAGCTGACAAGTATCCTGGATATTTGGTCCTAGTTTTTCAGACATGATGCTTGAAATAAACCCTGTTTAAAACTGGAACTTTTTCTTCTTTAGGAAAAGCAAATTCTGTTCGCCTGGGTATTCCCTGAAGCAGCACCCAGTGTAGGACTATTTTCCATCTCTGGTTATTAGGGTCAGCCAGAAACAGGCAGCAGAAAAAAGTCCTCTCCTGGCTACCTCCCAGCTGCACATAGCACATCAAATGGGTGATCACAAGAAAAAATGTATTTCCTAATTACAGGCTTACTGAGGTGAAAAACAATAAATAAATATTTTGACAGTTTTAACCTGCAATTGTTCATCCCTTTGGTCCTTGTCTTGAGCAAAGACCTGTAGATACAAAAATGCTGCTAGCAAGGATTTTCTTGCTACTTTCTAAGTCTGTGAGAGACTTTTCTCTCACGCAGAAGAGGTAGCAGGGAATGTAAACAACCAAGCCACCTGCAACCTTGAAAAGTCTTGTTTATGGTATAGTAGAAAAATATTTTCACAATGGATGTTTTAGGATTTTAGCCAATCACCCCCAAGGGGTGGCCGATCCTTTGTCCAATTAGACTATGAAGAAAAAAGTCTATAAAAGAGTTTGTAAAATAATTAAATAAATCAATCTTGCTGCACAATTCCTGCCTGCTGGATCTTCTCTCCTCCTCCTCCCTATGGCTGTGGGACACAGTGATATACCCTAGGAACCAGGCCTGCAGTAATAAAGACCACTCTCTCATGAAGCTTGAAAACTCTTGTTTCCCCGGTGTTAGGAAACCCTGAGACATTCCCATGCAAAGCATTTTGGGAATCTCAGTTGTCTGAGCTGTTGATCAGTGCTGTCCCTCTGCTGCTCTTGCTCTTGTCCTTGAAAGTCAAATTCATGAAGCTTAATTCAAGTTCTCCAGAATCTAAAGTGGTGATACACCAATTAACTAAGCAGCACTAATTGTAAGATGGTGCCAAGGCATTCAAAGGAGAACTGGGGAAGTACATGAAATGAATCAAGACTGGGCTTTCATTCTTTGAGTTGCTCTTAGCTAGAATAAAAAAAACCAAAGCAAAAGAATGAGTGAAGTATATCCCATAGGTTAATGGAAAAGGCACATTTCTCTTCTTATTTGTGAGGCTTGGTTGCTTTTGGTTGCTTTTTGAAAAATAACAATAATAATGTACATTTAATATTTTGCATGAAATTACAGAGATTCCATAGGGGTGTGGTTTCCTTCTCGTATAACCTGGTTATCATTACACCTTTAAACAAGAAACAATTAGGACTAGATCGCCCTGAAGCTGGATCACAACTGATTTTCTAACAGGAATATACCTTAAAGAAAAAACTCCAACATTTCCCAAGGAGACATCTATAAATGCCATCTGAAATTCCATTGTCTGTCAGTGAAATTGAAGTAAGCACCTTTAATCCGTCTACTAAAAAGCCATTTCTTTGAGTCATGTATAGGATGAAAAAGTAAATGTAACTCAAGACCTTGACCTTCTAGAGAACAATCTACTTTGATTCTCCCCAAAAAAACTTTTCCAGGGATTTTTCGGCATGAAAAAAAAAAAAATCTTTATTTCCTTATCTTGCCTTATCTTGCCTTGTTTTGCCTATTGAAACAGGACATTTTTCTTCTGTGACAGCAAAATTTGCCATTAGAATTTGGATTTCTGTTTTGAAGCAACCTGAACTTTTTGATGCCACTGAGTGTAAAAGTTCCTCAGCCTGAGCTCTGAAACTCCAACACTGTGTCTCAGCTGGACTGGAGAGCCTGAGCACATGGCTTGGCTGCAGAGAAATTAAACCAGGGGGAATCCCTGCTTAGTTTTCAGAGACTCCAGTTTAAAATGCTCAACACAGAGTTTGTGCAAACTAGCCAGAAACTTACCTCCTGGTTCTGACCTGAAGGCCGAAGAAAATCACAAAAGCACAAAAAACCACTTGACTCCTGAGATGGCCAAAATGATGGTATTCCTGTAAAATCAGCTTGTGCCATTATTGTCCTGACCTCTTGATCCTACACATGTGAGGTTTTCACTACATCAATCCCAACTTCTGCAAACTTGATGGTAATTAATACAAACTCTATTTTGGGAACGACTTAAAATCTAACACATATAAAATGCAATGAGGGATTGCATTTTATAGATTGTATTTCCCTTCATTGAAAGGGATCTCTCCCATTAAAAAAGGATGCACTGCTTAAGGAACATTTAGAAAACTGGTCCCTCAAGCACAGGTTACTGGAGGCAACAGCTGAGAATTGCAAGCAGCGACACAAAGGGCATGAACCAACGTTGAAGCAACCCTCTGACATCCCCAAATTAGAGGCAATGGTGAGGACACAGCAAATTGCTAATTGTGAGATGGTTTTGTTTAACTGTCCTGATAGCCCAGGGGGCTAACGCACTGGCTGCCTCAGGCAGGGCAGGGATAGCTGTCTCCCTGGCTGGGAGATCACAGTGCTCTGAAATGCCCTTCCTTCCTACAGAGATGAAAGGCAGCTGGGATGAACAGCTAATTTATTGGGATTACAGTGCTCAAATATAGCACATTTATCTCCTTCTAAGTGTTTTGCTTCTCCCACCACTCAGCTCAGTGAGATAATGCTGGTGGTCCGAGGGATGCTGTGGTAGGTGCAAGAAAGCATTCAATTATCCATTGTGGATGATTTCTAAGCACAGCCCATTTCTGTCCACAGACTGAACTGGCATTTTTCTAAAATATCATGGAAATCAATAGGATTTATGCACTTACAACATTTCAGTGTTTAGGAATACCCACAGGATGTGTCTGATTTTCTTTTCCTGCTGTATGCCTTTACCTCCCACCTTGATGCCAGTGGGTCTCCTGCTGGTGCACACAGAGGCAAGGGGAAGATCCAGGGCTACACTGGGGGTGTGTGTGCATAAAAGGGGAGGTGGATCAATACAGTAGGCTGCAGCACATGAGTACCAAGTTTCTTTGGCCTCCTGGGTGGTGTGCATTGGCAGAGCTGAAAGTAAATACTTTTGGCTTATTCCTAAATTTGCAACCAACGTGGATTTAATTTCACATTTGTCACTAGGAATGTGCAACTGGCTACACTGCACTCCAGTGATGAGTGTGCTTAACTGTCCACGTGTCCAAACCCTTACAGGGCTTGCATTCACATCCTCACACAGCTGCCTTTGCACATCATTTTTAAAAGCCTACACACATCTGTAACCTCACCTATCAAAGAAATCTGTGTTTCTAACCAAACATGCATAAGAATAAAAAGCAAGTGCAGTGTTCACACAGAGCACAGAAAAGAAAAATGGTCATGAGCAGATAACTTCTTGCTCTATGCATGTTGGATGTCAGGAATACAAAGATGTCTACAGCCTTTCCCTTTCCAGGAACACTCTGCACTGAAGCCAGCTCAGGACTGAACACAGTCAGAGGTTTTGCCAATGTTAAGCAGGATGCAAACATTCCTTTGTGGAAGTTTCATGCTTATATACACCTCCATGACTTCCATATCTTTAATGCAGTGTGACATTTCTGCTCTAATCAGGTTGTGTCTCACTGCAACCCCTAGATATTTTGCTGTCTAATCAATTATTTCTTGTATTGGTTGGAACAATTAGCTATGCCTAAGTGGGGTGTCTTGCTCTTCCTGATTTGCTCTCTTCCTTTTTCAGCTCACTTACTTTTCTTGGGGTCTCTGCCTCTAATTTTTAAAATAATTTTAAATTCCAATATTTTCCTCCATAGAAAATGCTAAAATTTTCTTCCTAGCCTAGCTAATCTTGGTGTTCTATCAGCATTTAAAATAGCTCTTCCTATTCTGTTGTCTCAGGGGGCCACTTAGTGCATCCTCCAATTCGAGGGCAAGCCATTTTTATCGTTTGTTTTCGGAGTAAATACTTCCAATCCATGTTTACCCAGTGATGAATATTTTCATCTAGCCTCTCCTTCTTTGGGTTCCCAGTGAGAATAGTGTATTCTGGCATATGCCAGAATCACTCCTCTCCCTCACCCAACACCCCTCTTTTCTTCTGATCAAGGGGAATAACTTTTTAACCTGAACAGCTATTGAACATAAGCAGCTGCTATTGTTCATTTTTAATAGAAGGACTACACCTGGGCATGAACATTAAAGTCACCATGAAAATAACACAGGGGATTACTGGGGAACTTCCAGTCAAAAGGAATTTGACAGAAGTGGGAAAAAAACCCAAAAAACACCCCAAACCAGAATATATCTCATCAGACAAGTCAGAGAAGGCAGACTGACTAAATTAACCCAGAAAATAGAAGCAAGTGGTTGTCCCTTGCATTACCAGGTCCCTGTACCACCGTGTTTGGATGCATCACAACTTTCTGACTCACTGCAGGCAAGATATCCTCCTGCATCTGGTCTCCATTAGACAGTAGGCGTCAGGAGGAGGTGAGGTCTGCTATGGCTTCTTATTTGGAGCTCTTGTTGCTTGGTAGTACAAACAGTGGGCTGTTAAAAAAGCCGAATGCTGATATTTCCACAGTGCTTGTAACACAAGCTCCAGTTTACTTCGGTTTGGTCACAGTGGTTTACACACAGAGCCGCACACATTTAAATATAATATTTATTAAACTTACTGAAGTTTATTCTGAGGCATGACTGCAAACCAGTTTATTCTGGCTGGGCCAGGGAGCCTGTGTCGAGTTTGGAAGTGCGATGTCCTGCCATGTGCACTCGCGGAGCTGGAGCAATCTGCTTTGAATTAGCAGCCCAGCTTAATTTATTGTGCTTGGCCTGGCCCTGCTACCCAGTGACCCCGAGCGAGATTGCTCTTAAAAGAGATAATATGACTTGATAAAACATAAGAAAAAGGGAAGAAGTATCAGCTCTCTGGGCCTAATTACAGCCCACGGTGTATTTCCTTCGTTTCTAGGATGCCTGTCATACACAGGCTGCAGGAGCAGCACTGTGCACCTGTATTTTGGCTGGCAATAAACTCTTCTTCCCACACCAGTGATCTGCCAGTGGTGCAGGCACAGCATCCATCACCCACACAAGGTGCACACTTGCAAATTTGTGTGAAATGCCTCTCTCAGCCTCTCCAGGGCTCCAAAAGCAAAGCCAGGCTTTATGTGGGATACAGACTGAGCCAAAATTGGAGCTAAAACTTACAACCATTTTCATAGGGAATCTGGATGTAGTGCCCAGCTGGAAAAAGGCTCTTTTGTGTAGAATTGCTGAGTAAAGAGATTGCCTTGGGATGTTCTAAGCACATGTAATTTTGATTATTGCTTTACGATACAAGAGGCTACATATCCCATGACAGAAATCCACAAACAATTGTTAACTTGTAATCAAAGTTATGCAGCACATAGAGCATTTCCCCCAAACAACATTCATTGACCTTACTTCCATCAGCTACAGGAACATCCCTCTTATTTTTTTTTCATAGACAAAAATCAGTCTGTTGGAAAGCTCATCAAGATCCACAGCTATTAATAGGGAAATCTGTACATCACTAGTTTTTCTGATAGTGCAAATTCTCAGAACAGTGAAGATAAAGTAAAGGCTGAGGAAGAGAAGAATGGAGAAAAACAATTTGCTAGGCACCTTCCAAACTTAAAGGAGAATTGGTTTTCCTGCCCTTTCAAATTACTACAAACCTGTTTAGAATTTTGTCAGTAAAATTAAACAATTGAGAACAGTTCCAGCTAAGCTCTAGATACATCCATCATCTCTTTGTTAAGCTCATTTAACTCCAGGTATTTCACTTTATTGCTTGGGTTGATTTGGGGGACAGAAGCTCATTCCTAAGCAGTTCAGTGTTTCAGAGCCTCCTAATACTGTTCTTACACAGATCATCTCTTAACACAGCAGCACAGGATGCTGGGGATCTCATTTAATAAATTGCTGAAACACTGTTATTTAAGTTTTATTTTAGCCTGACTGTAATTTGATCAAATTCTGTTTAGCTTCTTTTAGAAAATGGAGTTGTGAAACATTTTCATTTTATTAAAAAAGAAGTTCCTGCTGATATAGAAAGTTTCGATTTTGGTTTTTATTTCTTTATTTCTCTGTGTTTTACCCCTTTCCTCCTCACCACATAAAAATGGAAGCGTTTCTCTTACATCCAGTAAAACTCAAAAAAAAGCATTTCATAGGGTTTTCAATCCATATGAAATCACATTTTTCATTGTATTTTGCAAATAAATCAAAACGGTCTCAAGGAAATTTCAAAATAATTTCATTCTTTTCTCCATGTCTTTCACTCACATTTTGGTGGTGGTGGTGGTGGGAAAATGTGTCCTGCTCTTCATTCTGTTGGTGGAATCCAATCAAGGACCAAAAAGAAAAAAAGCTTAGAAATGCCACTTCTGTTCAAAAGACAATACCACTTCTGGTTTTAAGTTACAGAAAACCATTTATTTGGACATTTAAATTTACTGAGGTTCACAAAGATTTTTTTTTCTCCCCAAATTATAAATGGCATGTGACTGGGTTTCTGTTCCCTCCCGCCATCTTTTGTCTATCTGCTGCTCCTCCAAACACAGTCTGACAAAGTGGATCCAGTCCCATCAGCCTCAGTATCCTTCCTGGACAGGGGTGTCTCACAGGCCAGGTCTCCTTGGAGGGATCCTGAAAGGATAATTCAGATGACTCATCTAATTCTGGGCAGCAGAGAGTGGGAGGCCTGACTGGTCTGTAGCACTTGCAGTCACAGCCAGGGGAGAGGATTTCACAGCAACCTGCCGTGGAAATGCTGGTTCTTCCAAGAGACAGGAGAGATCTGCTCCCGTGGGGTCTCTTGGATGATGTAGAGATCTTGTGCTTCTCTAGCATGGTGAGAGGAGGGGCTGGCTCGAGCTATAAAGGGCAATCTTGGCTCTCCCTGCACAAAGGTTACCAAGAGCTGGGATATGCTGCCTTTCCACAAACACTGCTGATTGCCAGCATCTATCAGCTGGAGATAGCTGATGGGCCCTGCCAGGAGAGGTTGTTGCAGCAGCACAAACCAGGCTCTCTTGCTCGTGTTAAAGCACACGATTTTCTTGTCAGGTGTTTTGTAGTTGCCGTAGGCTCACAGGCAGAGCTGCCTCTGTTTGCTCAGCCTTGCTGTCTGCAGTCAAGAGAAGTCCCAGCTGAGGGATGTGGGGTAGGATCCATATGGGAGAGCTCCTAAATCCAAGGAAGAGCAAGTGACAGCCTTTGCTGTACACATCCACTCACAGTCCTGGGGCGGAGCAAGTGAGCCCAGTTCTCTGGAAGGTCTGGAGGTCCAAGCCCTGCTTCACCACTTCGTGCACTGTTCTAAGGCCAAATCCTCAGAAATGCCCCAGTTCCCATTGCCTTTGTGTATTACGGCCTCATTTCCTCCAGCTCTCTGCCGGGGTTTTCCTTCCAGTTTCGCACCAGAAGAGCTGTATTTCCCTGTTTTCCCCCATTGTGATGCTAACAGGCTGGCAGGGAGAGCAGGGGGCTGTGCCAGCCAGGGGAGGACGGCCAGCACTGCCCCGGGGAAGGCGCAGCAGAGCGGGCTGGATTTGGTGTGTCAGCACAGCTACACAGAGATGCTTCTGCCAACAGCAGCACAGGCTGATGCTCAAGGAAAACCGCTCTTCCCCAAAAAAACCCAGGCATTGCAATGTCCCAGAGTTTCTGGGGAAGAAAAGGGTGGGGGGGGGGGGGGGTCTCTCCTCTCCTTGTGCTCTTCAAGTACCAGTTTAAGCTCCATTGCATTCACCAGGAAGTTCTGGAAATAATGGGAGTCCTGGACTGTGGACAAAAAGTCCTTGAAATAATGGGAGCCCTGGAGTGTGGACAGAGGCTGGGGCACCCTGGGATGGAGATGACTCGGTTACAAAGGGCTTTTTGATTATGAACAAAGCAACCAAGACCAAGCAGTTCCAGGTCCACAAGATCCAAAACCCCTCAGAGGAAATCCCAGGTGACAAACCACCAGTATTTGCAGCACACTGGCTTCTCAGCCCTGCACACCCCAGTGCTGCAGCCCAGCTGCTCCCAGGCTCAGGGGCTGCACAAAATCCTCCCAGAGAAGATAACTCTCTCTGGAATTAGGGCCTTTGTCTGTTCTTTTCTTTTTTAATCTCATGGAAAATATTGCTAGCTCACCACCACCTCAGAGCTGTGGGGACCTTGCCTGAGGCCACCTCTCAAGCCAGTGGGGTGGCATGGGCTGCAAGGCTGGGAAGACAGTGCTGCCAAGCCGCCTTTGGAAGCAGCCCTTGTTGGTTTTCCCTTTCAAACTCTTTTGTTGAAAATCCTTAAGGCACTGAGAAAAAGGCCCTTTCTCAAAACAGTTCCTCCAGACAGCCTGGGAGAGCTGGGAGCTCAGCCCATGGGTGCCGACAGCCTGCTGGAGGGGGCCACCACGGCCCATGCAAGGTCCAGGGCCAAGGACCAGCCCTGAGCAGGGGATGGGCAGGTGTGGGTGATGTCTCAGCACCTACACAAAGGATTCGGTCTTCCTCCTGCCCCAGACCGAGATGATGTTCCCTTGTCACCCTCAAAATTAACAGTAGGACTTGCTAGGATAGGACCCCCAGAAAATGTCCCCGGTATTTAACACCTTCCCAGCCTCATTACAATAGGCGGTTGATACTGATATCCATGGAAGCCCAATGCTCGCCACCCTGGTTAACAGAGCATTTGAATAAGGAGAAGGACAACTCACTCTCCCCAGCTGCAAAATGATCTGGTGTTCAAGGTTTATCTCTTCTGCTGCCTTTCTTCTTAACATTAAAACCTAACTTTTTATTTCTTATGCCCAACAAGCATTTAAATGACATGTTTAGTAAGAGTAACTAAAAGTGCTGTGATGTCTCCCTGCTTCAAGTCCCAGATTGCAGCACCTGCTGGGACAAGACTCTCCCAAACCCGTGAGACCAAATGCTGCAGGATGCTCAGGCTGAGCTCTTTAAACCATCCCAGCTGCATCTATAGCCTCTGAGCTTGAATTTAAACCATCCATGGCCTTGCACATTAGAGATCAAACAGCCTCCATCTTCCCAACCAGGGTATCACTTCAAAAGGCTCAGGTGGCAAGAAAATATATTCCTCTGAGTTGTTTTATGAAGAGCGTACACTTAGTATGGAATCATAAAATGGTTTCTAGTCAAATTAATGAATGTGCTATAACTTTGGGAAGCTGCAGACACCATTCAGATGGAGAAGCAAGCAATACATGGATTGCATTGAGTTCCACATTGATTAGAAATAATACAGGACATAGATTTTCCTTTAAAAGAAGCAAAGGCAGTGAGTAAAGCAAAACATGGCTCCACACAGAAAAATGACAGCACAGCCTAATGCCAGCGCAAAAGGCAGTGAAGCACATGCCTTTCTGTGCTGCATGCATGTGGAGGGCACTCTCCCCAACATTTATCTTCATTTCAAGGTAGTTAGTGAAGTGTAGGGAAAAAATCAACAGCAATAAATGAGTTGTTGCAACCTGCCCCTTCTGCTCCAGTGATTTCCTGTTTTTGTAAATAGGAAACGCTGCACAACTTGGCGAGGACTCGATGTGATAACGCTGAAGAGTGATCAGCCAGCCAACTATGAAACCACACCGGTGTCTGCTGAGGAAAACCCACAAGCTGTCAAGAAAGCTGCGGGATGTTTTGGGACACGATATATCAATTATCCAAGGTGAATGCCTTTATTTATAGATGGATTTCTTTTCCTGTTTTAATTCCATGCCTTCTCAGTCTTACAGTAAGCCACCTGGCCAGTGTGAATACACACGTTAATTTCAAGGTAATATATTATTCTGTATAATAAAAACAAGTTGTCTGGTTGTTTTTAGTGAAGTTGTCTAAGCGTGTTCCCATGGGCTTCCCACCTCCCAGAGCAATCTGTTCTGTTTCATCATCACTTTTGTGTCATTTCCTACCGAGATGAGTGGCACCGAGACAATTTCCAGACGTGGTTATTTGTTCTCCTTGACCTGAGTGACTGCTGTTTTCTAAGCCATTTGCAGTGTCAGTCCTTGGATTTGACACTTGGACTTCTCCAAGTGGGGATTATAATGTTGTATCTTTCATTCAGGCTCCTTATTAATTTTCTGGAGAGAGTTACAATGGAGCTGTTCCAAAAATTTTTTCCTTTCCAATACTTCTGCAAATCAGGCCAATTTCACCAATTTCACATTACTTGATAAGTCAGTTTACACCAAGTAAAAAACCTTTCCCTGGACCACCAACCCTGAATCTGAACAGGTTGTTTAACAACAATGACTACTTATTGGTTCAGTTTTTCACCCATATCTAAGGAAACTTTAACACACTCTGTTCCCAGCTGTGCCTGTAACCTGCAGAGATAGACTGAGAGCAGCTTACAACTCCAAATATTTCCCTCTTTTGAATTCTGTCCATCACTTCCTTGTTGGTTCCCCTCTCAAAGTAAACAGTTCAATGAAAGTTTAAGCAATCTTGAATGAGGTCTTTGCAGTGACCTTATGGCTTAGAAGCAGATGAACCCAGAGCTCATTGGGCAATAATTTCCTATTGTTCGTATACAATCTCATGCTGAAAATGGGATGTGCGTCCCTAAAGCCAGCTTCTACTGTAGTTGAGCAATGTGTTGTCAGGCCCCTTCTTTAAGCAGCTGTCATCTGTAAGCTCAAACATAAACTCAGATGACCTGAGCAGCTCAGCTCTTCTGAGTTACCAGAAGGAGTTCCAGAGCATAAATAAGGCACCACAAAAAGGTCTGAAAGTGAGTCTAGGGGGGTTTTGAAGTCTTGCTCCAACTGGAGGGCTGTTGATCCATCCTTGTTTTCTGTGGAAGTTTGCATTTCCATGTGCCTTGTTATACTGCACCCCAGCTGAGGCCTCTCAAATTCCAGATAAAAGCCCTTTAAACAACACATAAGGTGCTCCACTTGTGTCACTACTGCCGCATTGATGACCCTGTAGGGCTGTACCCCATGGAAGAACTACTCCTTTACTCCACCCTTTGCGGACGAACCTTTTGGGTGGAGAAGAGTAGGACCAAAGCCCTGAAGGCACAGTGTCCTGAATCAGATCATCACATTGAGTCCGTCATTAAAAAACATTTTTCCCAAGGGCAAAACAAAGCTCTGAAAAGAGCATCAGGAGAGCAGTGGTATTTCCACTGCCTTCACGTCTCCTTTTCATCCGGGGATATTTCCCCCCTTCATCAAGGCCATGGTAGAGGAGCAGAGAAAAAGGGGTAAACCTGTTGTTGCCAGCACGAAAATTCCAGCCAGCGAGTTTTTGTCACCACTTCCTCCCTAATTCCCCCATTTCCCCTCCTCTCTGTTCTTGAGGAGGCAATGTTGTGTTTGCTGATGCCAAGGAGCCTCAAAGGAAGGAGCAGTAACAAGCATATCTCTTCGTGCCGGCAGCCTCTGGAGGCAACCTGCATCCCTTGGCAGGGCAGGGCTGGCCTGCAGCGGGCGGTGAGCCCAGAGCAAACACCTCAGTGCTGCAGCACGTTGGGCTGGGAGGCGTTTGGCTTCCAGTCAGGAGATGAGGCTTCCCAGCACTGCCTGAACAAACACACCTACTCAGCGCCAGGTGTGCTCCCTCATAAACACTTCCGCTGGATGCACCCGGCAGCACCGGCTGGATTGACAGCCCTGCCACCGCCCCGGGGGGGTTGATGGAGCTGGTGAGGATCTCCAGGCGTTCCACCAAAGTGGATCAGGAAAAAGCCCAAGTGAGTCAGCAGAAAGGTACGATTCCACACAGGCCCTCTGGACATGATTTGTTGGACTCTCACCCACCAAGAGAGTAGGAGTGTTTTCTTGTTGTTTCTAATGAGTTTTGGATCAAGGTTTTATCGCAAGGAAAAGAAAATAAATAATGTCGATTATAAAACGCTCTCCTCCCCTAGCTTCATTTTTTAACATGATTTAAGAGCGCCCAAGGGAAAACACTTAATCCTAAACCCGTTTTGGATTTGTATTTTAGGAACATGCAGGAAAGTTATGTGATGCAGCATGTATTGAGCTCCTACCAATTCAAAGGCAGACTTTCAAAGGTAGAGTGCAGCTGGCCACATGAATTCCTTTAGCCAGAGCAGGAGAAATATCTGCGTATCCTGTGCACTTCTATATGGAGTCAAGAGGATGTAAGAGAATGTAAAGCCTTTTTTCCATAATATGCACAAGAACACACAGCACAAATTTATCCATGGCAATTACTTAATTCTCTGGATGTTAACTCCAAGAAATTTCAACACAGGAGAATCAAGGATGGGGATATTGAAAATCATCATGATTCCCAAGAAGCTGTCACATAATTCCAATTTCAGTCCACCCAAACTGATTGAGATGAATGAATTTCAAATATAGCCATCTGGTATAACTGTACAGCCTAAAGAAATGACTCAGTGTCCTCCCAAAACATCAAGGTCAGCAGCCTGTTGGGTGCTGCAAAGCTTTACAGTGTAAAAAAAATTGAAAACAAAAGTACACTGGAGACCAAAGATGCCCCCGAGGCTGATGGACTCTAGCATCCATACGAAACAGGACTCCAAAGGACCCAGAGGGGTCGTCTGGTCCATCTACCTTCTCCAGGACAGAGCCTGACTCCCTTGCACTGTCCCACAAGGGAAGAAACCCCTGCAGAGAAGAAACCCCTTGAAACACTTTGCAAGCGTTCAGTCACAAAGAGCTCTGTTTTCCTCAGTAAGTTTGCTTCAAGGGAATACAACACTCCATACCCAAAAGGATTCCTGGCTGCATATGCAAAAACGAATCTTTGTGAGGGGAGGAGGCTGCCACACTCCCATTGCTCATCCAGCCCATCTTCATCAGGAGTGCAATCAGTTCTGCCTCCAACAACACAGGGCACAAAAGGGAACCCCAGCAATGACCCCAGGGCAGGGGGGAAGGATCAGGTGAGGTAAGCAGATGAGATAACCAATACTACAGGACACTGAGATGTTATTGCAATGGTAGAATAACTTAGGAATGCACAGTGATGCAGGGAAAGCAACTGAAACGAAACACTACATTTTTGATGGGCCCAAAATAAGGTCCAGTGCAGTAGATAAGGGATTCTGCTGCTACTCTCAGCTGGGTTTGGATGAAGTGTCCCGATCTTAGATTAACATGGGGAAGTTCAGCTGCACAAGGCTGAGATCAGTACGGCAAAAAAATTATCGGTTACAGTGTGTCACATCTTTCCCATCCCAAACTTCAGTCGTTCTGGTCGCACTGACACTCTGTGGACTACAAGATAAAAAACATTTTTATGTTAGCATAATTTCAGCAACACACTTCATGTGATGATTGTTGGCAGAGGCAGAGCAAATGAAAGCCTCACTGAAACCAGGGACAAAGATCCTATTGACTTCCCCATCATCTGCCTGAGACCACGATTCATCCCCAGCTGTGGGATTCCACAGCACCTCCTGGACTAATGCAGGTAATCGCCTCTTATAATTTTTATTATTTCTGATGTTTTTCTTCCACGCTGACACATGCTATATTGGCAAAGGAAAAGAGCTAAAGAGTGTATATTTTTAAATACCCTATAGGGACAGGCTGTATTTTTTATGTGGAGTTTATGTGGTTTGGATCAAAAATCAATGAGGCAAGTAGTTTTGAAATCAGAAAAATTACTATGTTGCCTTAAAAATTATATCTTTCCCATCTTTTAAAATGCGCTTGTTTCTCGTCATTGTTTTCCAGTTTTTCCCTTCTGAGGGTATAAGAAAAATTGACTTGAGATTTCTAGCCAATATAAAGTTATATTGTCCCATAAGGATACTATTTTCCTTGTTTTTTAACTTGGTCTATATTTACCTCTTTGGTCAATATGGGTGAGCACTGAACTCAACTTCAAGTCAGTACAGGTTTATGCTGGCAACTCACTGTAATATGCTTTGAATTAAGTAACTGGAGGGGGTTTTTTTATTTCCTGCAACGCAAATTTGAGGGAAGGTATGGTTAAATCAGAACAATGGAGTTAGAGTCTGGAACCACTTCAAAAACAAATTAAAATACTTTATGTCAGGAACAACCACAAATTCCTTCACTACCTGCTGACATTTTTGCAAACAGAGATACTATTTTAGGAGAGTGTAATCATAATTCAGCCCAGTAAAGGAAGATATTTCCCATTTCTTGACATCAGTTACTAACAAGGCACATAATGGCAGGGTAAGGACACTGTCAGGTTCTTTCCTCTGCAGAGAGGTGGGGCAGAGGAGCAGGTAGGGACCTGACTGCATTTTGGTTGGCATTTTGGAATCAACACTGGTAGCCCATCACAGGAGGAGGAGAGCAGTTTACACTGAATGAGGCAGCTGGGATTTGAAAAAAAGACCTTACACTTTGTGGCTGGTGGGATGGGCATTGGTGTGGATGCGTGGTGACTCCAAAAGCTGTGATACAGCTGCCTGCACAAGCCCATGGGGATCCCCTAAGTCCTCATGTGGTCCAGAGTCATCATCAATGCAGTGCAATCCATGATTTGTGTTCCACAGATCTTATGGTACAATCTGGATCACAAGAAGCTCTCCGGGTGCTTACCTTCAGGTGTTCCATAGTAGTGAATCAAGTAAGAGTAGATGTGGATTGGATATTTGGAGTAAATTCTTTACTGTGAGAATGGTGAGGCACTGTAACAGGTTGTCCAGAGAACCTGTGGATGTCCCATCCCTGGAAGTGTCCAAGACCAGGCTGGGTGGGGCTCTGAGCAACCTGGTCTAGTGAAAGATGTCCCTGCCCATGGCAGGGGAGCTAGAACTAGATGACACTTAAGGCCCCTTACAACCCAAACCATTCTAGGATTCTATGATTCTGTGTTATTTTATGTTTTTTTAATATCAGCTTTTTTGGCTTATGCCTTTGGGCAATTTTCCATTTTTTTTTTCAAGAGTTTTTTCAATGAAGGTTGAGATTTTCATGCAATTGTTTACCTGCCATTGCTCAAGTTTTAAAGGAATGTACCATGATTCATAAGAATGGCACCAGAGCTGGCAAACTGATTTCAGACACATGAATCACCCTATCAAATACATGGGATTTATCAGCAAGATCAGGGCACAACAAGCAGTGACAAACCATGACAAGCAGGAGTTTGGTGTGAAAACGGGCTCACAACACAAATTCCAAGGAGAAGAGAAATTATATGATGCAAACACCCCGTTTGTGGTTGTAAACATGTGGTAATCACTTCCATTAGCACTGTAACAGTTTCCAGCCCCAGGAGGACAAAGCCCTTGGTAGCTCGATTCCTTTTTCCCAAAAAACTTCAGCCTGCCCCTGCCAAACAGCCCTTGGCTGTACATGGCCCCTGAACAGATACAATCAGAACAGGCCCTTATTGTATCCTGGGGCTGAAAGGCCAGCTCCTGCTCCAGAGATGAAAAGCAATTAATCTTGAATGCCTGTTTGTACAGTAACTCTCCCCCTTCCCACCTCCTGGCTCTGGTAAGCAGCTTTGTGTGGAGCAGACAGGAGCACCTTTCACACAGCCCATCAGCCCCCAAGTCCCTCCTGGCAACTCTTGGACCAGGAAAAAAGTGGTTTGGCATTAACTCTGCTGGGGCGTTTCCCTGTCCCACACAGTGGAAAGAGCAGGGGCGCGACAGCCAGGGACTGGTGGCAGCTGCTGGTGCTGGCCAGGCCTCTGCCACTGCCACAGCATGGCCAGCAAGGCACGTCACCGCTTTCAAAGGAAGGCTCCTGGCTCCTTTTCAAGCCTCTGAGATTGCTGGTGGCAATTCATTCACTGAAGTGGTCACTACACCAACAGATCAGCAGATTTCCCTGTGTGGATGTGTGGGTGTGGGTGCATTTATATTTCAATAGGAGCTGTGCTTGTTTTCACCTGGGGCCAAAAATTGTCTATAGGCACACAGATACTGAGGGAAGGATCTTGCAGTCTCAGGTGGGATCGAAGAATAAACTCCTCTCCAAAAGCAGATGGGTCCTCTGAGACCTTCATCATCATCATAATCTATCTTCTGTACTTTGCTTGCTGCTGCATGGTTTGGCCGTGGCAAACACCATCAGCCCAGCTACTCTTTCATACTGCTCCAGGACCAAGGGGTGGAATTCCTTTTCCTTGTATCTCTCCAGATCCACATTACCTCTTTCAGAATCTCAGGTGTTTGGCTTCAGAGGGACAGATCCATCCTAAGGTGTGGCCTCTGGGTATCCAGCAATAGCCTTTCACAAAGCAAGAAAAGGAACCACATTAAAAGCATACTTTTTAAGTTTTGACCTTCATCACTGTTTCTAAGACTTGAAAGGAGAGCTGGAACTGGCCTCTGTGTGTCTCACACCTGGGAGCAAGAATCACAGCTAGAGCTAGAGATTTCATGGCTCAGATTTTCTACAAATATTTCTCATTTCTGAATCCTCTGCATTTTGCCCCAGAGGTCTAATTTGAGTCCCCAAATCCATGTCCCCACAGACTCTAGATAACATTTCCACCAATCCCCATGCTGTCATGATGGGAGGGCACAATATAACTCTGCCAGTGGGTGATCCCTCCCCACAGGGCAGTCAGAGGTTGGTCAGGTGTCTTATTTGGGGGCTACCACATTCATTTCCATGGAGCCAAGGCCTGAGAACTGCAAAGCACTAGTTTGGTGCCCAAAATTTCCCATGACTTCCACATGCACTCAGTACACATAAGAATGTGGCCCTCATATACTCAAAGGAGGTAATTTCTATTGCTTTTGCCAGCATTTAAGTAGTATTACAAGTGCCCAGAATAAAAATCCAGTCATGAGGACAGAGGACAGCAAAATTAACCAGGGCAAAAGCCCTAAAAGCCCTTTAATCCACCAATCAGATGGTATCTAAAATATTTTAAAGATAATAAATAATATATATCCTTGCTAGGTGAGTTCTCTTTGGCCAATGGAAGGGACCTAAGCATCATCCTCTGTTGGGGAAGATGAAACAGGAAAGCCTTGGAAATATGATTGCCTGACAAAAGATTTTGGGAATATGAAAACTACAGGCAACATCGAAATGAAAGCCACTTTTGAAATACCAGGTCTTAGTTACTGAACAACTAGAAAACAATGGTATGGCCGACTGAAGTAATCTCCTCTTGATGGAACAATACCCTCTGCTTGCAAACAGGTCCAAGGGTCAGAGCAGACCCTACTAGCTCAGCAGAAGGGGTCCAAAGAGTAGTTTTTAGAAGTTAAGATGTAACACTCTATGGTAATATAAGAACTCTTATAGGCTGTATGTAAATGCTATAGGATTTGTATCTTGTATTAGATTGGTTAGTGACAATTAGAATATTCAGTGCAGAAGATGATTTATTGTATTGTAACCAGGACTTCAGACATTCTCACTCTCTCTCTTCTACTCATTCTCATTCTCATTCTCATTCTCATTCTCACTCTCTCTCTTCTACTCATTCTCATTCTCATTCTCTCTCTTCCACTTCCACCCATGCTCCTACTCTCTCTCTCTCTCTCTCTCACCCGTTCACTCTCTTGCTCTCTTGGGCCTGCTCAGAGCTGAGTCTACCAGCTCTGAGCAGTGCCCCAATACCCACGCCCTTTACAATAAACCGACTGTGTCCCAAGACCTGCCTATAGAGATCTCTCGTCTCCATCCGTCACCGTCTACGTCCGGCCGTCCCGACTGGACCCCAGAACCCCCGTAACCTACAATCCTCCTTACAGATTCTGCAAATTCTTCACACTTCAGCAATGATAAATCTTGATGGGCTTGTGGATTTTGCCCCCTTTCTATTTGCTGATGACAAATTTCTAGAGGAAGGTCATTTAGCGACCATCAGCATCTAAAGTGACTTGAGTGTGAAATGGATAAAACTTGCTATTTCTGGAAGTTTACGTCTCCAGCTATCATTTGCTTGCCAGATTTCTTGCCCCCATATAAAGGAAAGCCAGATACACAACGGTGAGAAGTCCTAGGTGAGACCCCTCTGTGGCCTACCTGTCCAAAAAATTACATTTAGAAAGGGGTCTGAAGCCAACCACTGATAGGAATTGGTCTGCCTCCAAACTCATTTATTTCCAATTAGTCCTTCAAACTGCGTGGTAGAATCCACTGTTGTCTAAAACCACTTATTTTGTGCCTTTAGACTGAGCCCTCTTAAAAACCACAAAAGCATGAGCTGTCCCACCTGCATTGCCTCTCCCACGGAGGCTGGAGGCTGGAGACCCCGGATCTCTTGGGCTTTGTGCCTGGAGATGGCACTGGCCTTAACAAGGGTGTGATCTGTGATGACAGTAATTCATCACTTCACAGTCTGGGAACATGAAGGGAAGGTTCTCCTCTCCTCTCTGCTGATTTCTATTGAAGAGAATTAAATATCCATCAAAGAAGCATGTCTCCTCCTGCTCTATATCCTCCCCAGGCTATGCTTTTTCCAGAGTACACTCCCATTTACATTTTTCTTCTGTTTATATCATGTTTTCAGCAAACCAAGGAAACAAAAAACCCAGAAGGCTAGAAAGTCATGTCTGTAAATCTCCTTTCAGTATCAGATTGCTTCCAACAAATTTTTAGCTCTGACTTTACTATCTCTGATCCCTAATTCCAGCAGCACTGCTTTAGGCTGGCCTTCAGCAGAGTCACTTTCATGACTAGCTGATAAAACTTAGCTGAAGTCATTGGAACCCAAGTAGCCCCAAACCAGAGGAATGGGGGAAATCTGGGGGAAATGGATTCTGCTTCCCTTAGTAGCTGAACATTTTAGGGGTCAGGTGAACCAGGCTTCCTAAAGCAAGTGATTGTGCATCTCCCATGGGGAGAGAGAGGAGGGTACTTAGGAATTCTACAATGTGAGGGTCTGCCCAGCTAAGAGAGGGAACTGGCTTCACTAACTATGCAGAGACATTTTCACCCAGTGTAGGAGGATTATTCCTCAACATGCCTTAGGCAGGTGGACTGGATTCCTGCATTTCAAATGAATGCAGAATTAATTACATGTGTGGCTCCTTCCAGCCAACAAATATCACCAGGAATTACTGAATCCTGTTTTATTTCTGTCCCCAAGATATGAATGGGAACCTTTCCACCAGCTTCAACAGATCTTGAGCATTTTATATCCCCATAACAATCAGAGTTATTTCTCTGAGATTTTGAACTAGAGCATCACTTGCTGTCAGCTCTCCAAAATTTTGCTACCACCTGCAAGCCCCAGCAAATCCCAGCCACAACTGCCTTTCACAACATCCGTCTACACATCAGTGAAACCTACAGCTTGTAAAGAGCAGATGCAGCCCAATAAAGGCGGATGAGACATCTGAGCAGTGCCCAGGGGCTCTGCCATTTCCAAAACGCCTGGTTTCCCTTTCCAAGAGCTTGTCTCTTCTGCACACTCCCTCTGCGTGGGTCGGCTTCGGGATGGATGGCTTCCAGCTCCTGCAGAAAACAAAGGACAGGCACATCTGGCAGAGAAGCTGCCAGACACTCATAAATCATGACTGATCATGGTGTTGCTGTGACATACCACAAGATGCCTTTGAAGAGCTGTACCCAGCCATAACTTGATAAATCCAGCACTGCTTCTGCCACTCATGAGCGGAGCAACGACTGCTCTGGCGCCGCGTAAGAGCTGTGGCTTGCACAGCACTGAATGATGGAGCTTTCCTCATCCTCCCTCGCTTCGGATGAACTTCCCACAAGGCTGGAGAGGCGGCCTCCCCACCCATCACCATAAAAACATGTGAGGTATCAAAAGAAATCAAGACGCCAGCCACACCAATAAACACTGGGGTCTTCTGGCGTCTCTGACGCTCATTTTTCTGATGCTCAGGCAGACGAACCACGCTTGATCACTGCTTGAAAATCAATGGCCTATTCTGTAAAATGCTGAAAGGAATGAAATATGTCAACAAGATACTTCCACCACAGCTTCTGAGCTGGGACTGTCTCTGTATAGTCCAAAGGGCTGAAGGCATGAGGTGGCCCATGTTTAGCACAGACCTTCTTCAATTTGATCTACACTATAGAAATATAAATATATAAACTAATTTGAAGTTTTGCTTTTGCAGAAGTATAAAGCCCCATCTCCCTGCCTTTTGTAGACTGATATCAAGGATTTCACTTGAAATGGTACTGACATTTCTCAGTCTTGTTCCCCAACCACATCCTGTACATTGCTGGTCAAAAATGAGGAGTAATTCAGTGAAAAAATGCACAGGTTCCTGGGTTTTCTTGTAAGGAAATTCAAAATTCCAGTAATAAATGTTATCTATATTTGGAAATTGGAAATATTGGAACCAGCTGTCACACCCATATATTTTTCCCTGCCTGAAAAAAGAATCATTTTTGTTGTGCATAATGGTGATAAGAGTGGGTAAATGAAGAGTAAAAAAGGGTCAGGAAATAAAAGATGGATAAATAAATTCATTCTCATGATTCAGGCATTGAAATGGGAACTGTACTAAAAATTTACTGGATAACTGAGGGACACCATCATCCATTCATCCTCACCCTTTATAGCCTTTAGAAGCACATTTTGTGACCACTTTCCTTACTGAACAGCTCTGTGAATAAAATAATTTATTGATTTTAAGATGCTCAGGCCGTGAAAAATTAAGACATAAACTTTTCCTAGGTCTGGATGCTGATGTTGACACAATCATGACGGCCATGAGAACGGAACATGCAAAAAATTCAATGTTTTTTGGCAAACAGAATATCTTTTCATTTTATTCTGACCGCAGTTTAGCAAGGTCTGAGGTGGTGTGCTCTCTCACTGACTTTATGTCTGTTTTCAGCGGTATACAAAACAGATCTGAAATTCAAAGGGTCAGTTGCCTTCACCTCCACCACGTGCCTGCTAATATAACCCCACTGACTGCAGAAATATTTCCCAGAGTTGCATCCAGAGCAGAGAGAACTGGAAATGTCCCACATTTTACCTGAAACAAACAGCTGTCATTATTTCTCTTTACAGCACTTGCCCGTCTCCAAGCAGTGACCCAGTGAATGTCATGGGGAGGTGACTCCCAGATCTTCCCTTTACACATGAGCTTTTCACCTGTCATACATGAAATCCCTATTTGTGCTTGGTCTTTGCATATTAAGTGCTTTAATTAATTAATTTTGAGTTAAATATTTTTAGATTAAATCTTAAAATTAACCCATCAGCCCAGGTACAAAAATCCAGTTCCATTATCAGTGTTTTCAATTGTTCAAATTAGTTTATTAAGAGAGTTGCACCCTTCCCAGTTAAAAGTTCCCCAGTTAAAAACCACTAACTTGCCCCTTTCAAACTTCAAACCACCGGTACACCATAAGAACTACCTTTCCTGTGTTTACTGTATACTTTTACAAGTGTTTTAAGATGTGTTGGATGTATTTCAAGACCTTCCTTTTTTTTTAAGTGTTTTCACTTGCATTCTGATTCCAAGGCCAAAAAACCCCAGTTCTAATAGCCAGCAGCTATTTTTAGCCACAAAGCCATTACTCTGCAGGCAAGCTCCATGGCAACCTGAATACCTGAATTTTAATGAAGGCATTGTAGCTCCCTTATCTCAACTAATATCACCCCCCTCTGACAACGATTAGCCATTGGTGGACAGAGATGATCTATCAAAGGGAAAGAACCAATCACTTTAAACCGAAGGGGCGGGCTGTGGGCGGACGGGGGGGGCGGAGCAAAGACACTATAAAAAGAACGAAGCAGAGAGGCAGGGCCTCTTCTTCCTCTCTGTCTCTGCAGGCTAGCTGTAGTAGACGTAGGTGCTGGGCATTCAAAGCCTTACTCCTTTTAAGGGGCCTTTAGTAATTTTTTTTAAAGTCAGCCCAGCACTGCAAGTTCTTTTTCTCTACCTGAGGTCTAGTGCTATCTCAGCCAGAAGATCTCAAATCCCTGCGCTCCTGGGGCATACCATCTACTGAGCCATAGGATCCCAAATTTTTATATTTTTCTAATTTCTGTAATTTTTCAATTTTTCTGTTTTCAATAAATTAATCTTTTTAAGAGTTGTCTCATTTCTCACATCACCCATTTAGCTCCCTGAATTATCTTTTTATTCAGAGTCTTTTAAGCAAATATATATGAATAAACCATATTTTCCTCTGCACCAAGTTATATTTGAGTCATTGGAGTCTTGTACCTTGCCCAAGACAAGGGTGTTAAAAATACAGACATATTAAGAATGGCTACTCTGTTCTGAGATACGGAATCCCAGTACTGCAGCTTTCCAGGTTTTATAGACCATGTGGGCTGTGGTTAAGATCAAAGATACAGACTTTTTTCCCCCTAGAAAGCCAATAATGGGAGGTTTCCATTGTGATGTAAGAGATAATTCTACAAAAAATTTAAAAAGTGGAAATCATCCAGGTTGGATCTGACCCTTCTACTCACTCCTCTGCTGCAAGAGAGAAGTTCTACAGCTCGGCTGAGCAACACCAGAGGAACTGCTCAGCCATATGGTCTAATTATGGCTTTTGTGTGTACTTTCCATGTATAAATGACTTTCAGGATTGCTGTCAGGAACAAGCAGCACATTGCACTGTAGTGGTGCCAATTCTCGTCATTTCATTATGTTTTGTCACAACTGGCATTCTTCCCAAACATCAGCTCTTTGACTCGGCCTATTAAGCAAGGATCTCGGCTTTCACCAAAGACCCGCATCTCTGGCCTCCAGTCTTGCAGATCAAAGCTTGCAAACATGACCTGATCGGAGCTCCAGAGGGCTCGAAAACAGGGACATAAGCACAAAGTCAAGTTTTTTGCAGAAGGGCGTATTTTCTGGGCTCATCCCCAGGCAGAGGGCAGTGTGGCAGGCAGTGCTGCTGCACGCACACGTGTCATTGCAGGAAATGCCCCGCTCAGGCAGCATGCAAGGCTGCATTTGTGTGCACCAACACACCATCCACAGTGCTCCTGCAGCTTCAGTGTCCACAACGCCTAACTTTCAGCTGCTGGAAACAGCTCTGAACAGCTGACAAGGAAGGGGTTTCCGTTGCAACGTTTTTAATTAAAAGTGCTGATTCCAATCAACTGGCTAATTTGGGACTAATTTTTTTTTCAATGTGTTGCTTTCACAAAGCTATTCAAATCTGGGCTAAACACAGAAATACTTTATTTTGATGCTTTCATAGGAAACCTTTATACAGTTTTGCTTTCAATGCTTTGCAACAAATGGTCTGATTTATTCTCTGGAGCTGCCTAACTTTAGATGGAATATGAAAAGAGCTTGTCTTCAAAGAAATTAAGTTAAATTAAGTTATTCTCACTTTAAACAGATTAACTGAAATTAAATCATTCTCACTCTGTAACTACATTTAGATAATTCTTAACATATTTTAAAGTCTAAACCATAATACTACATGCAAACCAGGGCAAGGGCTTTGTCACAATCTCTTTTGAAAACAAAATGAAAATTTCATTCAAGTCAGTTAAATGAATATCAGTATTTTGGTTTGCCTGCAGAACAGAAGAATCATCTCGTCATGCAGCCCTTTTCTTTTCATGACTATTGGTTGTATACTTCCATGCAACAGAGTACTAGGTAAAAAGGCAAGGTTGAAATCCATTTCTTATAACAGACAAGCCTGACATCTGGTTGTATCTTCCAGAAACTTTTGATTGGCAGGAAAATAAGTTGGAGAGGCCATCAGTATTCTGAACAACTAAAGATCTTTTCCCATTGTACAATGTATCTGTAATTATCTCAGAGGCGATGGGCTCAGATCTGAGTAGAGATGATGCAGCCAGAAAGACTGCAGGGCGCATCCCCCATGCAACAAGATCTGCCATCTAAAGAGACAACTAAAGTTTTCTGTGAGTCTTGAACTGCAGCAGTTGATCATGGACTGCCACAGGGGACTGGTCTCATCCAGTACTGCACCCTGTGCAGCCAGAGACACCTCCCTCGACAATACAAAGATTTCTGTGCCTGGACATACAGCACAGACTCAGACATTTTGCTCCAGAAGTTGCACTAAATGTTACAGATGCAAAACTGTCTGCGCCAAATTTCTCTGGAGCCAGAGGTTGCTCCCGGGCCTGGGTGCCACTGACAGTAGAAATTAATCTTTTTTGAGAGGCTGACATCTGTCTTCATGCCACATTAAAATACTCCCTCCCTTTCCACCACTCAGTAAATGGAGAAATCTTCTTTGATGGAAGAGATAGCATTTAGGATTGATTACATAGTGTCAGTTGGTTGGGATTTTTTTCATTTTCAAGTACGTAGCTTTAAATTCCAAACCAAAACATCATTTGTGAACAACAAAAATCATGTGTTACTCTGTTTGAGGTTCATTTTGAAAATCTGAGAGCTTGGTCCTTTCTCCAGCACATGACTTTTAAAATTACTGGTGTGACTTAGTTAAGTACTTGCATTGTAACAGGATTTTATTTCTCACTGAGAACACACTCCTGGCAATTGTCCAGCCAGTTATTACTCCTGCCTCATGTGGCTACAGTGGAATTCAAGCCTGTACATCCTATCTGTGCTCTCTGTCCTTACCAAATTTTGATGCCATTTAGCTTTCTACTCTTTATTCACAGCCTATGCTGAATAAATAGCAGTGAACAGACCTGCAGAAGGAGCGTGTTTTCATTGGCATTCCTTGGTATGAATGTTTTGTTATTCAAAGCATCTGATACTGTTCTCACTCTTTGTTCAGCTTCAAAGCTGGATGTAGTGGTTTGGTCCAAAATACTCATTACTGTTTACCTTCTGTGAGATAAGAATTAGGAGAAAGCAAAGCAGGCACAAAACTTGAAAGAATATAAAGAAGTTTATCAACTGACCTAAAAGAGGGAAAAAGAAAAAATAAAATCGTACTACACCTTCAGAACTCTTCTCCTCCCCCCACCTTTCCCCCTTCTCCCACTGTAAAAAAGACAGCCCTTGAGATGTTCAGTCTGCTTACCACTTCCATAATAACCTTGCTCAGTTCACTTAGGGAGAGGAGTCTCTCTTGCTCATGCTATGGAGACATCGCCACAAGAAGTTCTCTCATAGCTCAGTATCACAGCAAGACAGCCGCCCGGGTTGGTTCTCTGCTCACATGTGAGGGTCCCTTCCCCCAACTTACAGCTTTTCCCACAACTGATTTCAAGGGTCCAATCTTGAGCTACTGGGACACCATTTTAAGGTTGAGCTGTTCACAAACAAAAGTTCTCTTCACCCATCTCTGGGAGCATTTCATCTGTAAGAATAGAGGCCCTCCCCTTTTCCTGGGAGAAAAGGGTCCTCATCATCTCCATCTCTAGGACTATCTCTGGGAGCATCTCTAGGAACACAGGTCTTCTCCTTCTGATTGGAACAAGAATTCTCATCACTTCCATCTCTCCCTGTTCAAACTTCTCATCAAATTACAGCTGCTTCAGCATTTGCTTATTTCAGCACAGGTGCTTTTGCTCACAAGTACAAGTTGAACGCTCCACCCCCCATGCTTTCATGAAATTACAATGGGTACTCTGATATATCATAGTCCATCACCACCATAGCTTTACAACAGAATTTCAGCTTTAAGCATCTCCTCTTTCTCCTCCCTCAGGATTTCAGCTCTTCTTTCTTTACTTAATGTCTGCAGGCTCCATCTGTTCTGGAGGAAATTTACAGCACTAAAAGGGTTAATCTCACCTGGGCCTTGCAGCTGGAATTTCGCTTATCGCTGTTGGTCACATGATCTTTGCCAGACAGCAGGGCAGCTTCAGCTGAATCTTCGGCCGCACTGGAGGGGGAAGCCAGGCCAGACCATCTACACAGAGCAGGGCTGGGAGGAAGGGCTGCAGGTGGAACAGGGCCACACGACTCCAGGATGGCTGTGTCCTGGCCTGGGCCCGGCCTGAGCAGGTCCCGGCCCGGACCCGGCAGGGCTCACTGGGCCCTGTACGGGCCCAGCCCAGTTACCAGTCCTCCAGCTGGAAGCAAGAGAGAGCTTCCCAGGGTTTGTCCATTCTTAAATGTGGACCACAGAGGCGGTCAAAATTCTAAGTGGCTTAAAAAATTGTCAGTATTCACACTAGCCAGTTGATAGGTTCTGTTAGGTCATAGAGAAAGCTGTAAGCACCTCTTTGCAGGAAAATCCGGAGCTGTGCTTGCTAACACATGACACTGGATTACCTGACAATTATTTCTTCTGCTGTGTATTAGGTATGTCATGACTCCTGAAAAGAAATGCCAGGTTATGAGGTATAAAATAGAAATCCTAACGTGGCCCATGATACTGCAAGATTCCTCTGCTTTCCTTAGCACTCAAGACTTCTAGGATCCAAAATGGATGGTGTGCAGTTTCCTTTTGCTTTCACCTCCTTGTTAAATTGTGCATGGAAACAGCCTTGTTTCCAGTTCCTCTGTGAAATGAAACATTAATCAACACTCCTCAGTTAACAATTTGCAAATTGTTTCTTAACCTTCAGTAAGGTCCAAGCTTGGGTTTAAAGCATAAGGAAAGGGAAAGCAGAACTCAGCTCAGTTTCTGGCCAGGATTTGTCCTCTGATGCAGCCCAAGCCTCTGTACCTGTTTCCAAATCTCTAAAACCTGGATAAGTATTAGATCAAGATCAAAGACAAGGAAAACATGAAACAGAGCTTTTCCTGGCTCTTTCCAATGCAGAAAAATCAACATTTCAGTGAGATGGCAAGGCTTGAAGCACATCTAAGACTCACTGATCTCCTAAGACTTGGTAAACTTCAGCCCACTGATGTTGATATGCTGCTCTATGAGCTGTGAAAGAGCTGCTGAAGAGATGTACAGTTCCTTTTCAAACCACAAACTGATCATAAATAAAAGTTTCAGTCACATAAAAGGCAATTTAAGGACACTGCCTACTGTCTCAAATGCTGCGCAGTAAAGTACAAAAGTTTCTCAAACTGCAAGTCAAAACCCTCAGGAGGCTGGAAGAGGAAAGCAAAGTATAAAAAAGGATTAAGAGAGTTATAACATTGGGGCTTATCTAAATTTTTAAGCATTTAATTGAGTATTAGCATGTTAATAATTTTTAAAAAAGAATAATTTTAGGGGGAAAAAACTAAGAAAAATGAACAGTAATAGTTCTGACCTCCCGCAGTTCAGAGAAGTGGGACAACTGAGTTTATCAGCCGCTGGTTTCCACAGCTACTGAGCTACAAGGCATAAGTCAGGAGGTGCTGGAAACTTCTGAGCTCAAGAGTGGTATATGGAGGGTCCGCAATAAGTAGGTGCCCTCCTGACAGAAGAGCAATTAATCGCCACACAAAAAACAAGCAGAAGCTTCTTTGTTAAAATGTTGGACACCTTGACATTAGATGGTCTAGATATCAGACATTTGCCTGGGTTCAAAAAGCCATTAGGCAAATTCATGGAAGAGGAAGCAACACAGAGATATTAAACACAAAAGGTAATTTGTAGTTAAACTGCAAATCAGTGATAGGAAGGGAACTATTTTTGAGAAGCAGCACTACATTTACCATTTTTCACATGCTCTTCCCCAGATCAGTAAAACACGGGCTCCCAACCTGAGAGGATCATCTCTCCCAACAATTTACAACCTCTTTTTCACCAGTTGCCACTCTGTACTTCCTCAGAGTGGGGATGAGGGTTTGCATCTACAGATGGGATTTAGCCAGCTCATGTCCACTCCAAGATTATTACATGGACAATTAGAGGTATTTAGCAGTTAGGTAGTGTAAAGACTTTCCCACGTGCAGAGGAAACGGGTGTTGCTACTCTGGGGGCAATGATCAAGATGATGCCAGCAGCAGACAGAGGAGCTGCTGTTGCTAACAGGCAGAGTGCACCTGAGTGAAGACACAGCTGAGCTGCATTCAGAAAGGAATCAAATGCAGGTGTGTGCATGGGGAGAGGCTGAAGCAGCTTCTGATTGCAAAAACTAAATAACCCACATACCCTCCCTGTGCTGAAGGTTTGGTTTCACAGAGGAGTTGTCACAAGGAAGTGGGGAGGCCTCTGTGCAGGGTCATGTTTTTATTTGTAAGCAAATTTACAGGAGCTGCTGATCACTGTGGTGTGCCTGAGCTACTGTACACCCTCACTGGACCAGAATTCAGCACAGTGGTATTTAATTTCTGATTTAGCGTGGCCTTCTGGTTTTGTGTCACTGAGTTGCTTAATATTTTAAGGCTAAAATTTCCACATGAGAAAATTAGTTGAAAAATGTGTGGTGGGGTGTTCTGACTACGAAGGTTGTGTATTCCTTGTACTGAGTTTTGCCTGTCAATCTCTCGGTGCAGTGCCCAGCACAGCGGGGACTAAACTTTGGCATAGTTAGCCACTGCTGCAGTAATAAAGCAAATTTCCTATGCAGATAGTTTCTCATGGTTGGGGTTTATTTGGGTGTTTTTTAATTGCCCCCTTCATTTTATTGTGGTAGATGAATTTTAATTGATTTTTATATGAATGCCCCTGTAAAAGTCAACAGCCTAAGGAACTACAGGCAAATTATATCTATTTCTTGTCTGTCTTTTAAGTGTTTCTGTTCCCACTTGACAAATTTTGGAAAACCTTTTCCTCCCACACAGGAAATAGAGTTTTTCAGCTCCTCAGAGGCTCAGGCTTCTCAAGAGCTGTGCACCTGGGTAAGATATAGTTTCTATAATAGCACATGTATTTCCAGAATCTCCCAGGACCTTTTCCCTGTGGTCATTAGGGATCTCGTAAGAAATGTACATGTGCATGCTCTGAGCTGCCAACAGACTGAGCATGAGGGGATAGACTATAACAGAAATTAAAGTGTTCCTTCAGGAGACTGCAGTCTGATTTTGGGTTATGCTGAGCTAAATCAGAAGGTGCTCCTGCAAAATGTATCCACAAATTGGAGAAAAAAATGGGCCTCCACAACAGTGCAGCCTAATAGGTTTAAGAAAAATGCAGTGGAATTGTGTTAATGGCCTGCTTGGGCCTCGTGGCTCTATATGGGAATTCTCAGCAATTCCATCAGTCACACTAATGAAGGCACCATACCCAAACCCTTCTGTAGACAGAGCCTTCTGCCAGTCAAGTGTTATGCTCATCCTAGAGCTAACTCCACAATATTTTCTCTTTGTTGTTTGCTTGTTTGTTTGGGGTTTTTTTCCAGGGAAATTGCCTTGATCTGATCCTAATCTTGTATTGATGCAACTTTCTTTCCTCCAGTAAGGCTGCTCCTGATGGGTGTGGGGTAAGGGAATGCTGAACCAGCTCCTATATGGGTTGGGTGAAGTTCCAGGTTCTTAGCACCTGAGAAGTTTAGAATCAAGGGAGGCAAAATGTTAGAAACTATGTGTTGGGACAAAAAGTAAACATCTTGGATTTTATCTGATCACAAAGATGCTAGCGGTATCTGGTCCATCGGGGACTTGGAATCAGGGACAAAAAACGAGCCCTGAAGTCCACAAAGTACTGACATTCTCCACCTATTGCATGAAACAGGAAATTAATGTTGAGGGAAATTTGCGGAATCACTAACAGCTGTTTTGTTTAGGGGAAAACCAAGTGGATATCCATCCATATCGCTTGCTGTGTACTGTTCATCTGCTTTCATGAAAACATTCACCCTGTGGTTATGTCGAGAGCTCAGCTCATCCATTCCCATCCAATGCAGGATGAGATGGTCTGGTAGGTGCTGGAGCAGAGTAAATATTTTGAGAAATAAAGTAAATGGCAGCCTGTTCTCCCCACAAGGCTTTCTGTCTGGATTTGCAAGTGCACACTGGAGAGCAACTGGAGAAGATGCAGGAAGTTGCTGCCTCTGTGTTTCTTTCACAACTCCCATGTCAAGAGCTGGGCCTTTCCAGCCCTGCTCTTGGAGCAGCCTCTTGCCCTGGGAGCAGTCCCCAGATGTCAGTGACACTAGTCATGCAGAGAAACTGGGCAACATCTGGCCTTATATTTTACAAGTCGTGTATTTTTTGCATTGCCCAAGATTTCAGACAGCAGAAGTACTGGGAAATCAGCCTCCTACAGCCAAAACTCTGCAGTCTCTGTTAAAATGGCTGCATTATAAATTACAGCTGATCATCCTCAAGTAGTCTCTGAGATGTTAATGCCTCCTGTAGTCACTTAAAGGAGAACAGGGATAAATCTACTCTTTAGCCTGGGAGGAAATATTTATTGTTATTCCCTGTGGTAAAACCAGCCTGATTGGGCCACAAAAGACTGAGTAACACAGTAAATATGCTTAATAGTTGTACTAGTGAATGGATATGGTGGGTGTCATGACATTACCCAAGACATCTGCCTACCCATATATAACTGTAAAACCATCCCCTAGCAAAACATATCATTTTTAACATTATTCTGCTGCTCTGCCCATAAAAATGTTATAAGGCTTGTGAATTTGACCTGTGGAGCAGAGAAAACTGGTAGCAAGAGCCCCTGAATAATGGCACATCATTATGCAGACATTATTTCTCCAAGTATTTCAGAGAGAGTTATCACAAAGAGGGAAGTTCAGCCTCATCCCTTCCTTTGGTTACACAACTCCACTGACTTAAAGTCAGCTCTTAGCTCTGGGAAAGTGCCTGCTTTAAGTGGGTCTAGCAGAGCTTTATTAACGCTCCATTCATGCTCATTTTCTTCATACAAACTGTCACTATTTGTCAGCAACTGCTGCACACACAGGATATTCATCAGGTTCAAGTAGGCAGAAAAAAAATGAGTTTGTTATATCAAACCTGGCTCTTTGAAGCTGTGTGAAATACAGTTGTTGCCACCTCAGGGAGCTTGGAGCAGCCACATCAACATCCTAAAGCTCAGCCGAGCCTGCCAAAGCCTGGGGACGGCTGCGTGCTGAGGTCCTGCAGTGCCAGTGGTGCTCCTGGCCACAGCGAGGCAACGTCACCTCCTCCAGCCCCACCGCGGTGCACAGCCACCAGCGCTGCTCTCCACAGCTCCTAATCCCTTCCTGGCCCCAGCAGGTCACCTGCAGCCTCTGGGCCAGCAGGCCTGACCCTGTCCCAGCAAGGAGCTGAAATGCCTGGCAGCAGCAGTGACTGCTTCAGTGGGTTTCACAGGGCAGGCTTTCCCTGGAGAGGCTGGGAGACTCATGACTGCTGAAGTTTGCTGTGTGCATTTACCCAGAGGTGCTGTGGGTGCCCTGTCTGTGGAAAGACTCAAGGACAGGTTGGATGGGGCTTTGAGCAACCTGATCTAGTGGAAGGTGTCCCTGCCCATGGCAGGGGGGTAGAATGAGATGATCTTGAAGGTTCCTTCTCACCCAAACAATTCTGTGATTCTGTAATTGATTACCAACCCACTCTGGTATGCTTCTCCTCCTGCTCAGTGACCACAGAGGTCTGCAAAAAGTACCATTGAGCCAGACTTCATCACTGGGGACAAGATTTAAAAAAACTCCTACTTTATTCCTAGCCTTTATCTTCTTTGCCCTGATGACAAGGCATACCAACAGTATCCTAATAGCTAGTCCTGCCCAAATATAAGTAAGGTTTGCTAGCCAGACACAAAACTGACATTTCTGTCCCTCTCCATCCACCCAGCTGCCCAATTGCTTCAGCAGCTGTTTTAAAGCTCATGTGGAAGCACAAAGATCCCAGCAGCAAAGGGGTGTAAGGAACTGGCTTTAATGTGCAGATGCTCACCTCTGCCTACATCTGTGGAGCATCTCTGGGCCAGGGCAAAGCATGTCAGCCGGGCCAGTGTCAGATGGTCACTATACTAACTCCTTACAGCACTGCTCAGGATAAAAATGAAAGGTGGGATTGATTAGAGTATAAATCCTCCAGCAAAAGTGGCCAGGAAGGGGAACAATAGCAGATGGGTCTTTAAATTCACTGCTGAATCCCTGCTGCTCTGCAGAACATCTCTCAGTTGCTGCCAACCTCTCTGCAGACACCAGGGGCTGTGCAGACCCTACAGGTGTCTGTCTGTCTGTGTTCCAGAGCTGACAGGACACACTGCACAGCACAGGAGTATGAATCTCACCCAGCAATTGTGCACCAACTGCTCCCTTAACCAAAGCCTTGGGTAGGTTCCCAAGGTTAGAGGGAGAGTATTATTTGGATGAGAGTCCCATGGAGTAAACCCCAGAAAATATAACAAATAGCAAGAGGAACCTTGCTCCTGAATCAATGCTCCTGCAGTTGCCCTGCACAGCATTAACTTGGAGACCAGCAGGCTGCCAGAAGTGACAACTTTCCTAAGAGATTTAAAACCAAAGTTCCCTCTGACAGCTTAATCCCTTGCATGTATATGGCACTTCACATGCCCAAATATTAACTGATTCATGGTTAATTAACTCGTGGTTATAAATTTCCCCTGGCACTTTTTGCAAGACTCAGGATGTAAATGTTAAACCAAGTGTCCCAGGCAAATTGCAGCACTGTAAGAAAAATAATAGGGCAGATCATCACCTGGTCTAGTGCAGTTATGTAGATATACTCGAGCCCAAGGCCTGACACAATTGCTCTTGAACTCATTACAGCAAACTGCAATGAATGAAGTGCAGAGCTCCTTCCTATGCTTAACTCCAGTAATTAATTCCCTGCTAACAGAGGGGACATGGTATAATATAACGTGTTCACATTTATTCAGGTGAGTATTATGACGTTGTAATGAAGGAGTTGAGGAAGACAAGGTGTTTCAAGGCAGTGGAATTGAAGGAGTATTGCAAAAGAGCCCTCTGTATAAAAGCTGATGTTCATAGCACAACCTATTCCTTTGCTTGAGCAGCACCCAAAGCAAAGGGAAATTTTACCCCGAAAGAAACTCTACAGGGTAGCTCCTTCACCTCTCTGCCTTTCCCAGAGCTGGTTCGTCCCAGAGACTTTCATTAGAGCTCAGGTCAGCTCCCCAGGGGCCTCTGAGAGGGAACACATACATCCTTGGCTGCCTCCCTGGGAGGACTGGGAGCACACCTCCTTCCTCTTCCATCTTGCTCCATGTCAAAGTCTTTGGAGACCCTCAAAAATTTTCCACAGAGCTAGTTTCACTTTGACCAGTGCTACTCCAGCAAAACCAAACTTTTTCATAAGGATTCTGAATCCATGATTTTTGACCTGGTGAGGAAAGTTTTTGGAAATATTAGACAGCTACACACACACAAACATCTCCTTCTGAGTCTCTGTATGCATATCAGCCATATTTTGGCTTATAGCTCTACACCACTAAGCCTAATATTTAATTAACCTAATAAACATTTTGCAGTAGTTCAGTGTTTTTTCTTCCAAGCAGAATTTGTGGAGGGCTCTGATAAGTACCTCTGGCTTTTCCAGGCATCTAGCCCCTCTGTAGTTTGTTGCTACACTAAACACAAAGCCTTTTTTCTGTGGAGAGAAGCCATAAAGAAATAAGGTACAAAATAATGTATGGTGCAGACACATCCTCTCTAGAAGTGCAAATGCATGAGAATAAGACAAAGCAAAGGCCTTTACAGGAAGAAGTCCCTTATTTTTCTGTATGGATGTCAGTAATCTGAGGAACCTGTTGTGTGATTTTACAAGTTAAAGCACAAAGAGATTTGAGGTGAGGAAAAAGAATTCTGATGTTTTTAAGGCACAAGGAAGCATCTAGCATGGCTAAGAAATGAAATGCTATCAACTAAGTATCAGCTAAGATACGCCAGCAAGAAACACATCCTCAGGGCAGTTTGTTCCATAGGCTAGTCCCATGTAAAAGACAAAAGGTTCTTCCTGGACATGGAAGAAGGGTGAGTATGAATAAGGCATAAACAGGAATGGAACCATCCTCTTAAACCACTCAATAGAGCATGCTTGAGTGGGTTCTCAAGTGTCTAATGAAGCCTGATGTCCCAGTGCAGTCCATCAGCATTAACAGAATGGCCCTTCTCCATCCCACAGCTTATTTACACTTGTAAGGGCTCAATACATTTGAAATTTCTACCTTCCAGTTATATTTAGTCAAAGTTGTCCTGTGAATTCAAAACTAGTTAAGTTTTTATAACACCTGCTAAAAACCATACATGTGCACCACCCAACATGCTGTGTGATGGCACAAGTCTTGTTCTGACACCAAGCTAAGAAGGGGTGCGGGCATGGGAATATCACTCCTTCGACCCCTTCCCAAAACTGTGACCTGAATTCACACCAGCATTTTACACTTAGGTTCCCAGAGGGCATTCAGAGCCATGCTCGGGATCAGGACCAGAACCAGAATGGAAGGCAGGGCCAAGACAGCTTCTGATGCCCCGAACTACAGGGCTGGGGCACAAGAGAGACATGTTCCCTCCTTCCATCTGCACGAGTGTTTCTTTAAACAGAGCAATTTGGGGGTAAGGGTCTTCAGTAACTTCTCAGATCTCTGAGAAGAACATTTTGGCCCTATGTGCTTGGGGGACATGTGCTAGAGTACTGAGACTGTGGTTACCAAACCTCAGCACCCCTCCTTGCCATGCTGCTGCAGCTCCTTCCCCATTGCCCTCCCAACCAGGCTTGCCAGCCTCCATCGGATCCACTGGAGGCATCACTCAGTGATTTGTGACGTACTGAAACGCAGTTTACATTGCAAAAAGCTCTAATACGTCCCTGGAAAGCAATTAAGAGAGAGTTCCACATGAGTGTTAAGGGTTTTGCTCCACGAGCAGATGTCCTCTTGGCAGATGCACTGCCGACCTCTCGCTCCAGCAAGCTTTGCTCCAGCTCAGAGACATGGTGAGGAGAGGGACCGTCCTGCTCCTGAGCAGCCAGGCTGATTTTTATTAGGTCTTTCTCCGGAAATAAGAAGTATGGTGAGGAGAGGTGATCTTCCCCTGCGGCTGCTGGTGTGGATTATGGAGCTGGCAGCAGCAGGAACGCATTAAGGAGGGCTCCCAGCAACGGGTAAGTTTTAAAATGAAAGCTGGCTCAGTGTTAATGCGCAAGTAATGTGTCCCAGCTGTCTTTAATAAAACAGCCAGCTGAAACTCAGCATCATAATAAATGGAGCAGGGATTTCACAAACATCCTGGCCGCTCAGAAAGAGAGGGACTTTTTCTTCTTTTTTTTTTCTTTTTTTAAGTATGTTTTTTCCCTCAGAGCTTGATTAAACATTTCCTGTTTTCAGCTTTCCAGAAAGGTCCTCAGAAGCCTTCCCCTGCTGCTTTCATGCTGGCAGGTTCATTTTTCAAGGCCTTCTGGTCCTGGTGTGACAGAGAAATGGGAGGATTGGTGTGAACCTGGTACTTGGGCAAGAAATGCCTCTGCTGCAGCTGCATCCCCCTCACGTTTGGTGCCATCCCTGCAGGCATGGGGTGGCACAATGCTGATGGCAGCCTCAGCACCTGGTAATCTCACAAGACCCCAGGGCCTTATGACCTGTGGGTTCCTATTTGCAGACAAGGTGAGGAGGAAGTTGTCTACAGCTGGGAAATAAACCTTGGATTTCTGCTTTTGCTGTTGATTCAGGCAAAGTTGCCTTAAGGCTGGACCATCAGAGCTGATTGAAGGTCAATAACTCACAGAGGAACAAGCCCCTGAAGCAGAGCCTGGTGAAGCAGAGAGGGCTGGGTTTCATCCTATTGAACTTAGGTCAGCCTTTAGTCTGTCTCAGCCAGTGGAGCAAAATAGGCACCTTTGGGAACTACTAATTTGAACTAATTTGCGTTTCTTTTTAAAATAAAATTGAAAACATCCTACAAACATGCAGACACGACTGTGTACCTCTTATGTGTCCATAGCCAAACCTTGCATGCAGTCCAAGTCTGGAGGAGGGGAGGAGATTCTCCTGGCCATGCCAGTCCTTTTGATCATCCAGGGCCTCTACAGCTCTTTCCACAAACTCCTCTAAATTAAGGAATTGGAAGGAATAATGTGCTTTTTCTCAATTTTTTTCCCCCCAACTCTAAAGACCAGTCACATCTGGCCACCCAAAATGAAGGTTGGAAGCAGCCTTGAAATTCTCCCGTCCTGCCTCTACCTAGCCAGGGAGCAGGACAGTACTCCTGATGTCCAGCTGAGGTACACTGGCATCTTGCCAGCCTATAAAATCAAGTTTCACAAATTAACTTTCAGTAGTGGAGGGTCTGGATAGAAGTACTCAGCCCTAACCCCAGATAATGTGTGGCAACTTTCAGTGTGCTCATTCCAAGTGTTGAATGGGCTTCAGTGTTTCCTATAGCTCTGTAATATCTGCCACAAACACATAAATCTTTTCTGTGGTACAGAAGAGAGAAAATGCTCAAAATGCTGACTGCAGCAGAAATAAAAACATCTCCTCATCATCTCCTGGTTTTAGTGGCATGTCTCTAAATATCTCTAGAATTCCAGCTTCACCTATTGTTTAGAAATGTCTGTGTTTTCTGGGTTGTTTTCTTGACAGCCAGCTAGGAATCCCTTTGTGATCTGGAATTTAACTTCACCTTGCCTTAACTTTCCCCATCTGACAAAGGTGTTGCCAGGATTAGTTAATAGCATAAGGTGGTGATTAATGAGCAGATATTACAAAACACGACGTGCCGCTAGATGCTGAGGATTTTTGGGGAAGTTTGGAGAGCAGCATTCCTAAGGAGCTAGTCTGAGCTTGACCTCTCTCAATCATAAAATCATCAAATATATTCCATGAAATGGAAATGTTCTCTCATGTTCACTTTTGGTAACAGGCTGGTGAATGGTGAGGGCTTCAGTTGATGCTTCTGGCTACCCATAAATTTCTGCAGGATTTGTAACATTCTGAGAGATGTTCCAAGAAAACAGATTAATTTTCTTTCCCCCGCAGTCTGATTTTACTTTGAATCCTCAGCATTTTCTTTTCCTAAAACAAGGTATCAAAATATCTTGGATGGAAATTTTTAATGCATACTGTGAAATACCTTGCCAAAAAACATTCACTTCAAATGGTATTTGTTTGGAGTACCTGAGTTTTCCTTCAGCCTCAGGAATTCTGCTTAGCACAACTCCATAATACTTCAAAACGGAAACAAAATAACATTGAAATTTATCAGCCATATGCAGTGCTTTTTTAGACTTTGTGCATTGATCTTGGTTAACTGAAAATAAGTTTTTCTGGAGTTTTCTCTGTTTTTTTACTTGTGTTCATCCTTTTTTCTTCTTCTATACAATCTTCTTTTTTATCCTCTTACAAGTTTTCAGAAAGGTTACCTTCAGGCTGTGAACAGAGTGTAATACTTTTCTTGCTTATTATCAATATTTCTAAAATAAGTATTTGTGAACTATTTTTCATTTTCATGGGGTTTTTTCCGAACACCAGTACAGATTCCACAGAAGCAGTTTAGAATAGCTCATGCTCTTTATGATGCTGTAATCTATGCAATAGACCAACCCATACATGCAGGGAAGAAAAGATGTATTGCAACAAACTGTTAAAAATATTTTTTTGAAGCCTCTTTATGTCAAAAATGTGACATTCTTTAAGAAAAAGGAAAAAAATACTAAAAAAAAACCTCTTTGGGAAAGTTTCCATTTCAAAATTTAAAGACAATACCTTTTTCACTGTGTGAGCTGCTTCCATTAGAGTACTAAAGAAAATAAATATTTTTCCTGTTGAAAAAAAGTATGGTGGGGGAAAAAGTGAACTCATTTTTTGTTTCTACCCTAGTGGTCCTATTGCACAAAACCAAATACAAAGTCAACAATCAGAACTTGTCCTCCCCATTTTCATTATGTCACAAGGTAAAAGTTATCTTCCCGACTGGGAGAGGATTTCTCATGAAAGTAAGTCCTGGGCAAAAATGACCTAGCCTTAAAATTAAATGCTGTCCCAGGAGGAAGGGTAGATTTTACTGAGCTCAAACTTTTAGAGCTTTGCCAATCAAGCTACTGCTTTGCTCTGCAAATTGCCATTGAACTCACATCTCAGACCTCAGGCAAAGTTATCATGGCAGTACAGTGCACATCACAAACCCAGCCTGCCCGGGACAGGTGGACAGTTTGACCTTTGAAACAGTTGGATTTTTTCATTTTCTGTTTCTAAAGCCTAGAATTAAATACTGGTCTCAACAAAACAACCTTGAAAGAGGCCTTCGGGTAGCACAACCTGTGTCTGCTGCACAGCCATGCTGGAAAGGGAACAAGCCTCTATCGTGCTTGATGCAGCCCCTTCCCCCAGGAGTGCTGGTTTGACACATAAAGCCAGGGTAAAGGAAAGGGGCTGTTCTTGCCCTCTGCCACATCTCCATTTTTTGGGCTGAGAACCAGGGCGGGAGGTCCCATGATTTATTCTTGGGCGCACACCCAAAGCCTGTGCCAGCAATGGTATTTAACCCCGCTCTTTGTCCCCAGACAATGTTTTATCAGTAATGCCCATTTTTCTCTCCATAGGTTATTTTTGTCCAAACAAATGCACAGGTTTAGGCTATCCCTGCTCTTTTTCCATGGCACATCATGCCTGTCAGCCACTCCTTGTCACCTGCCCAACCAACATGGCCATTGTTTTTTCGTAGATTTGTCCCTCAGAGCGCCATGTCATTGTCATGATGCTCCACTGAAATCAAAGGTCCCAACCAAGATGGAGGCTTGGTTGTTTTAAACATCACCTAAATTACGTTTTGATAAAATAAACCATTTCATAAAGCGAAAACTCTTCTAACAGAGCTGACACATAACCAGCTTTAGGTGCTGCACATCCTTGGCTGTGGAGGAGCTACTGCTGTTCACACAAGTCATCATTTCTGGGAAGGAGGAGACAATTCTCCATGGCACCAAACCGTCATTCTTGGAAAAAGGAGCTATTTGTGACTGGGACAGACAAGCTCCCTTTGCCAGGTTGGAGACAACTCTGGTATGGGCACACCCAGCTCATTCAAAGCACCATGAAGTGCAGCAGTATCAATCTCTAGTAGAGACCTGCTTTGGCAGAGCCAGAGAATAAGTTGATGCCTCCCAACCCTGCACTAAATAGAGACAGACATGAGTGTTGGGAGTACGTGATCATGTTCCATGATGATTATAACAAAGCTTTTATTGCAGGAGAGACTGCTAATTTTAACTCCATATTAATTAATAGTCAAACATCTTGGGGTTTTTTTCCAGATTCTCCAGAAGTCTAAATAGAAAAGCTTATATCTATTTTCAGGAAATTAAGTTATTGTTTTGAAAATTCTACATTAATTTGTGTTTCTTGTGACTTTAGGGGCAGTGTATTAGGCTATGGAGGAAAGCCCACCTCCATCAGTAGGGGGAGAAGCCATGGAGAAGGCAATGTCCCTCGTGCCATATTTAGCCAAGGGCAGGGTCTGCCCCAGGGGTAAGAGCCATGGGCACTGTACCCGCAACATCCATAGCAGGGACAGGGTCTGGCTTCAATGTCAGGGATAAAGAGCTTCAAGTAAATCCTCTGTGGACTCTCAGACTGACTTTGCCTGATGTATCTTGCCACAAGGCCTTTTATTTGTATTTCTCTGCATGGTTTTGCACTTCCTAAGAGTTGTGCCAGAAGTGGGAGTAAGGAGACATCACACACAGTGGTGCCCTCACAGCACTTCCAACCATCAGCCCAAGGGAGGGCAGGAAAACTTGCCAGAAGCCCAGTTTTTCAGAATAGAAGTGTTTGGATAAATACTGACCACTTTGAGGTTTAACCACTCTGGAGCAAAATGGGGGAAACAGGGATGGAAGCTGCCTCTAAGATCACCCAGGCTTATTTGTCTGCCAGGATAGGGTTATGCTTCTTCTCTGCTCTGTCCAGTCCTGGTATAAAATTCCTTGCCAAGAAACCAGCCTGCTCATTTTGGTAAGGCAGGAGAAGTCCTCATCCTGTCAAGGAGGGCAGTTGCTCAAAGCAGGGGGGTTTATGCCTTTGAGGCAGCAATTAGTGCTGGCAGTCCAGCCTCAGAATCGCATCACATGGTTATTTTCTTCTGAAAAAGGACTCATGTTTTACTTGTTTTCTCCTGTTCTTCTTCATTTTATACCCAAATGAAACCATTGAACCAAGATGCCTTCTCTATTACCTCACCATTTCCATCTCTTTTCTTTTCACTCTGCGTGTTGCTGAGAAATCATCATGATGTCCTCATGGGGAAAGATTAACACCTCACTTTATTAGCAGTCACCCCAAATTTTCCTTTCTCAATTTTATCTTGTTGCTCCTCAAAGTACCTCCACAGCTCCCAAGCGGTAAAGCGAGAAATGTTCTTTTCCTCCCAGAAAGCAGCATAGATTAACATTTTCCTTTGTCTATATAATCCATTGTCCAAAATTTAGGTCAGATTCTCAGCCAATATAAAGCTCACAAATTCATACTCTCTACAATGTCATGGCAGCTGAGAATTGAGGTAAAATGCATCTCAGGAAAAAATGAGCCTCTGTTTTCAGACTGTCCTGGCTTCACAAACCAGTCATTTCCAGTGTTGCTGGAAGGAACCATGCCTCAGGTAGGATGGGCAAAGAGATTGTCCAGTGAAGAAAACAGATTATTGTATATATTCATATAATCTTTATACATCTGAAGTAAAACAAGATGCTACTGTATCCAGGCTAAAAAGCTCTAGGGTTAAAAGAACAAGCAGTCAGTCTCTCAGAAATTATTTCTTTCTTTTCATGACAGCTTTTGTGGCCACATTTATCTTTACAAACTATGAGGCCACTGACACCTTCCAAAAGCGTTTCCTGCCCTGCTGTCTCAAAACTCACACATTTCTGCTTGCAGTGGAAACCCTGCGACGAACATGTGCAGCAAATGTACCAAGGTGCATAAGACTTATAAACAGCATGGAAGCCAAGAAACATGATGGATAAAACAGGCTGGATTTTCATCGCTGGTGGCCACAACAACAGTCATAGAAAGTGTAATAAGAACGGTGTTTCTGAGAGGATGTGAGGTTATGGATCCAGCAATATCGGTAAATGGCGTCTGCTCTCCAGTTTGACCACATAATAGCTAAACTGCTGTATTTTCCACACTGCTCAGCTAAACAGCTTAAATTGGACCCTCTCAAAGGCTAAAAGGAATCAATTTCATCCTAAACAATTCCAAGGCCAACCTGACCAAAGCCTTTGATTCATGCCAGCTAAAGTCAAAGGCTTTATGGCACTGGTTATTGTTCAATATTCACCAGCACAGTGAAGAGCAATGGCTGCATTCTCCTTGTTGTCCCCCTGCAGAGGTGGCCAGAAGCTGCTAACTGGGATTATTCAGGAGTGAGGAGCTCCCTGGGTCAGTTCTCTGCTACCAGCTCCATCTCATCGCAGCTCTGCACCTTCTCCTTACCTGGAAGCCATTAACTCCCTGGTCCGCGCTCCCCTTCCAGAGGCCACTCCGCAGAGAATATTGCTGACCGGTTCCTGGTATGTTCTTTCATCTGATGAAAGAGCTTATTTAAACAGAAATCTGAACACTGCTCCTCTGCCAGGCACTGGCGGAAATATGTTAGTAGATGCTTTGTCATGAGCAAATCCAGACCAGAGTTTCCCTCTAGGTTCCTCGAGTTCCAGTTATGAGGTCCTCACTTTTCAGCCATGTAGGTAAAAATCTTTCACATTTTTACAGGTGGGGGAGCTGTGGTGGAGAAGAGAGTGTAAGAAACGCACCCAAGACCAACAGTGATATTTTTTTGTGGCAGAGTGAAGAGTCAAGCTCAGATCTCCTGCCACACAGTGGGGTGCTTTCACCACACCACCCTCCTTCCTTTGCAAGCCTGCTAGAGCTGGGTTAAGGGACAACACTCCAAACCCAGTGGCACCAGCCATTCCACAGAGAGCAAAACGGTGCCCAGGGTCAGTGGCTGGATTGCTAAAATGCAGAAGTGAGACACATCACACACATCTCCTGCAGAAAGACAGGCACACAGTCATGGCTGGAGTGTCCCACCACCATCTCAGGCATGAAAGGCTAACATTTGGCTGCAAAGAAAACTACAGGGAGCTCATGGAAACCACTTGCAAACAGCCCTGTCATTCAGCTCAGGGCCTGAAAGATCAGACCACCCACTCCAGCACAGGAGTTATGTGCCATGTACCTGGTGATCAGTCAGAGAGGAATTCATTTCACCTAATTCAGATGCCTACAAGGTAGAGCTGGCCACCCTCAGGTTTGTCAATAGATGATCCTTGAGGAGGCACTTGTCTGACCTACTCTAAAGCTCTATTTTAAGATGAGTAGAATTATACCCTGGATGTTTAAAAAATAAACAAACAGGCAGCCTAACAGTCTGGCTCAGATGAAAATATCTATGTCCATGCATCTACTTTTGATCACACGTGTCTCACCCAACATGACAAATGGGAATAAACTAAAATTGAAGTAGAATTCTTTCAAAAACCTGTGAAGCGATGGCTAGTCCAAAATGGCTTTATTTTATTTTATATACATATATATTTCATGTGTATGTAAATGCAGTGCAATTTGCACTGCAAAATTTGGCCACAGTAGAGAGCTGATAGTTCTGATCATGGAAATGTTTCCATTATGAAAGATGGTAATGAAGTTGAGAATTAAGTTGAGTGGTTTTGACTCAGTCTTGTTTATCTGCAGAGTAAGGTCATGCTCCCATTTTTCTCTGGGCATAGTGGGAATCAAAGAGTAAAGAAGAGCCTCTCCCTATCTTCTTGGTCTCTTCTTCTGGTCACATCTACACCCAAAACATCCTCTTTGTGGTCAGTTGGGGTTATGTGCACAGCTGATTCTGACAGCTTGGGTCTTTCTGCTGTTACCTCCTCTCTCCTTCTCTGGTGTTTCTGGCACATTTGTTTTTACACACTCAGAATTCAACCAAAACAATACCGTGCCCCCAGGTTTGCCTTCTGCTGGCAGTGAAACACCGCAGGCAGTACCTCTGGGTTTCTGAAGGGCATTGGTACACTTCTGCTTTGGTAAACTTCTATTACCTAAACTCAGACCTATCTGTCTGGAGCAGAGGATGGCCATAATAGCCAGAAATTCAATGACATTTTGCAGAAGTAGCCAGGCCTGGGTGAAACAAGTAGCAGAGTTGGTCCCTTTCAGCTCTCAGTCCCCTCCTGAGTGATCCTGGACAGGCCCTACTTTCAATAACATCCTATTTTGCCAGATTTAACTGTGTGGGCTGAAATGTTATGCTCTGAATATCTGCTGCACACTAAAAGTTTCGAGCCAATTTGAGACAAAACATTTCAGGAGATTTCGTGCACAAGACAAGGGAAAAATACATTCTTTTGCCCATGTTCAGGAAGCTGTTTCATGAACAGCGAGACTGAGGAAATGTGGTTTCACTTCAACACGCAGCCTGTGCTGGTAACACAAACCCCTGCAACTCCTCTTGTTCCCCCCATGCCCTCCGACCTACCCTCCTGGACAAGCAGCAAAACACACCGTGGCTGTCCTGAGCCATCTGCCTATGGACAGACTGGATCTGACAAAATTTGGCCTCTTCTCACCATTTTCAGAACACTGACATGCATCTCTATTCTCTACTCAGCCATGAGGTTCCAAAGAACTTGCAGGATGTTTATTGTATTGGAGTTCTCCCCTCCTCTCTCAAAATTGGTTTGCAATTAGCCAAGCGATTTTAAAAAATGAGCACACATGGGCAGAGGGAACCATCACATCTTTCCATAGTGAAAGAATGATCACATCTTTTCACACTGGTTAATGTCTTTATTGGACCTTTATTAGTGGAATCATGAACTCTGCTTACAGCCCATTTAATATACCTTCCGTGTATTAATGTGTACCTAAACACTGTGGAGAAATGAAAATTCATAAAGGACTTAATCCAAAGCTTTCTGGGCTTCCCTGTGCTGCTAAGGCCAGAAAAACCCTTCCTCTTCCTCTTCCTCTTCCTCTGTTATCTGCATCTGATCTTTTTTCACCACCGCATGAAAATTAAAAAAGCCAATGAGAGTCTACCAGAAGAAATTTTATCTAAAATATTAAATGCCTGGTAGCTTAGGAGAGAAACGTTAGTGGTCACTGCCCAGATCAAAACAAATCTTCCCATGTAAGACACCAGCTCAATGATATCTTCAGGGCACTCACAGAGGAGGCACCAGTATGAAAAGTATTGTTGACCATTTCTCTGATGTGACCCTTTGGATTCAGTTCAGGTAAATAAAGTGCCATGGAAAAAATGTGCATTGGCTACTCTTCCCCTTGCATTATTTGTAAGGGATGTCAAGAAGACAACATATCACAGCCAGTCGTCCAACTAGGCTAATGAGCCACAGAATCACACTATGCAAACCCATTGCTCTGCACACAGTATTTTGGCTGATGAAACACCAGCAAATTAGTACTGAAACTCTTAGAGATCAGAGCTGCAGTGTTATTATCAATTCTTCTTCCACCAGCCCTTCCTCCATGACAAGAAGGAACACACAGGCAGGCCTTTTCATGTGCCCCAAAGTGTCTGAGATGCCCATCAAAATGAACAATTCATGTTGCATGAAGAAATCCCCTCTCCTTGGCGACTGCAAAAATTTCCTGAATACAAGAACATGCATGTAATTACCAGCAGCTCTAAGGTTAGCATAAATCAAAGTAAGAAGTCAGCTGCCAGGGGCACTTCAGAAGCAATGCCCACGTCTCAAATAGAGCTGAGCTAAAGCAATAACCCCATCCAAGTCCCTGAATGGGCCATGGCTTGTAATGGGCTGCCACAAAGCTACATTATCCCACAAGCTGCACCTGCTTCTGGAGCTGCTGTAGCAGCAGCAAATAGAGGTGCCACCTGGCAAGATGGCAGCTCCTGAAGCCTGCAATGACAGGGCAAAAAAAAAGTTCCCAACAAACAGATGGTGCCCACAGAAATGGGAGTTATATGGAAACAACAAAGGGCATTACAGCAACCACAAACACGCTGCTCTCAGCCCTCTCTAAACTGTCACGCACATCCTTAGTGGGTGGTAGAGACAGGCCTAAATTCAGGTGCCTTCTCTCGCAGGAAAAAGGGATCTTGTTTTTCAAGTTCATTGCTTCTCAAACTGTATGAAAAAGATTAGAATCACAAAGACCCACTGAACAGTGTCTGTCCTTCAGCATAAAGACAGCAAAAAATAAAACCCAAGGACTGACAGTGCTAGAAACAGGCCATCTGTAAAGGGATGTAAATGTGACTGTGCCCCCAAGTCATGGCTTACGATCTTGGAAAGCTAAAACATGCTGACTGAAAGCATGCAATTAGTGCAAAGAAGAATATAAACTATGAGAATACAAGGAGTGGGGAGGTAGTCAAATTTTCAAGAGGAAAACAAAAGCTTGTTTATCCCAATGAATTCATTGCAAAACATGGAAGGAACAAACAATCAGAGGTGCCTCTGCCATGGGTTATTGATTCTGACAGTGTCCAGCTCCAGTTGCAGCCACCAGTTACAGAACAAATGGCCTAAAGAGAGAATTACTTCTTGACACAGAATAGTTATGCCCTGAAATGTAAGAGTTTATGTCTTTCCCATGGCTCCTGTTTATCTAGTCTTTAAAATGTTATTATTATAATGCCAGATAGTCCTGTCATCTACTGAAATATCTCATCTTTATTTCCATACAGCCAATTATTTTTTTCAGTCACGACCCTTGAGATTTCACAATAGTGTTGAAATAACAATTGCATTTCAAGGATCTGAAAGAGTTTTGCAAATCATGGACAAGATCCTGTGTCCCTTGTCAGGGGATGCCCCAAGTTCATACTGGAGCCTCCAATGTTGCAGTGTTCTTGGAGACTGAAGTTACCTTCCCATGGGAAGTAAACTGAAAAGTCAATATCAGCTCATAGGTGGCAAAATACCCCAGAAATTATCCCTGCACCAGCATCCTGAATAAGCAATCCATTACTTTTTAGCCCCTAATAGTGCCATTGCCCAAGAGTCCTGTGAGATTCCCTGCCCCACACTGAACACTTGCAGGCTGTGGTTCCAGGTCATTTATGGTGCCAAAGCAGTAGCAGACACAGCTCAGCTGTGTTCACCTTTTGATCCAATTTCATGAACTTTAGTAGATCATTTGCGAGTATGGCAAAGGGTTGTCTTCCTTTTTTGTTTTATGTTCTAGAGAAGGAAAATAGGAAAATCTGGAGCAGCCTTGCCTGTTCCAAAGACTGCAGGTCATGTATTTGGGATGGTATGAGCTGTTCAGAAGGGTCACTCTCCCTGCCTCAGGCAGGAACTCTTTTCTCCCTGATATCCCTTTTATGCAGCAATTGGAGAGGAGCAAGGAGATCCAGCTCCTCTCCCCATGGACCATGTCATGTCTTTTGCATCTTGGAACTTTATGGTTTTTCCCAGTTTGCTTGAAACACAGAGAAGTGCCAAACTGGGGAAAACAGCTCCAAAAGAAATCTGCAGAACTGTTAGGCTGGGTCCTGGTGATCAGTGCAGGCAGTGTAGTGCTCTGGTGATGGCTGCGTGCCGTGCGGGGAAGGGACAGTAAACCCCTGCAGTCCAGGATCCTGGTGACTCTTTGTGTTGCCCCTTTGTGACCACTCCATTTCCAGCCCATTCTGGCCACTGGGCACTCATTTTGGTTGTGTCTTGTATGGTGTTTGGCTCTGTCCTAACCACGGATATATCTTACCTGAAACAAACAATACAAGTGAAACACCAATGCCATCATCTCCACAGGCATTAGCTAACCCCATCCCACACTCATCTGGGTAGAAAACCCAACATGGAAGCACTGCTCTTCCCAGAAAGGCACCAAAGTTTTCTGTATCAAATTCATCCTGGGGAAGTTTCACATCCTTCCAGAATAACTACAGAGTGCTGAAGTCTTGGTGTGGTTAACAGGTGAGCATCTCACCCAGGGTTTGAGCTTCTCTTCAGGCAGGGCTAAGCTTAAAGACAGCCTTTATCTTCTTTTTTTTCATTAAGAGCACGGGGTCCCACTGTCACTGTGTTTTAACTGCAGGAGGTTCAGCTGTTAGCCCCTGTTGTGAGACCAGGGTGGGTGACACAGCTGAAGTTAACAAAAAAGAGAGGCAGAAAGATGCACAAGTGGAAAGATGAAGATGAGAACAAAACAGTTCAAACAAGAAGCACTTAAAATGATGAAAAAACAATCAATCCAGTGCCTGTAGGGGGAAAAAAATAAGACTTAAAGACAGAAAATTTAGCACAAGGGCAAACACAGAATTATCATATTCCCAAAAATGGATCCAGTCATAATGCCAGATGCAACACAGAAATAGTTCAGTCCAGAACACAGCTTTCCAGTGCCTATCTATTTCTGGAATAATCAGTACTATGGGGGAAAGGGAAATAGAAGCACTATAAAGTCTATCTAAGGGATAGAAACACACCCAGCATTTGATGTGAGAAAAGAAAATGTGCTATTATCTAGCATGTGTATTGCAGGAATGGCCACAGGCCCAGGCTGGGATCAAGGTCTATGGAGCTGAACTGCCTGAGTGCACATGGAGAGGCCGAAGTGAAAATATTCTGTCACCATCTGCTCTGACATCATCTGAGCAGAACATGTGCAGACTGATGGTTTAGGGTTTACCCCAGACAACTCAGAAATGAATGAAAAGCCTCCTATAACCCATAAAACAAAACTCAGCAAATATTTTCATGTTTTGCCATCTTTCTCTGAAGTACATCACAGAAGATAAAAGGCTTCAGCCCCAGCTGATCTAAAAACTTTTGAGGTCAGGTGAAATGTTCCCATTTGCTACCACTGGAGAATTAGGTTTCTAAAACTTGTTGATCTGCACCAAAGATGTTGGCAACCAAAAATAAAGTGTCTTGCTAGAGTTTTGGGCAAAGGCTGCAAGAAAGAAGAGTATGCACTTCAGGTAGTCAAAACAACAGAGCCAGAGAGCAAGAGGAGAGAGGGGAAGAGGATCAGAGAGAAAACCAGAGACACCAAGGTTTCAGGAGTGGCTAATGACTTTGACTGTCACAGCTGGTGCCAACTCCTGGGTCTGCTGGCTGAGCCTTAACTAAAATTCACTGCCTCTGCTTTTCACAGTGCAGCTCAATCTGTCTTGATTATACAGCATGATTACCTATTTGAAGAAGGAATTGCTTCCCATTCTGGATGAGACAACCCCTGCCTAAACTTAGATACCAATAACATGGATGTAACTCCAACTTCCCTTGCAGCTGATGAAGAGAAAGACACTTTCACAGAAGATCAGCTTTAGGTGACTACTTCATGACGTCCCACTCCACAGAAAGTGTATTTTCTGTACCATTTCCATTGTCTGCAACTCTGATATGGCACCCACACTGTTTGGCTGCCTCAATCCCAGCCTGTGTGTCTCTGTCTCTATTTCAAGGAGCCCAGATTCCAGTCAGGACCTTGATATACAACAACAACACAAGCAATGTCAGATACATCTGAACACACTGAGAGACTGGGCTCACAGCCACCAGTTATTTAGGGACTCAGCTCCTAACCTGCTAGAAAACCACTGGGAGTCAGGGACCTAAATGCTTCTGTGGGTCAAGATCCAAGTTCCAGACTTACTGGAAGTGGAAGGGCAATGAACTTTACTCACCTTTCAAGGGCTTCAGCAGAGTTGTTGTGGTTTCATACTCCCTCTAACATCCACTGCTGCTGATCTGCTGACCTCAGGGGTCCTGGGATGCAGCCCACATTTGGGGTAGGATGACAATTGGTCTGTTTCTTGTTCCCAAGAACCAGCCTATAATCAGAAACTGGCAAACTTCAGAAAGGCTGGTGTGCCATCCAAAAAGTTCACATGAAACATTAGGGCCAGGAACTAGGATCCAAATCTGCTGAGACCAAACAGGGCTTCTTACCATAGCAGGGCAGAAAGTGCTGGTAACAATAGGCATTTTGTGGTGTTTCACTCTGAGCCCCAGCTGGAGCCAAGGAGAGCATACACCATCTGCAGATGTATTTTAGACTGCAGTGAACCTTTTTTTCCTACATACCGGAGTGAAAAAAAAGGCTGGGAAAAGGCTCTGGATTGTCACTTGCATCTATTCAAGTATAGCTAGCCAGTCACTAATGACAACCTACATTGAGACATGTCCAAAACACAAACCAACCCTTTGATGGAGGTTTCTAAAAGTCTGAATAATAGAGGTTTGGGGTTTTTTTTTTTCTTCTCCTCTCTTTCTTTTCCCTTCAGTTCTTCAGGGTCCCCGGATCAGGAGTGCCAAGATACAGGGGGAGCTGCCCATCCTGCCAGGTTCCCTCAAAGCAATGAATGCTGCTATTCTTCCTGTCCCACAGCAGGCTTTCTCCAGGGTCTCTGCCCGTTTTAATTCCCTGCTGTCCGACAGGGGCTGTGAGCACGGGCCCCTCCCTGGTGATCAATGTAAATCTGCCATGGGCAAATGTCTGACAGGTGAAGCTGGAATCAGCTTGCAGGGCACACAGCCCTTCTTGTGCAGCTGACCTGACCCATTAGGGGGGAATTTATGTCCTTCAGATCTGCTCTGTGTGTCCAAATAGTTGTTGAAATATTTCTATCTAGATAAAGTAATCTAAAAAGTATCTTTTCACCCTACTAACTTGTCTCTTCTTTTGATGCTTTGATTATCACCTCTCAAACTTCCAGCACCGAGGGACCTTGATTAAAGCTATTGAAGCACTCCAGGTTGGGACACTCTACTGCATGCAGGCATGGATTTTTGTCTCTGCTGACAGATCTTCAGTCCAGCGAGAAAGGACTGGCATGTCTAGAGATATCTGAGGATTTCTCATTTTGCTTTTCATACTTTGATGGAGTTACAATTCAGGGAAACACAAAATTGCCGTATTTTGTGAGAGGGTCCTGGATGCAAGGGAAGCACCAAAGTCGTGCTCCCAACCGTGGATCCACAGGTCCCCCACTGAAGTCAGAGAAAGCCAAAATCTTCCCCTTTGTGGGATTCTACAGAATGAGGATCACCTTCAAATCCCACCTGAATTTGGAGGTGAAAACCAGAAGCCAGGCAGAGAGGAAGTGTAGGACAGTCTTTGACAGCCAGCTCAGCCTGTGTCTGCTCTGGTAGGATCATCTCAGAATTTCCACCACTCTGGCTGTTTTCTGTAATCGTGTGAGGGAACACAGGCACAACAAACATTCAGGCTGGCCTGATAAGATTAAGCAAATGTCTAAACATCATCATTCCAAGAGATACACCAAAATGCCAGAGTTTTTCTTCTTCTTCTTTATACCCCCTCCCTGAGTCTGAGTAGGAAAAGCAAAACAGAAAGCCTCTGATATTTCTAGATATTTCTATTTTAAACCTTTTCACTACACTAGCTAGGAAATGCTGCAAAACTGCCCTAGGTACTCAGAGCTAATTGAGCCACTGAGTGCAGGAGAGTTCATTGAACCACACTGAGCTAAGAAACCAATTACAGTCTGACCTACTGAAGAGTCTTTTCATCTCTATCATTTTAATTCCACTCTTCCTTTTAATTAAACAGTTTATTTTCCAGCACAAAGAGGAAATCCCAAATGCCTTTACTTGGGAATTGTCAAGTAATTATTGTCTTGCAAAGTCTATTCCTGGACACTCAAGGATTTATTATAGCTCTATAGTGATGCCTTAAGGCATCACCAACTAACTAATGAATGTTTGTAGACCCATTTGTAGAACATATGTAGGTTGGTAGGAATGTCTTATGGACCTAAAGAAAGGCTTGCATGGACACCAGATCATCTCTATGGGCAGCAGGTGAGGGAGGAGATTCTGCCCCTCTACTCTGCTCTGGTGAGACCCCACCTGCACAGCTGCATCCAGCTCTGGGGTCCCCAGCATAAGAGGTACCTGCTATTCCACAGGAATACCACAAAAATTATCAGAGGGCTGGAGCTCCTCTCCTGTAAGGAAAGGCTGAAAGAGTTGGGGTTGTTCAGCCTGGAGCAGAGAAAGCTCCAAGACGCCTTTATTGTGGGCTTCCAGTACTTAAATGGAGCTTATAAGAAAGGTGGGGACAGACATTTTAGCATGGCCTGCTGCAGTAGCACAAGAGGTTATGGTTTTAATCTGACAGAGGGCGGATTTAGACTGGACACAGGGATGAAATTTTTTACAATGAGGTGGCGAAACACTGGAACATGCTGCCACAGAGCTAGCCAATGCCCCATTCCTGAAAATATTCAACATCAGGTTGAACAGGGCTCTGGGCAATATGATCCAGTTGAAGGTGCCCCTGCTCATTGCAGGGGGGTTTGGACTGGATTACCTTTAAAGGTCCCTACCACCCCAAAGCATTCCATGATTCTGTGAAGACAAGATTTAATCTGTTCCCACAGATCTCCATGGTAGATTCCACAGTTAATGCCACTGATGTTTCACTGCCTTTCTACTATTCCTAATGTCTGAATTGTTTTTCTCCTCTAATTTATGTTCATTGCTTCCTGTTTCAGCTTCATATATAGACAATATATAATTAGGAAACCAAGCTCTGAGGTCTTCATAGCCCTGAATTCTGGAGTGCCAGACAGCCTAGATCAGATTTTTTTTTTATTATATATAGATATAGATTTTTTTTTTTTTTGTACCCACAAGTTAAGCTAAACATGGGGTCTAAATGTCTCCACTTGCCCTCAAGTGTTGGGGTCCCTCCCCTGCCGTGTAGCCCTGGGAGAGGGGCCCTGAGGGCACAGACACGGGGTTTCCCTGTCCCTGCTCAGCCTCGTTCCCATTGGTTGGTTTGTGTTCCCTGCGCGGGCAGAAGGACCCTTGGTCCCGTGACTGGAACAGTTCCTGGGCAGAGCTCCGGCCATGCGGCTGGAGAAATAAACATCTCTGAAACAGCTATCAAGAATCTGTCTGTCCGTATATATTTCCTTTCCACGGGACTCCTGGTTTGATATATGCGTGTTGCAGGATCCCCACTGCAACAAATGGTGGAGATTTGTGAGCAGAACGATCCCCGATCCCTAAGCGACTGATTTGTGTGAGTAAACCCTGGAAACTTTGGATTCCTCTTCTTGGTTTTGCTTTGCTATTCCATATCTAAACTATGGAGGAACCGTGGGAAGACTCTTGGCTCTCAGAGCCGCATATGGACATTTATCTTAAACTTAAAATGATTCTTGAACAACGATTTGTAAATTTTAGCTTGATTCAAGCTCAAAAAGAACTGAAACACTTCCTGGCATGGTTGTTTAAGAACTTTTTCTATGTTTCTTGGGATTTAATTCTTACCAAGGGCTTTTGGAAAACCGTTTGGACACAGTTAATACTGGAGTCAAAATATATGCCGATGGAAGAATATTTTCGTGAATATTATTTAGTTACCGAGACTGTTGAGCAATGTCAGCTGTGTCCTGGCGAAGGGAAGCGTGGCGCAGGGACCGTGCGGCCCAGGCCACGTGCACCGAGCGCTCTGAGAGCAGCAGCGAGGCAGTTCCCGCGCGCGGGCGGAGCCACGCGAGCCGCAGTGTCGGTGGCGGAGCGAGGCGCGGCGGGACCCGGCGGTGCCCGAATGGCCCCGTGCAGCGCGTGGTGGAGCGAGCCCCGTGAACGCCCGGCCGAGAGGGGCGGCGCGCGGGCAGCGGCTGGCGGCGATGGCGGTGGAACGGAGCCGTGCCCAGCCGAGACGTGCGCTGGAGCAGGGCGCGGGGGGGTTGTCGCTCGGGGGCCCGGCCGAGACGTGGGTGCAGCACCTGGCAGCGGCAGCGAAGCTGCGACCAGAGGAGGCGACGCACGGAGAACTGAGCGGCACGGCCCGGCCCGGCCCGCGCAGCCCCGAACGCGACCCTGGGAAGAGCGCGCAGGCACCAGCAGCTCCGACAATTCCAACACGAGAGCGACCGAAGGAGAGAGCAAAGACGCAGCGAGACAGAAAACAGCAGCCACTCGGAAAAAGGAAAAGATCATAGTAACTAAGACCTTAGGGATAGTAAAATGGTATAATGTTAAGCAAAATTATGGTTTTATAACAAGGTGTGACAACCAGCAAGACATATTCGTGCATAGAACTGCTATTAAAAAGAATAACCCTGAAAAATGGATCCCAAGCTTGGGAGATGGAGAGGTGGTGGAATTTAATATTGTACTAGGGAGAAAAGGGTTACAAGCATCGCAGGTCACTGGGCCTGATGGTGTTCCTGTAAAAGGCAGTATATATGCAAAAAATCGTAGTCATGTTAGACAGTATCTCCATTGTAAGCCCCCCCTACAGTTTCCCTTTCCTAATCCCACCTTTCCCTTTTACCCTATGTCCTATTACCCCCAGTGTATTCCCAATCCGTTTTTTCATCCATGGTTTCCCTCACAAAACCATGCTTTTGCCAATTGTGTCCCCAAAAATCCCTTTCCAATGCCGAGTGGGGGATGAAAAGGGGGAGGGAAGAAGTTAAACCCTCTCCTGCCTCAGTTTCCCCACAAAGCATGCTCAGAGTTCTGTCTCCCTTCTGTCAACCCTAAGATGTTCCACAGAATCTGATTGGACATTTAAAGACTCAGGAGGGTGGCTTGTTTTGTCTTGAAACTGTTCTTGTTATGTTTATCCAGTTGTTTTCATTCTCCTTTTATTAAAATAAAACGGGTGAGGTGTTGGGGTCCCTCCCCCGCCGTGTAGCCCTGGGAGAGGGGCCCTGAGGGCACAGACACGGGGTTTCCTGCCCCTGCTCAGCCTCGTTCCCATTGGTTGGTTTGTGTTCCCTGCGCGGGCAGAAGGACCCTTGGTCCCGTGACTGGAACAGTTCCTGGGCAGAGCCCCGGCCATGCGGCTGGAGAAATAAACATCTCTCTGAAACAGCTATCAAGAATCTGTCTGTCCATATATATTTCCTTTCCACGGGACTCCTGGTTTGGTATATGCGTGTTGCAGGATCCCCACTGCAACACTCAAGGGAATGCAGATCCAGGATCTCAGGCTGGGAGCAAGCAGTCAAGCAACAGGGCAAATTTTACTTCTCTTTATTCTGGCAGGAACCACTGTGGAAACGTGAGTAAATTGCACCCTTGGTTTTATATTGTCTAAGAGAACAAGAAATATAGACTGGTTCAGAAGTAAAAGGCTTCAGAGGACTATTGCTGAGCTATGGGGCAAAGTCCTGAGCGAATATATCCCGGGACCTCAAACAAGAGACAGCTGACAGAAGGGAGGAGAGGTGGGTAGGAGAGGTGCTGAAGCCTCCTCTGTGAGGCCTGGGACTTTTCCAACTCAGCCAGAATACCCTTTTGGCAAATATTTCAGAGCCTCAGAAAATGTCAGATATCTGCTTAGCCCTCCACAAACAGAGTGGAGCAAGGGGTGGGAAGAGGGGCTGCTCCGTTCAGCTGTGCCTCTTGCAGTTACCTGGCAGAGTCCTGGCCTGACCCTTCTCGGTCTGTTCTCTGATTTGGCTCCATGGATAATGACAGCAAATGACATTTTGACAGCATTCTTAATTTTATCTTCTTTCAGAGGTCTTGTTCAGAAATCTGCTCTTTTGCTGCTTCACCGGTTTAACTCCCCTATGAACTCTGAATCCCCAAATTATGAAATTGCAGACAATACAAGAGGAAGCTTATGAACTAGCAGCAGTGTTTTGGCTGCCCCAGCAGACAGCTTTTGGACCAGCAGATAATCCTCTTAATAATTTCTCACCTCTTCATTTACTGATGCGAGCAGAATGTCTGTCTGATCCCCAGAGTAGGATCTCTCGGGCTGTGCACTTCAGAGAGCCTGTGAAAACACAGTGGTTTAACATGCTCAAAACCCCCCTCCCAGGCTGAAGACAGAGAGGCAGAGAGACATCCCATGTCATCAGCAGGCCCATCTTTTGAGGAAGACAAGAGTGGTGGCTGTGCCTGTCCAGGAAGGTTTGGTAATGATTTCTAACTCATGCAAAAACATTCCTCTGTTTTGGTGATTGATGCCCAGCACAAAAGTCAAGGCAAAGGTTTGCTTTGCTTGGGTAATCCAAACTTCTCAGCTTCGCCCTTGTAATTTGGCTTCTGCTTCATCCTCCAAGCTGGGAATGTTCCTTCAGGAATGCAATAAGACCTGAACTGGGAACTATGGCCCCAGGTCTGCGAGGCTATGGCTGTGTTGGCCAGATGGGGTGGGTTCACTCAGCTCTTGGGTTGAAGTCAGCAGTCACTGAGCCCAGATAGAACACAAGTCCCAACTCGACCTCAGCATACAGCCAGGCTGGGAGAAGTGAACCAGGAGGGTTTGGAAAGGAGAGTGGAGGATAGAACCTGTTCTCCACCTCTATTTACAAATATTGCCACTTTGGTTGATTCATCGGGTACCAAAGTATCTCTCAGGTGTCTGTTCCTCCCACTCCATCACCCTGGACAACTGCATCAGCCAGTTTTTCCCTCCAGCTCCTACCAGGACTACTAAAGTCAGCAAGATGTCACACCTTTCCACAGGGTCTCAGATATCTCCTCTGGAAGAAGTGACAAGACTCTCGGCACGCATCACTCACTACTTTATTGATTCCTCTGCTTCACTTTTCCTTTGATACTTCCACCCAGGGTACAGTTTGGACAGGGTACAGATTGGGTTTATTGCCCCAGCAGGTGCCTATCTATCCCCCTGGCCAGTACTGAGAGAGTGATACGGGGCACTTGTTACCCAGCTTTTCTGCCCCAGCTCCCTCTACAGAGAAGCTGCTGTGCTGCTAAAGCTGCATCCTGAGATTGGCCAGTATGAACATGCCCCTTCATCAACACCATCTGCAAGATGGGCTGCTCCCTTCAGTCTCTGAAATAGGGAAGAAATTTTTGAGCTTCTCTACAGTGGCCTGCATACCAACCCCCTTCACTCCCAGGGCAGTAAAACAGAGCAATCTGCACCTTTCACCTCCACCGTCTGCTTTTCATTTTCCCCTTTAATCACAAGCAGACTTCAGCCATCAAGTGTGAAAGTTTAGCAGACCCAGAGACCCCTGCAGAGGAGGAGATCCAAACTCAATGCGAAATTCATTTTGTGCCTGCTGATATACCTGATCCCTGGTTTGAAAAAGGGGATTTGCTGAGTGTTTTACCCCCATAGAGAGAAAGAAAGAGGGACGATTTACACTCGCAGGAAGGTAGTTAAGCAAATACCAGTAGTACTACAGGCAGTCTCCCCCTGCTTCAGGAACAAAAACTACCTTCTCTGTGATAAAAGGAAGCACAAACCACAAAGAAGAATGTGCATGGTGACTGATTCACCCAGCTCAGTGCCAGCTGACCTCTGCTCATTCTCTGACGTGTTCTGCATTTGCAAAGCTCCTCGCACTGTGAAAAAGAATAAGTTTAGCTCCTACAGGATGGGTCCCAATAACTTAAAGCCCACCAGCAGGAAAGGTGAGGAAGAAACAGGGATGCACACTCACTGTAGGGACAGGCGTGCTCCAGGTGTAGATTCACAGGGAGGTTTCTCTCAGGGGGATCTGTGAGATATTTGGGAAGGGTCTCCAGCTGAAGGATGCATATGGGATAGTCAGTGAAACCTTCAAGAGGCAGTGGGTGGCTTCTCAAAGCCAAATCTAATACAAGGAATGATGCAGAGTGCAGCAGGAGCAGCTCCCCAGGTGGGACAGTCTCTCCTGGAGTTGTTTCCATCACCCCATGGACTGCTCAGTCTGTCAGGCTGGAGTAGGGTGAGGTGTACATGGAGGAACAGGTCTACTCTGAATCACACACCAGAGCACACCAGGGAAGCTAAAGAAACAGGGAGCAAATTCCTCAATGCCTGAGGGAGGAACAGCTATATTAAAAGACTTTTCTTAAAGTTTCTTTCACAGCCATCAGCATCAGCTTTGCTTTCTCCACTCTTACTTATTTTAGTGAGTTTATACAGCTCCAAACGTTGTTCAGCTGAGCTTGTCCATACACAGGGGAGAAAAACACATTGTTTTTGAGCACTTGAGCACAACCCTCGACATGCACACCCAGTGCCCATTAGAGTGGGGGGGAGCAGAGGGGCTGTCCTGGAGAAGGCTTGTGTGAGCAAGACTGGGGACTCTCTGTTCACCTCCCAACCATCTGGTTCCCTTAGGAAAATCTCACAGACAGCAATAGCTGCTACTACTTGTCTTCTCTCACCGTGCCTGGCAGCGTCCCATGCATTCACCTTTTGAAGTGTGTTCCCAAGGCTGTGTTGGCCGTGTCAGTCATCCCCCAACCCTGGGCTCTTTGAATTTGTTGACAAAATCTTCATTCTCAGCATACCAATATCTCACCACTTGCATCCAGCTAAGAAGCCACCTCTCCATTCCTCTTATTCTTGTAATGTGTATGTTGTTCTGATGCTTTAACTATTTACTATTTTTGTGTCTGGGGAAAACACTGAAACTTAAACAGTAGCAGTCTCAAGACAAACATGAAAACAAATCTCCAGCAGCATAGTGTGACTTCTATTAATCTCCTCTGCAATGTCTCCCTTCTCTGAACCATTAGTTAATATTAACTCTCCAGAAGTCAATCAAGATTAGAGTTTTATCATGTTAGATACTGACTCTTGCACAAAAGAGCAACTAGTTCTTGGGTACTGAATAGAAAACTGTAGGAAAAAAGTGAAGTGACTTGAAAGGAACTTGGTACAACCACTTTTCTCATGGCTGGATCACAGCAGCAATGGGCTCAGGGTGTGTGTGAAGGTGCTGTCAGTGGACACAAGTTCCCCAGGATCACTCATTTATCAGATCCACCCTCCTGGCCCTACCACACCTGAGCTGAGGATGAAATCTCCCCGTGCACATGGCATTTCAGAGAAGTTTAATTATTCTGTGGAGAAGTTTTAGTTATTTGGTGCTTATGCTAGCATTAAGGTACTTTTGTACTGTAAGTTTAACAGCATGGCTACTGAGGGATTGTAGCACATGTTGTATTAAAATAACACCACACGGTGCATTTTAATGGGAATCAAGGCTGAAAAAAGTCTTGACAGTTTGGTAAGTCTGCCTCAAATTATTTTGCCATGCAGTGAAATAATTCCACATGACTCCATAGCTTTTCTGTCTGACATTTCCTACAGTTAAATGCTCCTGAGAACCAAGGGGACTGGAACAGACAGGTATAAGCTCGTCTATTGTGTAGATGGAAAGGATTATTCTAGTAAGCTGAAGTGGCTGTAGGGAGGGGGCATTTCTACTGAATTTGCTGTTCTGGCTAATAAAAGAGCTGAGGCTTCATGTCAGTTGTTGCCAGACTTGCACTGGTCCTGTGTGATGTGCACTTCCCAGGCCAGCACCTCCCCTGCACACAGTGGCATTTGTGAAAACTCTGTTTGCTGGCTCTTCTGCAGAGACAAGACAAATGGCTTGTCTGCAGCCAAACAGCTTTGTCACCTGCTGACACCATGGTCCTGAGGGGACACTGCTCTGACCACTTCAGGAAAGCAGACTGCAGTTTGCTGGGGAGGGAGGGTGCTGTGGAGACATGCATGGAAGGCATCACCGTGAGCCACCTAGCTCTGTGCTACTGGCAGAGGACCTGGCTTCCAGCAGGTATTGCCCTTCCAAAAGAGACTCTCTGGGCTGTCTCTCTGCCTTGGACACATCACTTTCCCAGCTTTTCCCCTAAATAAGTTGTCTTTGCAGTGGTCAGTTCCTCAGCAGCAGCAGCCACCTGAGGAGAGGCTGCTCCCTATCAGCCTGCAGAGGAGGGCTCACAAGCAGCCGTGCCTTCTGGAGCCACCCCAGTTCCTTCAGAGGGCCTACACCCAAAACCGCTTGCTCAGATTACCACAGTACTGACCCATGAATCCCAAATTAGATACACAGGAAGCACAGCAATTTTCAAGAGAATCTGTGTGTGTGAGTGGATTTGAAGTCACTTGGAAATGTCACCTCTCCAGACTTGTGGTGGTGTGAGGCCACAGCCCCACCAAACATACAAAGATGCTTAAGTTCATGTCCCTCTGTGTCTCCCCATGCTCGCCACATTGTAAATATTGTGTTTATGCCTTGCCACTATTATGAACCTGGGACTTTGTTCTTATACATAACATTTTCCTTTCCAAGGACAAACATAATAAACAGGCTTCTAATATGCTGGAAACGCTAGGGAATAGTCTGTGCTCAAGACAACAGTCCACCTGCACTGAGTGCCAGCCATCCTAAATTGCTGCCTTGGCTCTGAGCTGGGAAACACTCACTGGTATTGGATAGCTCTAATCCTGGAAGAGTGGCAAAAGCAGGGAAACCAGGTAGCATCAACACACCCTGATGCCACAGACGCCCCCAGACTTACCCTCCTCAGAGAAACACCTGCAAACTCCAAGCACAGCAAAGATGCAGAATTTTGAGTGGGATATTGAGAGCTGGAGATACAATGGCCCTGTTACTCACATGCTATTTGCTGTATGGAGTAAAAGGAGTTTCTTGCTGCTGAGTTTCAGAGAGGTTAAGGGTCTTTGGCCGATGGAAAAGGCATATTGTGGAGCAAAAGGTCACATATCAACTTACTAATATTTGTGGACTCTGAGGCAGAACAAAAATTAAAGTTTGGACCTCAAACCAGGAATCTCAGGAGGCAGACTGACTAAACCTGCCAAAAATGCCAGTTGCTTGTAAAGCCCTCGCCTGGTGTTAAACTCTTGCCAAACAAGGTAGCAATAAACTTTCCAGCCATGCCACTGGAGCTGGGCATCAGAGAGGAAAAGGAAGAAGCCCACAGATGAGTGCCAGGGCTGGCGAGCACCTTGCTGGCCAAAAGCAGCCTTCCCTCAGTCCTCATTGAATATGAATTCTGCCACTGTGCAAGGCCTGAAATCTCAATGTTTCCTGACGTCCCATGCTCCTATTAAAAATAAACCAAGAAGGTTTCCAACAAAGCACCATATTTTTTATACGCCAGGAAGAAAATGAATCAAAAATGCACGTCTTTGTTTCTTCCTGACAGTATCACATTGATTCAAAGCACTGAGCAAACCAGAGAGCAACAATCAGCACTCTGCAAAGACATGCCCATAACCACACAAGGAGGAGGTTTTGTTCCCCACCCTTGGACTATACTCACTAATAATCTGGATTTCCACGCACATCTCCCTCCTCACCATGGGGAAATCTCAAGGTCTATTTGTGTGCAATGACTCTTGAAGGGAGAAAGCTCTTTAAACCATCCCTGACACTGTGGAAAAATCAGGAAACTTTAATTAAGGGAGCAAAAACAAAAAACCACCCACAAGGCATTTTTGTATTTACTTTCACTAAGTGCAAAAACGAACTTCACAGGAATTTCATCCCACAGGAATTTCCAATATTTTAGTATTTGTTTCCGTTATGACTGGGGACAAAATGTTGAAATATCAAAGCATTTTCATAGGATGAATGTTCTGGGAAGCAGTGTATTTAATGTCATTTTGACGTGTTTCAGATTTGAACTTGTACCTGGCTGAGCTGCCCAGCAGTCTCCATGAAAGTGCCTTGTGGTACCAGGCTCCTTTTTCAACCAGCTCAGGACATCCAGGACTTCCCAACCAACATTCATCATCGAGTCCCATGGCACCACACAAACATCCAACAAGGCAGAGGGCAGCAGTTCAGCACAGAGTTCCTAATCCAGCCAATGGCTCTGTCTGTGTAGTAGAAGCAGCCATCAGATCTCCATCCTGTGTGAGCTGAGCATACATAAATGCTTAGCACAGCTGAGCCCAAATGTTTCATTTCAGCACTGTTTGCCTTGTTTATTTTTTAGCATAAATGATGGACAATTCTTAGCCAGCTGTATCAGTTTATTGGTCTGTCAGCACTCCAGGGTCATCCCCACCTCAAACTGCACAGCAGGACTGCACCCCTGCTGTCCTCCCCGTGACACAGATGGGCAGGAGAGTGAGGCTGTAGTGGCCAGTGTTGGGAACATCTGTCCACATCAGAATGTCCTTGGTCTGGATCCATTCTGGGGGCTGGACCTGTCCATCTATTCCCTCCATCACTACCTTCAAGACATCAGGCTCTCTCACTGAATCTGTCCTCCTCTTGTGGTCATTTGTCCCAGCCCTGCCCCACAGGGTTTTCTAGAGGAGATCCAGGTCAGGGAGCAGAGCAGTAAGTAGGGACACCAGGAAGAAAGTCATCTTTGGAGGAAAGGGGGAAAACCTCCTTCTCAACACAGAGCTGTAACAAAAATTCCCAGCAGTACAAGAGCCCTTGTGCCTTTTTCTGCTGGCTAGTCTCAGCATCAGGTTTTGTCAGGGTCCCTTCCCCCCTGCCGTGTGGTCCTGGGAGAGGAGCCCTGGGGGGGAGACACGGGGTCTAGTCAGCCTCGTTCCCCATTGGTTGTTTTGTATTCCCCTGTGCAGGCAAGGACCCTCGGGTCCCATGATTGCCACAGCTCCTCGGCAGATCTCGGCCATGCGGCTGGAGAAATAAACATCTCTGAAACATCTAGAAAGAATCAGTCCATATGTATATATTCTTTCCATGGGCCTCGTTGTCTGATACACGTGTTGCAGTATCCGCACTGTAACAAATGGTGGTTAAGGCGGGCACAACGATCCCTGATCCCTAAGGACAGCGACTGATTTGGGAGTAAACTCTGGATTTCTCTTCTTGTTTTTGTTTTGCTGTTCCATCTCTAAACTATGGAGGAACCGTGGAAAGACTTTTGGCTCTCAGAGCCGCATATGGACATTTATCTTAAACTTGAAAATATTCTTGAACAACGATTTGTAAATTTTAGCTTAATTCAAGCTCAAAAGGAACTGAAACACTTCCTGGCATGGTTGTTTAAGAACTTTTCCTATGTTTCTTGAGATTTGATTCTTACCAAAGACTTTTGGAAGACCATTTGGACACAGTTAATTTCTGAGTCAAAATATATGCCGATGGAAGAATATTTTCATGAATATTATTTAATTACTGAGACTGTTGAACAATGTCAGCTGTGTCCTGGTGAAGGGAAGCGTGCCTCAGGGACCGTGCGACCCAGGCCACGTGGACCGAGCGCTCTGAGAGCAGCAGCGAGGCAGTTCCCACATGTGGGCAGAGCGAGGTGAGCCGCAGTGTCGGTGGCGGAGCGAGGCGCGGCGGGAGTGGCACAACCCGGCAGTGCCCACCCAGCCCCGCGCAACGCGTGGTGGAGCGAGCCCTGTGAACACCCGACTGAGAGGGGTGGCCTGCGGGCGGCGGCTAGCAGTAGTAGTGGCGGAGAGGAGCCGTGCCTAGCCAAAATATGCGCTGGAGCAGGGCACGGGGGGGCTGTCGCTCGGGGGCCCGGCCGAGACGTGGGCACAGCCCCAGGCAGCAGCAGCGCAGCTGAGACCAGAGGCGGCGGCACGTGGGGAGCTGAGTGGCGCGGCCCAGCCCAGCCTGTGTGGCCCCAAATGCGACCCCGGGAAGAGTGCACAGGCATGAGCAGCCCCAACGGACCCGGCAGCACTGGCAGTTCCAATATGGGAGCGAGCAAAAGCGAAAAAGAAAGCAAAAATGCAGCGAGACAGAAAACAGCGGCCACTCGGAAAAGGGAAAAAATCATTGTAGCTAAGGTTTTAGGAATAGTAAAATGGTATAATGTTAAACAAAATTAAGGATTTATAACAAGATGTGACAGCCAAGAAGACATATTAATTCATAGAACTGCTATTTAAAAGAATAAACCTGAAAAATACATCCCAAGTTTAGGAGATAGAGAAGTAGTAGAGTTCAAAATTGTGCGACGTAGAAAAGGGTTACAAGCAGCAGAGGTCACTGGGCCTGATGGTGTTTCTGTAAAAGGCAGTATATATGCTAAAAATCGTAGTCATGTTAGACAATATCTCCATTATAAGCCCCCTCTACAGTCTCCCTTTCCTAATCCCACCTTTCCCTTTTACCCTATATCCTATTACCCCCAGTGTATTCCCAATCCATTTTTTCACCCATGGTTTCCCTCACAAAACCATGTCTTTGCCAATTGTTTCCCCAAAAATCCCTTTCCAATGCTGAGCAGGGGATGAAGACGGGGAGGGAAGAAATTAACTATTGTTGTTTAGAGTTCCAACAGGTACAAATGGAAGAAACCCTCTCCTGCCTCAGTTTCTCCACAAAGCATGCCCAGAGAGTCCTGTCTCCCTTCTGTCAGCCTTAAGATGTTCCAGAGAATCTGTTTGGACATTTAAAGACTCAGGAGAGTGGCTTGTTTTGTTTTGAAACTGTTCTTGTTATGTTTATCCAGTTGTTTTCTATGTTAAGTTTTAAATCTCTTTTTGTTAAAAATAAGCCGGTGAAATGTCCCTTCCCCCCTGCCGTGGGGTTCTGGGAGAGGGGCCCTGGGGGGAGACACGGTGTTTCCCTGCCCCTCCCCTCGTTCCCTGTTGGTTGTTTTGTGTTCCCCTGTGCGGGCAAGGACCCTCGGGTCCCGTGATTGAGCAGTTCCTCGGCAGAGCCCCAGCCATGCAGCTGGAGAAATAAACATCTCTGAAACATCTAGCAAGAATCAGTCCATATGTATGTATTCTTTCCATGGGCCTCGTTGTCTGATACACGTGTTGCAGTTTCCCTGCTGTAACAAGGTTTCACCTCACCTGGCAGAAAAGGATGGCAGAACCGATTGTGAGCTTTAATTTTTCAAACATGTCTGGCCTAGAAATGCTATTGTACATTTTCCACTTCTGATACTTTCTCACATATTGTTTTGTGCTCTCCAACCATTGCCTTTCTGGGAATTCAGGTGATTTGTGGCTTTTGCAGGCATTTCTTTGCCTAACTTCATTTTTCCAGACATTTTTGGTATCAAGAAAAATAAGTCCCACTCCACACAGACACTTTTTCCTTAAACCTCAATTTCTCCTGGAGCAAGCGTGGATCAGTAGCTGGCCAGGACCACACACAGCTCTTCTAGTATCCCAGACTGATGAACAAGAAAGGGATGGAGGAGACAACCAGCCCACTGTGCAGAAAGGAAATCCAGCCATCCACAGGAATCAGCTGGGAAGCCCTTGCTCAGATCAAAAAACCTGTGAACATTTAGTGAATCTTTTGATAGAGTAAGGACAGAGGAACATGATCTGCATCCTAGAACTGTGTAGGAGAGATCCCTCCTGGCATGACCCCCACTTTGGGCGGGCTGCCATGCCCATTGCTTTCCCTCAGATCCCTTGCAGGTCTCTCTCCATGGGCCAAAGTCTTGTGGGCAGCCAGGGACACAGGTGGGCACAAACACACTGTGTGTGTTGTGGGCGTAACGAATAAAGAGAATTTGTTATGTGCTCCATCAGATCATTTCCACTAAGACATGATGAATTTTAAGGTCCAGACAGTGGAAGATTTTACTTATGAAAAGACTGGGCAGGATGTCAGTTGGAGCAAGTATCAGCTGATATTAACTGAGAGGAGGACATTATCTCTCCTAATACTATGCTAATTCAAGCCAGATCAAATTTCCTCAGAGACTATGGTGGCAAGCTCAGGCTGCTACAAGAACCAGGAGTATTCATAAGACCAGACTCATCTGACCAGACCTAAATCCTAGAAATACTGTAACCTGGTCAGAAAGTACCTGACTTATTGATGGGGTAGGTTATTGATGGTGCCACTGCTGTGTCATCTGCCATTCAGATGTCTGATCCCACATCAGTCCAGGGCTTCAAGCCCTTCAACCCTTGCCTCAGTGTCAAGAACCATGAGTCCTGTGTGCTGGAAAAAGCTGAAACACACAGCTCTCTTTCCAGTCAAGTATCAAGGAAACCCTAAATTTGCAACTTTTCAGTAACCTTAATAACGCACAACTTAGAGAAGCTGGGACAGGTCATGGCGTTTTGCATCTTAAAATCCATCTGACAGCTGCCCAGTAGGAACTGATAAGGAGTCACTCTATGTGGGGAATAATTTGTTGGTGACAAGAGAAATAGAATTGACTACTTCTGACTCCTGTAGCAGCACAAAAGTTGAGCCCTTTGACTCAAATATCTCTTTATCCATTATGTCTTCCTATATCACCTGAAAAACTGTAGGTCAGTGTGCAACAGCATCTACTCATAGCTGGGTTCACTGTATCTTCAATAACAAAAATGAAAAAAAATAAATTCCCAGCACAAGCACAGAAGCACCAGAACTAATCTTCCGGCAGATGCAAGAGACCGTCAACTAATGTAGGAAATTAAATGTTTAAGGAAATTATAGAATGAAAATATAAACTCTTGAAAGGGAGCCAAAAAACACAAATTCCATCATATATTCAAAAAAACTCCAAAATGGGCCTGAAACGGTGTGGGAAGAGCTGAATGAAAGGCTATATTCAGGCAGCAGCACTGTTTAGCTTACTTTTTGGACCTTTTCCCCTTATTGATGCAGTTGGGAGGCGCTCATTCCGAAACCTCTAATGCCGTCGTGTTCTGGGATGAGTTACTAAAAGCAGCCATTCTTCCACATATGAAAACATTCGATTATTTGCATGTTCAGTGTCTTTAATGCCTCTTTTGTGCCTCTGCTTTTGTGGGAGGAGGCAGATGAGGGATCTTGAATTTCAGCAGTATTCTGATATAAACTTCCTCTGAGAGAGGGGAGGTAAAGAAGAAAAAGTCTTTGCAAGGCTGAAATGGAGTTGAGGAGGGCTGGCTTTCTCGATTTACTTGAAGGGTCTGATGAAGGTGTTATTCAGGATTTGTGGAGTGCTGCCAGCCCTGAAGTAAAGACTCAGCTCTAAAGCTGAAGCATTACCTAGCATTCCTTAAGCCATGTGACAAAAAATGCCCAATCTGAACCATCCCGAACTGCTGCTGCAGTGGTACAAATCCCAGCACTGTGCACTGGACAGATGAAGGGCTCAGAAAGCTGCTCCTCAAGCATCTCCACACAGAAAGGGGTGAGGGTATGCAGTGCTAGGCAGGTATTTTGGGGCAGAAAACCTCCTGGCAGGTCAGAGCAGTCAAGTCCAAGCTTCTCTGTGGTCATCTTGGCTCTCTTTTGCATGGGCTAGAAGGTTACAGGAAAGCTGGAGGCACCTAGCCAGCCACAGACATGTTACCAGCATTAGGAAATACTTTAAATACTGTCCAACTGACCTGTGAAACTCATTGCTACAGGACATTACCAAGACTCTGGGAATAAACAGACCATGGCTTGCTCCTTAGCACACTGGCTGACGTTGAAACAGGCTGGAGCTGGGGAGATCCTGCCCTTCTGTAAAGGCAGGTTAAATCTTGGCTAAAATTGCTGCTGAGCTTTGCTGTGCAGAGGGCTAAGAGCTCACAAATGGCCAGTGGCCACAGCTCAGTGGAGAAGTGGTAATTCATTATGCCATGATACTTCAGCTCCTTGTGATTTTCTTCCCATACTCAACAAATCTAGCAGGAATCCAAAAGAGAATTGCTTGCACTTATGGCTAACAAGATTAGCTAGTCACAAGAGGCAGTATTAAACAAACAAACAATAAGATGTTTGGAAGAAATAAAATTCCTCAGGGCTTAAACCAGTGAAGGGAGATTAGGAAGATATTTCTCTGAAGTTCAGTTGTTCTCGAACTCTTGTGGTGTGCTACATCTCCTCCCAGGGCCTCCAGCCTGTGCCTAGGGAGTACTGGCATGGGCAAAGCACCGTCCTGCTTCACCTCAGGCAGGCAGGGTCTGCAGAGAACAGCAGAACACCGTGGTGAATCCCACAGTGGTCCATGATTACTCCATAGTCTCTCTGCATCCCACTTTTGAGTGACAAGTGTTTTGCCCTGGAGCTCAGGGTTTACCCATCAAGGTGCTCCCGCAGCTCTGAGCCGCCCTGGTTTTCTCAGTCCCTCTGACTTGCTCGTTTTACATTGGAGTTTTTATTATGGGTGACTGAAGAGCCCAGCTTTGCTTTCCCGGGAGAGCAGCACCATCTAGAGCCTCCTCCGATATGTGCAGTCCCCATCTGCCCGCGGGAAGCACCTCCTCCTTCCAGCCACAGCTGAGAAAAACGAGAGACAAAAATAATGTGCAGGTGTTAGGGTAGAAAAGAGAAGGTGGCAGACTGAACAGCACCTCTGGGGCTAGAAAACCTAATGTGCAGTCATATACAGCTGGTGAATTGCACTAAAAACAGGTAGGTAGGCTTTGTACTGTTGGAGGGAAAAGGGGTGTGATTTGTAGCTGTAATCTCATTCTCAGGTGGCACTCTCATGTATTTGGAGAAAAAAGCTCTTCGGGGGTGTATGATCCTTGTATACTGCTTCCCTGATGTAAAACAGGGGAAACAACCTGGGCAGAGATGTAAAAGCAGCTGGTGACAGACAGAGCCAGGGCTGCAGCCTGTGGCCACTGCTCCTAGCCAACAGTGGGGTCATTGCTGCTTTTCCAAAGGCAAATGAAGAGGGTCACTGCCTCCAGTGTCTTAAAAACACCCACCTGGTTCAGATGGCACAGGTCCTCCATGCTTCTGGGCACGCAGTGGTGCTCTGCAGTGCTTCCAAGGGCCACTTATGGGGTGAACTTACATCCTGCAGCAGAAAACTTTGGGAAATCACTCTAATGTGCCAGTCGAAGAGAGCAGGACAAACCCAGGTCTCTGGGCCATTCACTTAAGAGTTGGGCTCAATGATCCTTGTGGGTCCCTTCGAACTCAATATTCTGTGATTCTGTGAAATTCATTAGGAAGGGATTTGTAAGACAAAGCTCCAAGATGATGCTGGCAAGCAGAGCATGCCCCATGCTCACAGAGGAGATCAAAAGTGAAAAAAAAGACTTACCTCTGTCTTCTGGTCTGGGGGAAAACCCTGCCTCATGAGCCATCACTTCAAATTCCCTGGGCTGGCCTTTGAAGGACTCAGATGGACAGGGAACCTGGAACCCTAGACACGAGTGTGGGATAGTGTGTGCCTTCCCCAAAACGATCTGGAAATATCATATCCTCAAAAATGGGTTAGCCAGACACTGAGGTTGGTACAGGAAAGGATGGTCCTGCATGGCCCCATTTGCAATAAATCTGTGTTTTGTTTTGCTGCTTCAGGAGCCATGGACCAGTGAACACAAGGGAACAGAGATTTCCCCCTCTCCTCTGCAGAGAGCAGGACCTGCTGTACTGGCAGCAGCTGAACCAGACCCCACCACCATTCATTAGACAGAGCTCCTGGAAAAGAGATTGCAGCTTGTGGCTACATCCATACTAGAATCCTAGATGGAAAAATACCCTCTCTATAGTCCCATGAGTGTCCACAAGATGCTGGGGCACAACAAAGCAGCATGGGCCAGGAACCGGTTTTCCAAAAGGTGGTGTGGATGGAAACCTCTGCCCCTCCTGAGGAATTGCTTTAATCACTTTAGGGAAAGTGTTTATATGCAGTAGGACACCGCAGTTTTGGGTACCCAGGCAGGGCAACAACCAAGTCCCAGAGCCACAGCTGCAAAAATTCCTGGCAGGAGGGAGCAGAGATTTCCCAGGAGATGTTGAAGTGCCAGGACCACGTGTCTTTGATCTCTTTCAGTGCCTCACTCTCTGAGGCACTGTAACAAGGGACTGTATGGGAATAAATCAGCATATTAATGGGAATGCTAATTGCAGCTGAATCTGGATGGACTAAAATAAACACGTTCCTTAAATTATGAATTCTACAATCCAGTTTGAATCACACTTGGAACAATTAATGAGGGTAACTACTATTTTAAAGATCAACCATCCTTTCAGTGGCTTTGATATTTAGATTAAAGTATAAAGGCAGCTAACAGGACAGGTCCCCTTTTCAATATCACAGCATAAACCAAACCACCTCACTGCAGTGTAGAGGCCACTTGGAGTAATTGAGGTCAGGATAGGGCCCAGTATTTGAAAGTGTGCCTTTTTAACAAGAGGCAGAAATCCACTTCTGTTCCCATTTCTCCTTGGCTGAACAATGCTGCAGGGATATGTAATTGGCATTTCAATGCCTGTGTGCAGTGACTACATTCTTGAAGTGTCTGTAACTACAAGCCATACATATCAGTGTGTATATATATATATATATATATGTATATGCTGATTTGTTACCACTCCTCCCTGTGCAGAGGAGTCAGGGTGTTACCTGTTATCCCACCCCAATTTCCCCAGCCCAGGATGGCTTCTCAATGGAGTTTTAATACTTCTAGACCTTTTTTTTTGGTGGCTTAATGAAGTTTAAAAGAACGGAAGCATTCCTTCACACACACAGCTTTACACATGGCCCTCAGCCTTGCCTTGCATCTGCCCCCAGTGAAGCCAGTATGAGTCAAAGACCACTCCCTTGGGCCTGTCTCAGGAGGGGATGATTTACAGGCACAGTTATGAAGGTTAAGTATGTCTTACAGGACTCTCTTGAAGGCAAGAGGAGAGGTGAGGAACCAGGTTCTGGATCATCCCCACGTGATTCCAAGGTCTGCTCAGAATAAGCCCCCAGCCCTCATGGTGTCCTGCAGCAGTGAGTTCCGCAAGCCACACCTGTACTTGTCACTCAGTCCACTACTTTTTATGAATTATTCCCAGGCATTGGTTATTTAGTGTAGTCTAGTGGTGCAGTCTGCCTCCTCTTGTCAGGCCATCCTCCTGCCAGGAGTTTTTCCTGCCCTTTATTTTATTTATGGTTATGTTCACCTTTCTCCAGTACCCCACTGGAGACTGCTCAAGCCACCCAAGTCTCATCTGCATTATGTCAATGCATGATATCAGAATCTGCATTGGCTGAGTGTTTCTTGAGCTGTAGATATTTCCAGTGACAGAGAAGCTGTGATAGCCTTTGGAAATAATTTTAATTAGTCATTATTTCCTATTTTTCTATTGTCTTTCCATTAAACCTCGTGTAGATCCCAAAAGCACCTCACCCTGGTCGTCTTCAGCCTTTGGCTGCCTGAGATCTCAATCCCAAGAGGTCTCAATGCAAGACCAGATGCTGACCTCACTGGCACAAGAGCAGCATCCAAAGCTACTCTCTTTGACTTCTCCAGAATGCCACTGCTTAGAGGCTCCTCCGAATCCCTCCTTCCCCTCCCCACACATGGCATCTTCTTCATGGCTTTCTGTATTTGTCACAGACACTTCATACCTTCATCCATCCCAAAATGTTTGCCTGGAAAGTAAGACATTTGATCAGTTTCCCCATTATACCTTATTCTTGTTTCTTTCTGTGTCTTTGTTCAGGAGAAATTGAATCTGTCTCAGGTGACAACTCAAACCTGAAGATGATTTAATTGTGGCAAACCCAGAGCTATTACAGCATCTTAATCTGAAATATAGCTCTACTCCTAACAGAAAGGCTCAGAGACTAGGTCCAGGAATGCATATACTTCCTTCTACACTGAATTTATTGTGTGTTGTCATATAAAGAGCTGTTAAGTGGAGAGCTAATCTTCTTCTTTAAGGGCGAGCTGTAATGACACTGGGATATGAAGAGGCTGCTGCGCATGAACCAGCTGAGTCAGATCTCTGCAGGCCTTCTGCCCCACAAGAGAGCCAGGGAAATTACTGCACTGCTGATGTCAGGGTATGAAAATACATTGATTTCTGGTTATTCCACATATCCTGATATTTCTGATTATCTGTGCATACATATGAAAATCTGCTCTGCCTTTTCATGTTATACAGGTATAGGCAGAGACTGGCTTTGTTTGTCTGGCAGAGATCTTCTGGCTGGCTGAAACATCCAGGGACCAGAGAGTGCCCAAGGACCCTGGGGCAGTGGTCCTCTGTGGCACTGGTGCAGGTACATGGCACACAGCCCCATGGGGACACAAGAAGGAAAAGGTCAGAGGATAACAGTGGTGCTGGGATGGCTCTGGATTTACCACCACCGATCTAACTTCCTTCAAGGACTCCTTGTGGGGATATTTCAGACAATTATGGAAGTCAGCCCTGCCTTAGAGCATGGGATTGTAAAAGCCAGCTTTGAGTTCTCCCTCAGCTCTTCTGGGGTTTTGATTCATCACATCCTAAAGAAGGATGCTGAGAAGGTTGAATCCTTCTCTGGAAATGCCTTTCCCTCTCCAGTAACCAGGCAAAGCGCAAGACAACAAACTCATATCAAGCACATATCCCCACTTTTAAAGAGCTACATCCACCAAGAGTAACCCTTCCTCATCCTCTGTGAGTGTGAAAGGACCCTCTAGGAGAGAGGGGGAATATGCCAAATTCTGGGTGAGGACCCAAGCCCACAGAGGGTTTTCAGCACTCGAAAGAGTCTTCAGCTGCAAGCCCCAGGCCCAGCAGTCCCCACATGGCTGTGGGAGATGTACACATCACTGCTGGAGGTCAGCAGGTTTCTCCATGCTTCAGCCTCACCATGGGCTGAAGAGCACCTGGTTCTGAGTATGTCACCAAACAGAAACTTCAGCTGCTAAAAAAAATTAAGCAGAAGGACCTCACCTCTTACCATGGCTTCACGAGCTCACCCTGCCACAAGCACAGCTGGAGCGTGTGGTCAGTGGTTTAACCGGGCAAACGTGCCATAAAGTAAATACAAAAAGGGTCAAAAGTAAACAGTACATTTTATAGTTGTTATATTTATTCTGCTGAGGTGTTTTGATACCATATTCAAGGGGAAGAGGGGAGAAGTTCAATCCAGTTAATAGGAGCTGGCTCCACTATAAATATCCTTTCAAAGCTTTGTCAGGCACTGCTATAAAAGGGGATGGCAAGGTGGGTAAACACACCAGCTCTTCAATCTTGCATATTTATGTTCAGTTTCACAGCCACACACTGATTCCAGCCCTCTCTAGATCAATGTGCCCTTGGTGTGGGGCTTTGCTCCTCAAGCTGCAACCCCTGCAGTCATGTGGACAGGTGAGGTTCTCACTCCTGACAATGACCATAAGCTCTCCCTCTGTCATAAAACATCACAGTAGGGCAGAAATACTAAAAACAAATGCATAGTAAGGAAAAACATTAAGATTGGAGAAGGCCTCTAAGACCATCAAGTCAAACCAGGAACTTGACACTGCCAAGTCCACCACTAAACCATGTCCCCAAGTGCCACATCCACAAGTTTTTGGACACTTCCAGGGATGGTGACTCCAACACTTACCTGGGCAGCCTGTTTCAATGCTTGGCCACCTATCCAGTGAATAAATTTTTCTAAATACCTAATCTAAACCTCCCCTGGCACAACTGGAGCCCATTTCAAAGACCAATATACAAAAATACCAGCCACATAAGCCTTTGCTGGTGAAGTTTTCCTCATGATTATTGACATTTCTGCATGAGGAAACACCAGGAATACAAACAGGCTCCCATTTAATTTATTGCAAAAGTAGAGCTTTAAACCAGTGGCACTATGCAGCAGACAAAAAACCTCAAAAGAGCTGAAGATCCTAAAAAATTTAGCCAGGCCCAAGCCTACACAGCAAAGCACAATGGGATTTTAGTTCCATATAAACCTTTACCAAAGACATATAGAAGCCAGTGCCTAAATTATAGCATAGGCCAAGAGAAATATGACAAAAATATGTGAAAGTCAATGGAAATGCACTGGGAGTTGGAGGGCTCATTGGCTGCTCCCTAAGAAATGGTTTCTTGTGTTTTCAAACGTGCTAAAGAGGCAGCCAAAGAAAACCTGTGGGTTTTCATAAAGAAAACCAATGAGAGTAAATGTCTCTCCTTGGTGCTCTCACACAAGAAGAATTTCACATTCAAAGCCTTGGGATAAATTTTTCACATCAGGTGCGTCCTTTACCCTTTGGCTGGCAGATGTCCAGCCAGGCTGCCCGCTGGCCAGACCCTCATGCCAGGTCATGTCTAAACAATTCCTAGATGAAGGTTTTAAAGAAGCTGCTGCTGGGCACAGGAGCAATGGGTGTCTGCTGATCCATAAACTACTCACCCCAGATCCTCTGCTCTCCTGGCCAGGTTCAATGGACAAGAGGCACCATGGGCTATCCTGGAGCTGTGCATCCACTGATTGCCTTGCCAGCAGCTCTGACTCCCCTTGTGTGGACATTGCATGTTCCCTGCCTTCTCCCACATGCATCCTCTCATTCTCTGAACACCCAGACATGTAACAAATCTTGGGCAGATCTGCCAGCTGCATTTACAGCGTGGGCTTAGAGCATCAGAGACACCTCTGCATCTTCAGAATGAAGTCTGTCCAGAAACAGAGGGTAAGTGCAGCCACTCCCTACTTGCAGTAACAGGGGTTTGTGTGAGTGATGAGCTGATGCAGGTGAGCTCTGCCCCAAGCAGTCTCCTTCCCACTGACCTCCTGTCTCCAACCACACCACAGTGGGACCCCATCTCCTCCCAGCTGGACCCCCAAAACTTGGGTAAGGCTTTCTTGTAACCCACTGGCACCCCAGGAAGAGTCCTTAACCTGTGCTTAGCACAGAGTCACAGTGCACCTGTGGTGGGAAAAGACCTCTGGAGACCCTCTCATCCAACCCCCTGCTCCAGTTGGATCAACTGGAGCGGGTTGCTCAGGTTGCTGGCACCCCAGCTGGTGTCACCAGCACAAGATGCTCCCATTTGGAGTGGGATCACTCCCTCAAGGAAGCTCCTGGTGCAAGGACTGATCTGCAGCCCCACACAGAGTGGTTCCTCTGTGTGAAATATACAACACCAGTTAAAATCCACATCTTCACCGCAGTTTTTACTCTTTCTTTGGGTTTAAAAAGAAAAATCTCCATTATAAAGATTGTAAGTTGGATCAGTCTGTGTGTCTGTGAGATGTGATGGTGTGGGTCAGACCAGAGACACTCTGGAGCAGTGTGTTGGTAGGGACACTACTTGGGAAAAAAGCAAACCAGTGCCAGAGCCTATGGGGGAGATGAATTTCTAGAGAAAAAACCAAACAATTTTCAGACCAATGTGGAAGCAAGCACAACATATATAAGGGGCTGATGATGGGATAAAGAGGAGCAGACAAAAATGCGTTAATTTTACTGCCTCACTGTGATAAAAAACCTGTGAATTGAGGCATTGGAGAATGATGTCCCCAGGTTTGGTTTTTGTTGTTGGGGCTTGGGGTTTTATTTTTTCACTTGAAACCATGGAATGGAGGACAGAATAGAGACTTCTCCACAGTTCTCAGGAACTTTGGCATCTGCATACAAACGAGGAAGCACAAACACCTCCTGACTCGAGAGGGAGCTCTCTGTGGGACCCAAGATTTTCAGGAGGAATTACAGCAAGCAACAAAGCTAGACCTGCAAACAGGAAGGCCATCAGAAATGTCCAGGGAGAGGATGTGATCAACAAACACTGGAGCTGAGCAAGGACAGAGCTTCAAGTGAAGGGAGGCTGGGAATGGGGAAATCATCTGTTGCAGGGCAGTGCAGGGATGTAGAAAAATAAAAATGTATTTATATTTTGGACACCAGACCTGGGGGAAAGAGTTTTACTTTTTGTCCCCAGTCCTACTTGCCAGAAGTCAGGCAAGGAAAAAGCAGATTTCGTGACTGAGTCCTTGGAATCCTTCAGTATAATGGCAGCTGTCCGAGCAGGTCTCAATGCTGGGTGGAATTAGACAGGATTAGAGGAATTTTCCTTCCAGTCCTCTCCCCTCCATGTAAAGATGCTTTTACTCCAGGACAGGATAAGTCAGGGGAGAGGCTGTCCTGAACCATGGCTCTGAAGATGTGCTGCCTCCCCCATGGAGCAGAGCAGAGCAGGACAGGATGCAGAGCAGGATGTCCCCAGCATCCCAGGCACTGACAGAAGAACCTGCATCCTAAAGAAAACGTGGAGCACCTGAAGGCTGACAGCTCTCTGAACATGTCCTCAGAGATAAATCTCAAAGAGGTGTCACAGAGACAGTCAGGACCCAGCTAAGGATGTCCTAAGCAAGAGGGCAGCCCTAAACTACTGAAACAGTGCAGAGCAACCAAGGACCAGAATGGGGAAAAGGCATAAGGACAGCCCAGCCAGCAGCCCTCACGGCTCAGGTGAGGGACAAACCCATGAATGGATCCAATCCTTTGGCTTCATGAACGTGGATCCATCATGACTCCTCACCCTGCCAATTTCCAGTTGTGAGCCTGGCCCACACAAGAAGCCCAATGTCCCAGGAGCTGCTTCTCAGGTCCCCTCCTCCCCTTCCCAGAGGTGTCTTCTCCAGGACACCTCCCAGACCCCACATTTCACAGCACACAAGCCCAAAGCAGCAGGTGCCCACTTCCCAAGCTCCCCAGGCTGAGCAGCATCGTTCTGCGGAGGAGCAGCAGCACTGCTGTGCTCATCCTACAGCAGGAGTGGGATGGGGCTCTCACCAAGTGCTCCTCACAGCACACGTCAGCCCCAGGACCATGGCCCTGGCACTGCTCAGCCACCCGCTGGCAAACCTAAGGCAGCTCCCTTGTTGGATGGCATGGAGTATTTTAAAGCATATTCAGCTTTTATATTTGACAGTGGCTTGCTATGCACATTACAGTATAAAGGATTTTATTTGTTCCCATTGTTGCAATGTTTATTCCCCAAACTCTTTTAATAGTGGGCTTTTGACAAAGTGTTTCCCCAGCAGTGGGAACTACATACACAGCCCAAAGCAAACACTTGCAAGATAAACATCCTTCACACCCCAGGCTGGTCCTAACCTCTTGGAGCTTGCCATTACCTCCCTTGGAGCAATTCAGCACAACATAATCAAAGTTAAAAATGATATTGTGTGATTTTATTTTTTGTACTTACTCAGTGAGCTTTTATTGGCAGCTACTGCCAGGCTCTGGGACTCTGCCAAATTCCCTGGTTATATTGCTCCAGTGTGGACAAACAAAGAAAGCCTATTTAAAAGTTTCTTGGACACAAATAAGGTAAAAACAACAAAACCAAAAAACAATGTGTAATTATTTGTTTCCTTTATGAAGGGTCTCCTTCAGAGTCCTTTGAAATCGGTTCTGGTTTCTACCTACTAAAGTCACCCAAGTGAATTATTTGATATTAATAGACATTCCTGAACCAGAATGTTACAACCAGAGGCACAAAATTCAGAGAAAAAAGGCCATCTACCTTTCCCTTTCATATTACACTTCCTGAGCCAAAATACCAACTTTTGCTCCTTGCCTTTCTCAGTAACATTTGCTGCTTCTAAACACAACTCAAAAAACTTTGTAACTTTGTATTCAAATTATTTAAGCACAATTGTATTATTTCAGAATTATATCATTTTAATTTTTATATTTTTTAAATATAAAAATTTTATATTTTATATTAATTAAATATTAAGGCCCCTCTCAACAAAGAATGCCTTTAGGAGCCTGGATTGATCTCCCTACCTTTGGCATTTCTGCATGAGGGCTGCCACCTTCTCCTGTCCTTTTGCAGGTAATGATCACTCCTGCATGAGTGACACTGTGGGCTCTGTCACCTTGTTAAGGTCACTGCCATGGCACTGGCTCCTTCAGCAGTTAAAAAGTCAGAAACACAAAGGCACTGCTGAATCCACAGCCTGAAATTCATCCCTTTGCACAGCACAGCCCCTCACCCCATATCCTCTACACGTGGAAGAGGTGGAGAGAGGACAGGAGAGAAAGAGAAGCAGGGAGAGGGACAGAGAGAGAGGAGAGAAGGAGAAAAGAGAGAAAAAAATATCTCTGTTTGACAAGGCTATTTGGCAGTATTTTGGAGCCAAAGTGCCTCCTGTCAACAACACACACAATGTGCTTTTGAAAAAACAGAAATGTACATGTAGTTCCTTGGCAATTGGAAATAACAGTCAATACACAGACACACAGATTTTGGAGCATATGTTTTTGAACTCCCTAGAAACTGCAGCTCTTCCACTTTTTTTTCCAGGTTGCCTCCAATTTGTTATGCAGAGGCAGTCACTTGCTAGTGTGCACAGTTCTGAGTCACAATAAAGAATAAGGAAAAAACCCACCCTCTCTCCCAGCAGAGGGCTTAAAAAAAAAGCTTCTTGTTTCCTTACCAGTGGCTTCAAAAAGGAGATTAGGGAGTAAATAAAATCCCTGTTTTGCTTCTCCCTCTCACTCAGCAAGTTTGTGTCTGAGAGAGCCTCTTAGAACTCATTTAAGAAGCTTGAAAATTCCAAGTCTAAGTAAAATTCAGGTCATTTGCAAGAATTTCTTGGTCTTGGGAAACATCTGAAATCCTACCTGTAATAGAAAGAAGGAGCTGAGCTAGACCATCTTCCCCACCTTGACTCCACCCTGGCTCAGCAGGCCCACCTGCACCAGGACTTGCGTTACCTGTGGACATCAGGATGCCTGGATGGGAGCCTCCTGCCAGAAACTGCCTTTGCCCACGGACACCCTGCACTTTGGGCAGCCTCAGAGACATGGGGACAAGGGCTGGAAACCCCTCCTGCTGCAGTTCAGCTTCCTCCACTCCTGGAGAGAGACACCCCAGCACCTGCAGTGTCTGTGCCCCAGAACACACATGGCTCTATGGGCTTGCTCTGTGCCTCATAAAGATACTGCTGTCTTATTCTAGCAAGGTGGGTTTAATTCCCCTTATTTCTGTGCAAGAAGGTGTTGGCTCTTCATTGCTTTTGTCAGGATGGATGTGATTAGGAAGAGTGGAGGGAAAGAATTGAGACTTCACCCCACTGAGCTCATTATTATTGAGATGGTGTTGTTTTCTGTTGGTGCTAACGCAGTCACCCAGGTTTTGCAGTGGGAATAAAGCAAGTTGACAGTGCACAGTCTGACAGTCAAGGCAAAAACCCCCTAAATCCTTCACACACCTGGCTGCAGGTGGTGTGGAAATGCTGCCTTGTAATTTGCTCTGTCTTTTCTTGATTGTCACAAATTCCCAGCTCAGATCCCTCTTGGCACTCTAGTGTGGACCTGGAGACACACTCACTGCTAACCCAGGAACCCACAGCCCTGCCTGAGCCACATCAGAGGACCTGGAACTCGAATTGGCCCATCCTGTTAATTTCTCCTGCAATCTTTATCACCTATAAAGCCCTTACCTTTATATTTTACTGATTGTTGATCAAACCAAAATACAAGCTGCAGTTCATTTTACTTGAAAGAATGCAATTTTAAATCCCTTTTATCCATTTCTTTAACATCATCTGGATTTCACAGCCACAAATCACAGCAAAATCCAATTGAAAGATGCAGTTTGAAGTAATTGCTTTGTTGGTTGGCAGGAGGATAAAGTTCCTATAAATAATATTCTTTACAATGCTGAGAAAATGAACATTACTGTGAGCACAGAAAGTAATTAAGCGCACAGTAATGTCACACTTGGACAGGCAGTACAGCCAGCCTAATTCCTTGTCTAGAGCAATCAACCTTCTTTGATCTCTGCCCATCCATGCAAATCAGCTGAAAAGCACCTGTCACCCATGCAAAGTGCTTTCCTGTCAGTGGATCAGAGGTCCTGTTTAGCTGTGTGTGCTGGTTTTGGCTGGGATAGAGTCTGTTTTCTTCACAGAATCATCTATGGGGCTGTGTTTTGTGCTGGAAGCAGCGTTGATAACCCAGGGATGTTTTGCTATTGCTGAGCAGGACTTAGACAGAGCCAAGGCCTTTTCTGCTCCTCGCCCCACCCCACCCACGAGGAGGCTGGGGGTGCACAAGGAGTTGGGAGGGGACACAGCTGGGGCAGCTGACCCCAGAAGACCCAAGGATATTCCATACCATATATATGGCACCATGCTCAGTACATAGGGCAGGGGGAAGAAGGAGGAAGGGGGGGATGTTCGGAGTGGTGGCGTTTGTCTTCCCGAGTCACGGTGACGTGGGATGGAGCCCGGCTGTCCTGGGGATGGCTGAACACCCTCCTTGGGAAGTGGTGAATTAATTCCTTGTTCTGCTTTGCTGCATGCACAGCTTTTGCTTTACCCATTAAACTACCTGTATCCCAGCCCATGAATTGTGTCACTTCCACTCTTCTGATTCTCCCTCCAAACCCACTGGAGGGGTAAGGGAGCAGCTGCGTGGGGCTGAGTAGCCAACTGGGGTTAAACACCACAACAGGATTTCTGGGAGCTGGCGAGCCCCAGCGGGGCTGTGAGGGGCACTTCACATCCCTGGCAGTGCAGGGCATGGGCAGCTGAGACCAGGCTGCCTGACAATACCACTGCTGTTTTGTAATGGGACCTCTGAGATAAACTTATCAGCACCTGCCTGTGAACCACTCTACTCCAGAGCACACAAAGATTTTAGGATATCACTTGTAGGGTCAAGAACCTTGGCTACCTGTACTCAGGAGGCTGTTGGACCCTGACTAATTGCAAAGCACTAAAAGTTACACAAATATTTCTCATAGAGGGCCTCTTGAATGATTTAAGGTTCTTGTGCAAGGGGGGAGTAGTCAACTGTCTGAAGCCAGGCTCAGCCTCAGAGATCCCCCAACAAAGACACCAGGGACCAGCAGCTCCATCTCTACATAACACTTGCCACAAGTGGCATCTTGCCCAGCCAGTGCTGCGATAAAAATGAATATTAAAACCACCCTTCTCTGTGCTTCCCAACAGACAGATGCACACATCATGTGTTGCTGCTGTCCCAGGAAGCTTCGGCAAAACAGCAAGAGGTGAAACCTACAGATATCTGCATATACATACAGACACAAGTATATCTATATATATACATAGGGGAGCAGAGAAAGACAAAGATGCTGCCAGCATTTCCAATTGCAGATCTTTTCCTTATCACGTTATCATAGATGCTCAGATTATTGGATCTAATCCTGGAAATTAAGATTAGGTACTCTTAAATCCAAAGGGCTCTGGGAGCCTCATTTCTTTCCAGATGGGACTCTTCCTCTCTCAGGAGCCAGCCAAACACAACTGATGTTTACTCTCAAGTGTACACAGATACTTCCTAATTTTTTTTTTCCTGTGTGTGTGGTCTGAATGGACATAATCTTCTCGGTCCGTACCAAGGACAGTTCATGGTACATTCACACCTCGGCCAGCTATTTATCAGTCACACATGTTTTTTAGTCACCTCATTCCACATCACCAGCTGGTGTCACCACAGCATCCTCCTTTGGCCCCTGAGCTCTGTCATTATCCAAGTGCTTTCCCAGGGCTCCTCAGAGGGGCTTTATGGTAAAACAGGACAACAGCACTTGGAAGAATGAATTACAGATCCCTGCCAGACAAACAGACTCCAGGCTGCACTTCACATAATTGTCACTGCAGGGACCTCAGGCTCCAGAAGGAGGTTAATAATTCTCACTGCTTGTGTTGAGTCACTCCAAGCACTGAAATATCCTGAGCTGGAGTGATGGATTTGTCAGTGCCAGCTGCTCTGGCCTCTGCAAAGGGATGCCCATGAGGTGCTTCTGCCTTGCTCAGGGTCCTAACAGCACCCACACCTTACAAACTCCTTAAAAGCATTCATTTTACAGAAAGCATGGAGCTGTTTCCACTTTTATTTTGAAACATCACATTTTTCTCATTATAAACAAGTGATATTTTACCACCTGCTCTAAGAACAGACACAGCTCTTACACTGCTTGTCACCTGAAAAATTTAGATCGGGTTTCTCTTTGGAAGGGGGAGTTCTGGGCATCACCTACATTAAAGAGTTAAATCCACAGCAAATCCACCAGCCCTGATGTCCCAGATTCCAGTGATATTAGATCTGGTCTGGAGGCTTCAGATTTGGGACCCAGATATGAGTTCTATCGTTTGGAAACCAACTGCTGATCAAAACACTGTTTTGGAAAGGATTTTATTTATTTACAGAACTCTCCATAGAAACTGCAGAAGAGATTTTTCAACCAGATGTGATGCTTCATTGTTAATTAGTTCATCTATTGGAACAACAGCTTTCCTATCATGAGATCTGGGCAGCTAAAATTTGAAGTGCTAGCTCCAGGCTGCCCCTCAGATGGAAAATATTAGCTACACACTCAGCTTTTGGAACTGAAAACCGCAAGTGTGTGGCATAAAAGCAGCAGACATTGTTAATCTCCAGACACCTCAGTGGAAAAGAGAGGTGCAGAGCACCAAAGTGGTTTCTCCAAGAGCATATTACTACTCAGCACTCAGATCCCCGTGCTCAAATTCTCCTCCCATCACCTAAATCATTACACCCTGCAATGAACTAAATCCCATCTTTGCTGCAACATCCAATAAACAACATTATTGACTGATATAATGGATTATCTCCAGTGATTTTCTGTATCTAAACTCTGGGGGCCAGGGTCAATACCGGGAAAAACATCAGGGTAGCAGCCCATGATGCTGTGATTGGGAAAACAAAGCAGTCATTGCATCCCTGTCTCCTCAGTTTAGGAGCCAGGCTGGATGTATTTTTAGACCAAAAATTACGGCTCTTCCAACCCAAACATAGTTCTCCCATGTAATACCAACAATGCCTTCAAACAGAGCAGTGAAGCATGGTGCCATGACCATAAATAAAATTATCAGCTGTCAGGCACAGGCTCTCACACAACTCCTCAGTGTAAGCCAGGGTAACACTTGTCACTTGCGTCCCAAGCACAGGCCAGTTGGCTTTGCTAATGGAAAGAAAGGCAGGGGATGGTGTTTAAAATGCCAAGAGACAGGCAACCAATGGAAGTTTCTGCTTATTGAAATGTTGCATAACTAGCTTTCCCAAAAATGTTCAATTCCTGGGTCTACCATCCATTGTTGGTTTGTTTTGGTTTGGTTTTGCTTTTTTATTCTTTAATGACACCTGTCCTTTAAACTGGAGACATGAAATTCATGGGAAACATTTGGATTTCCTCCCCACCTGGCCTTGACTGGCACCTTCCTGAGCTCCAGGAAGCACAGCCTGTTCATACTGGCTAATATGTGCTGCTTGATCCCCAAAGCTTTCAGTTAGCTTTGTTCTCTTTTGAGCTGGTGCATTCCCCAGAGGAAATAATGGAGAACTGGCTTGAAGAACTTACACAAAAGGAAATGGGTTCATCAAATTTGATACACACATTCACTTGTGTTGGGGGGGGGGGGATATAGGTTCTTGATTTGGAGAAAAAAAAAATTGATATGGCACTGAAGAGAAGAAATGAAAAAGTAAAAAGTAAAGCAATTAACTGGGCTGCAGGATGCAATATTGCTTAGCAAGCTTGGAAAACAGAAAAGAAAAAGTTTAAATGACTCATTAGCTAATTCAGTGCCATCCTGCACCATTTCCTCCAGAAGAATCTGAAGTCAACCCTGGCATTGTACAAAAGTCACCAGCTTTGGGACTGAGATGATACAGAAGCAAGTATTGGAAGGGTTTGAAAATCTTCCCCGTGTAGTCTTGTGCTGCAAGTCTAAGAGGATTTAAAGAGATGGAGGGAGGAAGATTCACCACATTTGTGTCCCCAGTGGCTTTTTCCTCAAGCCAAACAAGCCATACAACACCAGTGAGCACACGTGGTGCCACAACATGTGTCAGCCCCACTGAACAGCCACAGCTGCTTCTGGGCCACTGCAACCTATCACACACACGGGCAAGCCAGTCCCCAGCTCCAGCAGTGCTCTGACACGGGACACCACCCAAGGGACTCTCCCCTTACACAACCAGAGCCAGGACAGGCTCCATGGAGATGAATAAAGTTACACCACAAACCTCTTGAGGACAGCAGAACTTTGTTGTGAAGCCCTCTCACAACAAGGAGGAAAAAAAATCAGGGTTTGATGTTGCAGCGGGGATTACTGCAACGTGCATAAGGCAGCGAGGCCCGTGGAAAAATAGGGACTGATTTCTGTCTTACACATGTTGCAGTAATCCCCACTGCAACAGTTTGACACAGATTCTGTCTGCAAACTACGAGAGAGACTTTCAAACAGCAAAGACATCACCAGCAAAAATCTGGCAGCAGGAGCTGAAAAGTAAATAGCTGATGTAAAATGCTCTTAATTTTACATGTGCTATCATCAAAAATAGGACAAAACTCACAAGCTAAAGTCAGAGTTTGATTCAGCCCTTGCCTGGTTTCCATTTCACACCAAGGTGACTCTGTTGAAATTCCCTCATGTCAAACTGTGACATTTCTTTACATACTCTGTGCTGTCAGAGCTGCACAAAAGGACTGGAAAATTGGTCAGAGTACAACCCACTGACTCTAGAATCAATCTGGAGAGATTCCCTGACTCCAAAGAGGTTTAAGCCACAATTTCTGAACGACAATCTTTAACTGTGCAGGAGACTGAAGTCTTTTCTTGGACCATAATGAATGTCCTGCTGAAAACTGGTTTTGGCAGAACAGGAGTGGAAATAGCTGGGAAGAAGGTTCAGTACCTTTGATCCACCTTAATCAGCTCTAAGATTGAATATACCCTCTCCTGTACTTCAGCTGGAAACAGGCTGTCTGGAGCAGGAACTGTCATCCTGTTTGTACAGCACCTGGGAATTTTTCATATAACTAATAAATAAAACTAAATGAGCAGAGGCACCAAGCAGTATCACTTTTCCCTCCTATAACCTGCTTGCAGGTTCACATCAGTAAGTAAATGGCAATAAGGCAAAAACAAAGACAGCTTAATTCTTATTTTAGTAAGCAAACACTAACTAATCCCACTGAAACACATGTGTATTTTCCACACAACATTTCACACAAATTGATTAACATGTATTTTGGCACCTCCATTGTATGCTGTAAAGGTGAATTCTTCTGAAGAGGACTGTCCAGTATTAGAAGGATAGTAACAATTCTTTAAAATAACAAAAGTAACATTTGACAATGGTTTTAATGTAGGAAGTACACTAAATTCTTACAGACAGTGTGAGTGTTAAGTTGGAGGTACACATTGCACCTGCAGAGAAAGATAAACCATCCTTTCTGAGCAGTTTAAAATGCAGAGGCCTTCCCTGCCCCCAACCTCTGGAAAGGAAAATAGTTATCCAAGGCAATGCCTTGAAGTTAAGCCTTAGAGACTCACACATAGAAAAGCTGCTCACTCATCCTGCTCGGTTCCCTGGCATTTTATAGCCATATCCATTCAAGCATTCATTTCCATGGATTATCAGTGTTCTTGTAGGTACTGACACAATCAGCAAACAGGAGAGCCCCGGGCAGATTTCCCAGGCAGGGGTCACAGATTACAGTAGGAATGTAGTGTGCTGTCTTTCCATGTTACACTGAAGTACAATTTCCAGTATTTAATATCAACAGGCAGTAACTGGCCTCACAAGGTGTAATTCTTAATGAAACTTTTGATATCAGACAAGAATTGTCAGGCACCAACACAATCATAGCACCTGTATCCAGGCATGCTGATCTCTACTGGCCTTCTGTATTACCGCCATCAAAACACTGGGGATGGTGGTGCTTGTACAGCTGTTATATTCAAGAAACAGAAGAAAATAGGTTGAACATCTCTCACTTCATCCAGCAAACTGGACCAGAGATATTCTGCATAAATAACAGAAAGCCAGAGTGAAGAGCAGAAAGCCATTTTACCCTGAAAGAATAGAGGAACATAAGGAAGAGCCCAGCGCTCCCTGATGTAGCAGTTTCCTAAAGGTGCACACAGGTTGTGTAACACTTTGGCACCTGTAGCACTAAACTCCAGACAGCATTTATCACTATTTTACTGGTTTATCACTAGTTTACTGGTTATCATACATCACTGTGCAGCTCTTTATCCTTTCCAACAGGAATCCATAAAAACACTGTTCTTATTGGCTTTAAGCTCAACTAGAGAAGGACAAACTCCAGCTCTGCAATGTGCTGAAGCACCACGCAGAAAACCCCGTATTTCAAAGAGCAGCAGCTACATCTTGTGGAAGTATTTAGGATTGCAGGTTTATTTATCCCTGACAAACCTACCTTCATCCCTGAAACGCTCTGCCCTTTTCCTACCCCTCTTTTTATGCACAAAGTGAGCCTGCACAACACAATGATCCATCATAAAACAGCAGTTTCAATCAGTCACTGCCCTTTCTCCCAGACCAGTCTGGCTCATCACACCACAGAGATGATCCAACACCAGAGCAAAGCACAGGTCTGGCCTCTGGGGCTGAATGCTGGACCTTTCCTAATTGTAGCCTAATAGTAGCAGCAACTTCAGTGCCAGCCTCTTGTGCTGCCCAGAGAATTTGTGGATGCCCCACCCCTGGAAGTGTTCAAGGCCAGGTTGGATGGGGCTCTGAGCAACCTGGTCTAGTGGAAAGTGTCCCTGCCCATGGCCAGGGGTTGGAATGAGAATCTTTGAGGTCCCCTCCAAAACATTCTATTACAAATTCAGTAAAAATCAGTTTCCATAATTATGGCATCTCACAAATTAGACCAAGTACAAGACTTCTCATCAGCATGGTTGCCTATTTATAAAGAAACAGCCCAAGGCAGTCTGGAGTAATTCCTGAAATCTGAAGTTGAGGCAGGGGGTAGTAAACTTTGGTTTTGTACACTCTGTACTATGGCTATTTTTTCTCCTCTGCCATTTGCCACTTTCCTAAGATACAAGTTGAAAAATACAGCCCAACTTCTACAAGAGCCAGGCATTTAATATCATCGCCACTGCTGTCACCCTCTCATGTTTGTGATTTCTGCACTAAGAAAACCCCACAAATCATGAACCTGAAGCATGCTAATTAACTAGCTTTGATCTGTAGGGTGTTCCTGATACCTACACTCAGGAGTAGCTGCCTCAGAGGAGTTGACTGTGAACTCTGAGGCACTGCTACTCATTTTTCCACCTGCCCTGGCAGCCTACCCTAATTTAAGGGAAGGGCTCCAAGCACAGCTCAGCACTCAGCAGCAACAGCCCTGTGGAGGAAGATGCATCTATGAGTCAGGGAAGTGAGGGAATAACCTCCCAGGTAATTTTAGGAATCAAAAGTTGTAGCTTGCACTAAGACAGTCCTGCTGATGGCTGTTGGGTAATAAATCAGTTGGGTAATAAAAGTTTATCCAAGATGTCTGCTGTTGCCTAGGGCAGACTTCATCATAACCTGTGACCTGCAGCCCACAGCTCTCAAGGCTTTCCATTACAGGCAGGGCCAGTGAGATTGACTGGAGATTTTAAAGTCAGTAGTGTCAGACAGACTAATGACATGGAAAACCCCAGAGAGAGAGAGAGAGAGCAGCAGACAATGAGGCCTGCCATTAAACCTCTGCTTAGCTTATCTGCAAAAACAAAGTCACTCCAGCTCCCCTTAATAATAAAAAACCCAAAAAAACAAATCCACAAACCAAAGCCAAAGTGAAGTTCCAAATATTTTTACATTACTATATACTTTATACCATTTGTGCAGGTTCAGTTTTATTTCAGTCTTGTAACTCTGGAATGCCTCAATTTAAGTGAGAGAGCAGGCAGTGCAAAATAGAGACATGGCCCATGGCAACCCTCCCCAGCACAACCAGGTCACAAGAATAGAACTCTGAAGTTCTTACACAGGGAACAGACTGAAGGTACACTGATTAAAAGTTTCTCCTTTGAGCAACATGGGAAAATGTTATGGAAGACATTGTTACTTACTGGAAGCAGCAACTGAACTTAATACATGTTTCCTACAAAAGATACAGCCAATCATATGAAAGACAAGTGTGAATCAAGTATTTTATTTTTTCCCAACATACATAAAAAAAGTGAGTGAACACACAAGACAGCAAGTCAGAGAAACTAAACATATTTACAAGACAGTTAAGATATCAATTTTTTTCCATCTTCGAGATCAAGTCATCACAGATTTTTGTTAATTCATCATTTTCTTTAGTCTGTGGAAGAAAGAAAAAAGTGAGTTTCAGGTATGTCCAAACTATGTTACAACCTTGTGAGCAAGTTGAAAGTCCTGTTCACCAACACATGGAATAGAAAGTCCATTTACATGGTAGTGGCTAATGCAAATGTAATGTAAAGGACAGTCTACTATGCCAAAGGTCACATGGCATCCTTAGGAGCCTCAGGAAATGAGCCAGAATCCACTATACTCTTTCTACTTCTTCCCCAGACATTTCCATAATACTTGCAGACCAACTGATCCAGGAAAACAAGACTTTTGGGACTCAAAGCCTTTGTTAGGTACACCAAAATTCAAGACAGGGACAGTTTTGCTTTTAATCTTCACAAGACAGACTCTGTAAAATGATGCCTTGACACTTTTACTGACATGTGACAACTTCCAGTTTGTAGAATTCCTTATAGAATGTTTAAACCATTTCTTAACAAAGTGTTACTGTATCTATGACAAGACCAAACTTAGTTCTGTGTTAAATGGCTTCTCTCATCTCTCCAGTTACAGGCCTACTGTTTCCTCAGCTAGGCAAACTTTAGCCCTAAGACTGAAGACTCACAAATATGGTTTTTTTCCATAATAGGAATGTGTCAGCATTATCCATTTTTGAGTCTTTAATGCTGGCAGAGACAACAATGATGCAGTAAAACTAACAGCATGCATCTCCAGCAGTGACTTTTAATCCTCAAAGGTCTTTCTTATTCCTTTGAAGGCTTCCAACAAAGGAAACAGATGCACCTTTACAAAGCATTCTGAGACTTTACCTATCCAATAGGAAACAATATAAAGTACAAGGATTAATGGCCTGAACAATACTGAAAACTTGAGTCACATACAGTTAAATATATATTAGTGCTAACAGCTTACAAGTCATGTTCATGAACAAGCTGAGCCAGACAGTTATTCAAAATTTATTCCCAGATTCTGCTCTGCATCATGTGTAACTGTTAATCACCACCTCCTTCTGTAGTTCAGGTAACCTCCTGACAGTAGCCCAGACTGGTTTGGGAACAAACCTTGTGCTCCAAGAAAAATCTAAACATACAGACAAGTCCTGACATGACAACTTGCGTCTTAGGTCTCAATGCCTAATTCCCAAAGCCTGCCAGGACAGCAGCCATCAAAACCAGTACAGTTAGCAAGGCTCCTTCTAGCCCTGGCACAAGGGAGTTGCTGACCTAGTCTAAGGCAATAGCTTGAAGAGACTCACCCAATGGCACTGTGACTGACCTTTTGTTCAAGGCTCCTCTCTAAAGACTGGATCCTCATCTGTTCTTTGCGCAGGGTGGCTTGAAGTGCTGCAGTCTCTGATTTTGCTTTGCTGCGAACCTGGGCAATTTCCTCATTGGCTCTGAAACAGGTGCAAGATGGTGTTTACATCCCTTCAGACAGCACAACAAAACTCTTCACAGAATCACACTAGATGATTGTACTTTGGATTAATCACCAAATGAAACATGTCTAAGCCAAGTTTTGGCACTATTGAACCACATTCTGCAGCAACTGTGAAAACTATATATTTCACTCCTGGCACTTGACATGTTACTTACTGCTGCAGCTTTTCTTCAGCATGTGCTTTGAGTGCCTGATATCTCCGCTCCTCTTTTTTAATTCTAGCCAAGTAATCTTCTGCACATTTCTTCAGAACTTCTTCATTCTGTCCCAAAACCAAAGAAGTTTAGTCAGCCTTTTATGATAGTAGTTAGAAGAGTCTCTCCACTTGACAAATGGGCTATTTGACTACACTTTTAAGCGGCAGTATTTGCTCACTGGAGTAAGAACAACTGTGAAGTCCCACAGGCCTACATGGACTAAACTGCCTCCTTTCAACTATCTTAACTTTGCAAACATTTATTCACCATATTTCCCCCAATACACTACTTAGTAGCAAACTCTAGTACAGAAAGTCACTAAAACTACAGTCACTAATTGGTTTTGTTTGTTTTGCTTTGATTTTTTTAAAATCAGCTTTGTATTAAGTTGCAATTGTCCCAAAAATACCTAGAAACCCAACTTCTAAGAACCCATGGAAAGATTCAGCCCTGATGTAAACAAATCCACCACTAACAGCAAGAAAATTACCTTGGTAGTCACACTATGAACATATTTTATTAGCTATTGTAGGAAGTTGGAACTGTTCAAAACAGGTGCTAAGACTTTACTAATTGCAGGTCTTGAACTTAGGAACTGTGTTTCCAAGTGATGCTTATCTCTGTGCTACAGAAAAGGCTTCTGAATTTAGAGTGGAGCTGGAGGGGACACAAGATGAAGGAAGCCTGACATCTCAGTAAAGAGGAAATTAAAGTTGTAACAGACACTATGCCTGTTTCTCAAACCTAGACTACCATGGAACTCCTAACAGGCTAGTTTATAAGTTTTAGTAAACAGGGACATTAAAAGATAACTGAATGAAAAAAAAATCTGAAGGCACTTTTTTAAGCACCAACTGAATCAATTTTTATGCATTTCAGGCAGTAAGAAACTATAGCTTATACTCATTAGCTTCCTTCCTCCAGCCTCTGAAGAGGCTGCAGAATGAAGGCTTGACATTAGCTTTAGAAAAAGCCCACAAACATCTTCGTAAAGAGCACTCAAACTATTATTCTGATTTATAATTGCAAATCCTCTTCAACGTCCATTCAATATGATGTAGGGGAAACAAGCTGCTCTCATGCAGCAGTTGCTACATGAGAGTATCTCTATGATTAACAAAAATTATGTGTTGCAGCAAAAAACAGCTCACTTCTGAAGAAACTTTGCCTCCTAACAGCTATCATTATCTTACTTCAAGTCAGTCACTAAGTACAACAAATCAATAGTTTTTTTATAATCTTTTATTTAAAGAACTTAGCACCTGGTTTTACAGGTAGTCCCTATACTACCTAACTAATGGCTGCTCTAGAAATTTCATCATTTCCTCTCCACTAAATCTCATTTATCTTGGAAGGACATTATTTGCATTAAATCATCTTACTCTGTGGTAACCCTCTAACGCATCTTTCTGTTTTTCAAGTCGTTTGAAGAGTTCAGAGAAAGACTTCTCCATAGAGTTCAGATCTGAAGTAGCTTGCTGATTCTCTTCCATCAGCCTCTGTATTTCTTTCCTTGAGGCTTCCTTCTGCTTCTGAGCATCCTCTAGAGAAAGCGGAGTTAACCCATGATAGTTATTACTTTAGAATAAAACTAGTTCCACAGTACAGAGAGATAACCCCCACACCTTCAATTCTTCCTCCTACAAAGGTTCATAACACAGCCTCTCACTGGAAAGACACCATTTCTGTCTTGCTTTCAAGAAGTCTGTCTTTGTCTCTATTTGCTACATATTACCTCACATCAAACTTAAGGCCATTAAACACAATGACAGTTGCTTTCCAAATGCATTTTTTTGCCTGCACTGTAGTCAAAATATTCCACCCTAGTTTACTGTAGCAGGAGCCTCAAATGTTGTGATAGAAGCAAGGAATCCAAAAATATTTTTCATTAAACATACACAACAGCTGGAAGATCTGGAGGAGACTGGGATAACAAGTCAGACTAGCAGAGCAGACTTTCAGGACAGGTTTGTGTTAGCACACCCAAGCTGTGTTTCCCATAGTCTTAGAGAAGCACAAAAGAGTGGGCACAGATGTGCCTATTCAGCTTTGAGCTAAGGAAGTACACCTATACAACAAGAGTTTCACAGTATGTCTTCCTTAGTTTTGAAGTCACAAACTTGACTAAAGCAAAAGGCCAGATCTGTCCAGCAAGAACTTCTAGTGATATCTCACCACTTAAATGATGCCAGATAATAAACAATTAAACAGAAAGTGCTGACAACTGGATCTGCAGTTTTAATAAACCAACAGCTCAAACTCCAGTGTGTTCATGCCTGACTCAAAAAGTCATCCTTACCTACTAAGTGACATCATGTCTGTGAATATGCATAAAATTGTTAGTCGACTTTGTCTTAAACCTTACACTAATCCTGCACTTGAAATACTAATGTCAGAGATGAAAGAGTACTACCCTCATTTAGTAACTCCAGGCTAAGCATGCTCCAGCCCCTCAAGACACTCAAAGTGTAAATATGGAACTTACCCATAACTTGTGTTATTGTCCGTTCAAATTCAGCAACTATTTTTCTACAAACCATGAAAAAGAAAAGTTGACCATAAGTTAGAAAAAGTATCAGGAGTAAATAAGTAGATATAAAAGTCAGGACAGATTCATACCCCATTTCCTTGTATTCCATATGAAGCTTATTATACTTCTTACTCCATTCCAGCTCTTTCTCTTGAACCTTTGAGGGTAAAAAGGTAAGTTTTTATTTTTGCACAAAAAGAGATAAAAGATTTGATACTAAAAATAGTCTGAAGGGCAACTTTGATATACTTTTAATACAGAGAGAGAAATAATTTCTAATTGCTTAACAGAATCTAAATGGTTTCATTACAAACTTGACTTAAATAAGATTTAGATTAATACATAGATCTTGCATATATGACTCCCAGCATATTACCAGTATCTCTTCAAGTGACAAGATCAGAGCCAACTCAGCCAACCAACCTCTTGGCTTCTGTTACTCAGTGTCTGTGTCAATCACTATAACTTCTGAGAGAACATAATGGGCCAAGGAACATTCTCTCAAGTGACACATATTTCCCTCTTATTTACAAGGCAGACAAAAAAAAAAAAAAAAAAAAAAAAAAAAAAAAAGCACTTCACAAACCTGCTAATCTTAACACATGAGAGAACAAATACCAGAAGCTTATTCAAGACCAAACTGCTGTTTGAAATAATTTATATTCAACACTAAATTAGGAAACATGGAAAGGGGAGGATAAAAAGATGCCTCAATTCATTTGAGAATAATCATAACTATTTCACATCAGCTGAACTGAAGCAGAACTCACAGTAACAGTAACGGAATTAAGCAGCACAAATACTTTTTCCTAAACGCTTCGTGCAACATCATAACAGCGGCCTCAGGACAAAGTTACATTTAAGAACTGTAACACAGCTGACTGCAGTGCAGGAGGCCTTCAAAGACAAGAGGCCCAAAATACATAAAATAACCTGGAATTTTTCAAAAAAAAGAAAGTGAAAGCACATGATTACTGCTAATTCTGTCCCAAAACTGCACAGTAAACTGTAGCACACCGATTTTTCAGTATTTATTTTAGAGCAAACTCACTTAAAATATATTCAGATGAGAGGAAGCAGGACACTAGTGAAAAAAGAATGCACAACCTATAAAGAGAAGTAGCGATAGCTAAGCTAGAAAAAAATGTTACAAAACATTACAAAAGCAAAAGTATGAGAAGATGGAAACAAGTTAGAAACTTGCACTTGTAAACTCAGAAAGGGTTCAGTAGACCCCAAAAAAGCAAGCTTTCATAAGTGCTGTATTTGCTCACAGGGAAAACAGGTTTTCCCTTTCCTCCTACTCTTGAGTTGTTTGAGAGAGGGGAAAAAAAAAAAAAAGCCCTGAAGTTTAGTCTGTCTTCCTTTCAGGTTAATATTGTAATTCCAAGCCTTTTTATTTAAGCAACACAGCTGGAGTCATCCAGTCACAACTATAACGGTGTTTGCAGGTTTAAAATAGTTCTTTCAAACAAGAAAGTAGAGCAGCACTTTTAAGATATTACAAGCTTTACCCCCTGCTATTATATAGATTCTTAGTTTTAGATCAATGCACTAAGAGCTGTCCCCTGTCAAAGCCACATCTGTTTTCCTGTACTAGATAATATGCTGGGCGAAAGCCGTCACCTAAATGACAAAGTAAAAGCTACTCCTAGAAAAGCCACTGTCTCTGTACTCTAAAACAAAAGAGTAACTTAAGCAGCAAATAATCATAGGTCATCTTTGTTTGGTGTCCCTATTGTCACTGCCTGCAGTACAGCAGTCAGGAATTTTGAAAGCCACATTTTTTACTGAAGTGATACAATTAGTTTAAGGACACTTATGCTTCCATACTCCTCTTACATTATCTAGTGTTTGTGAAGTTGCATACCTCAGAAGCCATAATGAATCAAGTACTCAAATTTTTAAAATGAGTGGATATATAAATCATCTTGCATCTGTCAGAAGATGGGCTTTTAAAGGCAATTTCTGTAATTACAGAACAGGCTTAAAATCTTACGAACTACTTCTTCCCTCCTTCACTAATGTCCTTCTCCTCTAGAGAGAGCTCCAGATCTCACCTTCACTTTATTAGCTGGATATATTGTTGTGCATTCACATCCCACAAGAAAAGATCTGACCATAGCACTGAGTTGGCACTGCAGTTTTATCTGGTTTTTGGAAATTACATAAGAAGTCACTCTCTTCCATTGGTATGAAAATATATTTTCTGCCTGTTGAGTTAGAAGTATCCAGATCACTGATATTAAGCCTAACTATCCCATCTGATAACATGTGCCTTTTAATAGTGACCAGATCTAAGGCAGAAGCTGACTAATAATGGAGTTTATCCTATTCCCTGAAGTGTTAGCTCTAAAGAGTTCTATACCTACAGCATCCACCAAGTCCACAGAAAGCTTTGCAGAATGAGATACTTATGTCAAGTATGATGAAAAAAACTGCAAAGTAGAGATTTATCCCAGATAATCTAAACCAAAGGACCTTCCAAGGCTATACCAAGTTCTGCTTTGGAAGGGCCACGATACCTCTCTCTTAACCAGCTCAACAGCTGTATCCATGTCTTTTTGGCTGTATTTTAGCACATCTATAATAGCATCCACTGCAGCATCTGTAGAAGCAGCAAAAGGGACTGGAGGAACATCACTGCTCAGGGAGCCTGGAATTAGGGGACCAGTGTCCTGTAAAGAAAAGAAAAATGCAAAGTTTCAAAAGATTCCTACTGTCATGCCATTGAGTAGCTGTATGCACATTATTCAGTATCAAGTCAACACATCTCACTTAAACATACAAGATACATCCAGAAGTTTGTTACCATCAAACTTTCTTACTTTGAAGTTGACCAGAGAGCTCTAAGAAATATCTACAAGGTAGAATCAGAACTGCTGTCCACCAATTACAGCTATCAGAAACAAAGCAGATGACACCATGCTGTTTCCCCAGAAGTAAAAAAGACCATTTCAGGATGAGCTGCTGTTTGCAGATCTGTTCAAACTATAAACCATAGCTGTAAGACCATCCAGTTTAACCAAAGTGCTTCTCATCCCACTAATGCAATTACAATACAAAGCTTGTCTTTTGTGGCTTGACTTGCATAAAAAAAAAGATTGTTAGACTACAGCATTCTTAAAAACAGCTCAAATTCTTGTGGACTATGTGCAATAGCATCAGTTTCCACAAAAAACACTTTTAATTCTGATGAACATTTTCTTAAGTAAGTTCAACTTTGATATAAATGAGTATCCAACCGGGTTTAAAACAACAGTTTAAATAAACATTTATCACATTCTGCAATCCCTAAATTATCTCTGTAAGTCTTAAGTCCAGAACCTAGGCTATCCCCTTCCCAAACTATCAACATGAAACCTGATAGCATTCCAGACACCCTTACAGAAGTTGTAAACGTCCCCAGAAGATCTAGTCCTTTTGGTTTTTCTTCACTTTGAAGGCTCACTAGAGGCTTTCCAGCTTCCTCAAGCAATTTACTTAAATCAGCAACGGGACTAAAAATGAACAAACATACACCATTAAATTCAAGTGCTGCCTTTCTTTGCAAAGCTCCTGTACCAGCAGTAGTGTGTCCAGCAGGGCCAGGGCAGTGATTGTCTCCCTGTACTAAGCACCAGTGAGGCCACACCTCAAATCCTGTGTTCAGTTTTGGGCCTCTCACTGTCACTTTGGACACTGAGGGGCTGGAGCATGTCCAGAGAAGGGCACAGAGCTGGGGAAGGGTCTGGAGCACAAGTCTGATGAGGGGCAACTGAGGGGGCTCAGCCTGGAGAAAAGGAGGCTCAGGGGGGACCTTCTCACTCTCTACAACTGACAGAAGGTTGTAGTGAGGTAGAGGTTGGTCTATTCTCCCAAGGAAGAATACTGAATTAAACAGCCTCAAATTGCACCAGGGAAGGTTTAGAAAGGGGAAATTGGATATTAGGGGAAATTTCCTCACTGAAAGGGTGGTCAAGCACTGGAACGTGCTGCCCAGGGAAGTGGTGGAGTCACCAAACCTGAAGGTATTTAAAAGATGTATAGATGTGGCACCTGGAGACATGGTTCAGTGGTAGACTCCCCAGCACTGGGTTAACTGTTGGACTTGACAATCTGAAAGGTCTTTTCCAAGCTAAACAACTCTGATTTTATGTACTAAGACAGTACCTACCCAGGCTGAGGTGCAGCTGTCATGACACTCTCACTTGATTCAACAGTACCACAAATTGGTTTTCTTGGACTGTCTCTCAATAGCGGGTCAAACTTCAAATACAGTGACTGTTTTCTCAAGGCTGATTCTTTGAACTGAAGGAAAAGAGGCAAAAACTGGCAGATCTGCTGCTTCAGAGCACAACACACACATCCCACCCACACACAAATAATCCTCTGGACAGTGGGTGATCCTATTCTTCAGTGGCCAGAGTATTGTTCTCAGGAGGAAAATTACATAAGAGAACTTTGTGCCCACATGCTTAGGTCCTTATGTAATATCAAGGGAACTCAATCTGCTCACAGACAGAATCAAAAGGGCAATCGTTAGTGAACTATTCCAAACCAGCACAAGACACTGAGAGGGGAAGGATAGTATTATAAGCTGGAAAAGCAGTGTCTTTGCTCCATTCTGTCTTTGCTCATACAATAATAAGGACAAACACAGCATGACCAGAACAATTTCAATTCAGTGCCTCCACTGTTGAGAGATACTCTTATTCTAGACCCAAGGAGGAAAAAATAACTAAGCTGAACTGATTAAAGACAAGCCCCATTTAGAGACAGATTTCCCAAAACTGGCCATAAAGCAAAAGAGCTTAGAAAGAAATCTTTTTGAAACAATGATCCTGCACTTTCAAAGCATCATGTTCTGGCAGTTTTGGACAGAAGTAAAACATCATTCACCTCAGTTTCACTGCTATTAAAGAAAAATAGCACCTTTGCACACTGACAGCCAGAGACCTTTGATTTTTAGTTGAACTGCTATAACTACATTTCCTTGCACCATCACCCCCTACACAGCCTTGTCATCACATTCTTTTGGACTAGGTGACAGTTCAAAGGGAAGTTAATTCATGAAAACATTTAAGGCTTGATAGTTACATCTTTCCTTTCCTCTCTTCTCCATACTGCCAAGACAGCAAACAAAATACTTAAAGCCATACTTACTGATGAAGTCCCAAACTGTTCCAGATAGTCTATGCCCATTCCTAAAACTAGAAAAGGAGGAAACAATACTATGAAGATGCAATATTGTCAAATTGTCCTACCACAGACAGAAACAAACAGATGTGTATAAAGCAAATAAATCCCTCCTCTCAGTCTCATGACTTCTAGCTCTTCATTTGCTCAAAATACTGTCTTTCTATCTAGACCTGAAAAAAGCAAAGACTTTATGCTAAGCAAACTTACAGCTTCCATTTGTTTCCAAATACTTGTAAGAATATGTCAGATTTAGCACACAGTTGAAGAACTTTTGGTGTTCTATGGTTAAAGTGACAAGCACACTCAGATACGCTGTCATACACAATGCCCCATGAAAGAGCAAGATTGTCAATCTCACCATTAAAATTAGCACACAGCTCAGGTTTGATAGATGAAGTTATAGCCATTTCCCAATACAGCGATTCCACTCAAGTATGAAGGTGAGTGACAGACTGCACTGCAGTCAAACCATTTGCTCCTCCTTCCACACAATGCTCCTAGCAGGAATAACCCTTCCAAGTGGTTAAGTCACAGCTATGTAGGAAGCTCTCAAGACAAGCATGCTTGTCAGGAAGATCATTCACACTGCAGTATGAAACCAGTAGTGCTAAGGCCTAATCTACAAGACTCACAAATACACACAGCTGTATAGCTCTAAAGCTCTCAATTTACAAAATCTTTAATACCAGAAATTATTTTAAGGGAGCAATTTTTCAGCACAGAAGCTGCCACTGAAACTTTAAGAAAATAGTTTCTGTACCAGCCTAAATTTCATCATCCCAGGCAGCTGAATTCTAATAGTCAGCTTTTTGAACTTAGCTTAAACCAGAGAAAGTTAGATATAGGCTTAGGTACATTTCCCAGTGCTGCTAGTCATTGTGGGTTCTGGAGTCCTTTCAGAGGCTCAGAATGAGAGGAAAAAAAAAACTAGAATCCATGATAAAACTTAAGTAGAACAATATATACACACACGTTGTTGTAACAATACATCTTCAGTCCGTCTAAAAGAAATGCCCTTACCTTCTGATGATGGTCTGAAGAGCTCCTCAGGTTCAGCATTAGCCGTCTCACCTGCCGTTACTTCAGTTCTGGGGGAACTAGGTTTAATTTCTTCTGCAGACATTGACTTTTTTCCACTGTCAGTGGAAACCAAATTATCTTGAGAAGGGGCAACATTAACTGGAAACATTTTAGATGGGCTTGCTTGCTTCTCCTGATGAGAAAAACAAAATCCTTTTAATTGTTAAAATAATTATTTAAAAATGCAATGAAAATCATTTAAATGATCAAACTGGATTGTCATAAACTAAGTGGGCAGCCAACATAATAAAATGAGAATTCACAGGCATAGAAATTAAGCTACCAACACTGAGCACAGCTCATATTATACAAGAGCCTTTTTTTTTTTAGAGTTCAAGCCCTTATGTTTATCCCTATATGCAACTGCTGATCAAAAAAGATACTAAATACCAAGGTAGCAATTTAGCTGTTTCTGATGTTACCTTCAAAACACCAGGTCTGCACAGTTGACATTCCTTCTAAAGCTGTTGAAGATACACAAACCCACTAAGTCTTACACAAAATATCAAAAATAGGTTTCACAAAATTAAGTCATTAAGTCAAAGAACTCTGCTTCATGGAACAACTTGGTAAGAACTGGCTATCTTTCCTATACCTTACCACTTCTCCCTTTCCTGGAAGTTCAGCTTCCGCTTGAACTCCTGGCTTCTCCTCTTGAGCTTCCAGCATGTCTTCTACCACACTCTGCTCAACAATTCCCCTAAAGAAACACAAAAACAAACAAACAAAATAAAGAGGGAAAATAAAAAAACTGTATTTAAGTCACACAGTTCAAGTTCTATATTGCCAGATGAATTGAACAAAGGTAGCTCCTTTGAAAGATTCTACTGCCACAGCACTGGAAGCTTGACAGAGGGTGGGGATGTAAATTTACTGTCTCGCCTGCTGAGACCTTATGTGACAGAGCTCTCCCTCCATCAGAAGCAGTGTTATCTAGGAAGCAGAAAGTCACAGAAGCATCACTTATTTCTATCCTCTTAACACTGTTCTCTTATTTCCATTTGTTAGGCTCATTACTTTTTTAAAATAAGATAGGTTTTTTGTTTAAGTAAGAACAGAATTACAAGCAGTCTGCTCTTCTTTCCGAGGCAATGCTTTGATTATTGGTGTGAACTTCATTAGAGAAGTCCAATGCTCCACTTGTGCTATCAGCAGTAAGTAAACTTGTCACCTTGGTAAACAGTAACTGACCATGTTACACAGGGAGCAAGAGTGCAAACATTTCTGTCAAATGAACAATTTGTGCCAGTCTAGTTCTGGCAAGTACCTGACTGACTATAGTAACATCGACATTTTAATAACTAGACTTTCTAGGAAAGGTAACAACACATTCCATGCTCAAATAATTTGTGTGGTGCCAAAAAAAATGCAGCTTCAGAGACCGGTATTTTTATTTGAGAAAGCATTTAGATACCAAGAACATGCAGGGAAGAAATAGCACCTTAGAGTTCAAGGTGAACTTAGAGCAGAGAACAAAACTGCCTGGTCCCTTCCCATGCTGCACACCATGTGCAACACTGCTGCCTACTTCCCTGTTTTATTTAAAGACAGTTGCAGTCACCTGATTCTCCACACTTTAATCCCGGAGGAGTGGGGAAAGCACCACTTGAACAATGCTCTTCCCATCTAAGCCTGCTCCCTTCCATTCTCAAAGATTTAAGAACACCTTTTGCCTAGAGCTAGTCATCTCAGAAGTTTCCCCAATTAAGATCTTTGCAGTTGTAACATAATTGTGTTAAAGATTACAACAGACAAGCAGCATTGGAGGGTGGCAGTCAAGGAAATAGGAACGGACTAGTTTGAGATACTATCTAACTTTCCTCACATGGATTTAAGGTGCTTCTGCATTCAGTTACAGATTTACTTACAGATTTTTGGGTTCTTTCTCAAGAGTTTCACAGGTACTGGGACCATTATCCTGCTCCACCAGAAGAGGCTGCCCTCTCAGTGAGGCACTATCCTGTTCCTCTGGCAGGTGAGCTTTCTGAGAGCTGGGTTTAGAACACTCGGGTGAGGTGGAAATTTTAGAGCCTCCTCCAAACGGATTGAAGTTTGGATCATCAAGTTTGTCCCAGTCAAACTTATAAGATGCTTTAGGAAGAGGGATTTCATCTTCCACATTACTTTTATTTTGCACTTCAGTATTCTCTGGTTTTGTTTTGGTAATAGGAATTTTTTTGGAAGGTGGTTTAATTCCAGTTCTTTTACCTAATTTCTTAGGAGGTGGTTTTCTAGCAGTGGTATTATCAAAGTCAAATTCCAGTTTTACTGGTCCAGCCTTGGTGACATCAGGCTTTTCTGCAGGTTTCCCTTTGGAGACACCCAGTTCTTCATCAGGCTTTGACTCCTCTGCAGAGGCTTTTTCTGCTACTGAAACTTTCTGAAGCTTTGATTCCCCAGTTTTAAAAGAGTTAGTTACATCAGAACTACCAGGACCTAAGTTGCCAGGTGACTGTACAGGAGGTGTAGGTGCCTCTGCTAATGCCACTGAATTATCAGTTTGGCTTGCATCTGCGGAAGCAGACTTCACACCCTGCTCAGAGTCACCAATCGCTTGCTCAGGGGACAGTTTGGATTTGTTAGACTCCAGCTCGCTCAGTGCAGATTCCTTTTCAGAGATGAGAGTCTTCTCTTCACTTAAACACTCTGTACTTGCTGTGGTTGAAGCAGAAGGAGCTGCATCATCCCGCAGAAGAGAATCATTACTTTCCTCAATAGTTTTCTCAGGGCTGCTGGATACTTTTACGGAAGACTTCTGCAGATTTCCAGGAGAATGAGGCAACTGTACTGAACTTTGAAAAGGATTGATGTCATTTAAGTTATCAAAATCAATATTGTAGGAACCTCGACTCTTCACTGGCATCTCATCATCTGGGTAAGGAGCCACACTGACCTTCTCTGGCATTTGTATCCGGTTTGTTTCAGCTTCAGTCTTTTGTTGACATGTGCTGCATTTAAAAAAAATGAAGAAAGATTACATGTGCCACAGTTACTTTGCAGGCATGGTTTGAAATTATCTTTAGAAACACTTGCACAAGTAGCTTTGCATGCTCAGAGCAATCTTTTTTTTTTTTTTGCAGTAAGACAGCTGACAGCAAAATATAACAGCAAGAATTCACTTTTCACCTAAACAGTCAAGATTTATGAGCTCTGGTACACACAAAGCATAGGGAGATCAACCTTTGAAGTTAGTCAGTGTTCTTAAGCCTCCTGTTCTACACCTTGCTACCTTATGCCAGTCATCCCTGGAGACTGCTCTACTCACCACAGCATTTGGACATTGCCCTTTCACTAGGCAGTGAAACACAGATTGCTTAGGAGTTATTGACAGGCAGCAGCTCAAACACAAGCACAACTTGTGGTACCATCTTCATGCAGATTCATCTGAGTCACAACAGACTCCAATCTGGGACGAAATCAAGTCATGATTCAGGTTCTCCCACACTAGTCATTACTTTGTCTCGTCATTCCGGCAAATACTTTCCCCCCTGAAAGTATGCACTAGCATCTGTCTTACGGGGTTCTATCCCATATACCAAAACAGAACCTGGACTTCAGGCATTCTAAATTCTGTACAACAGCGGATCTGAAGAGCCAAGTGATATACAAGAAAATACTTCTCAAGTAAGAGAAAGATAAGATTTTCTAGCAAAAGAAACAAGTTAAAGAGTTTGTGTACTCACTATTCTGAATATTCTACAAGTTATAGCTCTCCACTTTATTTCCCCAAACTCTACACAACTTCTGAAAGCTTAGCCTCAGACTACAGAGAGTTAAGCCATTACTTCCTGAAACAGGATTTCCTCCCATTGTTTTGTCCCTCCATAAAGTTATTATTTTTATGTGCCATCCTTATCTGCTGCAGAACAGAACATGATTAAAAGCCACTCACTAAAAACTCCTCTTTGATAAACTCAAAAGCAGAGGTGGGAGATAAGAGCTGAAGAAGTCCTTCTCACCCGGTTTGAGCGCCTCTTCCCGGCAATAGCTCAGCCCCAGGCTTCGACTACTCAGGTCCCTCCCACTCTCCTTCCGTGTTTAACCTAATAAATGCCAGTCAGGAGCAAGACACCTGCTTGGAACGGTCAATCACTTGTGAGGAGTCAAAAGTGACCCCGTTCAGCTACGCGGAGCCCTTTCACTTTTTTGCTACAAACAAATCCTCACATTTTAAAACTAGAGAGGACATGTTCAGTACAAGCAGTGCATTGATACAATTATGCCCTAACTAGAACAATTCGGTGCTGATCCTTTAAAGTCACTTGAACTTTCTAAGTACTAAATCTTTGTTTATTTGTGCAAGCAATGAATTTGGGGCATAAATACCATTACATTATTCAATTGTGGTGTTTTAGTTTAGAAATAGCTTTCTGAACCAGACTGTACATGGAAATAAACAGTTGAAGCAAATTTACACACTTAAAGAATATTTAAGTGTTGCCACCTTTTTTCCTTTCTCCTCTTTCCAACAAGAAAATAGGGATCAAATAAAAGTATTGGGTACTTAAACAAACAAAAGTATTTGCTTGCAGAAGGCAAAACTAAGACCTGCAACTTCTTGCTAGTGGGAATTACAGGTGTCAGATGTTTATGCTACTTTAAAAGGGGGCTAATAAAAGTCAGTAATAAAAATTTTTATTTTTTGTTGTCACAACACCCCCAAATTGAAACATTAAAGACTTTATGCTCTTCTCCAAACAGCTACCATGAGCCAGTTTGAGACTCAAGCTGCTAGACTATAAAGGCATATAAACTTGTTTACACTTGTGACTGATGTTACATTCACTTTGTGTTGCTAGATTAAAGAAAATCTTAAAACTCCCTGACTCAAGGTGTCAATTCAAGCTAATCCTTCAGAAGATTTATCTGTTTATACTCCTCAAGATAACAGTACTTAACATACAAGATAAGATACTTTAAGGCTTAGCTTCAGCATAGTTGTATTCTTACATGAAAACCCTACATCAGGTAGAGAATACGAAATTGTTTCTTACAGTATCTCTTCTCAAGCTATTTATTCATACCATAAGTCACCTCAATGAAACCAATTACAGAGGAGTTAGAAATAAAGTTCAATAATTAATATTACGATCAAATTAACTCATTATTTTAAAGAAAATTTTATCTTTGAAAAAAGTTTATGTATCAGTTAGTATTAATTTTGGTCCTCTTGTACAGTTTACATCTTTTGATAGAATAGAAAATTATATTTTAGAGGTTTAAAATAGGGAAAGTTGACTTGAGCATGTCCCACATGGGTAACACAGTTAGCAGTGGATTCACTACTTACTCAGCATCAGAGGGTACATACAAAACATCATCTGCCACGTCTTCACGGCAACCATCAAGTGCAAAAGCAGTCTGAAGTTTGTCTGTCATAGCAGGACTCAGGATTTTTCGAGTGTGAGGATCTCTTTGAGGAGTTTGAAAGGTTACCTTTAAGAAAGGCGTGGGGGGAAAGAAAAAGGAAAAACATGAGCACAATATCTTTCAAGCACCAAATACCACATGCATTCAGTAGCAGAGATCTCAGAAGAAGAAAGAATAAAAATAATACAAAACCAAAGGTTTACCTTCATTGCTTTTCCCACACTTTTTGGTGGCAAGTTTTCTTTCTGGGACACGCGAAGAATGGAAGGTCTCCCTGTAGGCTCCGGCAGCGCAAAGAAAAAGCCAGCGTCTTCTGCTGTTAAATCATCCTTAATGCTTCCTCCATTTTCTCCATTTTCTGCATTTAAAATCTGCAGACTCATTCTAGAACATCAACACACACAGCAGCGCAGCATGAATGAGAGGGTGTGGTCAGCCAGATGCACTTTGAGATAATGGAAGAAGTTGGCAGCCTGGCACTGACTAGCCAAGATTAACAGCTTCAAAGGGAAAGCTGGAAGCATGGAAAGTCTTCATACGGACAGGTCTATCTCAGAAGACTCTGAAATATCTAAAAGCAGCACAGCACAGCCCCTCTACTTTTGGTAGGGGCTTGAGAAGCTAATCATTGATATTATGCCTTCCACAGCTCACGTTATGGCCTTACTAATTAAGTTGCCCGTCCTTTAAAGGGAGCTCTGTCACCTGCAATGTTTCCTCATTCCCAACCCCTTCAGCCAGTGATGTACAGCCATGTCTCTTGTAACAGAGCATCCAGCTAAGCAACACAACTGCTTCTGCAAGGGACAGGTGAGACACATGACAGTGATCTCTCTGCTTTATTCACATGGTCTCATCACTGCATTGTACACCAGCAAACAGCAGAAACAAATTTGGTTGGTTAGGGTGTGTTTGGGATCAGTCCTGGATCAAATTAGCTTTTTCCTGCACTGTCTGAGCATATGTTGCTCCTGTAAAGCACATAAGATTCAGGAATTCTTTGCAGCATAGACATTATTGGTATGCAAATCTGGGAAAAATTGTCCCTAGAAAGGTATTTCTCAAATACTGTTCTTACACTGGACATGCACAAGCTTTAGTAGATTGTTATATGCTGATCTAATTTTACTAGTGTGAAGGACTTGAAACTAAAGCCTGGGCTACAACTAAGATTAAGAATGAAAATAAATTAGAAATAGAGAAAAAGCACATATAAAATACACCAGACAAGGCACCACGCTATATGTAGTTGAACTCTGCCTACTTTTTATTCCCATTGGAGCCTCTGCTGTTCTTAAAGGTCTAACAGTAACATTCAGTGATGCCATGGCTATTTTTTAAGAAACAGACAAGGTATGGCAAGGAGGATCTAAGCATAACCACTGTCTATGAACCTGTCATGACACCTGAGAAGTACAGTTAATTATCTGGAAACCTGCTATCAAAGTGATTTATTTCATAAGAGCTAATATATTATCTTGTATCACCTATGCAAGATAACCGGTATCAAATGGAAGAGACATTAGCTTTCTGCAATGTGTAACCATTCTAAGTGATCTCAAATGCTTGATGTGCCCAAACACTTAATCCTTAGCCTGTTTTTCCATCATGTATTCGAGATTAATCTAGAAATCAGCTGAAATCCAGAAAATCAGCTGAGAAAGACTACAAATTATTGTTTTCAGTGTCATAAAGAGGTAACAAGAACACTTGGACTGAAAATTTTAAGTCCTGTTTTCAATCTCCTTGCCCTTATGCATTTAAATTTCTACGATGCAGCCTCCAAATATTTCTCCACTCCTACATTAATCCTTATGGGAAAATTTGCTTCCTACTCTCCACAGAACTCAGCTGCTTTTTCTGCAAGCCTGACAACAGCACTTTTAATCAGCAGTGGAATGCAAACAATGGCTATGGAAGCAATGGCATGCAAAGCACGCCTGTATTAGCTATTTCTTCATTCCTTCTGTATTCATCACATTAATGCTTTAGCTCAGGTTATTTTATGTATAAAGTATTTCTACATTAATCACTTGTAGAACTTGAAGTGAACTTCATTGCTTTCCTTTATTCCAAACTAAAATTGAGACAACAGATGAATTGAATCTTTACAAACTGTATTTTTTACTGTAATTACTTTAGAAATAAGCCTAGGACATGATAAAGTTGTCAATACCTTCTAAAACAAGCTCCATAAGCACAGGAGGTTTGTTTGGAGACTTTTTCAGCTTTGTCTTTGAGCTACTTGTGAACCATTGCTAAACCAAATCCAAACCAAGCTGACAACATATACATATAACACTTTAGATATTAAATCTAATAATCAAGTTTTTTCTAGGATTAAAATACTAAAAGTAACTCAGCATTTATTTTAAAAATTTGCAGTCGAGATTTGATCTAACATTCCAGAAGTTCATTAGCTAGTGGCTGTGATAAAGTGAAATTCATATCTTTGTTTCAAGTGGTTGGCATCCAAGGCACACAAGTATTATGAAAGGCAGCAAGTTTTCCCACTATAGCAAAACAAAGCTCAAGGCCAGGCTGGATGGGGCTTGGAGCAACCTGGTCTATTGTAAGGTGTCCACATCCCTGGGAGGTCTCCTTCCTGTAAGGGAGGTTGGAACTAGATGATATTCAAGGTCCATTTCAACCCAAACTATTCCATGGTTCTATCAAAGTTCACAAAAATGAAAATGCTCCTTGTTTTAGAAGAATATTTATGTGGGCACATGCAGGAACCTGCCATTCTACAGTTAAGAATGAAAATAAATTCAATGACATCAGATAATTAATCCTCAGTTACCTATAATTTGTAAAGTGCTTCAGGTAACCTGTTGTTTAACAAATACTGGGACACAATATCCAAAACACCGACGTAATCTCAAATGCCTGAAAAGCCACTGAACATGCAGGGCAGAGATGGCATTTTTCTACTTAATTATCCTTCTGAACTCTTGAGCAGCCAAGATGCAGATCACTCACTCATGGCAAAGTAAATTGGTATGTGCTCTGAATACTTTCATACAAACTGACACATAGCTGACTGCAATATATATATATATATATATATATATATAAGCATTTTAATGCTAACATCTCACTTCAGAACAAAAACACTAGCCTGGTAAGCAACTCTCTCATAATCACCTTCTCCAGACTGCAAGGGAGGAGCAGCAAGGCCAGGGAGGGCGTCGCAGGAGCTCCGTCCGTGCCCACCATTGTAGCGAGATGTGTTTTAAGTCAAACCCAAACCCAACCCTGCCTCAGTCCCTCTTTATTCCTGACTCACCCCAGGTCCCCCATCAACCCCGTATCATCCTCAAAACACAGAGATGCTCCCAAGATCCTCACCTCATCCCCGAATTCAGTGGGAGTGGCACTTGAGCTCCACCACGCCCTCCTGCCATTGCCCCCGAGCTCCTGCCTTCTTTCCATCCTCAAACTGACTGAAACGACCCCCAAATGTCTTAATCTGAAGCTCACAGAAGTGCCCCTGACACCCCCTAGACACGAAAGTGCCCCCGGTCCCACAGCACCCCAAGCAGGAATCTCACAAAGGGGTCTTTGAAAGTCCCCCCAAGCACCACACCACCCCAAGCTTACAGAGGGGCCCTCAAGCCACCCCCCTCAGTCCCATACCACCCTACCTCACACAGAGGTTTCCGAGCTCCCCACGGACTCCCCCACCAAACTCAAACCATCTCCAGCTCAGAGGAGTCACTAAGCCTCCCCCAGCTCCATCCCCCCCACCCCCTAAAACTCACAGAGCGGCCCCAGAGTTCCCCTACCCGAGGACTCCAGGGTCACAGAAAGGTCCCCAAGCCCCTCCCAACGCCAAGCTCCCAAAGGGGTCCCTAAGCCCACCCCCACAGCACCCCAAATTCACAGATTGGTCCCCGAGCCCCCCAATCTCACAAAGAGGTCCCTGAATAGGCTCTCCCAGCCCCACACTGCCTCAACCTTACAGAGGGATCCCCAAATCCCCCAATCTCACAAAGGGATACCTAAACACTTCCTCCAGCCCCACACCACGTCACAGCGTGCTCCTTAAGCCCCCCGTACCTGCCAGCAGTTCCCGGGACGAGTCCGCAGGGCGCTCGGCTGAGGCAGCGCGCGCTACACCCACCGCCGGCCGCAACCTCTCCGCCGCCGCCACACGATTTCAAACCCAACGGACGCCCCGGCTCACCAATGAGGGAGCGGCGTTCGGGGCGCGCCCGCCAATCAGAACAGCGCCCTGCGGGAGGGGGGCGGGGACAGCTCCGCGCGTGACCGTTGCACCCTTTCCCCCCGGAGTGCGCCCCCGCGCGCGGCAGAGCGGGCGGTGCAGGCGCGGCTCCGCCCGGGACAAACCCCCCGGCTGCACCAATGTCCCCGCGTCCCCAAGGACAGCCGCGTCGGCGATGCATGCCCCATCCCTGGTAGCGTTCAAGGCCAGGCTGGATGGGGCTCTGAGCAACCTGGGCTAGTGGAGGGTGTCCCTACCCATGGCGGGGGGTTGGAATGAGATGAGCTTTAGGGTTCCTTCCAACTCAAATGTTTCTATGATTCCACAGTCTCAGTTCTGCTTCATGTGCTTTTGCGTGAAATCACAGAAAGAAGACTTGCTGCTTCACAACCCGTTTTTTATTACTGAATTTCACAGTTCATTCAACACATTAAAACAGTCCTTACTGTTGAGTCACCAGACAGCAACAACGAAATTATTGTTAAAACAATAAACTTGCTAACAAGGCTGTCTTTTAGAATGAAATAAGACTCACAGAATCCAAGCATGATTTTACTGATGTAACCATCCTCAAGAGTCACTAAACCACCATAAATTCCCGATCTCCATCACAACAGTAACACATCAGCCATCTGCCAGCGTTAGGATGTCACATTCCGTGGGTGGCATTTACTATTGACTTGTTTCCCATCAGTAGTAGCATGTAACATCACATGCTGCTTTCTCTGCTGTGCTTTTCCAGTTATACAATCTCCCCTTTCTCTAAAAGAGACGAATCTGGAAGTCTGTGGTTATAACAGGGGGCATGCAGGGGGTTTGCTACATTCTGGAAGAAACAGCAAATCTTGTGGCTATTAGCTATTGCTTGTACTTCAATAGTAACCAGAGATTCAAGCTAGGCCTCTCCATTTACTGTTTGGGGAGGTACAAAGATATCTTAAAATATGGCTCCCTTTAAGGCGTTTTAAGATCTTACATCCCTGTTTTATTAGAAAATATTAGAAAGCATTACATAAAATACACAAGGAGAAACAAAGAGGAGTTTTTTCCGACGCTTAAGTAAAATAGGTCATTTCCCTGCTTCAGAAAGATGCTGCCCTCATCCAACAGAGCTCTTTTACGGTCATGAAGAACTGGAATCGGTTCCTTCTGCCAGGCCTGTGGAGCATGACCTCGATCGCGTACAATGCCGGAGGCCAGCCGCGGGCAGGGGCTGCGTGTCCCGGCCGGGCTGGGCGGGCGCGGGGCGAGGGCGCGGCACGGATCCCGGCTGGAGCGGGGACGTGGCTCGGGGCTCGGGGCCAGGCAGGCGCGGAGGGGCGGAGGAGAGGGAGGAGATGGATGGAGGGGCGGGGACCATCAGTGCGAGGGGAGGCGGGTCCCGCCCCGGCGGCCCCGCCAGCCCGGCGGCGCCCGCGCCGCGCATCCGGGGTTGCGGCGCGAACTACCGCTGGAACTACCGCTGGAGCATCCGGGCCGAAGCGGGAAGTACCGCTGGAGCGGCGGGAAGTACCGCTCCCCGCTGGAGCATCCGGGGGCGCAGCGGGAACTGCCGCTCCCGGGGACCCCGGCGCCCGGTGGGGCGCAGCATGGAGAGCCCCGCGGTGACCTTCACGCTGGCCTACCTGGTGTTCGCCGTGTGCTTCGTGTTCCCGCCCGACGAGGTGCGCTCGGCGGGGCTGACGGTGCAGAGCCTGCTGTCCGCCTGGCTGGGCAGCGAGGACGCGGCCTTCGTGCAGTACCACCTGCGGCGCAGCACCGGCACGCTGCTGGCGCACTCCCTGCTGCCCCTGGGTGAGTAGCGCTCCGGCTGCCTTGGAATGTGCACCCCGAGCTTTGTAACCAGCTGGCTGCACCGCGGCACGCGCACCCACAAAGGAATTGCAGTTTAAGTACAGAATGGGGAAGGAGATGCTGGAAAGGAGCGCCGCGGAAGGGACCGGGGGGTCCAGGTCGATGGAAAGTTGAATGTGAGTGAGCAGTGCCTTGGCAGCCGGGAGGGACATCCCTGTCCTGGGGGGCATCAGGCACAGCATCGCCAGCCGGGCAAGGGAGGGGATTGTCCCGCTCTGCTCTGGGCTGGCGCGGCCTCACCTCGAGCGCTGGCGGCAGCTTTGGGCACCACAATATAAGAAAGACATTAAATTATTAGAGAACGTCCAAAGGAGGGCAACCAAGACGGTGAAGGGCCTTGAGGAGAAGCCGTGTGAGGAGTGGCTGAGGGCACTTGGTCTGTTCAGCCTGGAGGAGACTGAGGGGAGACCCCATTGCAGTTACAACTTCCTTATGAAGGGAAGAGGAGGGGCAGACGCTGATCTCTGCTCTGTGGTGACAGTGACAGGACCCGAGGGAATGACCTGAAGTTGTGTCAGGGGAGGTTTAGGTTGGATATTAGAAAAATGCTCCACCCCCAGAGGGTGGCTGGGCACTGGAACAGGCTCCCCAGGGCAATGGTCACAGCACCAAGCCTCTCAGAGTTCAAGGAGTGTTTGGACAATGCTCTCATGCACATGGTGTGACTCCTGGGGTGTCCTGTGCAGGGCTAAGTGTTGGATCCTTGTGAGTCCCTTCCAACTCATCATCTTCTGTGATTCTGTGTTTTAACCAGAGAATGCAAATTGGCTTCCTTTAGCCATATGATTCTCCTAAAATTAAGTGGCATCTCGCAGGTAATTTTATTCAATCAGCAAATTCAAATCAGGTTTGTTTAACTACATAATTCTGGTAAAAATCAGTGGTGCTTAAGAATTTACCTTCGATTGCTTAAGACAAGAGGCTTGAATTTGAAGTCATCCAGAAGTACAGTACCTCTCCTGGAGCTGAGCTCACTGGTTAGATAACCATATGATTCAGGGCTATGTGTTTTTGCAGGTACTTAATTGTTTTCTGAAAGTAAGTTTTTTTCCTTGCAGGTTATTATCTTGGTATGTGCTTTGCTGCACCTGAAAAACATCTTTGCTTTTTCTACCTGGCTTCAAAAGAATGGAAAACTTTCTTCTTCTTCGCAGTTCTCCTCCCAGCAATCACTAGTGCCCTGGCATATTACTGGTCACGGAAGGGTTGGAATAATCATCCACTAGCCCGGACACTTGCTGTTCATGCTCTCCCGCAGTCGGGTTGGAGGGCAGTAGCTTCTTCCATCAACACAGAATTCAGGAGAATCGACAAATTCGCTACTGGAGCGCCAGGAGCAAGGGTGATCGTTACAGACACGTGGGTGATTAAAGTGACCACCTACTGTTTACATGTTGCCCAGCAGCAGGACATTCACTTGACGGTGACAGACTCCAGACAGCATGAACTCACCCCAGACTCCAACGTGCCTGTGCAGTTCCTCACCATCCGAGTTGCCAGTGTTAATCCCTATGTGAAGGCATTCAATATCCGGTAAAACAACTGCTAAACCTGTTATGTTACATGTGTGCTGTTGGATGTTGCCGATGGAGCGCTTTTGTGCCTGATCTGGAGACTCCCTGGTCTCATCCCTTCCCTTTTGCTCCCTGCTTGGTGTTCTGAGGTGCTGGCCATGTGCAGTGCTGCCATGCAGTGCAGGGAAGGTTGTTTAGGAAGCTTTGTACACGTGCAGCATTGAATACACAACGGATAAACAAAGGGATTGCCCTCTTTGATCCATTCTTAGGGAGAGGATTGTGCTGGATGCAGAAAGAAGTAACTGGATAAAATTAGGTGAGAGATGGAGAACAGGAATGAAAGGTAGAATTTTTGGTCTTCCAAATTTTGGGTGAAGAGAAATAGCTATTTGTCTAAAACTGTGTGTTGTTCACCCACAACTTTGGAGTTTTCCTTGTGCTTAAGGCTCATAATTTTATCACTGCTCAGAAGAGCTCTCACTGAGCTACTGCCCCTAAAGCAAGGAAGTAATATTGGTCCTTTTCTGATTTATGTGCTCTCATAGCAGTAAATCATAGCAAACGTGGACTGTTAGGGCTTGTTTTGGAAGGGCCCATGCTGTTTATCTCAGCAGTCTCTCTGTGTAACCAGCCTAAAGAACTAGTTCTGCAGAAACCTCTGAGTAGAAGGGTGCTAAACTCTTTGTTGTTGTGTTACTAAGAGCCATGTTAGTGCTCCTAAAACTATATTTGAAAAGGTATTTGAGTGTCTTTTTGCTGTAAATTTGTATGTCAGGAGTATTTATTAGGTAATTAGGTAATTAAAAGCAGACAGATCACCAGACTTGTAGGTGTGCAGTGGGGCAAGCACGAGGAAGGCAAAGAGGTGATTATGGTAGAGATGCAGGTGAACAGAACTCAGAACAAGAGGTTAGTTAAGGTAAGCAGGACAATCCTAAGAAAAGAGACTTTTATAGACCTGTGAGAGTGGTGACCAAATGAGTATTAAACAACTAATGATTTTCTTCTGCAAGCACTTCAGTGCCAGAGTGGTAAAACTACATCCCCAGCTGAGAAAATCATAACTTGTTTGACAATTCCTTTTAGGGAAAAAAGTCCTAACCCCAAAATGTATTTTGTAGCTAAACAGAATAGCATCAGGAACAGTGTTTAAAAGCTGTTCTAATAAGATGTCAGAAATAGTAAATCTCTGCTAGAATGTAGCAGAATCATACAGGATCATTGTATGTATCCAGAATCAGAATCAAATACAGTGAGATGTTTCTGGAGGAAAAATGTTTTTGTGCAGGTGGGCCATGTTTTCCTGCATGTTCAGTGCGAATTGTTCCTCTGGATATAAAGGTCCCTGTGATTTTCACGGACAGCATCTGTTAACAAATGACATTATCCTGTAGCAGTAAAAACAATGGAGACCACTGGGAGCTAGAGCTAAGCCAGCCTTGCATTGTGCTGGGCTCTGGGAACTCAGCGAGTGGTAGGAAAATGAGGGCAGTCTTCCCAGGACTTCTCCATGAAAGCTGTTTCATGAGTAGAAGCATTGAGCTGGAGAGTTCTGACACTACAGTTCAGAACTCTTACCATAATCCCAACAGGGATATGTCACTGCAGGGTCTGTGTGAGGTCTCAGGTGCCACTTGAGTGCTGTGGGCATCACTTTAATTTACAGGAGCAGCTGGTGTGGAACACAGCTTGTTGCAGCCTTAAATCAGTAGTGGTTTGTCACCTTTGTGAAATTTCTGGATTTACCTAAAATTGTATCATAAAATCACAGAACCTGATAGATTGACATTCTTCTGCTACTTATGTAGTACTATATCACCTTGTGATGCCTGCTGCATGATACAACTAATTTCTGTCCTCAGGCGTTTATAAACGAGAATTTAGATATAGTCTAAGTAAAAGGCATTAAAAAGGTGACAGAAGTGGTGCAAACAGCACTTTGCAGTTAATGCATGATTTTGTTCATGTTGATTACTTCAAAAGCCTTCCTTTGTTTTTGTATGATGTTTTAGCTGATCTCTGACATACCCTGCTGGCAATCTTACACAGATATGAATGAGGACAGCGTGTTCTGTTGACCAAGTTCTGCCAAAACCAGTAACTAAACAGCAAAAGGAAACAAGAAAAGACAATGCTGTGTATTTATTCTGACTAATAACTACCAGCCTAAATAGCTTTTCTGTGGATTCACTTCCTTGATGTTAACCTCTGCAAGGTACTATCGAGGTGTTTGGGTGGATAATCATGGTAACATTTTGCTCCATCTTTTCTTCTTCAGGTTGAACTCCACAGAGTATGGGGAGCTCCGGGAGAAGCTCCGTGCTCCTATCAGCAATGCAGCTAATGTTGTGATCCATCAAAGCCTTAGTGATTTATTTTTAGAAACCTTTACATCTCTGGTGGAAATAAACCAGACATACCATGTTCCAAGCACTCAGGTGAGACTTTCTATCCATGTGAGACTGTAATAATTATACTTTCAATATAGATGAGCCCGTGATTACTGTGCAATTGATAAATGTTTACCTAGGGCCATCTCCGGCGAATTACTAAGAGAATTCATTATTATGCAGTTAACAAAAAGGTTTTATTAAAAATATTGATTAAACTATGAATGATGATTAAATTATAATTATCATGTGATTACTGCTTAATAATCTTCATTTAATAATTAAGCAGTATTGAGTCATTAATTAAATAGTAATTGAACAGCAGTCAAACACTCTACTACTCACTACACTTCTAATAATTCAGCTACCTTGCATACAATATGTTTTAGATCTAATATAAACTGTCACCTTGCTGTAGATAACAGATAGCAGGTAGGGAATCTCTTGACCTCAAGAGGTAAACCTTGAGAGGTGTCCTACCTACCTGAGCCTGCCCTGCAGGAGAGCTCCATGGGCTTGGGGGCTGCAGTCACTTAGAGAGTGACAGGTGGTTAAACTGCCCCTTGGTGAGGTTGTGCAGCTGTAGGACTTACAGTTTCATCTCACTGGCCCCTCATAAGACATGGCCTGAATTCCTTAGCTTCTTCAGAAGATACAGCCAAGCACAATTTCTTAGGGTCTGCACAGCCAGGCTGACTCCAGTCAGGCCTCCTGGTCAGTGATGCCAGAAACACAAGTGCTCTTTGCTCAGTCAGGGTGATGCTTCCCTCACAAATGCTCACCTGCTGTCTCAGTAAACATGTCATAAATGTAGCTCTGGCTGCTGCTTCTGTTCCTGCTATGAGGAGACAAGCTGTATTGTGAGCATTACGGTATTAAGACATGAGAAATAACACAGTGAAATAAAGTCCACTGTAATAATTTCCATAAAAATGTTACATGAAAACATTTGGAAGTGATGACATTGCACTTGTAGAAAGTTTATGGGGAGCCAGAGTCACAGCTGCTGTTGCTGTTCTTAAGGCAGTTTGCTCCAGTACAGCTTGCTTTTCTAGACAGCCAGGTTTTGCTGGATCTTCTGCTGAAATAAACTAATGATTCTTAATTGGGATTTCTTTTAGCTATAATTATTATGGCCACTATTATATGGTGTTAATTATAACAGCATAGAGTCCTACCTCCAGCAATACTTGCAGAGACCTGGTCATTATTATACTTGTGCAGCAGTCAGAAGTGTGACTGGAGCACTGTCCAGTGTACCAGGGGAAACCAGTTAAACCAGTACTGGTGACCCTGCAGGGACTTTGGGTCCAGTGATTCAGCTAATGGAATGAGGGGTTGGTATCTTTGGTAGTGTTGTGCAGTTTATATGGTTCATGAAGTAGCTAAAATAAAACTGGATCAGGTGTGTCTGCACATCATGTTGTGTGTTCTGATTGCAATGCGAGCAAAAAGAGATGTTCACAATAAAGAGAAGATACTAAAGCTGCTTTCTTGCAGAGCATTTCATTTGTGACACATTTAAGTGGCAGCTGAGCTACTGAACTTGGATTTGACATTGAGTGATAAATGACACCAGAGATTATGATAAGGATGTTAAAAATACAACACTGAATTTTGCCCTATTTTGAAGCTCCATGAATATGTTGAAAAAGTTAGTTAATCTTTCTATGCTAGAATTTTTCCTGCTTAAAACCTGAGATAAGACCTAATTTCACAAGTTAAAGCTGAGTGGCTTGTGTTCAATCTGGATCTGATCCACAGCCAGCTGCCAGTGCAGCTGAGCAGACACTTGAGCTGACAAGGGAAGAGTCACTGGAGATGGGAACTAGAGACCACAGAGAGAGCTAGTTTTTGTTCCACCAGTAGCAGTATGAAGATTCAGGTCTCCATGCCTATTCAGTGTGCTGTCTTTTGAACTTTGTCAAGTTCTTGGACAGCTGGAAGACATGTGGGAAATGCTAATTATTGTTTATTAATTGTAAAACACTTCATAGCAAGATGATGTCCCCATATGCAACTGCAAGTTCATGTGTCATAATTAACTGTGGGGGAAATCAGTTATTCCAATATTATCCAAGAAAAATTAAGTAAGTTTCTAGACCTTCAGGATGAGTGTCCTTGTGTTCAGTACAGCCCTGGTTTCCTCTTTTATGTCTCTTACTTAGAAAGATGGAAGATAGGAACAGCCATTTGCTGTTTTAAGTGGTAAGAACTGTTTGCTTGGTTTGTTTTCCTTACTTTATATTGGTAGTTTTTTTAAAAAATAGTTTGAATGACAAAGCTGGCTGCTTGCTTACCTTGCTGTGGCTGCTGGAAGCTCTTCAGAGAGTGAAAGAATGTTTATTTTTCAGTAATTTTTGTTTAATCATTAGTCTCATGCAGCAGTTCTGGGTTTTCTGTTCAAAGAGAAGCTTTGCTGTCATTAATTAGAGAGTGTTCTAATAAAACCACTTGATATCCTCTGGTGGGGCAGTTCTGCCTTGATTATTCTGGCACAGATGATTTTCTAAATGCCTTTGAAGAGCAGTTACAGGACCCATTCTGTGCAGTTCACAATTTTGATGTTTTTTCTCCTCCCTCAGGAGCTGGAGCCATGCATAGGGTGTATGCAGACTATTGCTAACATCAAGCTCATCAAGAACTGCCAGGAGCCAAACGAGGGGGAATGCCAGCAGTGCTACTGCCGGCCCATGTGGTGCCTCACCTGCATGGGCAAGTGGTTTGCCAGCAGACAGGACCAGCAGCACCCAGAGACCTGGCTGTCAAGCCAAGTGCCTTGCCCGACTTGCCGAGCCAAATTTTGCATTCTAGATGTTTGCCTAATACGATGAGTAGTACTTGGGTACTTTTTCAGTTTGACTGAGTTTCATAGTGGGTTTGGTTAAAGGCCTACTACATCTGTTTCTGAGACTTCACGTTCTACCAGGGTACAGACTCTAAGGGTTTCTTTTACAGTGTTGAAAACAGATGTAAATCTTTTCAGTCCTTTTCCACTTTTACCTGTGGATTTTACTCACCTGATGTTAGCTTCTGGGTTTTAATTTTGTTTAAACTCCTATTTTCTTTTCTTACATTTTGGATGGAATAAGGTTATCCTTCTATATTTGCAGTACTGTTGTCTTTTCAGGTTTTACCGTAGGTTAAATTCTTTACATTTTTAAATTTAACGTGGGTTTTGATTCTTTAATAAAGGGCTAACTGAGAAAATTGCTTTGGTTAGACTTCATTGATAGTTTTGTTATTCTTTAATCCAGTTGTAAAGTTACTATTAATCTTTGCAGTTGTTCTCCAAAGAAGTGTATCAGTTGTGTCCCTTCAGCTGCTCCTCTCCACTCATAAAGGGTTGCAGTGAGCTAAGAAATGTAATTCCTGAAGATTTACAAGTCCTGTATGGACCTTTTATTCCATTAATTTGCCTCTAGCATACGTTTTGATGGATGTCTTTTTTTCAAACAACAGAAGGATTTGTCAACATAACCCATTTACCTACACTGCTAATTTATGGTTAAATCTGTTGGTTTCCAGGAGCTATATTGCTTAGGGTTTCAATACTCTTTAGGTGATGGGACTTTTTTTATATACATTGGAAGGGAGTGCAGCAAACATCTGAGCTTTAATTTGTAAATTAAAATCACAGGTGGGTCAAATAGAGAAAGGAATACTTTAAAGCTTTGGTGTACGAGAACAAAAGCTCTTAGTACTTCCCACCTGAATAATCAAAAGGATCTTACCAGTAAATCATGGGCAGAGGTGACGTGCTGGTGATTACATGCACACCTCTTGATTACTGTGACAGGCAACTGGTTTGAGCAGGAACAACAAGTGGTAGGATGTAAAAATGTACAAGTATTGGAAGCACAACCATGGAACATTACATGAGTCTCAGCTGAGCTGCAGGTGGTGAATGCACCCACCTCCACTTGGAGTCAGCCAGGAAATGGTTACAAATGTGGCTGCAAGCAAGAATTCAGAGAGGGGTAAGGAATTGAAAACAGATCTGACAGCATCTCTTGAAAACTAACATTTATGTTATACTGTTGGTGTTGAATTTTAACTTTGGATTTTTTAAATAACATTCATTTGTAAAAATCCAAACTGGTTGAGTTCAAGGACACTAACTGTTTCAGCATATCTCAGTTGCTCTATGTACAACATCTACTATGCAAGTATCTAAACTACCTATTAATAACAGTGGCTTCTCTGTTTTTCATTAACTGTTGTTTTAAATTGTATAAAGTGAGAATTTGACAGTGAGACAGGTAGTATGGATTTGTCTCTTTCCCAAAGAGATCTTCAGTGGCATGTCACTCTTCATCTGAATAGAACTAAATTGAGTTCTGGAGTTTCAGACAGATTTGTTGGCAACTCTGAAAACTACTAAAAAAATCTAGGAGCTGATCAGCAATTGAATTTAAAATATTTTCCAGTACTTCTATGGGAAATAATTTCTAGATTTAAAATGGTCTCTGCAGGATTTTTCAACTTTTGGAAGATTCTTACAGGGCCGGGTGGTGTTGTCTGACATGCACCTATCACTACACAGCAGCCTTTGCAAATAAGCATTTTGTAACATTTGCTTCTGGAAAGTTTACATAATGTGGCATGGATACAAGGGACGTGGCCCTTGAAATAGTTGCAGAAGAGAGGGTAGGATTTTGGAGCTGTGGTTTTGCCACCACCAGTCATTCAGTTCCTACAGCACTTTGCCTGTTTGGAATAAAAATATTTATTGTAAAGAATGTGAAGCTAAAATCATAAAGGCCTTGAGGAACTTAGATAATAGATACATGTAGTTGCAGATGGTTTTATAGAAAACCAGGTCAGTTGCCAACAGTATTCCATGTAATAAAAGCTTTAAATTCCTAATTGCTCTTGCAGTGGAATCTACTCTGAATTGACTGGAAGTTTTCACTTCAGTGGAACTTTGCTTTTGTTCATCTTACCTCTTTTGTCAGTATAAAAGTATGACAGAGTAACAGTCATAAATGTATGAGACCCTTGCATCTTTTAATGCTCTGTCCACAAAAGTGCCTCTTAGAAAACTTAGTAATAATTACTGAAACAAGATTATGATTTATGTTAATGATAGTACCTGACTTAAATTCCTTAAAACAAGTAGTTTTCCTCAGGTTTAAATTCTCAAAGTAATCTGAGATGCCTCCAACATTTGTGAGCTTCTTAAAGGCTGTGTTAGAGAAACAACTTGTTAAAAATCCACATGAACATGAAAATAATAGAGTACAAAAATAGGCATTTGTATTCATGATAGCTTCAGGTTATCATGCGAAGAGCCACATGCACATATAGGGCCATTTCTAGAGAAGATGCTCTCTGTTTGCAGTAAAGAACACACCATTGCCTCCCACATAATCTTGGTACATTTTTTAAATATGAGGATAGGGTTTAGAATCAGTTTTCTTACAGCATTATGTATAAAAAAAAAAAAAGAAAAAAATTTAAAAACTAAGTAATGCAAGTGGCTAAAATATTTACTGAAAGAATTTTCTTTTTTATTATTGTGTGTAAATCACTAAGAGCGATTTAGTATTACATTTCCAGCTATGTGTGTGCTTTTCCACATCACTGACTTGTGGGTGGGCAATGTTAGTAATCTGAAGTATATTATATAAATGTGATGTCATTAAACTAAAGAAAATCTGTGGGTGAACTCTGTCAGTATAAATACCCCATATGAGCATATCATGTGTAGCCCAAATTTCCTGGTGTGCTGCAGCTCAACAGGTCTTTCTCAACACATGGGTCACGGCTATATTATTTATTTCCACATTGTATTACTTCTGTAATTGTAGTGTTCCAGAAGATATTGAGAAAATATGTTATCTTTTGGTTTTTTTAGGTTAACAAAATTTGTCAACCCCAAAAAGATTTTTTTTCCAAGCAAGAGATATTTTTAATCCAGTATATGAATAGTTTTTCTACCATGAGGTTTGGCATAGCTTGAAATGAAAATACCAGATTATCATGTGATCTTTTCAGTATTTTTATTGTGTTGAAACTGGACCAAGTTGCCCAGAGAAGTTGTGGCTGCCCCATTATTGGAAGTGCTCAGGGGATTGAATGAGACTTTGAGTAACTTGGTCTAGTGGAAGGTGTCCCTGCCTATGGCAGGGGGTTGGAACTGGATGGTCTTTAAGGTCCCTTCCAAAACAAACCTTTTCTGTGATTTCGTAAAACTAGTTAGATTGCAGCTAAGCACCATTCCAGTCAGGACAAACCTCAGTAAGACTGTGGTTCTCAGTGCAATTTTTAAAGAAGTGTTGTTGACTTTGAGCTGTTGAAGGAGTTGAGTAATAAATACTCAAGCTCTTACATGGATTACAAGACGTTTTCTTCCAAAGACATACTGCAGGATTTCTTATTTGTGGTTTTTGGTGGTTCTTTTGCTAGATAGCTTACCTGTTTAAAACTAACAATATTATTTGGATAGCCCTTAAGGAAAAGGTTTAATGAATACATGCAGTTAATCTTAAAACTCTCTGAAGAGCTGAATAAAAATACGATTGATTCTTTGTAAGAGTTCTGGTTTTAATTTTAAAGTTATGTTTACCAGGTAAAACCTTACATGGGTGGAAATCAATCTGACTTACTTGTATGCAATGTCTTATCTGAGAACATGGGAATAAATAAAAATAGGGCTTAAATTCTCCTGAAGGGGTACATGGGAAGTCGTTCTTGGACGGATTTTCCTACTACAACCTGAATGCAGAGAGTTGCATAAATGGAAGAAGGTGTGTATGAAATCTAAATAAGAACCTCAGGAAAAAAACCTCCAATGACTTTTCACAACTACCAGATGGGAAGGAGTGACATTGGATGTCATGAAATCAGCAGGGGCAATGATGAAAAATTTGTCTTTCCAAGGGAGCACTGGCATGCAGCAATGGTGTGTCCTATATTAAACATTTATTTTATTGTGATCGTGCTCAGATTTATTACCAAGCAACAGCAATAAAGAATCTTACCACATTCCTGTAGTAGAGGACCTACTGGAGTGAGTCCAGAGGAGAACCATGAAGATGTTCAGAGGGCTGGAGCACCACTGGTAGGAGAGAGCAGGAGGTGTTCAGCCTGGAGGAGAGAAAGCTCCAGGGAGACCTTGGAGTTCAGCACTTTGCAGTACCTGAAGGGTCTCCAAGAGAGCTGGAGAGGGACTTTTGGCAAGGCCATGGCATGATAGGACAAGGGGGGAATGGCTTTAAACTGAAAGAGAGTAGGTTCAGATTAGTTATAAGGAGGAGATTCTTTACTGTGAGGGTGGTGAGGCATTGAAACAGGTTGCTCAGAGAAGCTGTGGATGCCCCATCCCTGGAAGGGATCCTGTTCCAGGCCAGGTTGGAGGGATCTAGGGGAAGGCATCCCTGCCCATGACAGGGGAGTTGGAAGTAGATTATCTTTAGGGTCCCTTCCAACAAACCATTCTATGATTTTAAAAACTGGTTAGTCTGCAGCTAAGTACCATTCCAGTCAGGATGGTATATAGTAAGAATAAAGTTCTGTGTGCCATTTCTTAAGAAATGTTTGTTGACTTTGAGCTGTTTAAGGAGTTGAGATATAAATACTGGAGCAAATTATCTTTAAGGTCCTTTCCAAATCAAGCTGTTCTATGATTCCATTAATGGTATGAAATGTGGGACACATTCCTGTAGCGTGTAAATTGTCGTGGCCACTAACCCCTCACGACGTCTAGCAGGAAACTACCTTGTCCCAAAACGAATCCTTTGCTATTGCGTGAGGTAACGCCGTGATGTGGGAGCTGGGTTTTCCCTAGATTTGCGAGCGGAGTGGGCCGGGGAATGCAGCCGCAGGGAGATGGCGAGAGGGCAGTGGCGCCCTCGGTGTGAGGGAAGCTGTGCCCAGGCCCTCACAGGGGCGCAGGACGCGCCCCTTTCCTCCGGTAACACCGACCAGGGCCCCGCACGAACAGCCCCGTCCCGGCTCCCCCGGCTGCGGCAGCGCCCGAGCGCGCCTGCGCTCCCCGCGGGAGGACGGGCCGCGCCTGCGCTGCCGCTGAGCCGGGGCCGGAGCCGGGGCCATGTTCGGCGGGGCCGCCGCCCGCCTCAGCCATGTCCGGCGGGCCGCGCCGCCCGGGCTCAGCGGAGCCGGGCGGGCTGCGCAGGTGGGAGCGGCCGCGGGGGGACGGGGAACGGGGCGGGCATCGCCCTGCTGGGCGGGCGGGGGTGCCGCGCTGCCTGTCCCAGGGCGGCTCCGGGGGCAGCTGCTGGCTATGCAGCCGTGGCAGCCCGTGCTCCTCCGCCAGACGGCCCCTTCTCCTGCGGCCTCGGCCCCTTGCAGGAGCTCCTTCGGCCTCCTCTGCCGGTGGCGAGTGAGGGACCAGCTGCCCGGGCAGGCGAGGCACCCCAGCCCGGCTGGGAGCACGGCGGCTTGGCTTCAGACTGGAGTGGGCGGGCAGTGCAAAGCAAATACCGGAATGTTTTTAAAAGGCATAGTTTTCGGTTGTCATTTCCCCTTACGTTTTCAAACAGTGTCGTACTTACGACATGTGTTGTAGTGTACCTAAGCTGGTGTGCTTTTTAAAAATTTTTCTTTCAAGTCATTAAATCGAGTAATTGCTGAAGGTGGTCAGAGAAGGGTTTTATCCATTCACTGTCTTGGCGAAAACCGAGCGGGTTTGGAAGCGTCCTTCTGCCTGGGTCTGTGATTCGGAGGGAGCTGTTTGTGCTGTGTGTTGTTGGTAACTTCGAGCCTCTGGGAGCAGGAAACTCCCAAAGCCAGGCAGGGTGGAGGAGGAAGGGAAAGCAAACATGAGTGCTTAACCCAGGAGTAAAATATGAAAAATCCTTCCTTCCTTCTCCCTTGTTTAGTTACGCGCAGAGAGCTGGCACGTACAGAGCAGTGTGTTTGCTGTTACACACACAGAAACACCGTGTATTTATAGTGCAGAGGCTGCAGTACCCGGTCGCTCTCTCGAGCAGGTGTGGTCCTCAGCCCAGAAGCCAGGTCTGGTGTTAGTAGATGCTGCGATTGTGTTTTGTTTAGTAACCCGTCATTTAACATGCCAAAGCCGCCAGAATCGAGGAGGAAAATGTAGAGAACTCAACCCTTAAGCAATCCCTGGCTGACCCACCAGCGTGGTGCAAGCACTACAGTCAGATCCCAGGCTTCCTTGTGAGGGCTCTGCAGCCATGTCTGGTCAAGAATTTCCTGGGTAAAAGTGTTTCCACATAAACATTTGACCTACTTCTCCTTAGCCATTGCATTGAAGTGTAGTTCCTGAATTTGGCTTTTCCGTGAATTTACTACGGGATGGGGCAGTAAATAAATGTCAGGTAGTGCACTGCTGCCGGAGGATGGTCTGTGGATGTTGGCACATGTCCACAGGTCTATAAATACTGGTGACAGTCCTCGGTTAGGTTTTTTCTCCCACCATTTTGTCTGCAAATAGAGTATATGTTTGGTTGTTTAAATAATAATGGTTTATTTGAAAATGTTGATGTCTTAATTGCATTAATCAAAGACATTTTCTCAGCAATTGCACTGTCTAACATCTTTGTTAAGTAAATGTTTCCTGAATAAGTTGAGGTATATCACATATCTGTATGCCAAATCAGATTGTCCATATTTGTTTTTTATGGGCAATGTTCAGTGACTACCAGTGACTTGATTTCAGATGAAAATTCTTGTTTTCTAGTTCTGTGCAGCATCCACACTGCTGGCATCAAGAACAGGAATATAGAAGCTGGAAGCATTCAGATTCTTTGGTGCTTGAGGAATATCAGTGTGGCCATTCAGGCCATTGGCTGGACAGGTGAGGAATAAATGTGAATTTTCTTTACGTCTCCACTTTGCTACACTCTTCTTTAGGACTCCAAGAAAAGCTTGGACATACTTAGGTTGAGTGTTTTCTTATAACAGAGTAGCACAGAGTTAGGAGATGATACCTGCATCGTGCCTGAAGAAGACCACCCAGTGTGTCTAATTGAAATACATGCCATGGTATTAGCAAGTATTCCAAATGAAAGGGAGAAATGCTATTTAGTGAAGCAGTAGGTTAAGCCCTTTATTGCTGAAGGCTTCAATATTAGTAGAAAATTCCCAATGAAGCCATATGCTGTTATTTTCATACTTTGCTTATGCATCTTTATGTGTAAGTGTGGGCAGGCCATCTTTGTTCACTTCACAGTGCACTTGGTATATTCAGTTCTACTGCAGTTTTTAGTGAGCACCTTTTTTTTTTCCCCTACGGTTGTTGAGGAAAATTTGAGATGAGATAGAATTTTATACATAGGTAATTCTAGGAATATTTTTCTTGGCTTTTGGATATTCTAGACTGAAGACCTACGGTGGAGGAAGTGGTTGAGACTTGTATCTTACTGTCTGATAGCAAGGGTGGAAAGTGGTGAGTGCTGAGATATGTGCAGAAAACTGAACAGAATGTAAGAGGAAATATTTTACTGAGGGTACATGAAAATATTTTTTTTATGTAATTCATACATTTCTGAATATTACGCTGTATGAAGGTGATTTTAATTTTTGATGGCATGTTTAATATTGTTTCATTAATAAATTAATCTTTTGAAGACCTTAGGAAAGGCCTTGTGTTCAGGAGTGTTTTCTGTGTCTTTGATGTGGTCATAAAAAATACTAACGGTATGGCATGAGTGTGAGACTTAAGTGGATGTGCCAGCAGTGTTTTGTGTTTCTCTTTTGCTGAGTGGATATGTTCCTTTTCAGTGTGGAATCTTTGTCCTGTGTTAAAATGATGTTGTCAGCACGGATGGTAATTTCATCTGTTGATGTGAAACCATTTAGGGAAAGTAAGACTATCAGCTAAATCTGCTTCTGTATTACTTATATCACTTGTTAAATGTTGAGGCATTAAAATTGACAGAAGAGGGCAGGCTGAAGGTGACTTAGAACTGAAACAGAGGAGCATGCTTGTGGTTTTACAGTTGTGGAGTGGTTTTGTCCACTATTGATGTTTCTGTTCATTAACTGTGTTACAAGCAGCAAACATTCATGATGAATTCCCATTATTTTCTCTAAGCTCTACAGAACCAGAACATTCTAGACCTCTTTCCAGTTGCCCCAACTGGGAAGGTAGAATTGAAGAAGGCAAAACAATGAGGACATCAAATAAAAAAATCACAAAGTAGGTATTGAACTATTACTGCTTATTGTTGCATTGGTTTTAGCAATAACCATCTGATGATCTCTGACTACTTTACATGCATTAATGAATATTTGAAACACAGGCTGTTTCATATCAAGCCTGAAGGAAGCCTTAAGGAGGGAGTAGCACTGAGAAGTTTTATCTCAAAAGCTACTTGTGTGATCATTTGAGGTTCAGATTTGATTAGCACAGCTTTCATTTCTGTGAACTAGTGAGTTCAGAGTGGTGCTCACTGTCTATCAGTAAGAATACAGGCAGTTCTAGAATATGTTTATGTAACTTGTAAAACTATTAAGGTTCTTTTCAACTTAATTCTTACTTTTATTTTCAAGTTCTGTTGCAAGTGACTCTGCTAATCCAGCTGAATGGGAAACTGATGAAGTGGTCCTGAGGAGAAGACAAAAACAGATCAATTTTGGAAAGAATACCCTTGCATATGACAGATACCTTAAAGAAGTTCCAAAGTAAGTTGCACTGTGTTGCAGCTTTCCAAATGAACTCTTACTTGTTCCTGGTGTGTGTGTGTGTAAAACAGCACACAGCCTTAGTTCTCTTCAAATTCTTCCTCTGGTTTTTACTGCTGAGTGTGACATTATATGGTGCACAGTATCTCTGGGTAATTTGAGTCAGCTGTCCCAGCAGTTTTCCCTTTCAACTCAGTGTTCACCATAAACTTAGTGTCTGTGGGATGGGGCAGGGCTGAATGGGGAAAGGAGAAGGCCTTGAAGCTGTGTGAGCACGAAGGTAACTCCATCCCAGCCAGACTGGGTACAATACTAAATAAAAGAAGCTGCACTTGACTCAGGAGAAATAAAGTTGAAGGAGCTGGAGGTTGGGATATTATTGAAGGAGTATGAGTTATGCTTCTGTTTTGTGTCTGTTCATGGGCAGTAGGGATCTGCTTTTGGCAGCTGTCAGAGAGCTGGACTGGATGAGCTTCCAGTCTGACTCAGAACATGATGGTTAGTTGTTGCTTTTGTGATCTATTTTTGGTAATGTCTTATATACATCTCAATTAAGTGTTTAAAAATATGAACTTTATTTATCAGACCACTGATGCCTGTGTGATCTGATGAGCTGAGGATTCTTTTTAAGGGAAAAACCTCCATGTTCTGAAATAATAAATCTTACTGTGTATTTACAGGGACCAGCGAATTCCAGGAGTTCACCCTAGAACTCCCAACAAGTTCAAGAAGTACAGCCGTAGGTCCTGGGACCAGCAGATCAGGCTGTGGAAGATAGCACTGCATGCCTGGGATCCTCCTGCTGAAGAAACCTGGGATCTGCAGCCAGTGTGTGTATATGGGTGAATTAAGTCAAGGCTTAAGGAATTTAAGGAGGGCTCTGTAGTTCCTTTAGAGCATTCCTGACTGGGAGAAAAAAGATCAGACTCAGAAATGGGAGTCTCCTTGAATGCTTTGTTTTCCATTTGAATTCTGTTAGTCTTCAAGATACTCCCATTATTTAGTCTTAAGATTATCTGCAGTCAGGCATTTATGGGGAGGAAGGCATTTGGTCTGCCTGCAGAATGCATTCCTCCCCTTTTGTCTTTACACTGGTGGGCACAAGGTAATATTACTTTTTTAGAAAGCGAGAGGCATAAGCACAAATTTGGTGATTACTGTTCCTTGACTTTGATAACCTTTCCTTCTTTCCTTTTCCTGATGTCATGGAACCATGTGTCTCCTACAGTAACAATATGTTAGAGGATTTGAGACGTTTAAAGTGAGAGAGAGATTTCTGTGCTCTCTTCAGGAAAGTGTCAGGTGCATTCAAGATGGAAATATTTTTATCTTTTCACAACTTTGAATTTCTGTAACAAGGCTAGCTCTGCTAATTGATGCCACCTCATACTTTACACGATTTGGACTAGTAAATTGGGAGGAAAAGGGTGAATGGAGTTCTTGTAGCTTTGTAACTGCACTGTGTAAATAGTTTTACCTGTGTTGTAATTAACCTGTGGTGGATGTTGCAGTTTTTACACCATTTGAGTGTCATATGAGATGAACTGTTAATTATTACTTCAGTTTAACTGTTTTCTAGTTGGAGCAGTAAGCCAGATGGGTAGTTTTTTAAAGCTTTTTTTTTCCCCTCCTGTTTTTAGTAGTACAGAACCTTCAGGTAGTTCCCAGGAACGGTTCTGCAAAGATGAGGATGCTTCTGGCTCCTTTGTGTTTGACGAAAAGCAGAAGAGAAATGAGTGTGAAGATGAATGCAGACAGACTGACTACATACCTGAGAGGTATGAGAGAAAACTTCTGTGCTTAACTTAGGGAAATAATTCAGTACGTGTCAGTTTTTTGTAGGAAATGTTTAATGTGGAAGAGTAGTTAATGCTCAGCTCTGGAGTTTGGCACTTTTGCTGTTGAATGTAATCCATCAATGGTACAGAGCATTGAATGTGGAAAAATTACCAGCATTGCAGAATTACATGATTTAACAGAAGGAAAGGCAGTATTTTTTCAGCTTCTTAGAGTACTGAGGTTTCTTTAGTCAGTGCTGGAATGTTCTGAAAGTAGAGGAGCTTTTTCAGAAGCAGGAGTCCCCTTCCTTAATAGCATCTTGCCTGTCTGCAGAACAGCAGGGAGGCTGACTCTGAAGTACCTTGTGCACTTCCCTGTTTACTGAAATCCTTTGTCCTGGGGGATGTGTGTGGAGCTCAAAATGGTTCTGCTTCCAAACCGTGAGCCATTTGCTCCATGTTCCTCTGTGTGACTGAAGAATCATACCTCAAAAGAAAACTTCCTCTGTAGCATATGCTATTATTTAGCAGAACTCTGATAAACATTTAGACATAGATAAAAAAATGTTATGTATGTAAAATCTGTGTTTTATTTTTGTAGTTCCTGTTCTCCTGATTCTTCTCCAGTATGGAAACGCAGAAAAAGAAACAGTTCTGACTCCTCTGTGGTTTCAGAGAGCAAAAACCATTATCTGCAGATGTACCACACACTGGAAAGGTATGAAATTATTCTCCATATGGGAATTCATTGATACTACAAACTACCTTTTGGAATATGACTCGTACTTTTCCCTCCATTTGTTAACAGCTTTAATTTCATCTAAAAATGTGTGCGATTTAATGAGGAATGGAAATCATGTCAGAATAATTGTGCTGTATGATAGCAATTATTTACAGTGGTCCATTGCAAGTGTCAGAAGACACAACACAGGGGGTTTTGTGTGTAGATTTAAGCAACACAAAGGGTTTTGGCAGTTTAGTAGACATTTCACACTAACCTTAGTAAAAAATGTTTATACAGGTGTGGTTTTGTGGTTTTTTTCTGTCCACTTAGCCCCCTTAAGAGGAGCTGTGTTACCCACGTGCATGGATTCAGACCTTTTCATTTTCTTTCCAGCCTTACTGACTCGGGACATCAGGAGGCTTTTTCAAAGTGCTCAGAGTGGGAAGCCTTAGGTGAAAAAGATGAAGTAGTGACAGTACAACAAAGTATAGGAATAACAAGGTAAATACCCCAGTGATTATGATGTTATTTCTGTTTATTGCTTATCCTGTAAAGGTGTTCCTTTTCCCTTTTCCCTTTTCCCTTTTCCCTTTTCCCTTCTTTTTTCTTTCCCTTTTTACATTTCCTCCAGCACATGGTATGTTTGGTTGTTACTTCTCTTCTTTGAGCTTACTCAGCTTTTTCCACTCTGACTTTCCCATCTGTTGCTTTCTGCTCTCTGCCATCCCAGATAGTGCTGGAAAATGATGAGCCCCTTTCACATTCTGTCTTGTGGAAAGAATTGGAAGTTTGCCTCTCATTTCCTCAGCCTTTAAGAGCTGGAAGCTTGCTCTCTGTCTCCTTAGAGATTAAGTTGTTTTGTAGTGACAACAATGATAGTTTTTTGTTTTTATGCAGTGACCCAATTCCAGCCAGTTGTTCTTCAGGATGGAACAATCCAAAACAGAGGAAATCCAGCTTCTTTCTGCCTGACAGCAAGACTTGCAGAGATGCAGACTGCAGGCTGGAGAGGTATGAAATGCAGCTCATCAATTGGGGTTTGAGGGGTATTTTTTAATTAATTTTATAATTATAAATTACATTAATTTAGAAGCTTAGTTGCTTTCTTGCTGTAATTCAATCCAAGCTTTTATTATAAACATTGACTTTTTTTTTTTTTTTTTTTTTTTTTTTGCTATTCTTCTTAGGGATGTTTTGGTCGATATTTATATGTTGTGTGGTAAAATTCTGTCCTTATGTTCTTTATGTTCTCATGTTACAGTCTGTGTTAATGGATTGTAGCTATTTTATATTTAAAAGTTACCATAATAAAGGCACTTAGTCTTTGGGTTTGGTTTTTTTTATTTGTAGGCTTAAACTTTGTAGCAGTTTATTGGAAGGACATCAGTCAGAATACCCTGACAGAGGATGGGGAAGTGCAAATGCTGAAGATACAATATTGAGGAAAAAAATCTAAATACCAAAGTGAGTTTGTGCTGACTACTTACGTGACCTGTTCTGTTTCAGTAGCTCATCCACAGTATCGTTCTACAGAATCCAACTGTTCAGTTCAGGCAGATCAGTTTCTTTTTTATTCCTTTATTTTATTAGTGTTTTATCCCATCCTCTTGCACTTAATACAGCCCCTTAATTAAAAGATCTAATGCTTCAGACTTAGGAAATTGAAATTGTTACCTGTCCGCTAGAAGATGTGTTTTTATCACTCAAAAAATGCCAGTTTTTTCAATTATTTCAGTAGCACCTTTTCTGCCTCTTAATGTTTTTGTGATGAAGTTACAACTTGGCATTTGCAGCAGTAGATTTTAGTGAAAATTTTCTCTTGGACTGTAGATTCCTGTGGTGCATTAATAGGATGGATGGCAATCTGGGTCAAACAGGTTTTATTAGCAGGTAGTCTTTTGTGTAATTAGATTGCCTTTGAACTACATTTGATGCAGGCTCTGAAACATGGACTAGGATATAAATGTCTGTTAAACAGTGATCTTTGACTATTTTGCATAATAAAACTCATTTAGAATATGGCCAAAATTAGTTTTACACTTAGATTTTGGATTATAGCAGTATGAGGAAAAGGCAGCTAGAGCTTTTAAAAAACTATGCTGATGGCATTTTTATTTTGACTTTATTGATTTTTAAGTTAAATTCTTTGAGCATGAATAAGATTTAACATGCATTCACTTCCCTTAAGTGCTAATTCAATATTTGAAAATATCTAGTCTTTCTTTGTATATAGAAGTATTGAAGAAGGAATTTCTCCTGTGACAGAAAAAAGACTTGAAGAATAGGAATGTAGTCTGAGACCAGCAGATCAAGTCTTGGAAAACTGGTGCTGTCATGTAGGATCTGCACTGAAAGAGGAAGATTTACAGTCAGCAGACGTGCAATCAACATAAGGTGAAATTATTCAGGTAAAAGAAGCATCTCTACATCACAGTTAAGAGCCTTTCTGGTTTCCACATAGTTGATGCTTAGTGTTTTTTCAGTGGTCTTTGTTGTAAATAAGGCTGTATTAAGGAGTGTATATACTCAGTGGGTTTGTAAATATTTATGTTAGATGTAAGATGTATGAAGTGAATTAAATACCTTCTCTGTGGAGCAACACACTGGTTTTCTGGGATGGAAAGATCAGTATTTAGAGCAACATTGCCTTTAACCTTGGCTTTTAGGTGTGATGAGCTCTAATTCTCAAGTGTCAGGAACTTTATCTGTGGAAGTTTAATCTTGCTTGAAAACCAGATAGTGGGTTACATGATAGAATTCCACACTACCTTCCCTTGCTAAAAGAAAATTTGTCATAATCAGAAATAAATATGAATGTATCTGGTTGCTTTGTGGGGAAAAACCTTAGTCAATAGGATATTTTTAAGATATGGCAGAAATTCATTAATTATAATTGAGATAAAAGTCTATTTTATGAATTAATGACATTTAGATGAAAATTATGTGAGTGGTTGAGAAAAATAGGCTCAGCTGCTTCCTTTTCTTCTTGACAAATACTTTAGGAATGTAGGGTATCTAGTACTGTATTTTCTCAGTAATTTATGTGTTCAAAATGTTCATACTAGCTGTAACACTTTCTTTGGTATGGACAATATGGGTTTCTCCTTTATACTGTGCTATAAGCTCACCATATGCAGTGCTCTCTTCCATTTACTGCTACTGTAATGCTACAGCTTAAAAGAGGAAATGTTTTGCTGTTAATGCCTGGATATAGCACATTTATAAAATGCTGTTACCTGCTTTTTTGTTTAGGTTTCTCCAGATCTTTATAAGGATAGATTGTTTCCTGCAAGCTGTGCCTCAAGTGTAAAACTTCAGATTTCATGAAGCCTGTGCTGCAATGACAATGGATGTTCCTTAAAGCTTTTGTGAGGACATTTCTGCTATGCCTGCATTGGCAGGTGACACGTGCATTATATTGCAAAGCTGCTTCAGGTGATGGATCCTGGCATTCCCTCTGGAGATCTTGTTCCTCAGAGTGTGCTGATGTTTCACCAGGAAATTGGTGAATTGACTCGACTCCAGCATCGAGTCAAACTGAAGAATGCCACCCCTCAAACCAAGGAACCCTCTCTGCTCCACTGGACCAGAATTGCACATCCAGCCCGAGGAACTCCTTCAAAGGAATGTAGATAATTTCAGCTTTCCTCCAGTCATTAAAGACAAGCTGTTAATAACTTTTGGATTGGGCAATCACCCATTTGGCCTATTTATTGTTCTCTGAGATGAATTAAGCTGGCATTTGCCTAAGCCAGGTGAGAGAAGAGAAAGGAAAGGTAGATGGTCTATCAAAATCAGATCCTTTTCTTGAAGAGGCTCAGTGACTTTTAGAACAGCAGCCAGCTTAAATACCTGGATTTTGCTTTTATATGTGTTACAGCCTGACCCAAAGAGCCAGTCTACTGTTAAAGAGTGGGAGAGGATGTATTCAGTGCCTGTTGTTCCTACAACTATTGGGGATGAATAGCAGTGTTTGCAGGTGTGGAGCTGCTCTTGTCCAGGCTAAGGAATTGTGATGATGTTGGGATAAGCTCTCCTTTGTTTTACTCTGCCAGCACTGTGTGCAGAAGTTTGAAGTGAGAGCTGTGGCTACAGTAGTTTATACTAAATTCATGTGCCAGTTGCAAGAATTTTACAGTCCTTGTGTAGCATGTGCTGGGATACCAATGTCTGCTAGAGCTGGGAGTTGTCTCTACAGGGTTTGGTTTTGCTTTTCACCACAGCCTTCTGTGGGGCTGGAAGTACCCAGGGCCAAGAGCCCTTTGTGCTGCTGATTTGGAAATAAGCTGCTTCCCCAGGAACTACTCCCACTCCCAAAATGTTATTTCCAGGCATGTTCAGGCATTTTTCCCAACACAAGGGTGTATCAGTCACACACCACAGAGCACGGAGTGTGTGTGTGTACAAGGGAACATCTGTACAGCACTTTTCTAAGAAGTAATATTTAGAACCTTGTTGTTCCAGTGTGCATGCTTCCATGTGATTTATGGTGATTGTAAATAAAGGAATGTGTTACATTTTTGGCAATTTGCCTTTATGCAGAAGAATTAAAAACTTTAAAAATCCTTGTTAGTCTGCTTTTGGGGTTGTGTTATCAGTTTGACTGTAAAAGGAATATGTGGGCCCAGTAGTCCTTTTTTGTTTGTTTTAGGGTGTTTTGTTTGTTTTGGATGATTTGCTTTTTTAGCCCTTGCTAAAAGGGGAAAGGAGGAGTCTTCAGAGATGAAAATTAGACTCTTGAAGGGATTCAATTCTGGTTGTGTCCAGCCCCTCATTTTGTGCTTAGGGCATGGTAACTTAGTGGAATGCAGCAGCTGGAGTCTCAGCACCCATTCTGCCATGGAAAGGTGTCCTGCTGGAGAAGATGGAACTGCTAGGTGAGAGTAATAGGCTGTCAAGAAATATTTAAACTCATCTTATGTATTTCATGAGTATTAAGAGCCTTTAAGCTTTTGCCTGAGATAGACAGGGCATGCAGTGGATTTATGGACACATCTATAGGATTTGTAATTCAGCAGTCCTTAAAAGATCTTTGTATTTCTTGGTTGAAGGTATTAGTTTAGACATAGCATAACCAATCTGCGTGTGGCAGTCAAATTTTGGGCAGATTTATTCCCAAATCCACATTCTGTATGCTTGGACAAGCTATGGTAGCACAAGGGAAGGAACGAAACAGCAGATGAGGTTTGAAGTCTGCTGAAGTCATTTCATGCAGTGATGTAGAACATCTACACTGGATGTAGAATCATCCTGTGTTCTAATTAGTAACCTCATTAGTGTAAACAGAGCAGTCAAAACTGGAACACAGCCTGTCCATGCACTTGTTTACCTACCCACGGCTGTCTGACACGGAGTTTACAACTGAGGTAAGCGAGCAGAAGTCTGGCACTCCACCCCCAGTTTTTCCTTTAATTTTACTCAATTAAATCTCCTCTGCATAAATCCGTGCTCAGTTTGTAATTAAGCCAAAATACACCCTGAACTTCAGCAGACAGGTCTCAGTTTCTGCCTAGAAGTGACAAGTGTCTTCTGTTGGCATGCTTCCACTGGGAGAGTCTCCTTACAGATGATACATTATCTGTGCTTGTGGAAACCATCCTTCACTGGCAGTTCTGAAATGCCATGGGTTGTGTGTCCTTTGTTTCCTTTGTAAAACTCCTTTGAGGTCACAGCTGAGGATATCTCCTCCCCTTAAATTCCCACTGTGGTGTGAAACTGCTTTTCTGAAGGATTTTTGTTGTTGACAAGGACAGAAAGTTCTGGATAAAATGAATTTAATTTGTACGTAGTGTTATGCTAAAAGTACTGTGTAGCTTCCAGGCTGTAGCTGTTCTCTGTCTGGCTTGCTTGGATGTGTTCAGGTCATTGTTCTAGCTTGTGTCAGAGCCAGGCTGAAGGGAGGGGAGTTTGTGCACATTTTGAACCTCTGCTGTACTTCAAGCATGACTTTGGTTCAGGAACACAGTTATGTTTTCCATAGTAGTGTGTGGGAAAGGAGAGGTGCCAGCAGAGCAGACTTCTCTGCAGGAACATGGATATTCATGCAGATGCCACACAGAAGATGCGTGAGTTTGTACAAAATTTACTACAGTAAGGCCAGGCAACAGGAAAGGAATTTTCAAGGTAAATCCCTTCATGCATCGCAAGGCTGAAAGTGTATCTTCATTTAAAAAAATCCCCAAAACCAAACAGCACCTGTTACTGTGTGTTCAGAAAGTCTCTCCAAAACCATTGCTACTCTTCAATAGCTGCTTTTGTGTTTTAAGCTGATTTTAAAAAACCCACCAAACAACTTTTCCTTTGCTACTTCTGCCATCTGTTTTACCGGATGTGGTACCTGGGGACATGGTTTAGTGATCAGCTGGTTATACAATAATGGTTGTATTTGATGATCTAAGAGGACTCTTCCAACACATAATGAATCTGTGATTATAAGGCTTTTTCAACCTTAGTGATCTCTGATTCTAAGGACAGAAGAAACCATCTCTCTGAAGTGTCCCACCAGTCTTCAGGCTGCAAGGGCTGCAAATGTATTACTGTTTAAAGCTGTTTGTGTTCTGTTGGAGTTCTTCACGTTGTTTCTAAATTGCTGTTCTAAAATGTGAGGGTATGCCCAATAACAGGACGAACGGGATCTCGTTGTGCATGCATGTGCAATTAATAACTCCAGAAAGCTCCACGAGCCAAGGCCTAGCAACCTCGTGGCATTACCCAATCTTCTTCACTATTGATAAGAAATTTCATACCATGTCATTGTGAAATTTATGTGGTAACCATCGGGCGTGGGGTTTGAACTGGCCCTTGAAATACCCTGTCCGCTTCATCGACTGTAGAGCCGTGCCGGTGACCGTCATCCTTCATATCTGAATCGCGGGAATTTGTATTTTCCCTTTTGTTTGGGCTGGGTTTTTTCCTGTTGTTTCACGTGGGTCCCGCCACCACCGCGCGCCAAAACCGCGCGCCAGCGCTCTCGATTCTCCCGCCACCACGCCCCGGGGGCGGGGCCGGGCTGAGCCATTGCCCTGGCGGGGGGTGCCGCGTGTGTGAGGCCGTAAGGGTGCGGGGCGGCGGCTGAGTTTTCCCGCTCTCCCCCCTCCCCTCCGCACCTGTTCCCGTGGAGGCGCCCTGCGGGGAGGCGGAGCGGGCGGTGTCGCCCCGCGCCGGCGGGAGATGCGAAGGGGCTGAGCGGGAGGGCGGTAGCGCTTCCTCACCGCCCGTTCCGGCTCTGCCTCACCGCCCGCCTCAGCTCCTTCACCGCCCGCCTCAGCTCCTTCACCGCCCGGCTCTCCTTCACCGCCCGCCTCAGCTCCTTCACCGCCCGGCTCTGCGTCCAGCCCTCCCTTCCGAGGATACCTCGCACCATGTCCTTCCGCCAGCGGAGCCCGCACGACAGCACGAAGAGCAGGTAGGGCCTCCGGGCTGAGGCGGGGGTGGCAGCGCCGGGCCTCGCTCCCCCCGCGCTGTCCGGCTCTCGCTCCCCGCCGTCCCGCGGGCGGAGTTCTCTGAGGGGGTGGGGGGGGGTGCGCAGAGCTCCCTCAGAGGGCCCGCAGCGAGTGGCGTCGCCTCGCTGCGTTGGCGGGAGCGAAATCGGTAAAAAACCGCGGTCTCGGAGGGAGATTAAAGCGCTAAAGCCCAGCCGGGTGCTCACCTCGTGTGTCGCTGTGTTTGTCGCCAGCACGCAGCACCCCCCGCGCTGGGCCCAGGCGCGGAAACGCGGCGCAGATGGGAAGCGGCGGAGGCAGAACGAGCCCGAATCCTCCGTGTTTGAGGAAAACAAGCCCAGGCCTGAGGACAGCCGACTGGACAGGTGAGGAGGAGGTGGACAGTTCACCAGGAGCTGTTGAACTAAAACCGTTTTGCTCAGTTTTCCAAGCCCTGCCTGTTTATCAATCACTCATCAGCCACAAATAGTTCGTTTTAAAGGAGGAAAAAGGATCGAGTGCAATGCCCTTATCTTGGCATTCTTAAGAGTCAACATTTTTCGGTTTTACCTCTTGAAATACATTCTTGATAATTTATGTTCTATTTCACGCTGGTTTACTGCCATTTATCAAGAAGTAATAACGTATAGGCTAATTATGTTTGTAAATACAGGCTGTACTGTAAAAAGAAATTACAAAAATTCAATTCTTAGAAATCATTTATTTTATGTTTCTGAAGGGAGTACAGACCACCTTGAGAAGCTGTGTTGTATTTCAGCACATTTGTGTGGGGATCCGGTTTTGAGGTCACCTCATAATGGTCACACTGCTGTTCGCTGCCTTCCGTGTTTCCCAGCACAGCTAGACTTAAATGACTTATTTTACATCACATTTACAGTCTGAGCTATTCATGCCACAGTCCCTTTAGTCACTTTGATCGGTGGATGGGAGTTGTGGCCACAGCCTAGTTGATTGAATCAAGGTTTCTAATCTAAAACAGGGTGGGTTGTGCCTTGTAACTACCCATTTTCCTTTGCTGACAACAAGGACCACGTTGGTCAGTGGCTCAAGTTACACTATCCAGAGTAGCTTAAACTAATTCCAGGAAGCATGGTTGAATAGCAGTACAAGAATGAAACTTTACACATAGTTTTGTCAGTTTCAAGGTAAACAAGCAACATTTCTGTGTGTCTTCCAGTATTGAATTGTGCAGACTTACTTCCTGGTTTCAGTTTGGATTGAGCTCTGAGAGAAGTTGTTCTCTTATTGGGCTGAAACTACTTTTTGTTTATGCCAATCCAACCATGTCAAATTAAAATTCTCAAAAGTAAAGAAGATCAGGTTGGAGGCTGGGTCATCTATAATCACAGCACAGGTGCAGAATCAAACATATAAAAAGGTACCTCGCAGGGTTGAGGAAAAAGCTCAGGAGTTGGGAACAACTGGGATTCTGTTTGTTCTCTGCCACAGGAGAGCAATAATTGAACATGGCCTGTGTTCTCTGCAAAACTAGAAATCAGTAAAAGCAAAAGTTAAAAACCCTTGGAGCTTGAACAGATTTTTGCAGAGGGACCTGTACTGTTTGCTATGGATTTTTAATTTCGCCAAGTTTGTAACTGGGTTTCAACTAAATGGAACTTTTAGTTTGAATTAAATAAAACATTCAAAGTTGTGCAAACCATTTTGGGAGCAGGGAGGGAGTTGGAGGTGGTTTTAGTGCAGATGGATCTAATTCCCTGACTCTAAGGGACATGTTTGCACAGAATCCTGGAAAGTCTCCAGAGCATTTCGAGATCTACTGAAAAAGCTGTGCTCTGTAGGATACAGTTTTGAGTTTTACTTAGTGAAAACTGGTCATCAGGAGGACAGATGGGAAACATTGGATAATCTGAATGCAGGCAGCTCTAGATGGCTGGGAAAAGATCTGAGCTTATTCCCCTGCAAGAGTCTGAACCTGCTTGCGATGCTAATGGGCTGCAGTAAAGTTGTTAAACCAGTTTGCAAAGCCATAGTAAGTCTCAGTTTCCTAGCTAAAAAAGGACATTTTTGTCCCTTTGCCTTCTCTACTAGGCATATATTTACACAGAGAAACTCCTGGTGCTATCATGTAACTTTAATTAATTAGCTTTACATCTTGATTCTGTGTTCTAATTTTTGTCTCTTATATAGCTAATGAGTCTGCAGTCATGAAAATATAAATAATTGCTAAGTCATTTAGTGGAGTGAAAACAAGTGAGTGAATAAATAAAGCGGGTATTTCACATACCATCTTCTGAAGGACACGAGCTGGAAGTTACTGAAAACACAGGCTGGGTTAACAATCTATGCTATGTTTCTATAGATACCTACATAAATTTTAAGAAAACCCAACACAAACCACACAACCTCAAGGTGGAACTCCCAACTGATGCTTAATTTTGCAATGATGAAATTTTAATAGAACAACACAAGATTTTTATGGCCATTTTGAGTACTGTAAATAATTATGTTTAAGGGGTCAAGCTGTGAGTGTGGGAGATAAATACAATAACCCAGGCTTTTAACACAGAGCCTTAATTTTTTTTTTCTTTCTAGTTTTACAACACCAGAAGGCCCTGGACCCCTTTCCCGGTGTTCAGACTGGGGAACTGCAGTGGAAGAAGATGAAATGAGGACCAATGTCAACAAAGAAATGGCAAGGTACCCCTGGGTGTTTAAAATGAAGTGGGGAAAGGAAGGGAAATGGAAATTGTCTTATAGAATCTGTTTTGACTTGTATTTTTAACTTCACCTTTGTAGCAAAATCAGGCCAACCTCAGCCTCTTGTCTGCTGCTTTTAGATCAGCTTTGGGTTAAGTCCTGCAGGAATGTCATGGGAAACTCTGGAAATTGGATGTGTATCCCTAAATATCTCCCTTTTGGAAGAAGCTTTTCCTGAATCTCTTAGATTGAAATATTTGAAGTACCCTCTCACTAATGACTGTTTGTTTAATATCATTACTCTAAAAAGTTGTTTTAGGGAAAACAATTAGGAAAAGAAAGTCCTTGTATTTTTATTTTTTCTTTATGGAAAACTGAAATATTTATTTCATAGTGGAAAGGCCTCTACAGTGTCTCAAGTGCTGCTGCTTTGCTGAGAAGTTAATTCAACTGTGAGCTGTGACAGTGCTTTATGTTCTCTTTGTGACATATGTTCTTAATACTGATTTAAACTCTTACAGATACAGAAGAAAACTCCTGATAAATGAATTTTCAAGAGAAAGGAAGTCCTCCTCAGGAAGGTAGGTTAAATTTCTAGCTTAGCTGAGGAAAATCTTGAAAATAGGTCTGAATTTTCGTTGTACAGTGTTGCTTCTTAAACCACACAGTTTAAAATAGTTCATCTTAAGTCTGTTCCAACACCATAGTTCAATAACACCCTGAGCATTTATTTGAAAAGTTTTAACACATTTATTTATAGTCTTTTACAAGTGGGTTTGTTTGAGTGTCACTGGTTTTCTAGTAGTCCCAAACCTAAAATGTTTTTTTTCTTCAGTTCTGATTCAAAGGAGTCCACGGTGACAGCAGAACTTGAGACAGATGAGGTGGTTTTGATGAGAAGACAAAAACAGATAAACTATGGAAAAAACATGATTGCATATGATAGATATATTAAAGAAGTTCCTAGGTAAGCTGCTTGGCTTTATGGAAAACTAAATGTTCTTTATAAGCACATGGATGTACTACACTTGGTATCCAATACACATTCAGATAGAAGGCATCTACAAATGAAACTATTGAACTTTTAAGATATATTTCGACTGTTAGGTCACACTAATAATGAACTGAGATGTGGTTTGGGTTTTTTTTTTAATGAGTCTATAGAAGAAATACCTCATGCTGCAGAAATGGAAATGAAAGTTCTTTTGGTTGTCAACAAGAGGAAATGAAACTGCTTTTTGCTGTGAGTTGTCTCATGACTTAATTACGAAACAAAATGGGCTACAGTTGCAATTGAGTTTGGAATGAGGTTTTCAGACCTATAAATGATAATCCTTTTTTTTTTTTTTTTTTTGACTTGTAGTCAGAAAAACTAAAGTTCATATCAAGCTGGCAAGTCTTTGCTTGAGTGCTGGAATTGCACATTAGTCTTTTCTCATAAATAATACAATCAGTCTTTACATTTAAAGCCATGTTATGTATGTGTGAATAAAACACTGATAAATTTTCCATGTCTAATATCTGAATAGATGCCATCGTATACCAGGAGTTCATCCCAAAACTCCAAACAAATTTAAGAAATACAGCCGTAGGTCATGGGACCAGCAAATTAAACTGTGGAAAGTGGCACTGCATTCCTGGGATCCACCAACTGAAGGAGGATGTGATCTGCAGGAAATGTATGTACAGAGTATTCAAGATGCTTTTATAGAAATTATGATGTGAAGTCTCATGTTTAAGAAATAAACATTATTCCCAGCATAGTTCTTTTTGAGACAAGTCTGAATGCTGAATGCTTTCACTAACTATTTGTCCACACTTAGTGCTGTTTAGTTCCTTCTCAGTCAAAATATCCAATAGCTTCCCAAACCTTGCTGGTGGGAGTAGACTTGCCCAGTGTCCTTGGAAGGGCATACATACATATCCCTCACTTTTTTAATGGTGAAAGCAGAGCCAGTTCTGCACTGCTCTATAAAATAAATCACCACACCATCAACATGAGCTGATTCTTTCAGGGCAGTCTTCCAATTATCTGGTAGGAGCAGTGCTGGAGAATTCTCACTAATGGCAGGTCTCCTGAATATTGAGCTTGGACCAATCCAGTGTACAAGAACCCGCCTCACCCTTCCCACTTGCTAGTTCAAGAACAATGCTGTAAAATGTTGTTTCTTGACCAGAGAGGGAGAATTGTGAACTCATCCCAAGGTGCCACTAAACTCAGCATGGCCACAAGCGTTCACAGTCCAAGCTCTAGAAGACTTAGTGTGATGAGCCAGTTATTTTCTTCTATAGAAAGCAATACAGCTGATCAGGCAACATGCGACATAAAATGGCACTAGAGAATGAAGGGGAACATAATTCCTCAGGAAGCAGTTTTATGTTAATAAAGTAGTGTTTTTCCTTGATGGAATGCTGATTTTAAAACCAGTGCAGAGCAATAGGATCTAAAAGCAAAGCTTCCTTTTAGCTTCCCTTTACTTGCCATCAGTGTGAGGGGAAGTTGGCACTTTGGCCAGAGCCCTGCTGTGTGCATTGGTGTTGAAATACTACCTTCAGATGCTGGGGTCTAGCTCTGGGGATAATGGGTATTAAATCTTTGCAAAACCAGATGGATGAAAACCTTGTCTGAGAAAAAAAATTCCTTCCTCTCCTGTAACATTTGTATTGAGGCATTGTTTGAGCATTGGGTTTTCATCTTTGACAAGTTGCACTACTCAGTCTCAAGACTTTTCATTCAGTCCTTGGCCATGTTGGCTGTACTGAGCTGTCCTGCAGTTCTGTTTGCTCTCCCCACTTTGCCACCACTGTCCCTGTGATCTCTGTAGGTCTCTTTGCTCTCCTCTGGCCATTGTTTTCAGAACTGCACCACAAACTGCAGCTTAACACTAAAATATCAATTTGTTTATGCTGTATTATTCTAAATGATTTTACAGTTGTCCAGTTGACCTTGGTGAGATGGAGACAGAATCTGTTGGAAGCAATTCTACTGAATCTCAAACAAGCTGTCAAGATAATAATGTAAGCATATCTGTCATTTTTATAAATATTTGTTGATAATTGGCTCGTTGCTTAGAGTTATATCCAGAGTAGCCTGAATACCTGACAAATTCCATCATCTACTATGTTTAGGGACTGTTTACAAAGCTGAGCAATCTTTAAATTCAGGTATTTTCCAGCTATAGCCATTATCTGTCTGTAGTCTTGGTTTAGAGGATTATAATTTAAATGATCATCTCAAATTAAAAATATCCGATTTTTTCATAGCCTACAAAAGAAAATTTCTGTTGAAAGCAAATCAGTTATGAACTGTAATGTAGAGTTGAAATACTACTTTAGATTGCAATATCTAATTTCCTTGTCACACAGAAGTAGGCTCCTTTTATATCCAGAAAGCACTTGCTACAGCTCAGCAGTAAAGATCTAGGAATGCTGTTCTTACTGGATTTGTTTTTCTTATTAATATTAAATCTGCATAATGTTTTAATGTTTGCATATATATGTCCTTAGAACACTTGCAAGGTATCTTCAAATGTGGTTGGATGGGCAGAAGCCTACATCTCTTTAATCATAAGGCTAGCATTGGGTTTTATATGGCCTTTAAAGCATTTTTAAGCCTTTGTTATAGGGCAGTCTAAATGAATTACAGAAGTTAATTGAATTACCTGTACTAATAACCTCTACTTAATTAGTAATTATTAATTGCCTTTGCCTTCCAGGATACCTGTTCTGGCACTCCCACCAAAGTTAGACATCTTGACTATCAAGCAGAAGGAGAATTTGACTTGGAAGTGTGTTTGAGTGAGCCACTGAAAGAATTTGATACAGTGAGTTAAATAGTCTTGTGCAAACTGTTTTAGAGAAAGTTTTTTTTAAATTTGAGAGGTTAGCTTGATCCTTAATCTGTTAAGAGTAAGAAAGCTTAAGCAAAGTTGAAGACTGTTCTCAAATTGTGGTTGATCTAGATATTCTCCAGACCAGACTTCTGTAAAATTGCAATTAAGTTGTGTGACTTCCTGTTAACTTTTAATTTATGTATATCAGATTTTTTTAATAGGAAAACTAGCCAAAGGCTGTGCTATCCCCTAGTAATTATAAATAGTACAGCAAGATCTCACCAATTTCCCCCCATTCCCTCCCCCACTGTGAACATGATTTCAATTGTCCACCTGCAGATCAAAAGCCAAGTAGGGAGATACTTTTTTTGTTATCTTGCTTTTACATCTGGCTCTTCTAAAAGGTCTGACTTGAAATAATGCACGTGGTAGCTGAACCATGTGGCTGATTAGTACTCGTAAACCCATCTACTGCAGTTACTGTAAGATTAACTACCTTACCTTAAAAAAAACCACTTTATTTGCAAAAATGTTTCAGAAACAATTGGAAATTAAATACCCTCAAGAAATTGGAGGTCAACATGGTAAAGTCTAAGCAATAATGTTTTTTTCAGAAGCAGTAGCCTTAATTTGAAATTTGTAAATAGTCATCAGTCATTTATTAATGCAGTCAAGAAAACAATGTCTAGGGAAAGAGCTTGATTCTTTCAATTTGCTAGTTTTAAATGTAAAACTGTTGTAAATGATAACAACTGTACAGATTTTCTGCTGAGAGCAATTCGTGTTTCTGTTGCTTTTGTGTGGGATGTTGCTGGAAAATAAACAGAACTGCGTTTACTTTTACATGCGACTCTTCATTTCCTGCTAGCAGTGCTCTGTGGATAATGAAACGCAGGGAAGTACTGGAAGCCAAGTGTCTCATATTGGTACTAAGCCAGCATGTATCTGTGTTAGCATCATCCTCTGGCTTTGAGGGAGACCTTAAAATCTGTTTACTTGTGTGCAGGCCACCAGAGTGAATCTGAGACAGTTTAGTTTAGTAGCTGTCCATTAGCTGGTTGCCAAGTTCTGTTCTCTAGGAAAAACTGCTAGAAGAGCTGGGTGAACACTTCAATCTTCTTTACATTTTCTACAGTCACCTCACTTGTACTTAAACTCATCGACTCAAGGGACTATCTTGGCAATTAATATTGCTTACAGCTGTCTAATTTGTTAGGCACTCTTGAAATCAGGTAGCTTGATCTGATGGGGAAACTTCCAAGAGGAAACAGTGGCATTGGGATAAGGTTGGTGCTAAACTCTGATGTTAAGGAGACAGCCCTTCCTAACATGTATTTTTCCCAGAGAAGGCAGCAAAATGGTAGTTGCTTTCTACCTGGACTGAGCCCCCTCTGTCCTCCCCAGATTGCTTTTCTCATGTCACATTTTCTGGCCATGCTGTCTCTGGTTGTTCTTAAGTATTTCTGTTGTGCCAGTCTGTACCTGAGTATCAGAACTGCCAGTAGAATTGGTTTTTTAAAGACAGTTTTTCTATCCTGATGTAGCTACCCAAACAGGTTGGATCAGTGGATATTCAGGAGATGGTTTAGAGGTTTCTGAAGGGTAAAGTTACTTGCACCTGGTTTTAAAATAAGGAAGCACATGGGTTGGGACAATCTCTCCAGCACAAATGCAGGCTGGGGTATGAACAGATGGAGAGCAGCCCTGAGGGGAAGGACTTGTGGATGTTGGTGGGTGGATGAGAAACTTTAAGTGACTCAGCCATGTGCACTCATAGCCCAAAAAGCCAACTGTGCCCTGAGCTGCACTAAAAGCAGCGTGGCCAGCAGGGCAAGGGAGGAGATTCTCCCCCTCTGTTCTGCTTTTGTGAGACCCCACCTTGAATGCTGCATCCAGGTCCGGGGTGGAATGTGGGGAAAACATTGTGAAGAACACTAATCCCTGGGCCGTGTAGAAAGATACCAGGCAAACAACGGGGATGTACTGTTCTGTTATAATGGAGTACACAACAAATAATTCTCCTTTGAATCTCTTGAGATGCTTTTGAAATTCTGCAGAGTAACTTCTCAGTGGTTAGTCCATAATCTGCAATATAATTTTATATTAATCCAGCTAACCTGCTACTACTCAGACAAGGTTCTCAGCAAAGGCCTTGGGGTATGACCCTCTTGCTCTCAGCATTGCCTGTGCCCTGCTCTCTGAGCTGTGCCCTCCTGAACACAACCCCACCCTGCTGAGATGGGTGTTGCTTCTCACTGTTCTGCACTCACTCTGTTCCATCTCTGCACTATCCTGTCACCTTTCAGTGTGCTGTCACTTCTGCTTCAGACTGTAAGGTTCTATGTCACTGTTCCTTTTTTTTTTTTTTACTAGTTTATCCCTTGTTTTCTTTTCCTGTGTTGTGCTCCAGCTTGTTTACAGATAATTCTGTTGGTGTCATTAAAAGCAATCTGAGGTGTTGTTCAGCTTTCAGTTCTGTGCTGTGCAGCACTCTTACCCAGAAACAGGGTGGGTATGATCCAGACTAGAAATGTAGCTGGTCTGTGTTCAGTAGCTATTTGTGAAACAGGCTCAGATTTGTTACTTTTTCCTGAAGGAGCTGGCCGTACACAGTAGTGTCTTCACTGAAATTATTCCCCTTTGCCTCAATTACTTGGAGCACTAAGCTTTTATGGTTGGTATTTAAAGAGAGCACTCAGTTTGGATGTTTTTCCAAAGGTACTGAACACCGAATTGGAAAACAACCGGGGTCTTTTTGTGATAGAATTAAGCCCTCTAGTGGTTAAATGTGGGCTAACCCCATCCATTTAGGGCAGTATCTGGTAATAGAGGAATCTTATGGAAAAATAATATCCATATGTTCAGTTGTGCATAGTTGCATGCAGTGGAGTTTGCTTCAGATGGAGAACAGGCAAGTACTGCTGTCAAATTTTAGCCTTATTAGGTTAAATTCCTCTAAAAATGAAACTGAGCAGGTTGTTCTGTAGGCAGCAGAACCTGTCAGCCCTGCTTTTTATAGACCTGTGCCTTCTGGTTTGTGTTTCTCTTACTCCCTTCACACCAAGCCCTGTCCCCTTTCAGCATCCTCATGCCATGCCTGGCTGACAGCAGTTGTGGCTGTGGCTAATTTAAAGCTCCATCTGTTTTGACTGGGCCATTGGTACATGTGTATGGGTAACGTGGCAAGCAGAACGCTAAAGGCCTGAGCTGTCCCAGCTTGTCCCTCACTTGGGCATTAATTGGGTCTTCCTTCATTACTCAGCTGCTGTCACATAACCTTAAGGAACATATTTACCTTTCTGTTTAGTACCTGGACAGCCAGTCCAAAAATTAGAAAGTGGGCAGGATGGAGATTTTGGAAAAGACTTGCCGGTACAACAATTTAATGCTCTAAGGAAGCCAAGCTAAAATCAGCTTTCTTCCATGAATCCATTTTTAAGTCCAAAATACCATTCAAACAACTTTCTGTTCATGCAAGTATTTACTGAAGTTATTTTCAGGATTATCTGTTTTATTGTGCTCTTAATGTAAATAAGAGCATATGGAGAGCAACTACGTATGCCTGAGGATGGATCTGTGTGGAAAGCTGGGAAACTTCTTTATCAAAATTAGACTGGTAAAAAGAGCCATTCTGAAAGAATTTTGACCTTACTGGAAGTTCTTGCTCTTCTGTGTTTTCTTCTTCTATATGGTTTCTCATAATGTGAGAAAATTGGTTGCTATCTGTTGAATACTAAGTTTGAGTGCTTCCTGACAACTAGGGAGAATTTTGCCAAAATATTATATAAATAGTTAAGCGATTAAAATTACTTTGTGCAGTGTCAAAAATCCATTTTACTTTCAAGGAAAACAGTGTAGTTAGGATGTAATATATACACTTTAGTTAGGAGATAAAGCGGTAATGCTGAGCAGAATTTACTCTAGTTGTGTAGTATTTAGTTTTGTGGTATCTGAGTAACACCTAAATACAAAATATGCTAGGAACCAAGATTTAGCATCTGCCACTGCTGGCCCCCCACTGTATTTTTTGATTACCACTCCTGTTCACTCTTTGAGCTGGTCACTTACCTCTTGGATTGTGTTTAAGCACAAGAGAAAACTAATTTATCCAGAAAATGCTGATTCATACACTCCAGAAATAACTTCACTTTGAGTGGAAATTTGGAACTTATTTTGTGGGTTAAAGTGGGGCCCAGCTGTCTGTGTTGGGACCTTTCTATCTATCCAAGCCTCTATTGAGAAAGTTTCTGGGAGGTACAGGAATGGCTCTAATTATTTGCAAAAACAACGTTCCCTTTTGTGTTTCTTTAGAAAGGGGCTATTCCATTTCTGCTGAGAAATACTTTGTTTTCAGAAATATGAGTGCCATATAGAGATGAAGATTTGGGCCTGCTCTTTGATTCCACTTTCATGTGCTGGAATCAAAGATACTTTGGAGCACTGCAGAGGGCAGTAAAAGTGCATGTTTAATTACAGGCACACAAAAGGGAGCTCTGAGTTGCTTTACATTTGTTGTAAATGCCAGGAATCTAATTATACTTACTGATTCTGACCTCAGGAGCAACCCATAGTCCCAATAAAGCCCCCTCAAGTCTGTCATCTCTCACTGTTCATTCCATTTCCAGTTTCACTTGATCTTAAGCCCATTATTACAAGGAATGGAAGATAATAGTAACTTAACAGCAGAGGAAAAATGGACTTCAGGGGGGAGAAAAACTCCTCCTGACAGACAGTACGAGCCTGCTTGCATTTAAAATCCTAAAGTATCTGAAAATGCTTATTTAAGTTGTTTGAACTTCACTTTTGTGAAGAACAGAAAACTATTTTTTCCTGAGGAGTTGAGATTTCCCAGGGAAAATTAATTTCAGGATTTTATCCACAGCTGACTAGTTTCAGAATATTCCTGAACATGGAATCCATATTCCTTGACATGTGTTAGAAAGTGTTTGTCTCGTACACCTACTAAGCCCCCAGTGCTCTGAAAGCGTTGCTGTCTGAGTTAAAATTACACCTGGTAGTTGGAGTGTTGGATGTGAAATCGTAGCAGGGAATTAGCAGCAGCTGAGAGGAGCGTGTTGGTGAGGTTACCACGTGTGTGCACAAAGGAAAGAACATCAGAAAAAGGAATAGAGAGCCAGTCCTACCTAGAGACTGCTCATGCCGTGAGCAGCTGAATATTGTATTGCAAGGACATGGCAAAGATAGAATTAATAGGTATATCAGGAATAAAATGTCATTTTGGTTGGCCCTTGCACTAGAGCACTTATCTTGAATTTAAAGAAAATTAAGCCAGCCAGGCTTATCTGGAAGCAAGACTCATGCTTTGGTATGCTGGTAGAATTTCTGGAACAATGTACTCCAAAGATAAGACTAGTAAGAAATGTGCAGTATTGATTAACAAAGAATGGCCTGATAGTGCTTAGAAGAATTTGATACTAAGTCTAGTGACCTGTCAATTTACCAAAATAATAAATTACTATTATTCTGACATTTGATCATAAAACTCCTTTCTCTCATTCTTACTGGAGAAACTAAACTGGCAGCAACAATCTTGATGGTAGACCATGTGTAAGGCACAGAGGTGAGGCTTTACCTGATCCTTAATCTATTTTTAATGGAATTCTGACCATTCTTTAAAATACTTGTAAAGAAACATTCTGACTTGGTCATGTTCTCCTCTCCAATAGTAAATATAGATACATCAATTATTGGAATGAAAATATTTTATATATATATATAACACTTTAAAAATCTTCTGAATTGTTGACAGAAGTGCTTCCGGTATGAGTGGATCCCATTATTTCTCTGTATTATAATAATGCCATAGGCTAAGTGAGACCTAGTGCAGTTTTGCTGTTGGGAACTAAAGGGCTGGATGGATGGAACTGAAGGTTTTGCAAATCATAATCCAGTCCAGTGGAAGTAGTTGTGTTCAAGCAGATGGTGAGCTCCTCAAAAAGTGTCTACAACTGGGCAGGGACAAGCTTCTCATGGTGTAAAAAATATCTATAGACCAAACTTTTGTTTTTAATGAAAAAAGCGAAACTGTCACTCTGGGGAAGTTGGATTCACATCCTTTATGTGCCTGTAGTGGGAAGGCAGCTAAACCAGGGACTCACTTCCCTGTTCTTATTTGGGGACCAGGGTCTCCTCATGGTCAGAAAATATTCCCAAAGAACCTTCCTGTAAAAACATCACAAAGTCTGTTTTTACATCAGTAAATAAATTACTTTTGGGTGATGCTAAGATATTCCCTCCAAAAAACTCCATAGCAAATCTGACATGAATTTTCAATCTCTAGTTTGAAGAGGTGAAGTGGATTTTGGTAGCATGGAATAATGTATACCACATATAATGTCTGCCAGCACCAATCTGTTTCACTGGATCCACTGGTAGAATCTGGCCCTTTGCTGGAATTCAGCATAAAGTTGTTTGGGTTTGTTTTTTTTTTTTTAATAATAATGTGATATTTTTAAAAGTTATGAAAACTCGTGTCTCTAAGAACACTGAGACCTGAAAATGTGACTTCTTTCATTGAAGAATGTGGTTTTTCTTGCTCTCGTAGCCTGTCTTGGTTTGGCTTGATGCATTCATAAGGGAACAACACCAGCAACTTTATAAAAATGTGTTTTACAAATTAAAATGGGTATTGATGAGGGGGAAAAACCCACATTCTTGCAGGTCAACTAAGTATGTCTGACTATTAACAGCAAAGTAGAGCCCCTGTATGAACTTTGTTGTAAATCAGCTAATAATGTATTAAAGCTCAGAACAGTGTTTTGCTTTCGGAGTCTTGCTGCTGTGAGTTCTCCTTTTCACTAGGATGCAGATAAAAAAGGGATGATCCCTTTAAGAGCTTGATAGGTTAAGTCACAAAATTCATATCTCACACACCAGGCAAAAAAATATGCCAGCAACTGCTGGGAAAATGACAACTGCGGTGTCTGATCGCTTGTCAAATCAATGAGGCTTTTCTCTCCTTTTGGTGAGAATTTATTTGCAGGGGTTGGTGAGCTGAGAAAATAAGACTCCTGACCTAATGGTCACCCCCATTGGTATCTCATTGTGGAAAATACTCTCTGCTGCAGTCCATTCAAGTGATTGGCAATGACAGCTTGGATGGATATTGTCAGTTGACAGGGCTTTGCACTCTCTCTGTTTTAAAAATGATGCGAAAGATCTCTTCCCCAGTGTGCCGTGCCACAAGTTGGGTTTATGAATGAACGGATGAATGCATGCTTCTCTCCTGTCATCTGCAACAAAAAAAAAAAAAATTCCAATCCCATCCCTGAAATGATATGCTAAGTAAATTCACACACATGCATTTAACACGCAAATGGTGCCCGAAGGCAAGCTGAGCAAGCCCTTCCAAACACTGGGGCTGTATTTTTTTTTTTTTCTAGTCATTAGGAATTTCATGGAAAATGTGAAACTGCCCACTTGATATGGAAAATCTCCATGAAAAATGTGAAATTCCAGTGTTTCCAGCAAGGTTTTGCTGACAGCTCATGCATGGAGAATAGCCTGAAAGACATGCATGCAATTAAGGGATCCATATAGGCGAGCTGGAGAGAACAACACAGGCAGTGGGGGATGTGGCCTTTGCTAGGGCCAGCTGGTGTCTGCTCCTGGACTCTCCGAGGGCACCAGACCATTGAGAGAAGTGGGGCGAAAGGGGAAAAAAGAAAACACAGAAGCTTCAGAGAAAATGAACCAAGTCTATCGGAGAAAATCCCAGAGCTCCTAGGTAACACTGTCCCTCCCTGTGCCCCCCCTGCTTGGGATGCTCTGAGATGCAGCTCAGAGTGTGACACAAGTTTCTTGTTTTCACAAACGTGACAGTAACCATGCAGACAGAGGTGGTGGGGAGCACAGCCAGGGAGCCAGCTGCTGGGCTGGGAAGATGAGGATGAATGGTTTGGGAGGGAGGGCGTCCAGCTTGTGCTCCGTAATCACGTCAGGCCTGTCACACCACTGCTTGTCAGCAGTTGAGGAGAAGCTTCGCCTTCTCTCCTTTCTTTGCTCTTTCTGAATGGTTTAGCCCTTCCAGGAAAGGCTCAACTGTGCTATTTATTCTGGAAGAGGGATTGAAAAACCTTCATGTACGTTGTTGAATGTGGAGGGTAAAACAGAATTCCAACCCTCCCCTGCCTGCCCCCTACTGCCGCTGCAATAAAACCACAGAACGCTGCAGGTACTGACTCCTTGCCTTGCCTGTGGTCATTTATCTGCTCTCCAGTGCCACCAGCCCGGTGCTGCAGCACTGTGTCACCTTAGCTCCTGGTTTAACCAAGGGAAACGGCTGGATGGCGTGTGAGCTGGGGGCTGCAGGTTCACGGAAGGCAAGGCTGGAGCGCAGGAACTGCCTTGCAGTGTATTCTGTTCTGAAAACATCCCCATGAAGCCACTTAGTGCCATTGCTCCTGTCTGACAGGGCAGGTGTTTGACAGCAGGTGGAGAGGTCCCTGATCCATGCAAAGCCTGGGGTAGAGGTGTTGAAGTCATCAGGGATCCGCGCTCTTGGAGGAGCCACATGGATGGGGAGCAGCACGGCTCCCTTATCCACCTGCACTGCCACAACTCCTGATGCTGCTGGATCGCCCTGAGCTGGGTCTGCTCTGTGCTCCTTGTGCCCTGGAGACCAGGATTCATGCCACCATGTCAAGGAGTGCACAAGCACGTAAAGGAATTAGGAATGAACTAGGAAGCCACTTGCCTTGCAAGGGTTTCCAACGCCCCAACTCATCGTTCTCATTTGGGGGCTATTGCGCAGTTTTCTTGCAAAGCAAATAGGGTTCATTTGTAGTGTTCTGTTTGCTCTGGTTGGGAAATATTTCTTGTATGCCATGCTTGGGAGAGAAGGTGGGAGACAGGGTCATAAGAAGGGGGGAAAATGAAGCATCAGTTGTGTGGGAATTTAGAGCCAAGGTCTGCTCTGCAGGCAGGAGAGATTGACTTGAGAAGAGCCTGGCCATGGAAACATGATTTCTATTTAATAAAGGACAGGAAAACTATGCAGCTTCTGAAATAAAGCAAAATCATCTCAGTTGCCCTCTCACAGCTGCACCATCAAAGGAATTACATTTAAATGTTTTGTTTGGACTCTTCCCCCTTTCCCCCTCCCTTCCCAAATCCCTGAGCACTCACTCCCACGCACACAGAATATATAAACCATGCAGCAAGGGTATGAGGGTCCTGGTGCATGAGCTTTGCAATTGCAGAGAGAGGAAGGTAAGAAGCTTTTGCTGTACTCTAGGTTGTAACTGGAACAAATTGTTAACTCACTGACTTAACCAACTTTTTCCAGAAAAACTTGGGCAGCCTGTGCAGCAGCAGTGATTTGTAGAGGTCTCTTTGCTTTACCAGCATCCTGCAGTCCAGGGGAAATGGAAACAAAGGGGGACTCCTTGTTAGACCTCATTGGCTGAGGCTGCAGTACAGGTTATAGCCTTGCTCTGGTTTTTGGGGAGTCGTCTGCTTCCTCTTCTGCTTTTTAGCTCTGTGTTCTTTTAAAGAGGGTGTCTTGTGTGGCCTGAGGAGGACAGTGATGTGAGAGGGGAGAGCACTGCAACATGAGGACAGGAATTACAAGACCTACCAGGTGTTTCTAGTAAAAGAGAATTATGTGCAATGGAGAAGATGCTGTCTGCTGGAGAGGTCCTTGGGGAAGAAAGTAAATCCAGACATCCCCTTCACCTTCTCACAGCAGTATCCCAGTTAACACACTTGCCCTGTGATGCTGCCAGTTTGCAAGTGATATAATGTGGCACATCTGGTCAGCTCATACATTGCCTAGCAGGGAGCAGCACACCTTTATTAATGTCAGATTCCTCACATTTTGGAAGGTGAGCATTTTTTTGATCACTATGGATATGCAGGGCTGTGGTTAACTGTGGAATTGGCTCAAATTGTAGGTATTGTCAGGGATTTGACATATAAAAGCTGTGGAGTAAGGTGGTGGCTTAAATAGGAGTCAGCTGGGCCTTTGTCAGGGTTTGGCTGTGGATTAGTGCATCTCATCAGCTGAGTGTTTTATATTGATAAACAACTCGGTACTATTTCGTACTTTTTTCTCATTTTGCTTGCAGAAGACAAACTATCTTCAAAAGACAAAAAACCCAGCTCCATAGTTCTGTAATACTAATATTACTTAAATACTTGATCTGTCCTGTTCTGTAGGGAAAAGGCAGAATTGTACCAAGCAGGGCCAAATAATGAAGTGTTATTTCCCTTCATCACTTACATGTACATGACTGGAATATCCCCACACATGACCAGTCTGGAGTAAAGGTTCTTTCACTCTGTAGATAAAAATAATTGTTCACAGAGTAAGTCGCTTATGTTCTGTGACAGAGCCTAGATTCTTCTATAAAAAAGGCACTTTTGCTGTTGCTGCAATAGCAACAGCCACAAATAGATCTATCCAGAACCAGTTGCACCAGCCAAGCCTCTTCCTCTTGATTAGTGGGCAGAATGTGGGTGAAATGATAAGGAGTGCATGGCAAATTGAAATAAAGATGATGCATTGTTCTGTATTTGCGAGGCTTCACTTTCTGCATATGTGCCCTTCGTGCCGTCATCTTTTCAGGGGAAAAATATTCTCATTCCCTCAAAATGCTGGTGGTCACTCAACCATGGTGAATGTACTTGAATCTCAAGATTTATGATCACAATCCTGTTATCTGCAGTGTCAGGATGATTATCCCAGCAGTCCTGCAGGATCAACCTAAAAATTGTTGGACAAGAAAATTATTTGTCAGGAATTACACCAAGAAGATGATTTGTTCTGAATTTGAAACAGACATAGTTAGTTGCAGCTGCTCTGGCTGCCCCCCTCTCATCTTTCCCCTGCTGTCCAAACAAAATGAGATACAGGTTCTTGTTCTGTCAGCATGTGACTGGGAGAAACTTTTTATATCCTCATTTATTTTCTTTATTTTACAGCTGTGAGCATGCAATAACTGCACCATATCTTAAATACAAATGAAATATATTTTATCTTCTGTGTCCATTGTGTTAATCTCTTGTATTGGGATGGGCATATTTAATGGAGCAGACATAAAATACAGAGAGGTCTCTTGTAAATAGAAATCTGAAGTGTCTTTTTGCCATGCAAAACTTACCACTGCCTGAGTTCTAATCTCTTTAACCAAACAAAGACAGCGCAGTGACAACTACCTACCCTTTAAAGAATAATTTCTTAAAGCCTCTGTTGACTTTCTGCAGTACTTCCTCAAAAAATAAAAACTTGTCTTCAGACCAATGGAGTATGAAAAACTATGATTTTCCTGGCAATAGGAGGAACACTTTTATACTTTTAAAAGTAATTTTATTAAGATTCCTTCTCTAAGAACCCTCTCCCCTCAACTATGCCTAAGCATCACACTAGAAATCAACTTCAGCATCTGTACAAATTTGACCAAGGCAGCAAGTTCTATAGACTTCAAGAACTGAAAGATGCCCATATCCCAATGCTTTATAGATAACTGGTCTGATATGAGATCTGCAGTAAATGGAAACCTCCCACTGACTCCAGATGGCTCCCAGATTAGGTGTTTGCGAAGACCACAAACACCACCTGTGACAGAGAAGTAATCCAAGTGGTGTTATACCAGGTTTTCTGCCTCTGATTTCCCACTCTAGGCTATAGCAGTGTGTTAACTATGCTGGGCTGCTGGTCTGGTGGACTTACTGAATATGGTTTCTGAACACAGAGCTTCAGATGGCCCCTCCTGGCCCATCTGGGGGCTGAGACTTGAATTCTTGCATTTACAGTTGTGATTTGATGGACTTCAGCATCTCCCATGAACATCCAGGGGCAAGGTGAGGATGGCTGTGATGCATCTCACAGCAATTATCAGCAGACTTCTGGGAAGCTCTCTGAGATCTCTGGGCACTTGCTCTGTCGTCCTTCACAGTTATCTTGGATTGTCAAAGAAGTGCAGCAGAGCAGACTCCTCTTCTGTCCATGTTGCACGTACACTCAGGACTGTGCTGAAGGTCAGAGCCACGGTTTGCATAAGTCACAACCCAACAGAATTTACAACCTGTTAGTTGCTCTTGTATTCTTATGGTCTTCACTGATCCTTCTAATCTGGCTGTAATTTACAACCACATCTGTTTCAGGGAGTGGGGTGGAAGAGGTGAGTCAAATTCAACAGCTGTCACAAGGTCTAAGTAATGCCCAACATCATTTAAGGCTGGAGGAGACCTCAAGACAACCACATGGGCCTGCCACGTTTATACCACCATTTGTAGTTGTCAGACCCCTTTTTAGGCCAAGTAACTGGGGCATCAGCCAGTTGGTTCAGCTCAGTGAAGGTCACAAAAAGAGCCAGAGCCTGTGCAAAAATGGGGGAGCAGGAGGTTGAGAGTGCACTGGAGATGTACAGTAAATCTTCAGGAGGGGTGGAGCTGTGCCCAAAGGCAGAAGTTCTGTTATGGCACAGGCAGAGTGAACAGCAGATCATGGAGAGGGAAAAGCTCCTTCTTCTTCTGTCTGCTTCCAGCTGTGCTCTCCCTTCCTCTCCCGTGGGCCAGCTCTGGCACAGGATGCATCACCTGCATGAGCTGGCAGAAAAGCACACGGGGAATAAAAGAGGCATTTGCATCTTGATGGGATCTGAGTGAGCACAGCAAAGGGTCGGTGTGAGCGAGGGGTGGGGACAAAGGGGTCCTGCAGCATGGACAAAGCCCAGGAGTCAATTCCTAGGGAGAGCAGATGAGTGAAACCAAGGGAGCACCCACCATCACTTTGACCAGAGATGTGAGGATCAGGCTGAGAACATGAAGACAGCACATAGCCAGTGTCCTGTTTGTGCTGGGTGCTGGAACAGAAGACAAGGACATGCTGAGATTTCTCTGGCATGCTATCCCAATTTCCAGCTATCCATGGCTTAAAGGCTTCCTGAGTTAGATATCATGCTTTTGTGTTTCGTGGCACTTGGCATGCCCTCCTCCTGGAAATTTATTTTTCATGTCTTTGAACCCATGAAAGCTTTGGCATGATAACTGATAAAAGATCCTTGAATGAAAAGAACTATAGTGATACAAAGCAGATCCTGCAGGATTTCTCCAGTATGATGAAAAATTAATGTAAACAACACAAATGTTTTTCCTAGAATGTGTGTATATATAGAAATCAAAACAAATCCAAAAGTATTCAAGTACTGGCAAAATCTATATACCTCTTGCAAAATCATTCCTCGGTTTTTCTCCTCTCTTAAATAATGAGGATCTTGTTATATTTATGCTGCCCCTGCATAGCCTAAGGGGTTTTGCCCATATTAACAGTGACTCTGTCTCTCTTCCTGCCTTGAGCACTCACAGTGATGGAAATTTGGGCGCTGTGGCTGCTGCTAGAGGCGTAGGTACCGTGGTGTGGTGCTACTGGTGCAGCTTTGAAGTGCCAGAACCAGCCAGCAGCCACCTCCACCCCGACTCCCAGTGCTCACCAATGCAGGGGAAAGCCAAATGATATTATCACCACTAGCAAAACTTCCAGTAACTTCCCAAGCCTAGAGGAGCCCCTGGAGCCAAGACATCTCGGTGTGACCCACTCAGCAGGGAGGTGGATGCTAAGAAGCTTTCTGTAGGTTTCCAGTGTCCCACTTCCACTTTCCTGATGGAAAATCTTCTGTGTTGCCCCATGGAATTGTACTGCACCGATTGGCACCATTTTGCAGACAGCCAGGTCTCTTAATATTTTCTTTTTGCCTTCTCTCTTCAGGAAGAGTGAACAACTGGGTAATAGCCAGGTGAATTTACCAGCTGTGTGACTTTGGAACATGGGGGAAGCTGGCTTCAGAAAAGAAATTTTACTGGAATAAAACAGAATAATTTAAATTGACAGGGACTTAAAGCCACCAGATCAAACCTCCACCCTACTCAGAAGACAGATAGCTTCTGCATTAGATCAGGTTGCTCAGCATCTTGTATGGTTTAATTTTGATTATCTCCATGGATGGAGATACGACCTCTCTGACCTCCTGTTTAACTGCTCTCATCATTAAGTAACTTCTTAATATTGATTGGGATTTCACTGATGCAGCTTGGATCTGTTGCCTCTCATCCTCCCACTAGGCACACGTGAGAGAAGTCTGGCTTCATGTTCTTTGTAATCCTCATTCAATATTGACAACAGGGGATTTAGTCCTTTCCACTCCCTGAAAAGAGGGCAGAGCTGCGAAGCAGAAATGTTCCAGTCCCATCCCTCCCCTCTTTCCTTTTTGGGTTTGTTTTCATTGAATAGTGATTTTCTGTGTGACTCTGGGGTGGTGTTCCTTGCAATTCTTTCATTTTTTGGCTCTCACTGGCATTGCAGTTTTTCCAGGTGACCTACACTTTACCTGGCTTCTTGTATAGCCCCTGTTAACCATAGTATGAAAACACTAGTATGGCTTTTTTACCTGCAGGGGCACTGGCCACGAAGTGCAGACCTGCAACAGAGCCCTGGGTTGGGTGAGAGGTGTGACACCCCCACAACACAGCCCAGCTCAAGGCTGGCTGTATGTCGCAGGCTCATGACTATTTTTTGGTGGTTCCAATCTCTGCTGAATGTCTGAGCTTGTCCCTGCAGGGAGTGAGCAGCAGAGCTCTGCCAGTGAGAACTCCCTGGCATGATTTGCATTGCTCTGTTCCATGTGCTCAGTAAAACCAGAGCGAACCTGTCCATGGGCGCTCCTTACTTTGGTTTAGTTTCTCACCAGATTAAAGCAAACCGATAGGAGCCTGGGTTTAACAGGGGAGCATCCCTCCCTCTGCTTGCTCCGGGGTTTGTATTAGTTTAATGAATTGGTTTAAATTAACATCTACTTGGATGGGTGCAACTCTTTCATGCAGATGAGGCCCAAGGCTACGAGATAAACAAGAGATGAGGTGAGAAGACCTTAAATTATTCACAGCCCAACAGAAACCCATATGAATGGATTGAGAGCTATTTTTGTCTTTATTCTCTTACCTTTTAAAAGATATCATAAAATGGCTGGAACAACTCTTAGAAGAAAGCCAGGGCCAGGGAGTGGGTGGAGAAGAATGCCAGAAGGTTATGGGTGCAACTTTTGGAGCTTGTACCTGTGAGTGCCTCATCCCAAAGCTGGAGGAGCTGCCAGAGAACTACACATGTGCAGCACATGAATGGATAAAAAGAGGAAACACAGGGAAAGGCTGCAGGGCTAAATCCCAATCCCATTTAAAGTCAGTGGCAGAGCCCTACTGACTAAGATTGGCCCTCGGCCCTGATTTCATTTGTTCTGAGGGTTTGCTTGTGCAATTGTTAATCTGTGCTGATGAGTAATAATTGCTACAGGAAGGGAAAAGTGAAGAAGAGGCAGCACAAAAGCCGTGGAATCCATCCTGACCCTGCCTGGACTCGGCATTTCACTGCATAGTTTCACTCTGTGCATTGCTGGAGGGGAGCATCCTCCCTGTGCCAATGCCACATCAAAGTGCAGTGTGTGGTGCAAGATTTCAACATCCCGGGGTAGCACAGTAACAGCCTGAGCTGCCTGTGAAATGAGCTGGGACATGGGACTGCAGCTGGACAAAGGCCCACATTCCCTCTGGAGATGTCTGGGGAAACATAAAATCTAATCAGTCATAGAGGGGGATCCAGGAAACTCTTGCTGTAATGCATGTGACAGTGTGACAGTCACACGTGAGTTTCACATATCAGTGCTTCCCCAAGAAGGTGGTTGACATCATCCCAGTGGGTGTAAGAGGAGCCCAGCTGTCATTGTCAGGGGTCTGACATAGTCTGGTGGTCAGGGATGATTCTCCTGGATGAGATTGTCCTCTGTCAGCTCTAGCTCCACCATCTAACTGGGTTTCTGCACTGAGGGTCTTTCTCCATCTCTGGCTGTGGTGGGCCACTGGCACAAGTTCCATGGCCTGGGAGGCAGCACAGGACAACAGCAGCTGTTTCCCACTTTCAAATCTCCATCCCATATGTGGAGGAGCTGGCAAGCTCCCATCTTTTATGAATGTCCGAGACTGCATAACTTCTCTTGGATATTCTTGGATATCTGGTGCATTTTCTTCTCCATATCTTCCCTTCCTCCCTCCAGCCAGCCAGCCTTAACATCTGGAGCTGAGTTGGGAAGATTACCAGCATGCAAAGGCTTGAGATTGCTCTAAACCAGACAAGTGAGCAGGCTGTCCTGTACTGGTGCTTACCCTTCTCTCAGAAAAATATCCCATCTAGTGTTTGCTGCAAACAGTAGGTAGCTAGTTTTGGTCTCTAATGGGACTTCTCATCAGCCTTTATTTTCAAACTGGAATGAAAATATCAGTATTGCTTTAATTTGCATTAATAATCTTAGCAGCTGAAAGGTTGGGCAGAACTTCTGCAAATGTTAGTTCAAAGTGTGTTTTCAGACTTTTGGTTCTTCAGATAAACACCCAAACCAAGTTTTTCTCATGTTCTCTCTGAATCTCATTTCAAGCATTGAAAACATAATGAATATATAACAAATAAAATAGAAAATATCATTAAAAACTGACTCTTTATTAAACCTATAAGCTTCTTACTCAGAAGAGATCTGCCCACTAAATCAAATTTATCTTTGCATTTTGTATCACGCAGTTTAACAATTAATACAAAACAGCTGTACAGAAGTGTGCCAGAGTTTTTTTTCTTTGTCTCTGTCCTATAACTGTCCTATAACACTTCAGACTCACAGGCCTGGTGCTTCAGAGATTCTGACAGTGAGGATGCTGCACTTGGTTTATTTTGTTTACTTGGCAGTATTAAGGATGTAGAGAAGTGGAGAAAAGACCTGTTGATGATATTTCTCAGTAAATGAGAGGGTAGGGCAGTAGGGATATTTGAGAGGGTAGAAAAATGGGACAGAAGGGGCTTCCAACAACCATGGAGGGCAGAGCAAGGAGGAAGATGACAGTCATTTGGAAAACTGCAAGCTGGAGAAACAGTGAGGTGCTGGATGCAGATCCTGGGCATCCTTGTAGATCCCTGCCTTTCACCTCCACCTCCTCCTGTCCTTGTGCAATAGGAATTGCTTTTCACTGAATGCACTGACCAAAAGTAAGCACTTTTCCTAGAGGATTGTTTTAAATCTTGTTATCCCAACATGATTTGGGCCCTTGTCACTCTTAAGGTACATAACCTAGTGAGGTTGACCCACTCGCTTAGTGAAATTGTCCTTTTATTATATACAACAGAGCATTTTCAGAGCAATTTCAACAATTCCTAGTTATAAGAAAAAACCCCTAGAGCTCAGTTTGCCAAGGTGTGCTTAGCTTCCACCTGTTCTCCAATGTGTTGTTTCCATCCTTGTGCACCTCTTTCAAACCTGAGCTAATCCATCAAAGGCTCATCTGTGTCTCTGTGCAGTCAGACATTCCAGTGGACAGTGTTGCCTTCAGTCAGATGAGATCTCATTTTCCTCTGCAGTAGTTGGAAAATGCAAATCTAACAGGAGGACCTAGAGCTCCTTGCTCCAAGCGGTCTCTTGCTTTGATTGAAGTCTGAGTGGTTTTGCAGCTTTTATTCTTCTACACACTTTATTTTTCCTTGCCTAGTTACAGCTGAGGGGCAAAGGCAATGCAATGCCCAGCTATATGCAAAGGAGCTGGTGTGAGAGAGATGAACAATCCAACTCTACATGGATCCATCTCGGTGGGTGAGGAACCTCCCTTGCACAGTTACGACACAGTGCTTTAGTATGCTAAAGGCTGCCATTTAGTAGCAGTGCTATAAAATAATTTTTCTTTACTTTTCTGTTCATCCAAGATTACTTCTGGGCCATCAGCCATTCCTGTCCATCTTCTAACCTCCCTGTTCTCTCTGCCTCAACAAAGAGACCAAGTCTTACACTGTGTTTTTTAGCACTTCACATTCAGAGTTAAACTCAATAACAGAGTTTATAGTTTAAGACTTTGCCCCCTGACAAGTCCTAGGAGGTGAAATTGTTCCTTTCCATGGTGACAGCTATGTTGCTAAATACAACAGAGCAGATGGTGTTTTCAGCCCCAAAGAAAAGTGGCACAGCCAGCTATGTACAGAAGGTCTGTGGTGCTGTGGTTTCCTCTGGGCCCATGTGTGGCCTTTAGGCCTAAGACACAAAGTGTCCAAAAATCATTGCCAAGGCTGTGTATCCCATCCAGATGGCTTTTCATACTATGAAACTGCAGGTGTGTGTATTTGGTGAGCCCTGGTGCGCAGCATGAGGAGGGGCCAGACTTCCCTGCGGATGCAAAGCCTGCTCAGACAGTGCAGGAGGACCATGGAGGGAGCCAGAGCTGGCTCTGACTTTTAGGAATTCCTGCTACTCCCAAAGCCATGCCAGGCATGCCCTGGGAAGGTACTGATGGGCACAGGCCACAGCTTTATGATGAAAGGCACTGCCAGTTTAGCAGGGTGCGCTGTTAATAGTCCGGAGCTTAAGTTTGATTCTGTTCTGGAATTAAACACACCTGATCTATCTTCAGTAGAGAAGATAGTTATTTTCTGTGTTGTGATTTTGGGTTGTTTTCATCACATATAGTGTTTTGTTAGTGGCACAGACTGAGCCAGAGCACACAGCGAAACCGCTCCTCACAGGTATTGTGACATTTCTGTGGTCAGCTTGTGATGAAAGAAAGGTTTGATGGAGGGATTTCTTTCAGGCTTGCTAAACACCTCCAGCTGCTCAAAAAAAACCTGCTGAAGTTGTAGGGAATGGCAGTTCTGAGGACTGGGCCTGAAGAAATGATTGTTTAGCATTTTGCTGTGCAAGGGAAGAAAAAGGGAGGGGATGGGAAAAGCGAGATAAGGTTTGTCATTCAAACAAAACACAGAATAGCCTCACCTTAAATCTTTAAATCTGCATCAATTATAATGCCTTGTTCACTTGCAAATTTCACTTTTAGATAAAGAATCATGGCTGGTTTGTCTGCCATTCCTATAGCCAGAGACAAGCTTCACTTACTCCCCTTTTATTTTCAATGACTAAGACTGAAAGAGCTAAATTACATTTCCTCCCCCCTATGGAAACCTGATGAACCAGTGTGAACCTGCACCTGAGAAGCCCCGGGAACACTGCGGATTTGGCCACACAGATTGGACAGTTGGATGTTTAATTGCGTTCCGGGCACAAAGCCTGCTTGAATGTGCGTCTTTTATGAAGTGCGTGGGAGGCCAGCACAAAAAATTGGACCCCATAAAGGTGCCAGAAGGAGGAGAATGGTGAAAAGGCAAAGGTTGCAGTGCCTGTCTCTGCTGTGCTGGAGAGCATCAAGCTGCCCATCTCAGAAACCCTCTGAAAAACGTACCCTGAGCATCAGCCTGGAGCTTGTAAGAAAGATGCAAAGATTTGCTGCGGGTGCCGGTAGAGACCTGGATGAACAAATTATTTATGGAGCTGATAAGTAACGCTGGTGCCAGGAGCAACAGCAGAGCCAGACCTCAGGGAAAGAGAACTTGAATGGATGTGAGGGGACAAGCAGAGCACAGGTAGAGCAGCACAAGTAGCTGAAGTGTGCTGGGAGCACATACACCCTGCAATGGAGATGATCCTTCAGTAAAAGTGTTCAGCCAGAGATGGAGCTGAAAACTGAATTTTGGTCGAGACAGGGAAGTGGTGAAGAACAAGGACTCCCTGGCATAATTGGATGAGCTCAGGAAATGCAAATTTTATCAGATAAAAGGGCCACGATTTTTCAATTTGCTAAAAGATTAAATTAGCAGTGTACCATCCATTCCATGTCCATGTTTGCACTTTCCCAGGTTTTGCAAAGTAGATGGTACAGAGCCTTTTTCTGGATGGGAGCCTCCTTACTACTCTATGTATGCATCCTCGCATGAATTGCTGTGGATGCTTGTAGCTGGAGCAAGATCTGTGCCTCCCAGACAAAGTAGCCCCTTATGTCTGCCCCCTCCTACCACCTTGGGCACTTGGTGAAGACACTTTATAGTGCTGGCACACAGATGCTTGTGCTCGCTTCAGTCACGAACAAGCATAGTGTGGTATAAACAGACATGTTAATATTTTGAGTTCCAAGACCTTTTCAATCACCTCCTCATTATATTTTGTAGTTGCAACACAGAGAAGCATAAAAAGCCAGTATAGTTAGTGTCCAGTGTATCTTACGGTGCTCACTCAGGATTTGTAACTCGGGGCTGTCCTTGGACTCTAAATCAGGACATGAGTGAAGTGCATTGAATGATCCCATTAATATAAATAGCACTGAAGTTAAAAGCAGGGCTCCATGAAAGGACTTTTGATACACTGGCTGCCATCGCCCTCGAGTCAGCAGGTGGCATTATAGAACAATCAGGAACCCCCAAACCTTGGCCGCTTCCCGCCCGCAGCCCCAGACCTGAGCCCACGGGGGAATGAGCATGAAACCCGCCTGTTCAGCACAGCTGAGGCCGCACAATGAGCACTTGCCAATTAAGGCCGGGGCTATTGTCTGCGAAAGGTCAAGTGCTGGCCTTGCTGAAATCTTTCAACACGGGCTCCAGCGCGATTGGGACTTAATATATTTTATACAGCTGAAAACTTGCTCGGCCCTACGCAGGCAGAGCCAGCCTTTCCTCTGCCCTTCCCCCGTATTCCCCAGGCCGGCAATACGTGCTGGGAAACCTCAGCGAGGGAGGAACCTGGCTTTTTAATCTGCTACCACCTCCCTCCCTGTAGGTATTGTGGAAGAATTGAGTTGTTGGCAGGGTGGTAGAAAAGGAGGTGGTTTGGCAATGTGGGCCAGGGGAGGGTGTTTGGGACTGGGTTTGTTTTACCATCTCCCAAGAGATTTTCTTTATAACTCTGGTGGTACATGTTTTTACAGCTTACTACTTTTAGTATCTGTCACTTGAAAAGAATAGATGGTCTAGATACATGGGGAGAAAAAAACAAATGCAAGCAGCAACACGTAACCAACAAAAAGAAAATTTTCCCATGAAATGCCCAAGTGATACAGATGTTGCAGGGTGCTTAAGGAACCGCAGGTTAGGGAAAGACTCTGCGCTTCTGGCTAGCTTTTGTATCCAGAGGCTGCAGATGAGAGCCTTCAAGCTCCCTTGGGTCTGATGCCAGATGATCCATCAGCCTAATGGCCATGCCAAGACATGGTACCTTCCAGCAGCTGTAGCTGGCAAGGATCTCTTCCCAGACTCCAAACCAGAAACTGGAACTCCATGTACGCCTATAGCCCCAGTGCTGTAATTAACTGCTGCATGGACGAGTATTGCCTGGTGCATTCTTGGTGACACGGGGGTTTCAGTGTGCACAGAGGCAGAGGTGAATCCCCTCCCTCAATTCCCAGTGGACGATGAACTCCTGGTGTTACTCCTTTTGCCCCTCCACTTGGGGACAGCCCTTGTTGAAGCAGATGGTGTCTTTGATTCCCAGGCCACAGTGATTAGTGACTGTGGTGTCCCTGCGGGCCCAGGGCTACAGTGTCCCCTTGGGGGTGCAAGTTCAATTTTTAAACCCCTGCACAAGAGCTGACCTTTGTTTCCACCAGTGGCACAATTAGGATGGACTCAGGGTGGTCCTGGGGAGGACCTCAACCTCCCTGTAATTGCTGGTGACAGCAACCATAGGCTGGCATTGGACATGGCCCCCATTCTTGTGTTTTCACCACTCTGCTGTGTGACTTCGTGAGGACGTTTTCCAGTGGGCACTGGCCTGGAGCCAGGCCACAGCCCAAGTTACTGGTTAAACCCATGGTTTTAATGTGCTAATTCCCGAGTTTGAATTACATGTACTGTGTGTCTGTGTGTGTGTGTGGTCTTGAAAACTCACCAGACTACTTGCAAATTAAAAAAAGCAAAAAACACTATAATATTTGCCCATTTGTTGCCACGGTGATGAAGGAGCGTGGGACAAAAGAAAGATATTCCGGTTGCCCCCGGGCCTGTGAACAAGCAGAATCGGAGAGAGTGGGTGAGAATGTGCTGTTAATTGTAACCAGAAATGCAGTAGGTCAGCCACCATCACTGCAAAGTGTTCTTCAAACCTCCTTTCATGTCCCAAAATGACATCCGGTAAAAGCTGGTGAAAGCACTGACAGCGGGACTTCCATTGTACCAGGCAAAACTTGGCCCATAAATTAAGCAAACTGAAAATCTAGCCTTGCTCCCTCCAGGTATTCGTTTCCCTCACTTTATCGATAACCTGGCAGGAGCAGATCTTGAACCAAATGTTATCTCGGCGCTGCCAGGACTTGCCGGCAGCTGGAGGGGGAAGGCAGCGCTGCTGACTCCCGCAGATAACAGGTGGAATGCAACAGGCGCTGCTTTTGTCTGCCATAACTTGCACTTCAAGCTCTCAGATGCTGCCGGGCCCTTTGCTGTCCTAGCCTGCAGACCTTGCCAGACAGAGCACCTTCCTGCCAGCCTGGACAAACGCATGCAAAAGAAATCCGAGGCATTTCACAATTTCCAGGTTCTGACAGCATTGAGAAAAATGCATAACCTCCCTATAAAACCCCGTCCCCAATGCATTTGCTGTGCTAAGGAGGCACATTGCTGCTTCTTGTGTGCAGAACGTGGGCTCAGAAATTAACTGTAATTGTTGGTTCTCATTCTGTATGTGCACAACATTTGGCATGAAAAGTGTCTGCATCTTCTGTAAATCCCTCTTCAATTATGTGGAAGTGTTGGGTTTAATTCAAACCATGGCTGCTCCCACCGATCTTAAAAATAAAATAACATAAAAACAGAACTACCTAAATTAGTCATAGTATCTTGGTCATGTTTATGTTATATATATATATAGTTAAATTTGCTCCTATATAGATGGAAACCTGAAGCCCACTCTCAGAGCTACCTAGTTTGTAAAGTTTCAAGTGGCTGTTGGATCCATGTGTAGTTGGTTCTTCTGAGAAATTATTTTCCCTGTTTCAACCTACATTCTTCTATTTGCAAGAACCCAGAAAGTGATGCAACCTTCAGACCAATTCCACCACCATGAAAAAGCCAGCACCTTTGGTTCATGGCCACAAGGATGCTCAGGCACAGTATTTTTAGAGGCAGTATTACATAGCTCTTGCTAGTTACAATGGATTTTTTAGGAAGTGAAAGAGCAGTGCATTAAAAATGCGCCCAAATTAAATGCGGTCTTATTGATGTAGTTTTAAATACAAAGCTGGTCAATATAAAGATCACAGGATCTGACTTACAGTCATCAGAGATGGAAAAATACCTATCAGACAAAGCTCTACAAGGGCAGAATCTGGTTCCTCCTAAAAGAGGACTGGCTCTCATCTTTCATTGGTCTTTCTTCCATTAACCTGATCTTTGATCTCAGTTCCTGTTAGAAATATCTGTAAACAGTGATGAAGTCCCAGGCCATTAACCAGATGTTTAACATAGTGAGAAGATCCCTGCCACTAACAGACCATCTGATAAAGAAGACTCATATGAGAGCAATAAATAATAATAATAATAATAATAATAATAATAATAATAATAATAATCTTCAGGAAAGAAGACACAGTATTTTCATTTCCTGAAGGATTCATCTGTCACCTTTGAAGCAAATCAGGCTGCTGGAAATGTGGTTCACAACAGCCCTTTCAGAATCATCAGGCTCAAGCATCCAAAGCCAAGCTAACATTTTAGTTTAACAAATATGGGAGTTCAGTTCAACTATATTAATTTCAATCCACCACCAAGTTCTTGACTGAAAAGATACTTGAAGAACAGATATTACAGAAACTGACCCTTGTAAAAGGGTATTGCAATGATTTTAGTTTAGCCTTGGCCTATACGAGGTTCAAATCCCTGAAGCGTCCAGCCCCACACAGGTGACACTCTGGGAGCTCCTGGACCATGGCTAGTGCTGTGGAAAGACTGTGCTCTCAGGGAGAGCTGCCTGGAAAGCCTTCCCAGAAAAGATCCGGCTTAGCTCAGGCTGATGGTGTTCAGAGAAAGCTGAGAAGTGTGTTTTTAAGTTGATAGACTATTCCCCTGATCTAACTGATACATAAACCCACACTGGCAGTGCTCTTCACTGAGGAAGGAAGCAAAGAAAAAAGTCAACAGTTTTACTTTAAGTTTTTATAGCCCAGTAATTTTTTACAGCATGGTAAGCAATACATAAAGGAAAGGTGTGTGGAACCATCAGGTTAAAGACTTAAATTCTAAGTATTATATAGCCATGATTTATAAGCTATGGCTAAAGCATTATTTAGTCCCATTCACAATCCTGATTATTTAAAAGTTAAAGCCTATGACTGCAGAAATGAGGCAGAGAAGGAGATCTGCTTTAAATGTACTCCTAATTACTGCTAGAGAGCTTTTATGAAGAACAGACCACAGCACTTCCTATTGCTTTACATTTTGTCCTGTTTTAGAGCCTCAAGAGTGATGTCATAACAGGGGGAAACTTGTCATGGACACACATTAAACCCTGGACACAAGGAGAAGACCTTTGATAACAGATATTCAGATACACAGATGGGTAATTCAATAAGGGAAGAAAATGCTGAATTAAAGACATTTTTAGAGTTACTTATATGCATGTCTCAGAAATTCTACCTCTGTTCAGAGAGGCACATGCTGAACTGCAATCAAATTACTATGTCCAGCTCTGCAATTTCAATCATTTATCCCATTTATAGGGGTCTTTTTGTCTTGAATTAGGCAAAATGTGAGCCCAACAGGAAATTAAGCAACTAAGCAAAATCAGGAAATTCACTCAAGTGGCTTAGTCAGTGGAATGCCACTGCTATCTTCAAACTAAAACTCCAAAGAGGTTGAACTGCAGTTGGATTTATTTTCAAAGTGGCTAATGTGCTTTTAATTTGTACAGGGTTGGTAACCAGGAAAAAAATACATTGCTCCCATGAAGCTTGCCTTTAATTTTTTTCACAGAAGGCCTCAGCATACAGACATACATAATGAGTTTAAAAATGTAAAAAAAAATCCTAACAGCTCTTTTAATGACAAAGTTTGAGATGCTTGTTTTAAATAAGTACCTGTTATCCTTAGAACATTAAAAAAGAATGGAAACAGAAAAACTACACTCAAAGATTGCATTTCTTCCTCAAAACATAAATTTGATGATAGCTCTTGGAGTCGGGAGAGAGGAATTCTTTTAGTGATTTCCAGTGGCCTCCCTGCATTTGGGATCTACAGATCTGTATGCAGAGTATTTTAACTGATTTTTCTGGGAGAACAAGCTACATTTTTTGCTTCACAGAAAACACTCCACTGCCCTGAAACCTCAAAGCAATTTCTTTCTTGCAGATTATTGTTTATCTACCCAAAGTACCTAGGAACTCTTGTGATGGTCCAGGTCCCTGTTGTGCTGGGCATTGCACCAACACAGAATAAGTGTATAATCCTTGCCAAAGCCAAGAGGTGTCTTTTTGTAGTTTAAAAAGAAGACAGAGGTACCATGGCTGATCTTTATTAAGATTCCAGTGGTCCTCATTGCATTGCTCTACTGCAGTTTGAAATCAGACATTTTCTTGTGATTTTAAATAAGTATTGCTGCTTACACAGCAACGCACTGCACTTGCCTTTGATTTAAACTGAGCCATGAGATGCTTCATTAGCTTCAAGAGGAAACCATGGAGCCTCGCCCTGTGGGTAACAGGTTTGGAGCTAGAGAGTTTCACTGCTGCTTTCTGAGCCCAGTACCTGTGCCACACTCTTCCTGCTCAGTTCCTTCTTTCTGGGAGTAAGGCTTTGTGGGCAGCCTTTGATGGACTTGTAACAACCCCAGTTTGGTATTCAAAAAACAGTTATAATTAAATCTTCTGCCTTTAACCAACAGTATGGGAGATGAGGGAGGAAAAAAGCATAGATTTAGACTAGCTATAAGGAAGAAATTTTTTATGGTGAGGCTGCTGAAGCACTGGCACAGTGGTGGATGCCCCATTCCTGGACACACTCAAGGCCAGGTGGGCTGGGGCTCTGGGCAACCTGATCAAGTTGAAGACATCTCTGATCATTGCAGGAGTGTTGAACCAGACGGCCTTTAGAGGGTCCTTCCAGCCTAAGCCATTCTGTGCTTCTGTGATAACACACAGCCACTGTTGCATGTCCTCTGTGCCTGTCTGTGTGTATCTGTACATGATGTAACAGATTAAAAACCAGTTGGGCAACTTCAACTGAATTTTGTAGAGGTTAGACAGTGCACAGTTTCGGACAGTGCACAAAATTCATGGAAGTACCTAACTGAATAGAAAACACCCTGCAAAGTATTTCTGCTGAAGACAAGGCCTCTTCATCAGCTCCTGTGGTCTCAGACAACAGAGAACACAGAACAAAAACCCCCAAACTCATGAGGTTTTCTCCTACCCCAAGTGCAGAAAAAGTTTCAGCCAGGACTTGCATCTTAGTCAGTCAGCCTTGAAACAAATTCAAAAGATACCAAGTTTCATTAAAACAGATTTTAAAATGTATCAGCTCCATTATTATCTCCTCCCTTCTTCAGAAACATCCTAAATGTCTCACAGTTCAAAGTGCACAACTGTTTATGTGGGCACTTGGAGGTGATGAGGAAACCCCTCTTTCTACAGGACTGATGGATGTCTCTTGCTCCCTTGCACAGGGTTGATTGGGGGTCAGGAAGACATTTCCCTCCCAGTCAGGGAAACAGGGACATGAAGATTAATTTGTCTTTTTTTATCCCCTCCCTCTACAGCCAGCAGCCTGGCTGACCTCCTGAATCGTTCAGGTCATCATAAAAAAGCCTCAGGCCATGGTGATCACTCTTGTTTTCTGCTTGTGAAACACAGGTTACTCTCCTGAGAATGAAAATGCTTTTGTTTAATTGAAACCTTTGGGCTTAATATATGAGTACCTTTGTTAAATGTAAAGGCCTGAGGTAAGTAGAGGTCACACTGGATGATCTTATGGTGCAGTTCAGAGTGTCTGGGGGGCTCAAGAGGCAGAACAGCTTTTGCTTTATTGAAAGGTAGATAGAGGCAGAACAGGCTGTGAAGGGCTTTGAATGAAAAGATGGGGAGTATGTGGTTGATACAACAAAAACAGAGCACAAAATAAAGCCACCAGAGTTAGGAGGAGGAGGCTCATGTGGCTAAAGGACATGGCTAGACAGCCACTGCAGCAGAAGTCAGTGGGTCTGGATGGGATGAGACTGGGTTAGTTGAGGGGAAAACTGAGAGAAAAATGAAGAGTTCTGTTTGAGTCACAATGGGCTCAAGCTGTCATTTTTGTGTCTGGGACAGGATTTCTGACAGGCTACGATTTCAGCTGGAGCAGAGCAGGCATGTCTGGGAGCATGAGTAGAAATGTGGTGTTTGAACTGCCTTCTGCAGGGGAAATTATCCAGAAATATAAGATGTAAGAGAAAACCCTTCAATACTTGAATATACCCAATGATTAGTATGCACAAATCTATGTGAAGAATTCATGGTTAAAATCTTGGGTACATATCACTCTGCTTGGCTGAAACACAAGGAAAATTCATCCCCAAATCCCTGTTTTGATTTGAGGATTAAAATAGTTGCTGCTTTATCTAACCACAGTCAATTTAGGAATGAGATGAAGTGACATACAGATATTATTGGCTTGCAATCACTTTGTTCTCCAGTGAAGTTTCATGTTTGAAACATCTTTGTTTCCTGAGAGATGGTAAAAGATATTAAGGCCTGACACCATGACACTGCCCAGTGCACATTTTCCACCATTTCACTGCAGAGCTTGAGTCAGAATAAAAGAAAAGAATACCTATGCAGGTATAAACAATTCTAACACAAAGTATTTATCCAGTGTCTTTCCACAGGAAAATTAATTTGCTAATTGCTCTCTCAGATTCCTGGGTAAGTAAAAGCAGAAAAGTACCGGAACAGTGCTAACTACTGTCTCCTTGAAACAAAATCCAAAGCAAAACAAAACAAACAGAAAACTGCACCACAACAACAAAAACAAAAACAAGAACAACAACAAGAACAAAAACCTAAACAACAAAAAGCCCCCAAATGAAGCAAAACCAACCAAAACCAAACCAAACCAAAAAACCCCCCAACCTCAACTCATAGAAAACGAGAAGCAGATGAAATGGCTCATACAGAAATTCTATATCAAGGATGGTGAACCATAACAAGTGTGATATGTTGTGCAGAGTGGGCTTTAAGTAACAGGGCTTATTAATCAGATTTATTTGTTAATGATATGCCTTCCCTATGCCTTGTATTGGAAATACAAGAGCTCTGCAAGCCCTGTCCTGGCAGAAAATCTGCAAGCCTGAGAACTCTGGCAGCAGGATGCATGTACCTGATGCACCTGTGCTGCCCCTGGCTTTTTCAAGGAGACACAAATTGGGGAAAAGTTCTGGGCTGAGAAAAAGCTCAGTCAGGACATGAACAAGCCATTTGGAAAAACAGACAAGTGTTGGAAAGGGCTAGGAAGGAAGTGCTGTATACTGCAAAAGAGAAGGCAGTTGGAAATGAATTTAGGAAGGACTAGAAACTTGAGAAGGCAGAAGATGCTTTGGCTGAACTCTTAGTGGTTTAGAGTTCTCAGGAGACAGGCTGCTCCTCAGGGACTGCAGTGAAAAGCTGAACAATGCTGTATTGGCTCAGCACATGGAGCTTGATTGGCCCTTTCTGAAATCCGGTGGCTAATTCATACCCTGAAGAAGGAAGTATATCCTGGCCAGTTGGCTCAATTTTAGAAGAAACAGGCAACTGTGTAGCTGGAATAACAGGTAATGGAGGTGAAAGGCTGGGTGTAGGAAAAGTCAGCTGTGTTCAGAGTGCACGGGATGGAGTCACCCTTCCATGAAATCCAATAAAAACTGATCTGGTCATGATTAACTCAACATTTTCAAAATCCTTTTAAGAACATAATATCTAGCCAGCTCATGGTGGTATGTGAGAGACCCCTGACTCTAACATCCCAGGATGTCAGCCCTCTATTTGTTTCAGATTTTGATGCTGAACACTGCTCTGCTTCTCAGTTCCAGATTATTTATTTAGCATTCTCACTGCTTTATCTCATTTGTAGCAAGCCTGTGAATATAAGTAAGGAAAAGCACATTATACAAGAACTTCATCTATTTGAGCAGTCTGAGCAAGGTTTACATTAAACCCACCAACTGATACATATAATTAGTGGCAGAACTTCTTCTTGTGCCCAGAACCTGTGAAACTGCTCAACAGAGAGAATGGAGAAGTGTAAAAAGCAGCTTTGATGAGGCTCAGCCATGCTCAAACATCCCCTCAAAACAGGAAGAACATCACCGTGAACTCAGTACCCAAGCAGTGTCTCCTGTACCTGCTCTGTCAGACTCCAGAGTCAGTCCAGTGTCTTTCTTCACCCCCTTGTGTGGGGACTCCCTGGTCTAGGAGATGGAATCTACATTGCCCCCTTGCTCCTCAGGGGGAGTGCAAAGTGACCCTGAGGGAAACAGGATCGGTGAAGGATTTTATTGGATCTGGACTCTTCCTGACATGCCTTTGTAAATTTGTCTTTTAAAACACAGGCCCCTTTGCCACTATATGTATTTTATGGGAAAGTAGATGAATGGCCAACAGTGATTACCACAAGAAGAGAAACCATTATTTGGGGTAAATTTACCTGAGACTTACTATCCCAACTGAGACCTGCTATCCCAACCCACTTGTCTTGCTTCTGTAATTCATTGTTAAAAGAACACTGTATGCAGTAAATGCACTGACTTCTGGCTTACTAGTGTTGATCTAATCAGTGTCCACAGCAAAACACTTTGCAATCAGTTTGAAATAGTGTTGGAAATGCTCACCTGACCCTTACGAGCAGTTGTGCACGTTACAGAGTGTCTGAACTATTTTTGCACTTCATGACCTTACATCAAATAGCTGCTGGGCTCCTTATCTACAAACAATATGAAAATAATAACAAAAAAAGAACTGAGTTGCACAGTCTCCTCTGCTTCCCTTCCTGATCTTAGGTGGTAATTTGCCTAGATAGGCAGCAGCTTAGTTGTAACACACACCCGTAGCATCATGGTCTGTCTGCTGGTTTTGCCCGAGAGGCAACGTCAGAGTGTCACTCATGCCTATCTGCCATGTTCTAAGGAGGGGAAAACATTCCCTTTTTTGAATACCTGCATGCATGACCTAGGTGTGGAGACAGGAGGTTAGAGGATCTGCTATTTCTTTATGGAACACAGGGGTCAAGATGGACCAAATTTGTGCTGTAGTGAAGACTTCCATATTCTTAATGCAGCAGTTTAGGTGCACAAAATAATGCTCAGAAGGACATCTTAGAGAAGCCATGCTATCCATTGGTTCCCTAGGTGAAAACTGTCTCCTGAAGTTCATTCTGATTGCACCTATTTCAGGTTGTGCTTTATTGTAAAGAGCAGCTTTGTGTCTCTCTTTAGTTTGTTTTCTTTCCTCTTTCTCTTTTTTTTCTTTTTAATTTAGAAACCTGCCTACATTCGTGTCTCACTGTTTTGTTGGAAACAGATGGCCCTTCCTGAAGACACACAGTTGAGTGAACAGACACGGACCACTTTACCATGTGGTAGCATGTTTGTAATTAGATATTTAAAGTGCTAGACAATTACTATCGAACCTTGTCATGAGGGAAATTTAGGTCTGTGTTTACCAAGATCTGAATTATAAACTGGATCCCTGCCAGGGTTTTACTCTTGGGTATAAAATGAAAGAAGACTCTGGTTGAATACTGAGTGACATTGATTAGAGCTACCACCTGCCCTGTCTCAGACATGATCACTCACTCCTGTCTCCCACCCCGTCCTGTAGTTTCTGTTGACCACTGTATGTGGTTTGCCCATATAATAAGTTTTGGGATCATAGGAAGTACCTCCTCTGTGATATCTCTAGTTAAAGGCTCATCTTCCCACCTGGGTTTGGACTACAGAGAGGTAAAAGCAGTTCCACCCCCGAAGAAGCCAGTATAGAGCCATTGCCACACTGGGAAAAAAGCAGATGAAGTTGGAGAGGAGAATGGAAAGTGATAAATCAGGGGAGAAATTACAGGGGAGTAATTAATTACAGGGGAGTGTTACAGGAGAAGAGAAAGAAGTTCAGAGAGTTACCTAATGCACAAGACAGTTTAATTCCTGCAAAGTTTTGCCTAGATGGAAATACCTAGCCTGTGGAAGCTGAGAGCAGCAGCACTGGCTGCTGGGGAAGTGCAGCTGTGCCTGTTTCATGTGCCTCCCCCAGCGCTGCAGCCACGGCTGTGACTGAACAGTTGCAATCAAGAAACTTCAATTTCAAATACACAAAGTTCCCTCTGGTTTTACCCTGCTTGAAACATAAATAGTATAGGAGTCTGGTGGAAAGTATCTTGGAAACACTAATGCTTGAAAACTGTGGAAATGGCTGAAGTCATAGGTAAAGGAAAAACAGTTTTACGTCAAAATCTCACCTCTGAGCTGCTCTACTCCAGTGGAATACTTATAATGGTTGTGAAAGACAAATTATATCATGACTTCATTTTAAAAAAAAATGTTATTTCTAAATCTGGATAAGGATTTAGCAATGAAATGCTTCAGGGATAACTTGTTTTCAATGGGGAATTCTGCGAACAAAAACTGATTACAGGATGGAGCCAAATCCCTGCCAAGGATACGGACAGGATCATGGAAGCAGATGAACTGCAATTTCCCATGCACCAGAATCCACAACAAGGCCAGGAGCAAAATGAGCACAATCACAAAGCATTTCAAGAGCCAGGGCTGAGTTATGGGAGAAGCCTGTGTACTTTCTTCTGTGTACCTGTAATCGCCTGCAAGATCTTTCTGAAGAGAGGTATGTGTTGATCTTACAGAGAACTGGAACACTGATTTAAATATTCATTGTATAATCAGGGAGAGGAATCTTGGAAAACTATGTGAAAAAAGTACTGTGGGGTTGTACAGAGTGCAAAAGATGGGAGGACAGTGATGAAGACCAGCAGCAAAACCTGGTAATGTTGTTTAAAATAAAATTGGGTTTAATTTATTGGTCTCTTAAGGTTAAAAATTGAAAGTAAGCTAGCCAAAGTAAGCATTTCCCAGGAATACAATTTTGGTTTGGACTCTGCATTGCGACGTTAACTCGGATACCTATCGCAGCGTTGTCCTGTAATTCAGCAAAATCTCACAGGGCAATAAGGTAAATTCAGCTGAAAAACTCGTGCGTCGAAGGAAAGGTGAGTGAAATACAACTCCATGTGCAAACACAGAAGAACAGGTTGCAGAAGGCTGAAACAACAGATGGTTGTCACAGGGACACGAAGAGCTTGCTAACAGTTACCGTGAATAAGAAATACCTGCACCGCACTAATGTTAGGCCTGTGGGCAGCAGTAAATCAGGGTTTGGTTTCTCATGACGTTAAGGATTATGCACCCACATAAAGCAGCCTCTGCCCTGACAAGTGCACGGTGTAATTGTTGTCCAAACACATCCCACTTCCTCACTCCGGCTGACTCACGGCCGCCTCTGAGAAGCTCCCATAGGAACGTTTCTTGTGGAGCGAGCAGCAGATGCTGGGCGGCTTTCTGCCCTCCATTTTTTGGGGGCGATGAGGAATTCTCGGCGGGTGTGACGGGAAGCAGAGAGCGGGCAAGCAGAGGGCAGTGTAAGCACACGGACACGGCGCCGGGAAGCGCCGGCTCCAAGGAAGGCAACGGGAGCAGCGGGAGTGGCTTGGGCCGGGGGGCTCCGGCGGCGGCCGCGGGTGTCAGCCCTGGTCCCGCCGCACCTCGGCCTGGTGTGAAAGGCAAACACATTATAATGACTTCATTCTTAAAAAAAAAAAAAAAATACATATATATATTTTCTAAGTTTGGATAGGATGTAGCACTGAAATGCTTCAGAGATAACCTGTTTTCAGTGGGGAATTCTGCGAACAAAAACTGATTACAAGGATGGAGCCAAATCCCTGCCAAGGATACGGACAAGGAACGTGGAAGCAGATGAACTGCAATTTCCCACGCACCAGAATCCACAGTGAGGCCGGGGGAAAAATGAGCACAGGCAGAAAGGGTTCCAAGAGCCAGGAGGAGGAGAAGGAGGAAGAGGGAAAGGAGGAAGACGAAGAAGAAGACGAGGAGGAGCAGGCTGCGCGTCCCGCTTGCGGCTCCATCCGGGCACGCGATGACATCATCACCCCCCGCGCGCGAAGCGCATCTTACTCCACGGGCGACCCCGCGCCCCTGCGGACGCGCGCTGCCCAGCCAATGAGAGAGGCGTGCCGCCGCAAGGCCTCCTGGGGGCTGTAGTCCGGCGTGCGCTCCCCACCGCACCCGGCACCACAGCTGCGCGTCCCCGCCGCGACCGGGGCAGAGCCCGCCCCCCGCCCCTTTGTGGGCGGGGCCGGGCCGCAGCGCCGGCCAATGGTAGAGCGGGTCAAGGTTCGGCGGGCGGGCGGCGCGGCCAATGGGCGCGGGCGGGCGGTGTAGGGGGCGTGGCCGGCGGTGTTTTGTTCGGTTGCCATTGAGCAGCCCGGTGCATAGGCGCGGGGGAGGCGGCGCGGCCGCGCAGGTACCGGCGGCTGCTGTGGGGGGGCACGGGGTGTGGGGGGGCAACGAGTGCGGTTGGCAGGTAACACCAGTCGGGCGGGTAACAGGTAGCAGCCGTGCAGACAACAGCCGGACAGGTAATAACAGCCCTGCAGGCAGCAGCCGGACAGGCAACAGCCCCGCTGGCGGTCCGTAGGCAGTGCGGGGCAGAGGGGAGGCGGCCCGGCCATCCTCGGACCCCTTCGCGGAGCTCGGGAGGCCGCGGGCTCCGCGCAGCTCCGGGCGGGCGGGGCAGCGAGCGCGGCCCGGGGGTCCCTGCGGGGCGGGGGTGTCACCCCGAGGCTGCGCTTCCCCGCAGTGGCACCTCCTGCTGCCGCAGGGCTGCAGGCTGCTCATCCCTCCAATTACCTTGATAGATAGGTAAAGCGGTGTGGATATTGTGCATTTTGTTGTTATTGTCGGTGCTCGGCCCGGGCCGCGCTCCCCCCGCACCGCCGGGGCTGCTGCCGTGCGCCCGCTGAGGCCGGAGGCCCCGCCGGCGGGCAGAAAGCCCGTAAGCCCCCGAAATGAAGTTATTAGCGTTGATCGGCGCTGCTGGGGCGGAATCCGGGCCGGCTGCGCGGCGCTGCTGTGTCTCCCAAGGCCCTGGCCTGGCCCGGCCGTGCGGGGAAGGGAAGGTGCCCGGCCCCGGCGGGGCTCGGACATTCCTTTGTGCCGCTGCCCTGCAAACACATGTCTGCAGGCACGTACCCCGGCGATTTTGAGGCGATTCCCCCCTGTCTGGCTCAAGGATAGAGTTACCTCTGAGGAGGTGCGTGTTTTTCACAAAAGCTGCCTTCCATAATGATTCCTGGGTGGAAGCGGTGGTTATTTTCTTCCTTCCCCTCTCCTCTGCAATAGGAAAGTTGATTTCTAGTTTATGGCCCCAAAGTTTAACGACCAGTTGGGCTCAGTGGGCGAGTGAATGGGCTCTTTGTGTTATCCTAGCTTCTCTAAGGGCAGTAACATGGCTTTGTTCTGGTTATTTGGCTTATTAAATGTCTTCTGGCCTGCTGGGAGGCTGGATAGAAATGCGTGGTTGAAATTTGGTGTGCTATTTCAGCAGGTCGCTTTAGGTCCTATGAGATAGAGCAGCTACCTGCTGTGGAGGCTTCTCAGGATTGGTGCTCAGGGATCTGAACTCCTGGGGTTGGGATGGAATAGTTCAGGCATTTTCCCCTTTAGGGAATGACATCCCCATCCCAGCATTCAGAAGCTTTGGAGCAGCACCTCAGCTTTGGGGTTGCAGGGTTGAGAGGGGCTGGGTGATTCTGACCCATTAAGTCTCTGGCTTTCACCATGAGTGCTAGGCCTGGGGATGAGTTGAGCCAGCTGGTCAAATCCATTTTCTGGTTCACTGTGCTTACATTAAAATTAGCTCCTGAGAGCAGTTATTGCCGCCTTTACTATTGCATTACCTCTCGTTCATTTGCCTGACAAAAAATATTTTTGTCAGAAAAATTTGCCATTTTTGGCAAGAAACAGTAAGTTTGTCTCTCTTGTGGCAAGCTGAAATGTTTCTGGGTGTGTTTTAATTGTGAATGGTCTGCTTGCTTTGAGTCGGGCTTATGAAATGTGGAGCACAATGTTTGCTGAATAGCAAAAACTTTCCTGATGAAGCATGTTACTTGATCTGGTTTTATTGGAGGTGCAGTGTAATTGTTCAAGCCCAAAGAGCTTGTATCCTTACAGTTACTGAGCTTCCAAAAACGCCTGGAAGAATTGCACTGTGAGCCAGGAGACTAAAACATACGTGTCAAGTAGTTCTACATAAGCTGGTGGAACTCTGAACTAGAAAATGGGTCTACTATTCACTCGTTTTGAATTTCTGTGAAATACTGTTCATATTAACATGTCTGCTATTTTTAATGAGCCCTATTTTTTTGCATCAGTAGCAAGATGCTACTCTTCATCATATGGAAGTAAATGCTGCCTATTAGACATCAGCTCAAAACAGTGATCTGCAAGATCAGCCCCTAACGATATGATACCCTTTTGGGATGTTCCTGTGGTAATCTGGCAGTCCTCTAGCGGCCTTTACCTGCCAGTGCGTAACCCATAGTTATTGTCTCTTTAACTGGGGGATTGAAGTTGGTTAAATAATTGTAAAGGGATATTTTAAATTCAGGATGGTTAAACTTCCCTTCTTCCCTTTGAAAAGCTGTTTTTCTGCAGGGTACTATGATTCAGAAGAATGAGGAGACTGAAAGAAGAAATATTTATATTTGCAACCATTGTGTTAAGCTTTGGAAGTTTAGTAGAGTTGTAAAACTATATTTATGAAAATATGGTGTGCAGATAAACTGAAAGCCTGACTATACTGAGAAGACTGCAATATATTGCATGGATTGCTTTATTTAAAACAAAACCTTGAAGGATTTATCCTTTCCTTTAGGAATTCTTTGAGAGTCTGGTAGCCATTACTGTGGCTCCCTTTTTTAGTTCCTTCTCCTTTTCCCTTCTCTGTGCTTTCTCCCCCTTCCTCTGTTGCCTGCCCCCAATCTACATTCCTTTGTGTTAGCAGTGATGATGGCAGTTCTAGTCACCTCCTGTGGTTTGATAGATTATTCCCTTTAGAATCATGATGTACTTAAAACTTTCCAAACACAATTCTTTCCTTGCTCCTCCACTTTTTTGATGCTGGCTTTGAGTTTTGTTCTAAGAATTTGTCCTCTTTGGTTCTGCTTTGAGTTGTCTTAAATACTAGTAACAAGTCTCCTTAAGCCTTTAGTGGAAAATATTAGTATTTATGTTACGATTTACATTTCTTTCTGTGTATGTTGATGGTCATAATATAAACAGAAATTTTGTATTTTGGCAACAGTGAGCTTCTCTCTCCCCAGCAAGCTCACAAGTTCTGTGCTTTCTTTTTAGACAAAGCTTTGCTTGCTTTTAACTGTAATTTTGATTTTTTTGTGAAATAAACTTCTTGGACTATTTTTTGATTACTGCATTCTTGAGATCTGCTAGTTGTGTAAGAGTGGTCTTGCAGGTACTGTACTTCAAATAGAAGAGATTCCTGTGCATTGTGGAATTATCTGCAGCTTTTACTTTAGATATTGTAAGTAACATAATCTTACTGGGGGGGTGAAACTACTCACAAAATCCTGTGGAGGGCTTTATGAGCACCCCTGAAGGAAGGGTTAATCAGCAGAAGGAAGCCCTGTTCAATGTTAAGGAAGGAATTCATCCTAGAAATACAGGTAGTTGAAGTCAGTGTAGGGTCTGATACTTCCTTGGTAGGTAAGTTCTAAATTCTTGACTCTACTACACCTGTGAGGGAGCCATTGACATGGAGAGTGTGCTTTTTGGTTGTCATGAAGTTTGTGTCCTTAACAAGATCTTAGCACTGAAGTACTGCAATCCAGTGATGAGTCTGCTTAAAAAAAAAAAAAAACCACCTTCACTTTGTTGGTTTCTCTTAACTGTAAACACTCTGTTAGGGTGGTTGAGACAGTCGTATTTTCAGAAAATGGTCATCTTTAAGGATTTTCTTCTCACTCCAGAGGAGGTCTGTAAAAAAAAAAAAAAAAAAAAAAAGGGGGGAGGGGGAGAGTGGCATATTCTTAACTCCTTTCTAGGCTGCTCTACAAAATTTTGTGGTGATCCAGCTGGATATTTTGGTACTGTTGAGGATGGAGAAACCTGAAATCCAGGTAATTGTCAGCTCTTAGCATAGTCCTTTCTACGTGTGGTGCTGTTTCGGCTTTTTTTTTTGGTTGTTTTGGGGAATAATATCATTAGCAAGCTGGCAAGAAGCTGCTCAGCTAACTGCTAATGCTTTGCAGTGGGCGTAAATAACTTCTGAAGGCCATGTTTCTGCTAATTTTTAGGTTGAGGGGAGGAAGTAGGCAGGGTTGTTACTAAATACATTATCTGGGTTATGGCTCTCAGTTTACTGACAGCACTGTTTTTTAAGCAAGCAGTTCAATATTATGTTTTAAGGTAATACGAAGTTAGGTATTTTTTGAGGTATAAAAACAAAACGAATATAATTGGCTTTCTGCTGTTTGAACTTGAGAGTATTTTGGCGAAATGTAGCTGCCACATTTTGCATGTTGAGTGTTAACAGTAAGATCAAGGGTTTTGATCACCTGATATTCACATCATTGCTCTGAACCTGATATGACAACATTTCTTTAAGTGAAAATTAAACTGTAGAAAAGGCCCTGGGGAGAATTCTGTCAGTGATGTATCAGGTCCAGAGCTTGGGACATCCAGTGCCAGTGATGGCAACTGCTCTGCAGTGTGTATGGGTCTGTCTGTATAGATAGAGCCAAGGGTGTGAAATCAAACAGTATTTTGCCTAGAGCTGTCATTAGAAGTGTCATTTGCAAAACTGACTCTGTGTACCAAGACCTACACCTCATTGTGGGGAGGGCATTTGAGATGGAAGAAAGCGGTTTCTGCATTTGCTGAGCTTCAAAATTGGAACCCAGCTGGTACAGGAGATTAGTCAAAGAAATAACTGCAGCACCACTGTCTATACCTTTACTTCTGTGCTTCAGCCTGGGATCTGTGATGCTGGAAGACAGGATCTGAATTCCATTTTTTTAAAGAAATACTTCTTTCTCCTTAAGACTCCCCTCATCCAGCCAGCCTTGACAACTGACTTGCTGTTTGTTAATTCACTTCAGTTTTCTTGGGTTATGAAAGATCACATTCTTAACTTGCCCATTTCTACATTAAAGTGAGGGTATAAAAAATGAAGGAAAACCTTTACTGTCCTAATAAGACCTCATACAACAGGGCTGTAGTTTCTCCTCTACTGTTGCCTTCCCTTGAGCCTGAATGGGAATAATAGAAACTTCTGTTGGTGTTATATTAGCTTTAGGTCCCTAATTTGCATCTCAAATAACATTGTGAACAGCATTAATGCCTTCAAGGGGTTTAGGAGGTTTTTTAATTTTTAGGGTAAATGTATTTTTTAACCTAATTGGGCAGTTCACATTATTATTGCAGCATGTTTAATTTTTGCTCTGCACAGCTTGTGTTGATGTCAGTGGCTCTAAATCATTCCTTCAGTGCTGTGCACATGTTATGTTTCACCTTCTTAATTGTGGCTTTCGATTTTTGTCTTGGTAAAGTATTCATCCATCTCATACAGTTATGACTGGATACTGTATGATATTTTTGTTCTTTATTCTACCTTCAAAAGTTTGTTTATAATGAAAATTCTTGTTTTAAAGTTTTTTTCCTTTAACTCCCTGTGCTTTCCCAATGAAAAATGCACTTTTCTGTCTTCCTTCCAGGTTTCTGTTGAGCTGACCTCCTTTGTTTTTAGAGAGATGAAAGTTTATCATGTTTAAGGAAGGGTGCAAGTGACAAAAGCTGTGTGTCATTTGGATGTGTCAAACCCTGGGGCTTTATCAGCTTCCACTGTACAAAAGTAGTATGCAAAATATGGAAGAGGTTAAAGTTTGGAGCCTCAGGTGTGATGTAAGTTATAAAGCAGAATTGTGGGAACGTGGTTAAGGTAGGATGGGTCTGGATCTGGGGTTCTGCCTTCTGCAGCTCAGCATTTCTTAGTCAATATGTAAATGGCCATTGAGGTTGCAGGTGGTTTTTGTATCATGTTTTCATAACATAGGAAACTTCTGATCTATGGACTGTTGGAGGCTGTGATTTATTGATTTTTTTTTTTTAAGTGCTGGTCTCCATTTAGATACCTGAGACCTATTTGTATGTTTGTATAGTGTTTTTGATAAACTGACAGTTAAAATTACAATCCTAGTTTTAAAAAGGGAATTTCTTTGCCCAGTTATCCCAATGTGATGGTAGTGGCAAATAATTCATTGCTATCTGTTGGAATGGAGGGTAGTGGTGTGTGAGCATGCCTGAAGACTGCTGCTGTGCTTTAGAGCATTATTTGCTGCAGTATTCAGTAAATGAGAGGAGAGAGGGGTAATGAAAACAGCATATAAGAACTGCTTACATGAACCAGCTGAAGTACAGCATGTATTTCTTGTAGTGGGAAGGGGGAAAGGAACAAGTACCCAGCACTTCATCTTTTCATTTCTTAAAAGCAATGAAATGGAACAACAAAGTTGAACCTTGATGAATTTGAGAAGTGTGAGTATTTTGGAGGCTGAAGTTCTGCTGCCTGTTGTAAGAGGCTACCAAAGGTTAAGAGACAGCAGGGGTGTTGCTGGTTTAGAGATTCTGCTGGCACTGGAACATGAGCCAGTGTGTTCCAGTTCCAGCCTGGTGCTTGGCCTGTTCCCTTCTCAGGATGCATAGTAGTCCTCTTGAGCTTGGCTACACATGTGCCTGCTGACTTCATCCTTTTCTTCCATTAGCGCCCCATCCTGACCAGACCTTTCTGGTTCAATATTTGGATAAGAAATTGCTGAACTGCAGGAGGGTAAGGTGGACTGTTGCTGCTGTTCTGCTTTCATGCTCTACAAATCAGAAGAATGTCATTTAATAAAGCAGGAAAGTACCTGGATGAATACTTGTAGTACCAAATTATTACAGAGGATGAAAAAGGATAGTACTTTGTCATGTTTTATGCTTTTTAGGTGGTCTATTTATGCTTGAGTTCTTAAGAGTTAACTCTTCTGTGCTTTAGTGACTTTAGATTTTGTAGTTTAAATGGGAACTCTGACTGGCTGTAACTAGTGCTCTTTACCTCAGCTCCTCATCTGTAAAATGCTGCATATCTTAGTTTTTATTTTGGAGTATTTGGCTGCTGTGTGCAGCATTTTCCATCCTCAGGAAGTTCTAGCCCAGCCTGAGGCAGTGGGTGTAAAAGGTGCACACATGTTTGTGTGATGGTGCCTTGACACCACATCAGTGAAAGCCATTACATCACCCTGCTGGGCTGTTAGAAGGCAAAGCACGCCTGTCTTTCTCAAGTAATGGGCTTCTGGCTTCTCTTGGTCAGAAGAAAGATGCAGCAGAATACTGCAATATTGCTGAAACTTGCATGCTGCCGTGGGAGGTGATTGAAGGGGATTTATTCCTGTGTGAAGGAAGTATGGGGAAGGTGGTACTTTCTTTTGGTAATAATAAAATAACCTGGTTATGCAAAACCTGAAGTTTTAATTTGAAAAATCAGAAAGGTAACTTCTAGTTCATTGAAACTCAACATTCACTGTAGAAGGATAAGCAAAAACATTACAGGGACTTGAAACTGAGTTCATCATTAAAAAAAAAAAAAATTAGGGCTGTGAAAGGTGTAGGCTGGTCGTGAGTCTCCTGCCCCATACTGGTATTGCACATCTAATGTGATTCATAACAGAAGCCTGAGCAGCTCTTCTTTCTACTTAGTCCAGTGCTTTGCTGTCCTCAGCATTAAAACTTGTTCTGAATATGAAACCAGACATCTTCCTTACTGCAGGTCAAGCTTATTGCCTAATTCCCTGGACATAAGGGGCAGCTATTCCTTCCCCTGTTGTAAGTAATCTTTCAAAAATATTTGAACTGTTCTTTGCAATGTTCCTGTTTCCCCATCTGTTTGCCCTCCACCCTTGTGATACTTTTGTCCTAAATAAAACTTTTGTATTCAGGTCTTCCTGAGAGGTCATGGTTTTTTTCAGCCCTAACCATTCTTGTTGTTCGCTTAAGTTAGTTCCCATTGAGCTTCAAGTGTGCTGCTCAAAGCCCAAGTCTGTACTGCAGCTGAGACTCTGCTGAGTGGAGTGAAAAAATGGCTTCATGTGCCCTGGAGCTGATATTCCTGTTTATGCATCCCCATACATTTGACTTTTTTACACCAGCTTAACACTCATTTCAAGGTCAGCCTGTTGATCCCACCTAGCTCACAGCTTTCTTCTGAAGAACTTGCCTTCCTGTTTGTTCATTTAATCCTGCCTGAGCGTGCCTTTCAGAACTCACTTGTATCCTATTACTTGCAGAACATTTTTCCAACTTGTCAAAGTTATGCAGAATTTTAAGGCTGTCTTGCAGTCCTTCCTGCTGTTCTCCTACATATAATAAGCCTCCTCTGCCAGCAGCAGATCACGGGAAGCACAGAAATGGAACTGAGCTGGGTTCCTGCTCTGTGTGTTCTCCCACACACCACTGGGAACTGCTCTGTCTATGATTGTCCCCCAAGGATTGCATTTGCTGTAGAGCTTTTGCTTACCTCCCAGCAGCAGAAATCTGTAAAATTTATGTATGTGAGATCACAGGTTCCTCCCTGTCCCTAAACCCTGTTACACTGATGTCTCAGTGAGCCAGGTGGGTGCTGCACACCTCTTCGTAGCTGTTTAGTGCTCACAAAAGGTTCCCACTCTTCCCAGAGGCTCTACTTGAATGTGGGGGAATTGGAGACCAGTGACATGAATTTTGACCTTTTTTTGAAGGCAGGCATGGAACAAAGGCCTAACTTCAAACTGATGTCCAAACCTTTTTTTTTTTTAAAAAAAAAAAACCAAAAAAACCAAACCCCCAACCATGTCCTGTTTCTGTCTGTATTTAAATATATCACATAAAAGCCTGAATCTAGTACCTTGCAAATAATTCCAGGTGTTACAGGGTGGCTGAAGTCATCTGTAGTTAGGGTTCTTTGAAGCTATTCATTCTTGAGATGAAATTGCTCTTGCATTGCAAGCTACGTGTTGAAGGATAAGCTCCACTATTTGGAACAGCTTTTCTTTAGAGTATTTTTCTTGGATTTGTATTTGTAAGTATTTGTTGACATCTCTATAGGTGCAATTTTCTCTCTTTGAAATCTTAGTTCTTGCATCATCTCCCCTGTTGAACTCGATGCACATAATGAATCATGTGCTGCATAGAAGTGGATTTCTCTGAGCCCTGTCTCTGTTGGGATTGTTTGACATGGTTCTGTAAGTGCTATTTGTTGTTTCTTCTCTAGCATCTCTCCCTGTAAGCTTTCTTTACGCTTCTGCCATTCAGTAATTCCCTTAGACTTGCTTATCATTGCCTTATTTATAGTCCCTGCACGTGTAGCAGTTTATTCTCATCACACAGATATATTTGAGTGTAGTTAAAAGTTTTATTGTGCCTGGCTACAAGCTGGAATAATTAATCTTCCAACCATTCTTTCCATGAATGCTCTAAGGAGATGGACAGATATCCTTTGAAATCATGCTGCAATGTTAAATTGAGCAGAGGTTTAGAAACTCTGATAATCCTAAAGATATTGAATGTTTGTTAGATGGGATTGCCTCAGTGACCACTCTGAATCCACAAAATGTTACCAGAACAGTAAGGCAGCATCACCTGGTATTGGGAAGTTAAAGGCAAATGTGGCTGGTGAAATGTGTGCTGAGTGTACTTAGTTATTAATAGTTGTTTGTAAGTATTACAAACATTAAACAGGGTTATGGGGGAGCTGTGTTCAGAAAAGTTCTTTCACGGTGTGTTCATGGTTGTGGCAGGTTTTTCTGTATTAACTGTGATACTCAAATTTTACTAACATTGCAAAATGCCATGTATCCTTGAGATTAAACTTTATAGTCCTGTTAAATACACAGTCTTAAACTTTGGAACTAGTTTGGGGGGACCTTCCCTTTGCCCTTTTCTCGCTGGAGCTCAAGCTGATCAAATAAAACCAAACCTAGTTCTGAGTTCTAAACTAGCTGTTGAACTGAACCAAACTGCAATGAAGTAAATGCTTGTTGCACCTGCAGGAAAGGCTGCAGCTGTCAAAAGCTTGTTTATTACTTCAGTACTTCTTGGGTCCAGGTGTTCAGCCAGCGACTTCCCCTAATGCAGTGGTTTTCTTCAGATCTTCAGCAGAAAAGATGTTACTGCTTTATGCAGACTAGAGTGTGCTTAACCTTTGCATGTGTGAAGATGCCAGGACCCCAGATGTCATTTCAGAGGCTTATTTTTAAAGGAAGCTTAAATTAACTAACACTTTTTGTCAGCACTGAAAGATTTTTTTGAAAGACTGAGTTTTCAGGTGAAGAGCTAAAAGGACGCACTTGCATCTCTCTTACTGTTGACTTCATTGACTGTACTGTTTTGTCCTTCAGCTTGATTACCAAAGTTGATCTTGTCAGAATGCTGTAGTCTGTAGAGGTAACTACCCAAGTGGGAGGTCCCATTTCCTTTCCAAACACTCTTGGTCATGCCCTCCCTTGCACAGTTGCTGTCTGTGAATATTCTGTGCTGAACTTGCCAAGCGACTACCTGCTGCCATTCAAAAACTGCTAAATTTCTGTCCCAGTCAGGGAAGATTAAAAGTAAAGGCCTTCCTCAATGCTCATTTTTCACCTGGCATTTTTGTGCTCAAATAAAATAGTAATTTTGGCTTATACTGATTGAAGTGTGGTCTACAGTACTTGTGTACTAATTGGCACCTTGTGCCCATTTGCTTCCCATACAGGGGCATGGCTTTACATTAAAGCTTTGTAGCCCAGTCTGCAAGTAAGCTTTGTAGTCTGGAGTTCTGGTGACTTCTGTAAATCCCCTTTGACAAGTACATCTTTCCACAGAATTTGCTTGTAGAAGCAATGAGTTGTTGAACCTCAGATAGTGTTGAGGTAGTACACAGAATATATTAAGCTTTTCCATCAAGCAAAGGTGATCTTCCAGTATTTAAAAAAAAAACAATCATACTAATGTGCTAAAGTAGTTCACCTTTTTTTCCATTCTCTTATGTGCTGTAACTTTGTCTCATGGGATTTTTTAGTTGATGTAATTGTTACAAATGCTTTTTCTAAATACCTACTGCAATGTGTACCCCTTGGTTTGTGTCTTGACCTCTAACACAGTGTTTCCTGAATCCAGTTGTTCATTGTGCTGCTTGAAGGCTGACTGCATAGAGACAAAGTAGTTATCTGGCTTTTGAAATAGTCTAGTGAACAAGTAAGAGCTGCATAGCTCAACTGAACTAATTTTTATTGAAGTACCTTTAATAGGTCTGGCAAAAGGGATGTCCCTGGTGACACTTGAAGTAATGTTTGAATTGAATGGTGAAAGCACACACAGTATTGATGTGTACTGCTTTTGTCTTCGTATTTCATTCCATTATTTTAATGGACTTTAATTTGTGGTATGCTCATACTTGGGGCATTTGTTGACTGAGGGCTCACATGTAGAGCGGATTATATGTAATGCAGATCCCTTCAGAGGCTTCACCATTCCAAAGCTCATGGTATGTGCAAAACAGAAGCTGGAAACCAACAAATAATTAACTTGATAGGAACAACAAGAAATTCTTCATACTACCATTCAGTTTTGGTACTTGTAGTGTGATACCAAGATGTCTTTATTTAAAACAAAATTTTTGCTATTTGAAAACTGTGTGGTACTTGGGTTTTATTTTCTGAATTCTAATGGATCTGGTGCTGCAGAACTTGCCATCTTTTTGTGCCACCTCTTGAGGTGGTTTCTCCTGCCAGATGAATTAAGGTTTCTTCAGTAACAAATTACAGATGGTGAGCCATGATAGAGAACAAGTTTGGGCCACGAGATGGAATTTGGTTGTCAGCTACACACCATATTTCATATCTGTTCAATGCATTTCCATGCTCTTTCCACACAGATAATGTAGCAGCAAGCTTTAACCACTTTGTGCAAGCCTGCATAGAATTTTACTGTTGTGCAAACGTCTCCTGTAATTTGCTTTCTTTATACTATAGGGTTTTATATGAAAATATGTAAACAGTGTACTTGTGAACTGCTAAAATAAGTATATACACATACATATGCTCATTCAGTATAGTTGCACAATGATCTTCTGGAGAGTTACAATTTTGAGCAAAGATACATTCTTCTTAAACTGCTAAATTGGGGATAATACTTTGTCATGGGAAGGAAATATTACAGTATGAAAAATTAGGACAGTAAAGCTTGGAGAAGTGTGCTTCATGTTGCTGTAAGCATTGAGATCTATGGATATTTACAGAATGCTGCTCAGAACTTGAGTTCTAAATTTAGTGCTATCTGCAGTTCACCAGCTGTACTATTTACTGAAAAATATTTGGACTACCATAGGTTCCTCATTTTTAATTTCCATAGTTGTATGCAAGCTGATGAAGGGAGTCTTCCCTGTGTGCAGATTATATAGCTCATTAGATCCCTGAAATGCCATGAAGTAGTATCTTTACATAAGTGGTTTTCACCTGGCCTAAGGCCTCCAGCAAGAACATTTCACACTTGGGATCATAAAAACAAACCTACTAGTTAGGCGTTTTATTTTAAACAAGCCAACCAGATGTCTGAAACTCCTCCGAATGAACCTGAAGGCAAACAGGAGGAGGTTTATTAGCTGTGTGTGTTTTGGGAGCAGGATGTATGGAAGAGATTTGTATAATCCCTCAGCTCCAAGCCCATAGGCTTTGGTAATAGAACAGTACTTCAGTGCTGATATTATTCCATTCTATCACAGGGAAGCCGGATGTGCGTGGGGTAGTCGTTGTCACTGCCACATGAGTTGAGGGTCAGTGCTATTTTTTCAACCCTGGGTATTTTTAAAGTATGCATATGTGCCTGTTTTACTTCTCAGTTTTAAGGGCAGACACTGAGATAAAGTAGGTGATACTACTCATTATTTTTATTTTTCTTCCTCTGGCTTTTTGAACTGGTGGAGTGAAGCAAATATCTCAGTAGTAGGGCTGGTTAATCTTGATCTATTTTTTTTATTCCTCAAGCCTTAGTAGAAAAATGAAATCTCATGGGTCTTGTACAGTCTGGATCACTTACTTTAGTGAAAGTCTGCTAGGTAGGTAGATTTCTCCAAACACTAATATTATCAGTATAAATTACTATGAGTCTGAATTTTGTATCTTGCTGGAGGCTTTGTCTATGAAGTAAATACTTCAATTGGTTTTAAATAGCATAATTTATAAAAGCAGTATGTGGGGGTGAAACTAATTTGTTGCTAGGACCTGAGCTTTGAGATTTTAGTAGTATAGACTGAAAGTTACAGTAAAAAAGTGGTGATTGCCCACTAGGTTTTGTTCTGAATTGCTTAAACAGGCAATAGCTCTTGGTTTGAGTAGTGTTGTCTTGAAATAATGACTGTTAACTCACTTAGTTCATAATTATGGCAAAAGCCGAGGGCTTGGTGTTCATATGTTCAAGCCTCAGTAGATCAGGCTTCTGTTCCTCAATATCACACTGTAGCCTTGGGTTTTCTGCAGTAGGGCTGAGGAGAAAGAGTCCAATTCTCACATTGCAGGGAGATGACTGGTCGTGGGCCAGAGCTGATGGCTCATTCAAATGGAACTCCAAACAGATCAGATGTAAATATTCTTCAGCAAAATTAATGAAATCCTTGCCTGTCATTGTGGTGGATTATTTTAGGAAAGAGCGTAAGTAACATAAGCATCTTGGAACAGCATCAGACACAAGGCACAGCTAGTCTGTTGTCCTATCTGACATAGATGCTTTAAAAGATGCAGGATGACTTGTCTGTGATATGAGTATTAGTGGTCTTCAGGTGTGAAAGACAGGTTTAAACCTGAGAGACTGACTTCTTACTGATAGGAGTTGGCAATAAAAAATGCTTTAACCTCTGGCTGAGTTGAATTCTTAGCCCTAGTTTTCTGTAGTGATATATTCCCTGCTTTAATTAGGTATGACCTGGAAAAAGTCTCTTGAGCTTGCTTCACCACTTCTGTTGCTTTGAGACATGTACTTTATAAACTGTGACAAAGGTTTAATACTGCCTATCTCCACACTTTTTCCTTTCTGGAAGGAGACTCATCTTGGTTTAAAACCAAAGCCAAACCACTGACACTTGAGAAGTAAAAGGTGGTATATTTATTACAGACAGCAGTTCATTGTGTAAAATATTTTGTGTGTAATCAAAATGTATTAAATTATTTTAGGCCTTTGTTTTGTATGTTTCTCGGCCAAGTTGGGTGAATTGTAAAGCTAAGGAAGGGAAACCATACTATCAAAGGTAATACCAAAGTATTACCTTTAACCTCTTTCCAATACATCACCTGCCTGTTTTAAGTAAAGTGGAATCCATAGGCTGTGATGGATGAGGCTTCCCTTCCTTCTCTTAGGAGCTCTTGCATCTGAAGCGTGGGAGATGGAGTAGAAGTGAGTGTGTAGGATGCAGCCTTATTTTAGTAGCGGTTTATGTTTTTTCTCAGCTGCCTTAGTGACCAGCTGGTCTTAGTGATGATGCTTTAGGGTCAAAACAGTGAAATTCTGGGCTCAGGAGTGATTTTCTGCATTTGAGGTAAGTGGACCTAATATTTATTCTCATCGATCTCTGGAGACATTACCAACCCAAATCCTAGTTTTTGACCTTAAAATGGTGATCTGTAGTCCTGCCTTGGACATTCATTAAGTGATGTATGTTCTTCAGGAGAAAGTTTTGAGCTCTTGATATTCCTTGTGCTTCTAGAGCCTGTGGAATATCTGAAAAACTTGTCTCCAGTGGCCATCAGTTGATGTAAAGGATCCCTTCTAGCCTATTTTTCTTGTCCCTTTTTGGAGTTTTGTGCTGGAGTTGTCAGTCTTAATCGAAGCTTGAACACCTCATAATATTGAGGTTTCCTTCTAATAAAAACTGGTTTATGAAAGCACTGCATGGAGAAAGTGAAGAGATTCTGTAGCTCAGGAAATCTGTCTTCAGTCCTTTTAGAGAAACTCTAAATGGCAAATGTTGGAACTGGGTTCTTTGGTTTGTTTGTTCAGAGTTCTAGAATGTGTAGAGTGTGGTGTTAAGCCTTTATTTTGTCACATCTGAACTCTTCAGGGAGAACAACTACAATTTAAACAGTTTTCTAGATAGTTGTGAAACAGTTTCTACAGAATACAGAGTAGGGTTATAAACTCTCCTCTCTTTGTCACTTTTGGTCAGAAACTTATTCTAATGCACTGTTTAAAAACTCTTTGTAAAGAACCTCAGAAAATAAAGGGGTGCTATAAAGGGCATTGAGAGGACTCATGAAGTATAATTTTTTGGAAATTGAGGTGTCCCCTTTTAGTACCAATCCCCCAAAACACTGATTGATAGCTTTATAGCTGTAGGAGACTTCCTAATTGAACTGATTTTTTTTTTTTTTTTTAACTTGATGTGTAATTTTGGAAAGTTTGCAGAATAGCCACACTGCAGATTAGTGCTAGAAAGGTTAGAGTCCAAATACTCTTTTAAGTGCCTACTACCAAGAACTTTTCTGGGCTAAAAGTTATTAATAATAGACTTATGTTGTAAGGAATGCTTAGCCTCTCTGTGAACTTCTTAGCACTGTAGTAAATAATGTGTACTTTTAGAAATAGAATGTTCTCTTCCCTTTTGGAAGCTGGAATTTTGCATTGCAAGAAACTAGACATTTTGTAGCCTTTTGTCACATAGCATAAACTTTTAGCTTAGCAGTTTTTGAAAAGCTGGTCTTCCAACTTAGTGTTGCTTCAAGCATAAGTGAGATGGGACAGACAATGCTCTCTTAAACCTTGATCAGTTTTGTGTGATGTTTCAATTTTGAAATGCTTCTTAGATGCTTCAGGAAGTGCCAGGAGGCGAAAAATCGCATCACCTTTCATCTAGTCTAGTAGCAAAATCATCTAGATCTGGAATTAGTACTGCTGGAGTGATTAGCTCCTTTGGCTTGCTGAAGCAGAGATAATATTTTAAAGGACCTACTTATCCGAATTGGAATTTTGACTCCAGCTAATCCTTTTCTTCTGCTGGGAGCAGGCTAAGTGCATGTATGGGATTGTTGGTAATGAGGGTTCCATGTAGCACATGGAGCAAAGAGTAGGAAATAATGAGGAGTAACAGAAGAAGCAACCCTCTCTGTTCTCTCAGGTAATTTTAGTGCCATAGGCAGAAAAAAATGGAATTGTGATCACCAAGAAACACCTACATTTGTCTTACAGGGAAATCATCTAAAAATCTTGTGATCTCTTCTTCTTTATGCAAGATAGAACTTCCAGAAACAGAGAAGAAATTGTTAGAAGTGTTTCAAACAAATATAAATTTTCCCATTGAGCTGAGCTGTTGCTGGAACATTTTGTCCTGCAGGATGTAGAGGAGGAGGAGTGGGTTGGAAATGAGTCTGGCTGCCTTACTTTCTTAGAGCCAAGGAGAGATTTTTTTTTTTGTATTGGCTTTGTGTTCTTCATCAGGACTCTTCATCTCTTTGAAAGTAGCTTGTCAAATTGAATGAGCCTCTGACATCCTTTAATTGACTGGGAGGTTGGATAATCTGTATTTTTAGTAGTCTTCCCAAAAAAAGACACCAGTGATGTCACCGAAGATACAGAATTCATGACATGAGCACTTCTGTTCTATCTTCACTGTTAATTTTGGCAGAGATTTTACAAGTCATTACTACTTGTAGCTAAACTTTTAAAGAAATAAACCCTCTCTCCTTTAGTAGTACTATAGAGATACAATAATGAATCTTTACTTTTCTCAGCCTTCAGAATGAATAGAAAAGAACTTCAGAACATAGACAATGGTAATACTGATTCCATCACAGCTCATTCTCCAGCTGTGAGGAATGTTAGCTTTGGCTTGCATTTGGAGTTTGATTTTTATATTCCATTTATTCCTTTTGATTAGTCTACCTTTCAACAATAAAAATAGCTTCTCTTCCTCCCCACCTCTCACCTCTGCCCCCCAGCTCAAGGAAATTGTAGGAAGATTAAGTCTCTCCCAGGACAGAGACTGAGTAACATCTTTTGTTGTGTGTGTTTATCTTGGAGGTCTCAGCTTGCCTGCTATCCTACCTAATCAGGCTCCAAAAAGAATGGTGTGCTAAGGGAAAGATGGCCATAATCTTGTAGGACTCCATCCAACTTGGAGCTCCAAGGGCAATTATTAGCTCAAGGCTTAGAGGATGTTCCTGTTTGAACTGGCAGTTCTTGGCTCCACGGCTGCCTTTGGAGACTTGGTGACAACAGAGGTGTGTTACCTGTGGGCTGTATCCAACATATTCCAGGGCAGGACTGGATTGTGCCAAGATCTCTGCCATGAGGCAGCTGAAAACATGCAAATTCAGCAGCATCCTTGTTGCCCTAACAAGGATGGTCAAATGGTTCATATTACTGAAAATCCAATTAGTATGAAGTGCTGAGCAGTTTGAGAGGGATTCAGCCTGATAAGCATAAAGAGTATGATGAGGAGAGACTGAAAAATGAAGTTGGATGCCTTTAACCAGCTCTAGAAGAATACCATGGTGGAAAAAGTATGTAAACAGCTTACTGTCTCTGTGGATCCATTAAATACATACCATAGCAGAGAGTCTTGAAATGAACTAAACCCTCAAAAGTAGGAAAATCAAGTGAGAAGCTTTGCTCTAGGAGGTAGAGGGACAAAAAGCCTATAAATGCATAATAACGAAGTTTTAAGATGACAACAGTTGAGTGAAGCTAGAGTCACTCTGAAGAATCTCTTGTGTCCTGTCAGCCAATATTAACTAGCAAAGATGAGGGAAGCAATTCTTTGGGGAGTATAAATAGCTCAACCAGCGTGAACCAGGAGGCTGGTCACTGAGTTAAGGTTCTGAGCCTGCAGGAGTGATTTCAGATCCCTTTGAGCTGGTAAGTTTGACCAGTCAAAGAAGTACAAATTGGAAAAGGAAGATGGGGAGTGAAACGTGCTCAAACCGTGCTTGAGGAGGAGATGCCTAATTTCTGATGAAAGAAAAATCTGCCTGGCTCACTGTAGGAAATGCTGATGTCAACTGGCTTTCTTGTGTGGGGTATTTCTTTCTTTTTCTGATGCTGTAGCTGGACAGGTACTTGGATAGGCAGTGTCAGCATCCCGCAATATGCCCACACAAGCATTTGTGTCCAGTTCACGGCAAACCAGGCTGGGGAGCTGATCCAGCTGGAAAACAACATTTCCCAGAAACAAAAGGAAGTGTTTTGGTTTTATCCAGCTATAAAAATTCCCTGATCTAGTTCTGTGATGAGCAGAAACACTTGTGCTGGCACTCTGCTGTGGGCCACAAATAGCCAGAGAAGACAATGTGTTGGCAGCTGTGATGGCAGCTGAGGTACATCAAACTGCAACCTAGAATGCCTTTCATTGGTAGGTGTGTGATGGTGACATTTCAGTGGTAGAAGTGTTGGCGACGTTTTGACCACTTAAACATTCATTGTGTTGTCTTTAACAAGGACTGCCCAATAAGAACAGATTTCTAGTGTAAAACAGTTAATGCCAATGTACAGATCAAGAACATTTAAGAAAGATGAGAAGGGAATTCACTTCCAAAGCATGCTTCTGATCTGAACTACAACCCCTGCTATTAGGGTTGTGCTTCATATTGAGACATGGAATTTACTCAAGAGGGGGAGCAGTAGAAAGTGGGAGCAGATGGGTGAAGGCTTTTCTGGCCAACAGCACCTTTTCATCCCTCCCCCTACTTAAAAATAAAATCTTTGTCAGTGGAGCATGTCTCCATTTGAAAAATTATGATTGGTAAGTGTGAGTTGCTAAAATGAAACTTTTTGTGGGGGATTTTCCACACTGCCTGTGTTTCAGAACTGACTGGGTTCCGTGCTGTCACAAAGGGCCTGAGTGGTTGCAGTGCCCAAGTATTACTTTCAGTAGCTGGTAGGATTTATGAGTGTGGATAACTACAGTTCAGCATGATTCTGAAAGTGCCATGCTTCTGTGATTTCATGTGCTTTCCCTTTATCCTTTGATTCAGCTGGTTCATTAACTAAAGTCTAATATCATTCTGTCTAGTCTCTCCTTATTTTAGCTTGTATTAAGCTGACTTAAAATTGCAGTGAAACATTTGAAGATTTGAAGTACTAAGAAAAATAAAACTATAATTAACTGATTACAGATCAGTTTTTCTCCCATCTTTGGTTAGTTTTATTGGATTTTGATTTTTTTTTTTTTCCTTGAGAAAAAAACCCACAAATTCTTCTACAGCCCTTCAAATAGAAGTAATGAAGTGTCTGCTGAACTTTTCAGCTGATTCTTAGTAGTAGCCTCTTACTTGTGGAAATATTAATCCTTAACATAGATCTGAAAGTCTTTGCACCAGTTATGAAGCTCTTCAGTATGTTTTCAATCTGTAAAGGAGCAAGTTCAGACTTCCAGTCAGCCTTTCGTGTGACTTGTATTCCGAATTTCCAGATTTACTTGAACTCTGCCAGGTTTAAAAGGGACACAGCAGTGTTTGATTGTGCTGCTCTAGATACTGCTGTGTTCACATGCTTGCCCTCAAAGTTGGCTTCAGTATTTCATGAACCACGCTCTGCTCTGACTGCTCACATTGAACAGTGTATGTGCAGCTTTTACCAGTGAGTGTATGAACTTGGAGGTTTTTTGATGTTTGACCTGGTGTAATTTCAGAACAAGATGTAAATATTTCAAGTTGTGTGATTTCCTGAAAGACAGAACATATGTGGTAAAAACAGACCAGTTGAATTTCCAGCTATCTGGGTAGCATTATTTGTGGTGGAAGAGCATTTCTAAGCATGTTACCTTACAGCAAAAGAAAAAGTAGATATAAGAACAGGGCCAAATGTTGGGTAGAAGTTGTATTTGTGGGACAGCTCTCAGGCTGAAGGAGGCTTCTGTGCAGCAGACTGCTGCGAAGGTAAAGTAGTGCATGGTTAGCATATGAAAATAATATTAGAGGAGTACTTAAAGGCAACAGGTTTAAAAGATAGTCTGACATCACTATTGTGATTATTAATATCTTAGTTTTAAGTGGGTTTAACTTGACTCATAGCCTCAAGTTGCTTTTTTTCCTTGCTACTACTGGTTATTTAAACAGCTAATTAGTAGTGTGGAAGAGGCAATATTTTATGGAAACATTATTTGAAAATAATTTCCTGCCTTTTTTTTTTAAACTGTAGATGTTAAAACTAGAAAATGTAAGTAAACTTGTGGTCGTAGCAGCATCAATGTTCCTTCCCAAAGCCTCATGTTTAAATTTGGAAATACCTCTGTGAGGATCTCTTCCCACTTTATTTTCCATAGTGGTCCCTGAATATGCTTGACCAGCTTAAATAATTGAGAATGGTTAATGCAGATCACTGGGCGGGGAGGAATGTAGAGGATTTTTTATGTAGCTGATGAACCTAGTGCTTTTGATTTAGGTGACTGCTCATAGAATAAAGATATCAAAGCTGTTGTCTGTGATACTTCTATGTGTATGGGAATCTGTCTTGGTTAGGAGATCTGGTGTTTGCTGACAATTTTGTAACCTAAGGAAAAAAAAATCCAAACCTGAAAAAAACCCCAGGGCAGGGTATTAAAAGTAGCTGAAGGTTTGGGAAGTGGGTATAGTGTTTGTTACCCACTGCTCCACTTTTCTTCTTAAGAAGGGGTTAGTGATGAAAAACCATGGTAAAAAATGCTAAATTGTGTCAAATATGCAGAACAGTATGGTGGGTATCTGCCTGTGTTGTATGCTGTTCTAATACACCTGGCTTGAGCTTCATTAGTTAAAATTTGGGAAAGCTTTCCATCTGCCTTGGATCAAACTCCTGGGTAGAATCAGTTCAATAGCAGGAAAAAGCCAAATGATGCTCTGATCTTTGCCATTGAGTCTTATCTCCTTTCTGAAATTTTAATCAGTGGAACCTCAAATAGGAGTATTCTTTCATGAATAGAGATGTGTAATCTGAAATGCCAGGCCATCAGTTTGCATGAAGGAATAGTCCAAGTAAGAGTTGTGTTATTACAATACTAATTATGATATATGCAAGAATTTTTCTGACTTCTTTCCTTTTTTCTAATCCAATTTTACAGGAAGCCAGACATGATACACTGACAACATTTGAAAATAAACTTTGGCAATAAGATGGAAGCATAAATCTCAAGATTCTAGACCAAAACAGAAATGGCTCATGAGTATTGAAAGAAGAGACTGAAGAGCCTCTGACACTTCCGTGTGAGCAGTGGAAAAGGAACAACTACCATGGTAACACTAATAACAGAAAAGCTGCAGAACCAGAGCTTGGATGATCTGACCTGTAAAACATACAATATTAATCTGGTAAGGATCTACCAAAATAACATGAAATAAATGGGAAATGCCAAGTAACTCAGAACTGCATAACAAATTCAAGAATGTATTTCAGCCAGAATGTAGCTATTTAGGTTAGGACTGGTTTGCAAGGTTGGGTGGGAGTTGTAAGGGGAGGAAAAAAGTGGAACTTCAGTGTTTAGCCCCTTTTTGAAGTCATGCTTTCTTGCTTTAATGATCATTTTAACCTTGCTACTTCATTTTAAATAGCAAAAAACCAGTTCTTTTCATGAAATAGTGCTCTAATGACTGAAAAGAATTATCAAAGCTTCTCAGAATTCCTGTTTTTGCTAGCAAAACCCACAAATACTTGTATGGGTTGAAGTTTTCTTCACTTCCTATAACCAGGTGCTTGATATCTTTATATCTGACAAGAGTATTTACTTACAAAAATCCCTGACTGCCACATAGGTAACTATCAGCACTAGGCAGAAAGAGAACAAGTTGTCAGGTAAATACAGTTAAACAAAAAGTCAGGTTACCTCCAGACTGTTGTTGATACCAGTAGAGTGGATCCTTGCTTCTTCAGTGTCTCAGATGCCTGGTGCTCTGAAAAACTTTGTAGTTTATGGTGGTATTCTTGCTGGTTTAATCTCTGGGTACATAGTGTGGTTCAAGCATGCAATTCAGGCATGAAGGAATCTATTCTCTTCACATCTCATTTGTGAATGAAATATCCACTCTAGAGTGAGTAATGCAGAACAGTATCTTGTCAATTTCAGGTGCCTACCTGAGAGCCTCGAGACCATGTTTTGTATGGAATGCACTAATTTTGTTTTACTGACTTTAATTACAGTGGCACCCTTGTGTAGGTCAAACTTTAAGGTTCCAGTGGGACACAAAAGAACTTAATTTGACTAAATGTCAGGGTGTTGTTCAACTCTAGTTCTGTTACTTATTAAAAAAATAATTCAAATATTGGACCTGAAGTATGTCAGTTATTTTAAAACTCTATTGAACAGCTGAACTGCTTCCTTATTTACTTCATGAGCCCAAAGCAGGTGAAGCATATCTTGAATGTGGTGGAGTTTGTGCACAAGCACTTGCAATTCTCATGTATCCAGTTCCTTGTCCAGTAAGGATATCTTAACAGTAGACATTAATCAAGCAGTTTTATTTTCAAAACTGTAGCAGGTCCATTTAGAGTTCTTCTAATAATTGTTTCTACTTCTATTTTGCCTTCCCTTTAAATATGTGCTATTCTTGAAAGACAGATTTAAGGTCTTGAAATGGCGTTAACTCTCAGGAGAAGCGCTTACTTAGCTTGCATTTATTTTGTCTGGTTTGATGAAGCACTTGGGACGTGCAGTTTGTAGGAGAATCTGCTGTATCTGTGAACTGGCAAAGTCATCATTTAACTAAACTCTGGGGCCTAAGTGTAAGGCAATGATGACCTATAACCAGTAGCAGTATTTGTAACTAAATGTGGTGGCACCTTGTAACTTCTAGTTTTTGAGGTCCTAAAGTTTGCATAAACTTGGAAACGGAACTGTCTTTTTACCAGTAGTTACTGTAGGTTTTGGACTGCAGACCTCGAGTAGCAGAGAAGGACATACTACTGCTTTTACAGTGTGCAGTCTGTACAGGAGTGTGTTGGCATGCTGTAATGTGTTGTAGGTTGGTTGTTTTTTATTCCTCTCCTTATCTGGACTTACAATAAAGCATGAAAAAGAACAAGTGGAGCGGAAAATGGCACATGATGTCTCATCAGTTGTTTTGTCCTTGCCCTTCTCCTGTTCCTCTCCTCCTTTTATCTGTCAAGTAATTGGTTTTGTAAGTGCTTTAGTTCTTACAGAAAATAGGTTCTGAGGCTAGGAACAGGTTCTGTTTGTACACATTGGCACCCTGAAAAAGTGTGGAAAGTGTGTAGTGAGGTGTGGAAATAGAGAAGCAAGTGTGAATAAAAGTGTGCAAGTAGGATGCTCCCTACTAAAAAGGATTCATGGAAGCAAATGATGGCTTCCTGACTAAAATGTGAACATGAGATGATAAAAAGTGTTTTTTCACTGGTGAAGGCAGTTGTGTAATTTCACTAAGGGAAAAAGGCTGCTGATGGTGGTGTGGTATCAGTGCTAGCACATTTAGGCTTTTTGGCAAGAAGTTCAGGTTAATGCTGTGGTTTCTTCTAATAGCAGCAGTTTAGAGCGATTCTGAAATGATCTTGCCTGCACCTTTTGTTACTTGTGCTGGCACAAAGTTCTGTGACACCATGTGGTGAACCTCATTGTGAGCTGATTGAGGATCAAGACGCAACTTTTCTTGCCTGGGTTAATGTAGTTAAACCTTATCAGTTTTGTGATACCTTGTGCAGTGCATCTGCTCGAGTGTCTTGGCACAAGTAGATAAAATAGCTGGGGAAAAGCTATTCTGTAATACAGCTCATGAATCAGGGTTGTAAAAGAAAAAAGAATAGCTCTTTCAAAGCTATTTACTGTGCAGCCGAACTGGGCATAAAGACAACATGTATAGGGCATAGTACATTTTTTCAGTTGTGTAAGCTGTGTGGTGACCAAGTACCTCTCTTTTATGTTGTAAAATACTGGCTGCAGCTTTTTAGTGCTCTGTTAAATGACATGCTAATTTTCCAGGCTGGTGTAATTCAGCCAGTGCATGCTCAGTTATGTTGTACAGCCTTGTCCTGCACCTGCCTTCAGGAAAATGACTGAGTGACCTGCTCTAGAAGCAGGAAGGTTGTCCCAAGGTCTTTTCCTCAATTTGGGTACTGTAGCTCATGAGGTGGTGTCCCTGGTTGCTCAACTTACAAGACAGAAGTTCTGTGAGCACATTGTGTCTTTCATGGATTGACAGCAGCATTAAATCAAATAGTCGGTCTCTATTCCCTTGAACTCTCAGAACTCTCATAGAGCTCAAAGTCTTGGGTTTTTTTGTATATTCTGAGTAAACTTGTACCTTTTTCATATTCCTGTATAGAATCTCATGTTGGTTTGTGAAGTAACAGCATGTGAGCTGTAAGACTTCAAGGTGTGGTATTAAGAAGAAAACATAACCACTGCCAGACAAGGATTTGTGAAAGGAATGTTTTACTATAAAACCCCTTACAGGCATGGGGGGTTTCATTAGTTTTAATTTTTGAGGCTTATTTGTGTTGAAAGATGTAGAACTCGATTGACTTCCTCAGAGGAAAAGCCACTGGTCAGAAGACTTGACTTAATAATTTCTTTACATCCTGAGAAAAGGTCAAAATGTTCCTCCTCACTATTTCATATCCAGTTATATTTGGAGGATATTTGGTAGAAAAATGGAGGTCTGGTATGGCCTATTCAAACTGAGTCACATCTGTATGGTGGTGGTTAAATTAGTATTTGCATGATAAACAATGGCTTCCCTGTGGTTTGGAAAGGATGCTGATAAATTGGAGGAACTCAAATATACTTGGAAACTGGAAAAAATGCCTTGAAATTAAAGCCATTAATTTTAAAAGTATGAAGATGAAATTGTCATTCTGAGAATAATGAGGAGGGATAGCACAGGCTGTGAAGTTCTTAATGCAATACACTGGAGTGTAGAAGAATAGCCAGAATTATTTTTGTTACAGTTGGCTTCTGCTAGCAAAGAACACTTAAAATTAGTGATGAAATTATAATTTGTTGTCAGCCTCACACAGCTCTTCCACTTACTTAGTTCAGACTAGGTGTCTTTTCAAGTGACTATTTTAATGAAAGAACAGCTATTACTCAGAAAACTGACTGAAACTTGCAGCATTGTTCTAAATATTGTGCCGCATGTTTTCTTTCCTTTTGAGCATAGTCTCTCCAACTGCACAAAAGAGGTTCTATTTGTGAATAAGCATTTCAAAGTAGATCCACTTCTTGGCATGAAGCAAATAATTCTAACCTCAGGTGAAACTTGTAGTTTCATTGTTTTGTGTGTCCATCTTAAAATATGTCATTATTTCCGTAATAAATTCTCCAGAGGCATGAGATCTTGGTGGATGTTTTAACATCTATTCAAAAAGCAGTAGTTGCAAGATGGATGCTTCCTCTTCAGGAAAGTGACTTTGTTGAATAACTTGGCCTTATTCTAAGGAAGACTTCCTTCACACAGAGGGTAGCAGACTTCCCTGTCAAGGTTCTTAGCAATTGCAATGTCTTTCTTTTATGACTATGCTTGAAAAGTCTTCATTGAGGAAGCTTTTGGGTAGATCATAACACAAAGGGAATGAATGGGGGAGGGTAGAGTGTGGCCAGCCCAGGAGAGCTGATAAACTGGTTCAGTGCCCTGTTACAGTAATACCTAGTGGGACTTGTGTCATGTGCTGTATAGATAAAAAAAATCCTCCTTCCTGTAAAGAATTTACAGCCTGACAGAGTCTACTCAAATTTGGACTTCCAGACATCATTAAAATACACCAGCAGACACTGTTTCCAAGTATTTTAGTTTCAGTTACAGAAAGCTAAGCATATATTGTAAAGGAGATTTGTTACTTACTGTCCTCTTAGTCACTCAACCCTTATTGCAGTGCCTTGAGCTTTTGCTGGAAATAGTGCAGCTTACTCTCCCTTTCAGCATATGATGTCACATGTGATGTTCTTAAGGTTTTTGGTCTGAATCTCCGAAGAATTAGCAAAGAATTTTTTTGTCACTTAGCAGGATTCTGTATAAATGATCCCAAGTTGCAGAGAAAATATGTCTGCTTTGTCATGGAACTGAGCACTGACTTCTCCAGAACCTGGTCAGAAATAGCTGTAAAGACAAGGTTGCTGTCTGAGTTAGAGAACATTGCAGTTCTCTGGAGGACAAATGGTCTGTGTGTATGTGATCTCACTTTTTCCATGTTCACCCTGAAAAATGCTTTCAGTGCTCTGCAGCTGTCAAAGTAGTTTAGTGTCTACCTGATGGACAAGGCTTTTTAAGGTGGTAAAAATGCAGGTAATCAAACAAGTTGGACATCCATGAAGAGAACCTTGTTAAAGATGCATTTGGCTGTAAAACTCTAAAAACTAAGTATCGACTGCCACATAGGATTGTGCTTGAGGTTCTGTTCCTTATAAGCATTGAATATCTTGGTCTCTGTGAATAAACAGTCTTTTAAACATCCCTAACTATTATGCTCATATTAAGTCATCTTTCTGCCCTTTTCATCTGGTTCAGGATAAATCAGCTATAAGACTTTTTGACACAGAATTTTGTTCCAATAACACATTTCCTTAGCTACTCTCTGATAGTTGAATAGGTTGGTGTTGCCTTTCATTTGGGGAAAGCTGGAAAGGAAGAATTTGTTGAAGACCATATCTTTTAGTCTCTAGTTCGTCCATTTCCCCTTCAGGGACAGCTGGAATGTAGCTACTGTTACCTTAATGTGCTCCTGTGTTTCACATGAAGCTGGTACCTGATTAGAGTAAATGATGGATACTGGCTTTTTAAATGTGACTACTACTATAAAACTGGCAAGTTGCAGACTTCAAGTGGTTTGAATCAGACTAATTAATAGCAAATTCAATGGAGATTTAAACTTAGGGTTCTGCTGTTTACTTGAAGTAGCTTCTTTAAAAGGAGGTTATAAATGCATCTACAGATGCAAATGGAAAGTAAGAATGAAATGGATTGTCTCATGTGCAGATGCTGATGAAAAATAAGATTAAAAATCTCATTGCTGTCCTATCCTTTCATCTGTTCTATTATTTCCTACCTCTAAAACAATAACACCAAGGGAATATTACCACAGCTCAATGTTTTTCTCTGCGGGGCTCAAGGATATAAAGTTGTCACTAGCACTATGTGCTGCTGTACAGAAAAAAAAGAAAAAGCTTTGTAGCTCAAGGATGTTTGTTTAAAAATTGACTTTGTATCTGGAAAGGAAGCGTATGTACAATGCTATCATCTTTGGCTATACACAAAGAACAATGTTCACATAAAGTATGTTGCTCTTTTTTAAAGCAATCTTCCTCTCCATCCTGAGGTGGTGGTGGGGGAGTGAATAATGACCCTTGGGCTGATGGAGCTATGAGCCACTTATTTATAGCTCCTTTATAGGAGGCCAGATTGCAAGCTCTATGCTTTGTCTGAGAAATCTAGACCATTAAGAATGCCTTTGTAGTAATTTTTTAGGTAAAATTAGTTACAAACTTGTCTTACTGTGCCGATGCTACTGATGAGGCTTAATTGAAGGCCTTTATACACAAACCTTGTTTTAAGCATGTCTATTATGTTGTTTCTGAGTAGGGAGCCACCACCAGTAAGTTGAGATTTAAAAAGCAGTCAGTCTGCAACAGATGTTTTGGAGATAGGAAAGATTTTTTCAATGGCTTTTCTACTTTGAAGAAATAAAAAAAAAAATGTCCCTGCATTGATTATAAGAAAATGTAAAATACTAATAAAGCCTGATTGGAACAGTGTTCATGGTGGTGAACCTCAAGAGCTTGTATATTTAATTTAGTTAAAGCTATTCTTGTCTCTTAGCTGAAGATGAAGTGTTTTGCCTTCTAGCCTTAAGATTGAAAATGGAAACCCAACTGCCAGATTGTAATTTCCTCTCTACTGAAATGAGAATTGGATCAAAGCTTTTTCATTAAAGATGAATTATCACTCTTAATTTTCCAGTTTATTCACATGGGCTAATGTTGTAATTCTTGAAACAGTTTGATACTTAGCAGTATATCAGAAAACATTATAAATAGATGCCAGAGGCTTTATTTATAAAGATCAGCTGTTCAGGAATTTCTTCAAGAAATCTTGAATAAACCCCATCTTTTAAAAGGCATTGTTAAGTGCACATATAGGAAAACTAAAAAGTGCATGCAGTTTCCTTGAAGTGAATGCTGACTCTTTCCACAGTTAAAATTTTTTTTTTCTGATTGATTTCAGTACTCATCTGAGAAGCTGAACAAAAGTGGCAGCTTGTTCCCTTTCGAAATCAATGGTAAGTTCTTCAGAAACCTTAGCTGTGTTTTACTGAGGTAATTGGTATAGCAAGCAGCCTTTCTTTTGTAAATAAGGTGAGGGGGATGGAGCATGCTGCTGTAGAGCCTGCTGGTTTAAGCTGGTCTTTGAACAATACTGGGAATAGCTGGTTGTTAGTTTTGTACTTGTGATCTGCTTTGCATAGTAAAAAGCCCTTGTAACACTTTCTTTTTGTTCAATATCTGCCTTGGTGTACAGAAGCACAGAAATGCTGTTTTTCATGTTAAACATCTTCAGATTCCTCAGCTAGTAGAAATCTTTGTACACCTTATTCTATTCTTTGCCACATAGAACATATAGCATGATGCAAATCATAAGGTGAAGTCCAGTGCCCTCATAGAAGTGTTGTTTGCTTTTATTGCTCCTTGGTCCTATTAGAATAAGTTTTACCTAGCAAAAGCAAAAGTCCCAGTTATTGATATGTAAACTTTCCACTGCCTTATTAAGGCGTGGACTTGAAATTTTGCATGTTATGTTTTCTCTGAGCATGGAGGACTTTTATTTGCTCAGTGGGATTCCTCCTAAAATGTTAATCTTGGTTTGTGAGAGGTTTCAAAGGCAAATGATGCTTTATCTTAAATAGCATTACCAACTAAGCAGGTATCCTGGTGGGAGTCTGTTACAGACCACCCAACCAGCATGGAGAGGGAGACAAAATACTCTAAGCAGCTGGGGGAAGTCTCACAATCACTAGTCCTTGTTGTCCCCCCTTGTGGGGGACTTTAACTTACCAGATGTCTGCTGAAGTACAGTACAGCAGAGAGGTAGCAGTCTAGGAGGTTCCTGGACTGCATGGAAGAAAACTCCGCGATGCAGCTGATGAGTGAGATCAACCAGGGGAGATGCTTTGCTGGACCTGCTGGGTTTGAAGAGGGAAGGACTGGTGGGTGATGTGGTCAGAGGCTGCCTTGGTCACAGTGACTGGGGTTTTTGATCCTTGGAGAAATAAGGAGGCAGAGATCAGGAGAGCTGCCACCTTGAGCTTCTGGAGGGCAGACTTCAGCCTGTGTAGGAGGCTGGTTGACAGAATCCCATGGGAGGCAGTCTTGAGGGACAAAGGAGTCCAGGAAAGTTGGATGTGCTTTAAGAAGGAAATGTTAAAGGTGCAGGAGCAGGCTATCTCATGTGCTGAAAGATGAGCCAGTGGGGAAGAAGATTGGCCTGATTGAACAGAGAGCTTTGGCTGGAGCTCAAAGCTAAAAAAAAAAAAGCCAGGAGGGGTGACCTTTGGAGGGAGGGGAAGGCAACTCAGGAGGACTACAAGGATGTTTTGAGATTATGCAGGGAGAAAATTAGAAGGGCCAGAGTCCAGCAAGAACCTAATCTGGCTACTGCCATAAAACACAATTAGAAATATTTCTGTAAATGCATCAGCAACAAAAGGAAGGCTTAGGACAGTCTCCATCCTTTACTGGTTTTAGGGAGGAATATAGGGACAAAGGATGAGGAAAAACTGAGGTGCTTAATGCCTTCTTTGCCACAGTCTTTAATAGCAAGACCAGTTGTTCTCTGGCTACTCAGCCACCTGAGCTGGAAATCAGGAACAGGAAGCAGAATAAAGCCTCCATAATCCGAGGGGAAATGGTCAGAGATCTGCCACATCCCTTAGGCACACACAGGTCTCTGGGGCTGATGGGATCCACCCAAGAGGACTGAGGGAGTTCATGGACAGGCTCACTGAGCCACTCTCCATCATTTACCAGCAGTCCTGGCTGACCAGAGGTCAGCAAATGTGACACCCATCTGCCACAAGGAGGATCTGGGGAACTACAGGCCTGTCAGTCTGGCCTTTATGAAGGGCAGGTCCTGCTTGACCAACCTGGTTTCCTTCTCTACCACGGTGACCTAGCTAGTGCATGAGGGAAGGGGTTCTCCCAAGTAACAAGTGACAGGACAAGAGGAAATGGCCTCAAATTGCACCAGGAGAAGCCTAGATTGGATGTTAGGAAAAATTTCTTTGATTGAAGGGTTGTCAAGCATTGAAACTGGCTGCCCAGGGCAGTGGTGGAGTCACCATCCCTGCAGGTATTTAAAAGACATGTAGATGTGGCACTTGGGACATGGTTTAGTGGTGGACTTGGCAGAGTGAATGGTTGGACTCTGATCTTAGAGCTGTTTTCCAGTCTAAATGATTAGGTGCTTCTGTCATGTAAACAATTAAAACACAGGTTCAACTCTTGGCTTTTTTTTTTTACTTTAAACTTTTAAATAAGCCTCCCAGCCTGGAAGAAAACTTCCTAAGGATTTTTAAAAAATCAAGCAAGTCCAAGCTAGGAAATTGTCCTACAGTAGATGCTAGGAGTTTCAAACATTAGCTGGATCCCATTGTGTTGGCTCTTTGACTTGCATTGAATTATGGATGGTCCCTGCCTTGCAGAGCTTGCATGCTTAAGGCAAAGCACAGTATGTGGTTGTACCCATCTGAAAGAATGGAGGAGGAAGGACAGAGGAATTCTAATAAAACATGTTTGAATAGGCCAGCTGTCTGCACAGTTAAATGATTTTGAGACAATAGGGTGTTCTTTAAATAAGATCCAAATAAACAGGATAATCCATGACATACTTTGGGCATGGAACATGTACAACTATTTGGGTTTGCAACTTTTAAAGCTACTCAGCAATCTTTTAGCTGTAAATTACTCTAAAACTTAGTTTAGAAAGTCAACCATAAGAATATACTAGTATTTAGTGTTTAGGCTCTATCTAGGTTCTTAAAATAGGTGTATGGGAAAAAAATGGGTATTTTAAATGTTCTTTCTTTAAAGCCAGGATAAGTGAAACTTATTTGGCTAATTGGTTTAAATTAGCAAATTTTCTAACCAAGCATGAAGCACTGTTAGCTGGCCAAGAGTTTTGCTGCTTTTCAATTTGCAAATCCAAAGTCTGCCGTAGTTCTTCTTACACTTCATTGTATAATGTGGAGGAACAGCTGTAAAATGTGCAGAATGTTCTCAAAGAAACGCTTCACAAAAGAGTGAGAGGCTGCACTGGCAGACTGCTTTTAACCCAGCATTGCCACTTCAGATGAGAAATTGTGCACTATGTCTGCATTCACAGTAAAAGTTGCAGGAGGTTCTTAAGGGATACTTTATTTTATGCGTTGAATTAAGATTTGGGGTTTTTTCTTATATTCAGAGTGTAAGGGAGGGGGGAAGGCAACAATCTTCAATCTGATTTAACTTTATACTGTTTCTAATTTAAAGTAAAGCTTTTCAGACTGGAGAATGTGAACACCCTTTGCAAGTTTTCTTTAATAAGGTGTTCTTAATAGAAAAGTATAAGAGCTAAATGAAGAACAGCAGTCTGAAGAGATTATCCTGCTTTTGCATTAAAGAAAAAAAAATTCCCTGTTGGCTTCTCACATTGTTAATCTGTTTTGGTTGTACCTGAGGTTGTTCACTGTTAATTGTGGTATGTGTGTACACTAAGAAACTGTCCCTGTTGCTCACTGAAAAGCACATATTGTAATTATTCAGTATAAAGGAAAAGGTATTAACAAAGTACTTATACATTGGAATGCCTGGACTGGTTCCTGAAATACTTTGGTCTTTGTGTTTTTTGAATTTTCTATCTTTTTTTTTTTAGTGTGAAATTTTGATTAAGAGCTGGGTATTTATGGCTCAGCCTTCTAAACATGATTTTGATGGCTATACATTAAACTAGGTTTAAAACAAATTGTTCTTTCTCTTTTCATCTTTTACCTGTATCTTTTTTTGCTTTCAGAAGACAGTCCTTGGAAAGCTTTAAATGGGGGTTACCCAATCCAGCCTGACACAACCAGGAATTCAGCTTACCCTTTCCCAGTGTGCCCGTTCAGCACCAGCGCTGCCAGCAATGGCAGTCTGCCGTGGCAGCAGGAATCTTCCAACACGTCCATGGTGTCAGGATGGATAAGCGAGTTAAACCTGAACGAGAACTCGGGTCAGCCCTTGGCACCGCCCACCAAGCGCCACTGCAGGTCCCTGTCGGAGCCGGACGAGCTGGCTCGCTGCCGGTCGCCCTGGAAGCCGGGCAGCTCCAAGGTTTGGACTCCAGTGTCAAAGAGACGCTGTAACAGCGGCGGCAGCGCTACCTTGCAGCGCTGCAACAGCCACGGAAGTGCCACCTTGCAGAGAAGCACAAGCATCAGCCTGCCACAAAACATCCTGTCCCTAAACAACGTCTTCACCATCACCAGCTTCAACACCTCTCCAGTACCCAGACCTTCCTCTGCCAGCAGCGGGTTTGTGGACAGCAGCGAGGGCAGCACAAGCTCCAGCACCCGCTGGAATTCTGGAGGCCCTTGTGACTTTAACCCAAGGCGCCGCCTCTCCCTCTCCCAGGAGCACATCACCGAGACAGGAAATCTCATGCCTTCAGCCAACAGCACTCCCACCTCCACACCCGAGCTCAGCCGGCGGCAGGGCCTGCTGAGGTGCCGCTCGCAGCCCTGCGTCCTGAACGAAAAGAAAAGCCGGCTGAAGCGCAGACGGGAGGAGGATGTACGATGGAACAGGCCATCGTTAGACTTTTTTAAAATGACACGGGTGAGATTTTACTTTCCTCTGTGTGGGAAGGGAGCTCTTGCAGAAAGGCTGTTTCTAGATCAGCGGACTAATTTGTAGTTGTTACAGTTGTTGCAAATCTGCATCTGTCACCTTCAGCAGGAGAGCAAGTTGCTTGTACTTGCCGTTGCTATACCCTAAAGCAATTTATATTCTGCCTGTGAAACCCAGTTCTTGAAGTCCATTCTACTTGATACAGAATGCAGTGAGCTCTGAAAAGATGCTTAAAGCAGAGGCCACAGAGAAATGGCTTGCTTTTTGAAAAGCAAGGAAGCCATGGGGAATGGAGTAGATGTGGTAGCAAAAAAATTTGTACCACTGTGTTCCCAAATGCAATGATTTTTGAGTAATCTTAGTGCAACTCTGTTTGATTAAGCCTCCCCTTAGTTTGAGTAATTCCATAAACCTAAATAAGAGCAAGTAAACCCCTGTATAAATGGATTAACTAAAGAAGCTGCTAATAAGCAGTTGGAAAGCGATAGTATTCTAATATGGCAACTGCAGGTGCTCCAGCTCAATGGAGAGGTGTTCTACTCCAGAATTTTATTCAGAATTCTACTTCCCTCCTCATGAGAGTAGAGGTGCTGATGCAAGAACTAGAAAACTTCAGTTCATGCCTATACTCTGCATGTAATACAAATGCATATACACAGCTCATTTTTTGGAGCTTCTGTGTCCACAGAGTTGAGTGCTGCAGTTCAAAATGTTAAACTGAATCTCACATTATGGTCAGAGAACACTTTGTGCTTGTGAGTATAACCCTACTGGTCAGTAAGTACCAGACTTGGAAGGCTTGTGTGATAGATCTGTTACGAGTAGTGGGGAGGAGGTAGTTGGCAAAAGTAGCAGTTAAAATGTAAGGAGAGGACATAGTTGTGCACCAGTGTCCCTGTACGTGATGTACTGAGCAAAAGAAAAGCTGAATAGGATGGGGTGTTGGCTAAAACTTCCAGTTTGTGGTACCCCAGTATTAGTAGGCTTTACATCAAAATACATGGGAAAAATACTAGTAAGATAGATACTGGACCTGTCTGATGCTAACTAATTTATATGGGCTTGGCTAAAGGTCTCTATAACATCTGTCCTTCCCTTGTTACTTCTATAAAACAGCTTCTTATATCTTAAAGGATTTTCCTCTTGAAAAATACAATTTTTTTGCTGAAGCTGTGGGGGTAGAACAGTCTGGTTTACTTATTGACAGGGTTGGTAACCAATTCTGTTCTAGGTATGACTAGACAGTGTTCTGAGTTTTGGCCAAGATGCAAGTTTACTAGTTAGCTAATCAGATTTTACCTGTTTCTGTGTTAATCACTGCTGGGATTAGTTTGCTAATCTAGACCAGAAGTATTATTGGATTTGCCTTTCAACTGCCTGTGTGGTCTAATGCAGGTTTCTTTATGTAAAATTTGAAACCTACCCCTTTTTTGGCTAGACTTGATGCTTGCATTCTTCATGCTCTGTAGGTGAGATGCAATATTTCAGGCTACAGAATAGCTTCAGTTGCTCAGATCTTACACCTTTTAAATAATCCATACAGCAGTGTGTATGGAGGGAACCTGTTACAGCCCATGTCTATAGGAAGGTTTTTGGCTATTTAGATTTACTGTAGAATTATACATGAGACTAATATTCAGCCAGTCTTGACTACTTTTTCCTGTAAGACCTACTTTGAAATTATGATTTCATGATAAGTTGAGTAGTTTATGCAATGAAGTTCATTCTGCAGTGTTAAGGCCCTGATGGTTTTTTTTCCAGCTATTTCAGTAGAATCTTCCTATTAAGGTATTTAATCAAAGGCACAAAGTATAGCTTGGAAATACATCAATTTCCAAACATGCTAAACTTTAATGGAAACATCTGTTTAAAAACTAGGCAAGTACTGGAAACATTTGAAGTAAAAAATTGAATTAATTTTCCAATAAATATTAGGTTTTTTTAGAATGACAGCTTGCTTACCCATTATATTGTTAGTCTTCATATCTTACCTTCTCTCTAAGCCCCAAATCCTGGCAGATGTATATGCTGTGAAACTTACATTGTGGTCCTAAGCAAAATTACTGCTGTGAAAAATACCAGGAACTAATACTACAGAAGGCAGAAGTTTGATTTTGTCTCTACTTATTAGAATCATCAGCTGGAACATACAATCAAGAAGTCATAAAATAGGGTTGGAAGGGACTTTCAAAGATAATCTACCCCCCTGCCCTGGGGTTGTTTCAAAGTGCCATACAAGGTGTCCTATATCTGCGTGTAGCTCAGTGAAGATCAGGGCTACCATTAGGGAAAGTTCAGTGAGACCTTCCTTTCATGTATCTTGATGACTCTTTATTGTTTCCAAAAATACTTTTTCTGTGATTTCAAATTCACTTCCAAGTCAGTTTATGAAAGGCCTCTGTTGAAAACAAGCGCTTTTAAGGATTTTTATTCTAAGCTTTACTGCAAATATTTTGATGTTCTCAAATCTTCTTAAAAAGCTCAACTTATCAAGTAGTTGCTTAAAACCAGGTCAGCAGTTAGATAATAGTGCCTGTGGAGAATTTAACGTTGGGCAAATATGATTTATGATAGATCTGAAACTGGTATATTGGAGCCACAGTTGCTTGAAGATGAAAGTTTTGGGGCTGCAGGCATCTCTGCCAATGCTCTGGTGTCCTGAGAGGTTGACACAAACACCTGCTAAAGTTGCTCAAGGCTTCTCAGCAAGGAATTGTCTCAAGTCAATATTTATCAGTAAATAAATGATTTATTTACTTTAGCTTGAAGCAAGGGCTGTTATATCTGAATGAAGATCTTGAATAGCTGTGGTTGGGTGAAGCTTTAGAGGCAGAAGGGGATGAAAAGTGTTTTTTTGTTTGATGTGTTTTGTTTTTGTTTTGGGCTTTTTTCATTACTGAACTGGTTTTTTTGTTAGTTGAGTTCTGAAAATGTACTTGTTGGTTGCTGCTTCAGTCCCTGATAATTTGATAAATATTAGTGCTAGAAAATCAAAAGTCTAATTCTGAAAGCAAAGTTTTCATTGTCACTGCTTTTTAAGTTCAGAATTCAGTGAAGAGAAAATTGAGATTATTAATCTATCTGTGCGTGTTCTTAATTTATGCACTTGTTCATGGCTTGCTTCTTCCACTGTTGCATCTTTAATATTCTGATTTGTGCCTTTATTCAGGAGAGGTAAAGAAATTGGGCAGCTCTTAATACCATAAACTGTTTATTTTTATGTACTTTGACTTTGTTTTATTCTTCCACAGACCTTCACACTTCACTGCATTCCCCCTCTGGTTTAGGTTTTCATGCCCTCTTGGGAAGGAATATGCCATATCTTCAGTTCTCATGGAAAATGCTACATTAATATCCAGTAAAGTGAGTGATTCATGTATGTAGAAAGAGATTGAAGTGTTCAGGTAGATTGCTGTACACCACTGCTTAGCTCTTGCATAGTGCTAAATTCTGGAAGGATCTTTTTCTGGACTAGAAGCTGAAAATACAAACTTGTGAAACATCAGAGCTTCTAGGACATGAAGACAGCTGTAAAAACAAGTGGAAAAGACTGTAGGAAAAGATAACAAAATATGATAGCTGTTTTCAGCCCCTGAAGGCTCAAAATTATTTTCTCCATTCAGTTTTGTGTGCAAGAAGAACTGTAGGAGTTGTAGCACAGCAGAATGCAGTGTCTGTGCCCACTGAGCATTTGTTCCCAACCACCCAAATCAGAAGCTGGCTCCGGTAAGCAGTGTCAGCCTTCCTTCATGGCAGCAGACATCCCGTCACCCTGGTATTTGGAGGTGCCTGCGTGTGGCAAAGAGCCTCTCTGGAGCTCTTGTGCTTTCCCGCAGCAAATCCGCTCTGTCTCAGAGGCTGCCGCAGAATGAGTCAAGGTGGTGTTTAGACTGCTAACTGCAGTATGAGGAGAGAAATGTTTCTTTACTGAAGTGGAAACTGCTGAGTTTTTTCCAATGTTCTGCTTCATGAATTATGTCAGTTGATCCTGAGGTGCGACAAGGAAAGAGCAGCCAAGAGGTTGCACATGATTTTTGGTGTGTAAGCAAGTTTTACTGTGACAGTGAGATTTAATTCTGTTTTAGATCAAACAACACGCTGTAGTTTGAAGTCTTTCTGGTGTTCAACGTTCTTGTGTTACTCCTCCCCCAGTGTGGTGGCACGAGGTTCCAAAAAATAATAATCTGGGTATCATACTTAAAAAGCCCGAACTATTTGTGTTTTCTATGAAGTGGTGCTTAGTCTTTTTAAATAGTTAATACCAAACACCTGGCTTTATCCACATAAGTAATATTTTCAACTAGTGAATCCTAGAGCATCTCATGCATTAACTAACATTGGATTGGTAAGACAACACAGTGAAGAGTTTTAAGGGTCTTCTAAACAGTCAAGTAACTCAGGGACTGAAGTTGTAATTTCCTAGCACAGGGTGCTTCTTTTTGTAGAAATGCTTTAAAGTCATCTGGATTTTATAGTACTGGGTTTTCTTGGTACTGAGAGAGACTCTAAGTGCCACACCAGGTCAGGCCAAAGCTGTGGCTGGCACCCTGCCCAACCAGAACAGCTGCTTTGAGGGATGCAGGAACAATGAATGTGCAATGTGATACTTCCTCCAGTGTGGCCTGGCTCCTGCCAGTGTGCATCTTGGGGGCTTCAGAGTGTGAATCAAATTCTGACAACTACTGATAGAGCTGCTTGCTGTTGATAATCTGCTTTTTTAACCCTGTATCTTGGACTTCCAGTGTTATATAACAGTTAAATTTTTGTAAACAGTTCTTCATCACCTGCAACACCTGAATGCTTGATTTAGTCTTTCTTGAAGTTTACACTCTTCAACAGGCAAAACACTTGGATAACTTTGATCCTTAAAGTAAATTGAGCTAAAATTGCTTTGACTATTACCTTTATGCTGCAGATTGCAGTGATGTAGTGGCTTTATGTAGTAAGGAGGACTTCTCACTGGGTGAGTGTGAACAGAGTCAAAGATGTCGACTTTGACCAAAACAGCAAAATTAGTATCACTTACATGTGAGAATAAGCAGAGGGACTATAGTTGGTAGTGACTTCCACAGCAGTTTAAAGATATACACAAAGTAGAGGTGAATGTGGGGGGTGGATGTGTTTCCCTGAAGGGTGGGAGGAGGAAGTAGTGCTTAATAAAGGGCAGAGCACATCAGTGGTGTTGCAAACTGAGCTTGGGTCAGGTGACCGCTGCTTTTATTACAGAGACTTTCCTGGTTACTCCTGATCTCTCTTGTGCAATCTCTGCATCCACTTACTTGAGTTTCTTTTTGTGGAGGCCAGTTTGTAGAAGCCAGTGTGAGTAGATACAGGGGTGAGCTGTAATACTAATTATTTTATTTAGGTATATAACCAGGGTAACAAAATTCTCATTGCAGTCTGAGAACTACCAAGCAATGGCTCTTTTTTGCCCTTTGAAGTTACTATAATGGGTCAGTATGTGGACAGGTTTATGAGTTAGCCATACTGTGACCTCATTAAGTTTAAGCAAGATAAGTGTGGAAGCATTCTCATTCATTCTTTGAATTCTTGTCCAGAAGATTTCAAGTTATGTTCTGTTAGGCATAGTTATAGTAAACTTGTTCACTTTGATTATGCTACAGCAAAATGCATTAATGTTCCCAAGCTGTACTGCTGTACCTAGAACTCAAGAATGGACATGAAAAAAAGACAGTATTGTCATATATGTGAGTAGTGTAGTGAAGGAGCTGCTCCCTTGTGTTAGGCTCTCTTCCAGGTAGATGTTTTAGCATGTGCAGGATAAGTAAGTGATATCAAGTCCCTCACTAAGCTCACAGGGTACCTGCCCTGGGAGTCAGGGTGTATTGGTTTGGCATGGTCTGGTTTTAGGTAGCAGGGGGGCCACAAAAATGGCTTCTATGAGGAAGCTGCTGGAAGCTTCCCACCATGTCTGGCAGAGCCAATGTCTGATGGCTCTGAAGATGGACATGCTGCTGGCCAAAATTGGGCTAATGAGGTTGGTAGTGCCTCTGTGATGACATATTTAAGAAGAAAATCAAAACAAAGTCACAAGATTTTGGATTTGAGTCAGAGAAGAGGAGGTGAGAACATGTGAGGGAGAAGAACATGGTGACACCAAGGTCAGTGAAGGAGGGGCAGGAGGTGCTCCAGGTGCTGGAGCAGAGATTCCTCTGCAGGCCGTGGTGCAGCAGCTGTGGCCCTGCAGCCCGTGGGGACCCACGGGGGATGCAGAGATCCACTCGCAGCCCGTGGGGACCCACGGGGGATGCAGAGATCCACTCGCAGCCCGTGGGGAGGTGCCCAGGCCGGAGCGGGTGGATGCCTGGAGGAGGCTGTGCTCCAGTGGAAGACGCAGTAGAGAGAGGGCCCTGCTTCCAGGCTGGAGCAGCCTGTCCTTGGAGGACTGCACCCTGTGGAAAGAGAGCCCCAGCACAGCAGTTCTGGGAGGGCTGTGTGCCCGTGGGAGGGGCTCACGCCGCAGCAGGTGCGGTGTGGCTGCTGCTCCTGAGAATGGACCCACGCCAGGGAAGTTCAGGAGAACTGTCTCCCGTGGGAGGGACCCCATGGCCTCACAGGGGAAGACTCCTCTCCTGGAGCAGCAGAAGGAAGTCTCGGTGATGGACTGACCGAACCCCCGTGCCCTGTCTCCCTGCACTGTCGGTGAGAAGGGAGGGAGAGGCTGGGAGTGGAAGGTGTTCTAAAGGCTTATTTTACTTCTCATTATCCTCTGATTCTCTTAGTAATAAATTCACATCGCCACTGAAGTTGAGCCTGTTTTGCCCTTGAAGTGTTTCTCTTGGTCCTTATCTCACTCATGAATCGTTTGTTAATTTTTTTTCCTTTTCCCTCCTCTGCCCAGCTGTGGCAGGGGAGGGTGAGCGAGTGGCTCTCATGGGTGCCTGGCGTTTGGCCAGTGTCAAACCACGACACAGGGCTGCACTGGCTAAAGTAGGTTAAGTACTGGCTCATGAAGTTCATTCAGATTGTGTTCTGTAAATAGTAAACATGTTGCTTTAAATAGCTTGAGATGCTTATGTAAAGCTTGTCTCTTGTAGCCTCGTGTCTAAATGGGAACAAACAGGTTATTTAGGGTAGATGGAGTTTTTGCTTGTGGATGCAGTGGAGTCAGCAAAGGCCGTTCTGTGCCCTGCACATGAGTGCAGTGTGGTTTGGGAAGGTCTTTAGATTGCAGCACTTAATCACTTAAACTCTTGTGATGCACTTGCAAGATGTACTACACAGCATCTCTTGGTCAGAATGTAGGTCTGGTTTTTTCTGCCTATGAATGATGTTGCAATTCAGTGGCGCATTGATGGTGCAGCACTGCTCAGATAAAATTGGTGGTAGATGTCCTTGCACTACGTGTGGATATCTTGTGCTGGAGGGCACCCTTGATGCCCTTGGCTTTTGGAATATGGTTTGTGGAAAATGCAATACGGATGAGTAATATGTAGAGGAGGATTGGTCTGGGGTTGATTGGGATCAATAAAATGGTAGCATATACAGATATGTAACACCAGTAGTTTCCCTTTGTATAAGATTAAGAGCAAAAAGAACAGCTATGAATGAAGCAATTGAGCCAGGAACAGAATTTTAGCTCTTCTTTGAAAACTTAATACCTATTACCAGGGGAGCCTTTAACTTAACGTTTGAAAAACAGAACTTATCTTGGCCAACCTTTGCTTTGAAAAACACTTCTGGGACTTGTTGGGCTTTTTTTTTTCCCCTTCCTGTGGTAGTAATTTCTGTAAGTGATCATAAACCAAGAAAGCAAAAGATAACATGATTCGTATTTCAAATATCAAGATAGTATCAAAATTGTCCAGCTAAGTAAATCAGTGGTTTAAATCAATTTTATGTAATTCTAGGCATAAACATAATTTATAGCTGAAAATAAATTGCCAGCAATGGACCTCAAGGAGAAGTTTCCTACTCTTTGCCTATGCAGTGTTTCCCTTTGTGCAAGAGGCTAAAGACTTCAATATTCCCAGAGTGTGGCTTTTCTTTAAGAGTAACCTTGTCTTGGAGGACAAATGTCTGAATGGAAAGGAGTACAGTAAGATACTTACAGGTTTTCTAAACTTCAGTAGAGTGAAGATAAACTACTGCTATGCCTGCAGGAATTTGAACAATGAAGTGCAAGTCAGCTTTGATCTGCTAGAGGTTGATCAAGCTATTTTTGTTCATTGGAAATCAGTTAAGAGGCCAGAGAATTGCTAAGATCAGGAAGAAATTCTCTTTGGAGAGGAACAGGTATGTGGAAGGTAGGAGCAGTTTCTTGAGATGCCTCCTTCTGTGTCATTTACTTCTTGAGCAAACTTCAGTGATAGCCAGTGGCAGTCCTGGCACTGCTGTCACTTGTGGAAGAGCGCAGGTATTCCTGAGCTCTGCACCTCTCTGGACAACAGATGTCTAATAAATTTCCAAGTATTTTGATTTGGACTGTGAGTTAAATTTGCCTCTCTGAAGTTAAGCAATATGCATCTCCTATGTAGTGTGATTAAAGCTTCCATTTTCTCAAATTAAATAAAAAATAATATACAGCAGTTTGAGTCAAATTTTGTGTGAGTAGCTATTTACATTTGGCTATCAATCTGTGAAAAACAACTGTGGAAGTCATTGCTGAGGAAAGATGTCTTAAATCATTCTATCTTGTTCTCTGTTGATGCATGATTACTTCCCACAATATATATTTTTCTAGTATTTGGTCCACTGTAGCCTTTTAAATGCCTCCAGGGATGTGGTTTCCTTAGCAGATAAAAGAGCCTTTTGTGGGAAGCAGAGGCAGTTTTGCCTAAGCTATAAAAGTCATTCAGACTCACTTAAGATAGTGTCATGTATTTTTGGATCTCTTTCCTACTGTCATGATAATATTTCATGGAAATAGAACTTTAATCTTCCTGGTCCTCTAGTTAATAAAAACATGTGAGATGTCTTAGCCTCCATTTGAAAGCAACTTCTGCTGGAACGAGAGGAGGAATGGCAGATATTAGGTGTGGTATCTAGAGCTTGGGAGCCTGTATCCAGCTACACCTCTCTGTTTTGTGAAAAATTTATGAATGACTCTGCTTTTTTGGCCGGGAAGATTTTTTTTTTTGTGAGTTAGAGAATTACGCATGAGCAGGAGTTTTTGCTCTGAATAGTCAAGGATTAGAGCTTCTTGCAGAGTTCTAAGAAGCACCAGCTGAGGTGTTCAGCTGGATCTCCATTTCCAGTCAAACATTTAGACTATTCCTTTCACTAATAGTTAGGTCTCTTAATTTAAACCTCTTCAAAGTACTCCAGTAAAATAGTTTAATGAAATATTTTTTAGAAAATGATGAACCTTTTTCAGTCATCTTAAGCTTTATTTACTCTACTTTGTAAGGTGCTATACAGATGCTACTTTGTAAGTTGAAGTACTTATGTTAGAAATACTCAGCTGTTGGTTTCAAAACTTAAAAAAAAAAAAAAAATCATTAACGTGTTGCATCAGAATAAAAAGCCTGTAAGTGGGCTTAAACTCCAAACATTTAAAAGAAACCCGACAACCAAAACAACCCCCCCCAACTTTATTTTATGCCATTATAAATCAGTATAGCATTCTTCTAAACTTCTTGATCATGTGTAGCAGCTAGTGCTTGTCTCATGCTGTGTCCATTGTTTGAGCAGGAACTTGTTTAAATTACAGTAGTATTTTCAGGGAGGTATGAAACTATTTTTAGAGTATGCATTTGTGGCATAAGTAGTTGATTTAAGCTTAAAGACAGCTTTTTAACCTTGTCAAAAATCTTTATTTTCCACTAGGCCTTATGTTACTATCTGACAATCAGTTTTGAGTTGGATTTTGTCATTTCAGGCATAGTTGTATGGTTCTTTCATCCTTCTAAACCTAAATAGATGAACTGCACATCTGTTGTGTGAAAGTAATGTAGGAGGTCTCTAAATTTTTCTATTTCAAGAGTGACTTTGTTAACATCAGTTAAAAGGCTTATCTATAATTACACAGTTCCTATTAACACTGTGGTGTTGCAAAACTGATGTTCATTTTCCATCCCTTCCCAGATAGTTTTTAATGTGGACCATGTGAAAATCTATTTTTAAAACCTTGAATTATGCTTAATAACTAGCAAAGCACCATAGCAAACTTAAGCTGTAATTTTTAAAAATAAGTTCCAGCACTGTACCAGGTGAAAACAGAAGTACTCTTGAACAAAGAGCTGAGAATTTTCACCAAAATGTGTGTAGCAGCAGTGCTGAAGGGCAATGTTTGTGCCATGATTGACTTTAAAGGCCCTTTGGGGGGAGCAAGCATTAGGAACTTTCTCTGCTGATGGGGAGGTGCAGGGACTTAAGCGTGGTTTTTATTTCTTTAATCTGTTGTGACAAGTTTTTGTGGAAGTGAGAAGAACAGTTTAGTTTCCTAAAATGAAGAATGGTATCTAATCTAATACCTTCTTTTGTGGAAGGTGGCAAACATTGTGTAAACCTTCCAGCATCTGCCTATGAGAAAGGCAGGACAGGTCATAACTTAATTTGACAATGAATCTTGTAGGGCTTAAGATCCCAGATGGTGTCAATGGTGTGTAGCTATTGAACTGACTTGTCTGAGCTTTTCATGTAAAACTTGTGGGCTCTATCCAAGTAATATGAACTCAGCTCAAAATGGATTTAATTGTCAGAGACACTGCTCTGTGGAATTAACTTTCCTTTTGAACAGTTTGTGTCAACCTTTATGGCAGCAGTACAGGTAGTAGATGGTGTAAGCTCTGAGGGCTTCCTGGCATAGCAATGCTGGCTTAAGAGTGTAGTTACTGCAAGAGGGAGATGCAGGAGACTGTAGCAGTAGACTGGGGCGATGAGTTTGAATCCTCTATGCTTGATGGTGCATGCTGAGTCCAGCAAATTAAACTGAGAGGGATGCTTGAATTTCAAGGTTTTCCGTATTTTTGATTTTCCTTTAAGAAAAAAAGATTTCTTTACTTGAGTAGAAGCATCTCTGATAGCAATTAATGTTGGTTATATCAATTTCTTGAACTTTACAGTTCAGATAGTTCTGCAATTGAATGAAGCTAGAGAAAAGGGCATGTGTAATTAAACACGAAATGAGATGTCGAAACTACTACTTCTCAGCTTCCTCCCAGTTCCTTTTGAATCTAGGATGTAATTGAGACTGAGACTCCCCCTGCCCCATCCAATAAAGTGTTGATTGGGAACTTGGATTAATTTTTCTAGTAAGTTCTATAGGTGAAAAAAAACCCTTAAACTGCATCCTTTTTTGTTCTGAATTACAGACCCTCCTTCATCACTTGCTGCTTAATTTTCTAGTGTTTTATTTTATGTAGATGAAGATAAGCTAACTCCGAAACATTTCTTTTCACAGCCACTATTGTGTAATTTTAAGCTTGGGCTCACAAAGTACTTGAGTTTTTGTTGTTCAAGGATGTCCCTAAACAAATGGTAGTGTGCAAGGCATTGGTGTAAGGCGTTATCTTCCCTGAAGCTGTGCTTTCCTGTGGTCACCCTGCAACATCTTAATGTTGCACATGCTTTGAAATTATGGAGGGTTTGGTTGTGGAAACCACTTTAACATTTGTTTTTCCCTTCCTCACTCCCCTCCCCTTGCCACCCCTGTGATTTGAGTTTTGTATGAGGAGGACTCAGAGGAAGGGAAGCTGAATTCCTTTTCCTTGTTTTCATCTTCCAAATACAATGGTGATAACAATGTCTGTATGAAACAGGCATTATATTTTGGTAATAATGTTTTGTCTCAAAGCAAGTGAGTCATCTTCTGACTGCCAGGCTTCAGAATACAACAGTCCTGAAGAACTTTCCATATGAGGAAGCGATAACAGGTTTGTGGGATGGGTAATGAATCATGGATAATTAGTGTCCTGGTCCTGTGAAGCTGTAGCATCTGACAGGTATTTTTACTTTTGGTGGGGTGGTTTAGAATAACATTCTCTACCCAGTTTATAATTTGATCTAATATGTGAAACCTTTAAATGGCAACTTTTTATATCGTGGTACAAAACCAGTATGAATTGCTGTCACGGGGTTACCTCCTGGGCTTTTTTTATCTGCTTAGTTCTTGTGAGTATATTTTAGGGCATCACAGATTAAACTATTAAAAATGAAACTGTAATCTATTAAAAAGTAATTATTGTTATAGTGAGGGGGACAAGTGATTTATTTTGCCTGTATTGGTGTGCATGTTGTGCTACTTTCATACTGATTTAAATGAGAAGAAGCATCCTTTATATATCAGGCTATGTATCTTTAGCTTAGTTCAAAGTACTACAAATAATTACTTCTGCAAGCTAGAAGCTTCCAGTTGCCAGTATTTGGCTTCTTCTGTGAGTAGCCTGGGGCACTTAATCATCAGAGCTCACACTTCCTGTTGAGTGGGAGTGTCCTGCCCATAGCATTTGGTGTCTGCTGAACATGAGTGGTCTCCAAATCCCTGCTATTTCAGTGCATCTGACGGTGTTTGTGTATAGCTCTGTGCCTGGTATACAACTAGTGAAATTCCTTTGGTTACTGATGAAGGTTTTTTGACACCAGAGCTGTTAGTCTTTGTAACTTGTCCAAGGAACAGCCATTTTGAGAAAGAAGGCCTTTAAAAATAGGTGTCTTAGAGCAGGAAAGCTTTTCCTAAGAGCTCCAGGGCACATCTAAGGCTTCTTGCATAGTCTCAGACTTATGGGAGCAAGTGTTCATATTGATGTCAGATCCTTCAGGCAGGACCAGCAGGTCCTGTCCCCATACCTTCAGCTTCTACCAGGCTTGAATTTGAACATACTTTTATTTTTTCCAGTCCTTTTTTAATGAACAGGGCCAGTTAACTGAGACTTGTTTTACTCTAATGTTAGTCTAAGTACCTGAGGATGAATCTGCAGTTTGCCAAGTTGTTGGAGATAATGCCAGACTTAAATTTGATGCTTTTAGCTCCTTCTGCCATGAACAAGATGAATTCTCTAGGTAGCTTACAAAAAGGGGAGGGAAGGGGATTAGGAATTGCTATCCATCTAGGGCTCCATTTCAGATGCATCTGATCTTGGGTAATCCAGATCTTGTGTGATTTCCCCCTTCATTATGATGAAAAAGGTCCTTTACTTATAGCTCTAATTGCTGATTAATGGAGTCCTTAATTTGTTAGGAAAAGCTTTTTAGGTTGAGCAGTGTTAGAGGGGAACCTTTTTTTCCCAGTCTTGTTCCCTAAAATGATCTTGCTGTCGAGAACAGATTTAAGTTTTCTGTGCTGAAACATAACTGATAACTACATTCCAAACTGGAGTTGTACAGGTCATAAAGTTTGTTAAGAAGTGGCCTTTTGGGTTTTTTCTAACCACAGCAGAGTATTTTCTTGACCTAGTTATTTTTCAAAGACAGATGACTGTTTTTCTTACCTTGAACATTGTTGCCTGAAGGGGTTAGTCTGATGGTTTGACACAGGATTTGGAGAACCTCTAGTCTCTGCCTCTGATACTGTTGAATTTGGATGCTATTCTGCCCAGCTGTGTTCTGGGCAGAAAAAAAAGTAAGATTCTTGAACCTGAAAAGCTCCTTCAGTAACAGGCTTTGAAAAAGGAAACCGTTGTCTGCACATCAGGCTTTTTCCTCTAGGATGAATCTTAGATAGTACAAACCTAAAGTATGGAACTGTTCTACTGGGAGTCAACGTTTTTGTCAGACAGCATTTAAGCATCTTTACGAAATGCATGTCTGTGTTTATTGGGAACTGGCAACCCAGCATGATGTCTGCTGGCTAATTTCACATGGTCTAAAAACTTTTTTCCTCCTAAGTGTTGCCAGCTTCTCTCCCCATTACTGTGTCTGTGTGTTCCTGCATGTGCTTATGTTTTATAAGGATGTTACAGACTATTGCTGCTATAAGCTCTTTCTTTTGGAGGGAGAACAGCAGAACTGAATGTTGGAAGCGGGAGTGATCCTTTCTCTTTTACTGTGTGAGAACAGGACATGTGCAGAATTAAGTAGTTTACACAGCTTGCCACTCCTCAGGTTTTGCTTCATGTATATTGCTGCTCTGCTAGTCCCTTTGGCTTTGCTCTGAGTTATCTTTGCAGCTCTGCTCTGCTGCTTTCTGTTTAGGGATTTTTCAAGTTCTTTGGTCTGGTGTCAAAATCCTGTTTAGATTCCATTGTAGAGAATAACTGTCCAAAAAACCAGCTGTCCTTCCTGGTGCTGAGCTTCACTAAGTCCTGCTCCATTTTCATTATGGCAGTAAGGAATATTCTATGACTTCTACCAGAAAGATCCAGTAGAACTGAGTTCTCTGATCCTCTTGTGTGGTGGCATGACCCACAGTCAGTACTACATAAAGACACTGAGCTGTTCTTGGGCTACTGTAGAAGCTGCTTTATACAAAACATTGCCTGACTAGGTAGGATTGGGATGTAGTGACCCTGACATTTGCTGGATGTTGTAGCCATGGCATATCTGAGAGCCAGGGCTGAGAGTATCCAGCATCTGTGAAGCCGCGTGAACTCACTCAAACATCTGTGTCCACCTTTGCTCCCATGCACACAGGACCATCCTTCTGCCATCCAAACTGGCTCAAATGTGATCAACTCTTCTTATGGCTCGTACTTGTATTTTTTTAGTGAATCTGTTTCTGCAATCAGTGACTGTGGTTTTTGAATCTTTAACATTACCATATTAAATTGAAATCCACTTAGCATAATTCTGGCTTTTTCTGTCTTAATACATATTCTGAAAAATATGAAGACCTCAGCTCCCAAGCAGAATTTGGGGAAATCTTTTTTTTTTATTTGCTTCTGTCAGCAGTTTGATAGTCTGGAAGTTAGTGCCTTACAGCTATGGGTTAAAAAAAGCATGCTAGTGTACTTCAGGAGGGGATGCCAGAGTTTGAGGGGGAAGGAAGGAATGTCCTCTGCAACCTCTTTAGTGTATGCTCTAGGTCTATGAATAGTTCTCAATGCCTGTCTCTTCCAATTATTAATTCCCTGAGCAGCACTATTTGTAAAGCTGATGTTCTTGAGACGGCCTTTGGTTTCAGATATCTGTTCAAGCATAAATGCTATTTTTTTCTTCAGGTATGAGTCTACTGATACATGCTGGACCTTCTACTTTGGGAGTTCCTCATGCACCTGTGAAATAACTTCAGTTAAGATGCTTGTTCTTCTGACTAGTGATGAAACCAACTGCCACTTACACAAAGCAAAAATCAATATACTGCCACGTTCACTGCAAGTAATAGTAGCAATATGAGGTGTTTCTTTGTCCTGCAGAAACTTGTGGGAGTAGCAGGAACTGACCTAAATAGGAAGGAGATTCAAACTAGTGCTACAACATACTGTCTGCAGAGGGTAACAAGTGACAGGTTTGGGACACTTTGAGTTTCTCATCTGTTTATCTAAAAACAAAACAAAACAACCTTTTTTTTGCTTTGATGTCTTACAGGAGATGTTGCAAATAGTACTGCTTTGGCTGCTGTCATGCTGGGGTGGTTTTTTTCTTCTGTTGTGGTGAAGTCCTTCCCTTGCTGTGAAACAGTTTTCATCATGCCTTCCATGGGGGATCATTTGATCCATATTCATTCAGACTGAGGTTCAAGTCCAGTTTTGTAATGATAATGTGGTTTGTAATGTATATTAGTGGGTTTACCTTTGGGTTACAGGAGAAATAACTTTATCCTTGAAGTGCATGTTTGGAAACTGTAAACCAAAGGATTACAGAGAGGAAATGAAGGCGGGGCAGGATGTTGAAATGCATTTTTTGCGAACAGTCGTATTTGTAATAACCTCTAATCTGTAAGAACAAACCTCAGTGGAACTGTTAGTGAACTATGAGTGCTGCTGTTAACTCCCTCTGCTTTAAAGCTCCTTCCCCTTCTACATGTCAGTTCCAGAGCAGTCATATTTAAATTCTTTAATATGACTCATACCTACTTGGAGGGGTTTTTTTTCTGAAAAGGTTTTGTGTACACAGAGTAAGGCTACTTTCACCCTTCATTGGCCAGCTTGTGGTCAAAATATTTTTGTGTGATCTGTTTAAATATGTCCTGAGATTTATGATAGATTTGTTCTTGTGTAACACTCCCCACCCTGCTAGTTTCTCTTCCTTAACCTTCTTGGTTAGGCTTACATACTGTAGAAGCATCAATTTCCAAGAAGTAGTAACTGTCAGATGTATAGCCAGGCTGAAGTCTCTTGTTGAAAGTGACTGAACAGGTTCCTGTCCTTCAACATCCTGTAAAAACCAAGTGAATATAGCAGAAGTTGTTGTGGTTTGTTTTGTTTTTCTTCTAGGATTAGCACATGAGCACCAATCTAACATGGATTTTAATTGGAACTGGATTTTGTTGTTCATTCCCAGCATGGTTGGTTTATGATAGAAAACTTCCATGAAGAAAAAAAGGTTGTGAGTGATTTCTTAACTTACTCATAGCTGATTATATCACATGTCCTTTTCAAGTGTGTGTTCCCTGGAGCTGGTTCTTCAGCTCTTCCTTCCAGCTGGCCCTTCTGCAGTGTGCCTGCTTAGAGAAAGTTATTGCTGATGGTCCTTTTCTCCATGCTAAGTAAAACAGGCTCTGGTGAAGCAGATTGTGAGCCATCCCTACCTCTGACTACTATTTTTTGTTTGCTTTTATTCTCTCTCCTTTTATGGCTGTTTTGAGTTGGTGACTGCAGTCACTTGTTTTTCTTGTCCTGCACTGACCCTTCCAACTGATTAATTCCTCATGATGCAGTTTGATAGTGTGACCTTGTGTTTTTCTATAAATGTGCCCATGATATCATTTCAATCAAGTTCATGAATATTCCAACCTTCCCTTATGTGGCTGATGTCACTCAGCTTTAACTCATGAAGTCTGTTAATATAATGTATTCTTTCGGGGCATATTTTTCCCATTTTTAAGCAGTCTTCAGATGCATTGTCACAAACATGTATGTCCACCTCCATCTTTGTGCAGTTGTTTTGTGTGTTTCTGCTCTAGATGAGGGTCTCAGTATTGGTGCACTGTGTCTTGCAGAACTCATAAATGATGAGTTAGCTGGTCATGGAGGTAGATACAACATTAGAGTTGGGAGCAGGTTTTTGTGCCACACTTGAAGTAGATGTACCAGTGCTCTTAAGTACATGAAACTAGAAGAGATACATTTTTTAGAAAACTGTGTGATCATGAAGAAGAAAGAACTATTCTCTTCTGGACCTGTTTTCCTACATACTTTCCTGGAGTAAGCAATTGAGGTTCAATGCTTAGTTTATTTTTCTTGTAGGCATTGCAAGTTTGTTGCTAGTAGGGCTTTTAATACAGACTATAACTTTTTATTCCAAGTGCTGTGTCATAGCATGGTTTTGAATAACTCACCCCTTTCCTTTTGGGATAAGGCATAACTTCCAAGACTAGTTGTCTCATGCTGCTGTTCTGGGCTCCCTTCGACTGAAGTGTGGTCACTCAGCTCCCTTGCCTGTCTTACTTATGGAAAAGTCCTTTAACCTGCTTTGATTATGTCAGTAAGGGTAAGTAGAATATGATATTAATTGCTGTGCTGAGTGGGGTGTGTGATTTCCTCACCTCTAGGGGGATGAAGATGTGCCAGGGCTGAGGTTTTTCTCTGGACGTATGTTCTGGTTTAGCTCTGTTTGGATGGTAGAAAGTGGGCATGTGCGATAAAACCCAACTAGTAATTCAGAGACAGTTCAGAGGCTTGTGAAAACTTTCTCAAGTCTCCACCCAAGAAACTTCCTGTGAGATCAGTACTACTGGATTAGTAGAGAAGACTCATCTTCTGTGGGGTTTTTGATGTTCAGAAAGACTTTTTAAATTCAGTGTGGTGTACAAACATTAGAGAAAATAACTTGCTTCAAACTTGTATATGTAAGACTACTTGAGTGTAATGACTGCTGGGGATTTTGGGTGAAGGAAGAAAATTGGCTTACAACAAATGCAGCTGCAATCATGATATGAAATGAGCTTTTGTTGTGAAAATTACAAGGGTGAGGACTTGTATGTGTAGGGGAGAATTTCCATTTTGAAATAAGAATGGTTTAAGTTTGTAAAAAGCAAGAGGAATCTTCTCTGTTTGGGAAGAATTATCCAGGAATAGACAGTGCCTAGAAGCCTCTAAAATCTGGGGATTTTTTTGGTGTGGTTGAAGGGAGGGAGCAACAGGAAGGTCACTCAGTGCTGGTAGGCAGTCTTCTGGTGTGGATTTTGAGTGTTTCTAGAATCTGTGTGAGAATTTACCAGGATTCGAGAGGTTAAATGAATGAGGTTTTTACTGTGCATTTTGAAGCAAAGGATTGAAGAATTTTTGTTAAATGAAAAAAAATATTTATGGCAGAAGTTAGTATGGTTACTTTCAGGTGAGTCTATTTAAAGAAAATCAGGACTAAATGAGAGGAATTTTCTTTCAAATCTTGCTAGTTTCTTCATATCCAGATGTTGTAGTTGTCCAACTTTCTGTGCAAGCAGAGATGAAAAAATGAATTGTTTTAACCTGCTTTTCTTTAGGTCCTGGAGTCTTTGGTTTTCTTAGTTTTTGATTAATTCTCTAATTGATTCATTTTTATTTATATAAATTATTCATTTATGTGTAGCAGAAGGAGCTGGTTTCAGATTTGCTTGTGAGATCAGGATTGAAAGTGTCAGTTTGGAGTGAAAAACACTGCTTGTATCTGGGCAACACAGGATGAAGTTAGGACCTGTGTTGTTTTGATATCAGGAGGTGTGGCAGCCTTTTTTTCTAGGTGATTTGCTGTTGTCATGGTTATAGTTTCTCTGCACTGTTCCCAGTGTTGGAGATCCCACCACAAATTTTGAGGTTGCTTTGCCATGTGAACACATCTGCTATGTTGTGTATCTGACTTTCAGGAAAATACTTTGATCAGGCATCACCTGTCTGGTTTAAAAATGCAATTAAATAGTTCAAGTAAATATTTGCATTAGCTGAGAAATAAGGTGGTACCTTGGAGATTAGGTCTGTTGTAATAATGAGGTGATAGAGAACAAAGTGCAGCTCCTGAACAGGAGTTCTTAGCTCTGAAGTGCAATAGAAAGTAATCAGGGATTAAATAAAATTTCTAGTGCAAGTCATCAACAGGATAAGTAGTAGATAGGTCCTTTTGTGTTAAACTTACATCTTTTGACATAGAAAAATTATCTTGCTGACAGTGTATTTTTGATAAACCTGTAGTGGCTAAAATGATGCTCTGACTTTAACAATAAAATGGCAGAAATGTGGAGAGCCCAAGCCTTTTGGAGTCTGAGCTGCAGTACCCTGTGTGAAACAGAAGCCTGGGTGGTTTTCCATTAGTTGTTCTTGTTGCAATACTGGTGTGACACACTTCATCCGCCCAACAGCCTTTTTTAAGAATCTTGAACTTGCAGTAGTTAAAAAATAACTTGGATCATTCAGTGCTCTGTGAAATGACTGTTCCATCGATCCGGATGTTTGCTTAACAGCACTTCCATTTTAACTGTCTTCCTATGCTTTTGAGAAAATAGCAAATGCATCCTCAGTTCTGAAGTGCAACTGTTTCTGCTTGCTGCCAGTACTGCTGAGCAGCAACAGTGTGCTGATAACTTCATTATTAATGTGGCAACTTTGTAAACTTCAACCAAGTGACTAAATACTCAAGTACTCAAATTAGATATAGAAACTGATAAACTTATGTAAACTAAATTTCAATAACTGCTTTTTCAGGTGTAACTGAAACATTTTCAAGCTAATCTTGGCAGTTAATTTTTTTTTTTTTGGTCCAAAAGAATATCTATGCTTCTAGGCATTATAAAGAAGTATGATAGGGGAAGCAAAAATGCAGAGTACTTTGGAAACTGGGAAAGGAGAGAGGATCAACTCATTGAACTTTTTTGCAGATGTTTGAACAAATTTGTCTTTCTCTGACCTAGGAGCATTGCTTCCAGCTGCATGAAATACAGTGTACTCATCTGACCTGTTCTTGTGTTTAATTGAACTGTGCTTAATTAATGCAAGGTATATGGGATGATTTGACTAGGGTTATCTTCAGTCTGTCAAACATGTTTCTCCTGTAGTAGGGAAACACCCTCTGGTTTTAATTTGAAAGCAGCACTTACATTTTTTTCACATGAATTATTTTGTGGTATAACCAAAGGAAGCCTGGACTTTAATTTTTTTTTTTTTTCCTAATCATACCACTAGTTTGACAACTCGTTACTTTGAGGGGACAAGTTGTAGCAAGGCCCCATGTATGAGTGAGTTGAGGCTTGCCTATGTAGCTCAGTTATCAAGTGAGAAGGGTGTGAAGTTTGAATGATAATGACTGTTCTAGAATAGCTGAATGCAGACACTCTTCTCTTAGTCTAAGGCCTCTTCCCAGTTCTTTGTATGTGCAAATCCTTAATTTCTGTTTTCCTCTAAAAAGGGAGAAGGGGCATATCTTGGTATTTTGTGGCTTGCAAAAATGAGCCCTCTTGCTCAGTCAGTGGAATGTTTTGAACATGAAGTATCTTCAGCACAAAAGTGTTTTCATGGTGTGTTTCAGTGGGATAAAATATTGAGTTATATTTTGGAGGCCTGTTAAATTTTTGACATTCACTATTTGCAATACCCTAGTGTTCCAGGTACCATTACATCGTCTGCCTTGATCAGAAATATCAAAGTGTTGAAATTCTACTTGCAGATTTTTTTGTATGTAACTATTTCGTTTTCAAAAGGACATGATGTTCTAGTGCAATAGGAGAACAATATCCTGTGCCTGTCAGTGTAAGGGGAAGGAGAAGTGGTAGATCTCACTCTTGGGTAGATATTTAGGTCTGCACTAGAACCAAGGCCTGGCTCAGTGTGTCCCTTCTGCGGTCACTGGTGCCTGCTGTAGGGTGAGAATCTCTTGTCCTTCCACCCTGCCCTCACCCAGGAAGGATGCACGTAGCAGGAGGCTGCAATACCACACTTACTAACATTTCTAGCTTCCTGCTAAGGAAACTGGCTTCCCTCAGCCAAGCTTGAGTAGTAAAACTAGAAGGCATATAGCCTGTGTGGTCCTTTTTCTCATGCAAGAGGTAGACTAGTTTGTCACACTCAAAAATTCCATGTATGATTGCTTGGGCCACTAAAGGTTTTACAAATGCAGAGTTTAAAAGAGCCTTTAAGACCAGAGGTCGAACAATTTAAGCTCTGCAAAGGTACTGTCCTTATGGGAAAGGGTTTTGCATATTCCCAGTGTTCTTCAGGTGTGGCTTTTGATACTGTATGAGACTTTTTTTCCTTTGTCTAGTTATATTTTAACTATCTCAGTTTTCAGTTCTGTTTTACGTTGATCGGTGTGTGCTTTGCTTGTCTTCTAGACTAACTCACATTACCAGTAAAGAGCAGGAGAACTTTGTGGTCTTGGCAGTACTGGAACAAGAATACTGTGGCGTAAATTGGTTAGCAGGACTGAAAGTTTTTTGAACTTCAGCTAATGCTGAGTAACTCCATTTCAGCTAATGTGTTAAAACTTGTCCCTTTTAAAAGATATATAAGGGTATTTAGGTCTGAAGTAGTAGGTTAAAATAAGTGATATGAAGTAGTGTTATGATGTACAAATAGTATGAAAGATCTTAAATGAGATCTTAAAACTCATATGACAGGTGCTTGTGGCTTAACTGTCATGTCCTATTTTGTAGAGCTTCAAGGTTATATGTAACTGCTGTAGTGTGTGCTGAGAGTGGCAGAAATCAGATGTGCTTGAAGCATAGTCAACGTAGAGCCTCGCTGAAATTCTTCATTAGTGCACAAAACCAAAATTGATCCAGAGGCTGAGATTCTCGATGTGCTACAAACCCCTAAAATAAAAACTTAGTGTGGGGGTTTTTCTCCCTTCTGTCCTTTCAGCATTTAGAGTTTACTTTGGTATAAGCTTTCCTAGCAGGTTTGGTTTGTTTTGTTTTTGAGAATGTTATTCATCCTACTTGTTTTAAGAATACTTTCATGAATCAAAATACGAACTTGAAGGTTCCAGAGTGATTGTATGGTCCTGAAGTGCTCAATGGACAGGCCATTGTGTTAAGCATTTAATATTATTTTGATTGTGTAACTCTTGTAACTTGAGTCTGTGTTACTATAGAACCAAAAATTGTTTTAAGTTGAATTTCCAAGGCTTGTTAAAATTGCATGTCCCAGAGCAATAAACTTGCTTTTTTCAATTTTGCAAAGCTCACGTAGTTGGCACACTAAGGTGAGTTTTCAGGGCATGCAAGTGTGCAGTTAGGTTGGTAAATGGCCCTTAAGCTTGTTAAATAAAGTACTTTGTGAGGTGAGTAGGAATGTAATAATGGGATTTAATATGCACAGAAATACTTAACTTTGCAGTGAAGTGTGTTTAACTTCCAGACTCAGCTCAGACTTTTGACTAAAGTATATATATGTACCATGTTGAAAAATACTATTTTCTGGTATTTGTATTTTAAGAGAACTGAATTCTTTCTGCTGTCCCCTCTCCTAGGGAGAGGACACCTCCTGGAAAGTTTGAATAACCAGATGAAGAAATAACAATTTTTGTCCTTTCTGTTACTGAGCCTACGATTCTTTAATGGCAGAAAGCACAGACCCTGAGTAGATGGGCAGTAATTAGTAATCTTGAATGGCTTCAGTATACTGGAAGGAACTTAATTGATCCCCATCTTTTGAGACACTAATAATAAATTCTTAATTGAGATCCAAACTGTCTGGTTGTTTCCATATCCCTTGGAAAAAAGCCTGGTTTAAATTCATCTTACCTTACTTCTGCTCTGTGGTGGTTGAGCTCTGCAGGAGGTGTCCTCGCCCAGCAAGAGTGGGCAGCAGAAAGAATTCAGTTTTAAGAGAAATGGGTCCTCAAGTCAATGGGGTGCCTGCATGTCAAGTGTAGTGTTTTTGTTGCATCTTGTAGTGATAGTGTGATTCAAAAGCAATTAGATTAAACTTTAGGCTGTGGTTAATCTGGTAAATGTTATTCTCTTGTTTGATGGGGGTAGGAGAAATCCTTTGTAATGTGTACTTGCAATACCTGAAGCATGTATCCCCTTCTTATATCTTTAACAACTAAAGAACTGGATTCCCACCTGTAGCTTGAGTCAAGTATAATTTGAACTCGTTCAGGTGGCCTTAACACATCTGTAGTAGACATAAGCCAGCATGTGCTTGTGTAAATACAGCAATTGTAGAAAATGGTGAACTGTTGGAAATGGTCAAGGAATTCTGTGTACATGTCACCATAAAATGTTTCTACTAGGAGCAAGGGTGATACCACTCCAAATCAGGATTTGACACTGCATAAGTTAGTGTGAGTGACCTTGTAGGCTAGTATTGATATGTTTGTTCTAACTAGTGTCAGGAGACAAGGATTTGTTTGTGGCTGCTTACAGAGCACATACACAGTTTAATTATATATTTTTACATAAAAAGGCCTTTCTGTACCTTTTTCACTCTACTCTGCCATCGGAGGCCTTGACATGGAAACATGTTGCTGAATAATGATCATCATGAGAACTGAAGTAATACTGTTCAAAATGCTAAGTAGTGGTAACAAACTTACTGAGGTTAAAAAAATACATTTATTGTATGACTTTTTTTTTAAAAAAGTCATTTTGTTCAAACTACTTCAATGCTTTTGGAGCATTATTTTTAAAATTGGAAGTTCAAAATAGATAAGCTCAGACTTCACCTACAGATTAGCTACTTAAGTAGGATAAAATACAAATTTTCTAATGGTTCCTGTTTTTTGCCAATATATAATTTGATACAGTTAGAACCAGCTGTAGTTCAGTTTAACATAGGCTTGCTATGTAAGAATATCGACAGAGAGGGTTTCAGCGTTGGAGTTGTGAATCACAATTGCTCAGATCCCTTACAGTCACTGGGGTGGAGGGGAGAGATCTGTGAATGAATTAGGATATAAATGGAGTTTGTACTGATTTTTCTGACTTGCCCCGGTTCCTTTCACTGGCACCCAGCCACCTCTCAAATTGGTATGGACTTGAGAGTTAATCACAAAGTCCTTTCTTTGTGATCACTGATTTTTAAGGACAGATAACTGTTGTCTTTCCATGACCATCTGGTGTGTAAGGGAAGGGTGAATGGGCAGATCCTAGCAAGCCTGGTCCTGGATCTTTTTGCCATCATCTTCTCCAGTTGCTTTCTGAGACTGTGATTCATCTGTCGTTGTTGTCCTGTTTGAGTGCAGAATCATTCTAAACATGCATGTCTAGTAGCTAATAAGGTATCAGCTTTGAAAAAGGAATCAGGTAGGTTATACCTTCCAGATCTTTACAAAAATGTATATTTATGTGCAAACAAGCGAGCATCCTTGCCCCCATGAAAGTTGGATGCTTTGCTATAAGGCTTGCAACAAGCTGCATTTTTGAAGATTTCCAGATCCTCTAATTATATTCCTGCTTAATCACCAGTATTAGTTTGCTCTCATGTTGTAATATATTTGCAGGTTATGCCTTAGGGAATTGAACTACAAGTTGTGATCTCAGTTTTTACTCTTAAACATACTTGGCAATAAATCTTAAATTTATTGCGACAGTTACTGTATGCGCTGGCTTTTGTCCATGTGCTTTGTGTGGCCACTCGAAGTACTGCAGACTGACTCTGTCCTTTGAACGGCTTTTATTGAGCGCTCTCAGTTGAGGCAGACTGTCCTTTGAGAGGTGTCCTCTCCAAGCAGCACAGATTTGGAGCTTTTTTCCCTGGAGAGGGACAGACCACTTGTCACATCATTTGGGAGCTTTGGCAGATGGGACACAGTGGTTGCTGCTGGGGTGTGTGGAGACGCTTCTCACCAGGAGCAGACTTCCCCATCCTGGCTCTGATCCTGGGAATGGCCTTGTCTGCATGTTGTGCTGCCAAGGAGCCTTTCCATGTACCTGGCAGTTTGTTGTACTTGCTGTGGGAAGTGCTGTGCCCTGTTTCCTCCACTGGAAATAAAAAAAAAATGCGGTGAAGTGGAAGGAAACATCCCAGAGGCTGCTGGGTGGGCAGCACTGTTACATTTCCTTCACACTGAACTTACTCTTGCATAATGCCAGTGCCAAATGAATGTTGTATTAATACTCATTGCTTGAATGTTTCAAAGCCCTCAAGACTGTTGGAACCCATTATAGTGGTGGCTGTGCATTTATGTTGTGCATTTGTAGAATTTAATTTTGACCTATGTACTGCATGCTGGGAATGATTGTGGTTTTTTGCTGTATGCAGTTGGCTTCCCAGGAGTGCTTGACCTGTGCTGCAAGACCTAGGAAACCAGCTTGCAACCCTTATTGCTGCTGCCCCTTGTAACGACTAAGAACTCTATGAGCTCATATTTTACAGGAGTTTTCTGCTTTGCTCTACATTAAAAGTTCTTAATCTGACACAGTTAGCAGTGAAACTTCTGAATATGTATGCTATTTGGGTAAAAACAAAACTTCTGTGAGCCAGGAGGGTAAGATGAATATATTGCTGCTATCAAGTGCATTTCTGAGAACTTAATCAGCATGAAGTACCCAAAGCTTTACTTCTGTCAGAGTTCAAGGAACCAGCAATCCCTTCACTCTCTCTTGTCATGCTGCAGAGGCCACCAGTGTTGTCACATACTAAAAGCAGAATATCAATGTAAACTTGAAGAGGTAATTTAAGGTTTGGGGGAGCTTTTGAGTTGGGTAGCAGCTGCAGCTTGAAACTCATCTCTGAAACAAGGTGCTTGCAGCAGCTGCTTATGATTTGTCTCCCCCTCTAACAGCAGCCTGGCCTGACAGAATGTACTTGTGACAAAAAAAAAAAGAAAATCTGTGTGTTTAATGAGGGTGAAACTTGGCAACTGTGGCCCAGAAAAGCACTGCCAGAAGTTCTGAACCACTTTTCAGATGGCTCAATGCAGTTAATGATCAGTTGTTCCTTTCCAGATAGTAACCTCCTTTTTGTGAAACACATTGCCCCTTACATTAAATATATCTGCTCAGTTCTGTCAAGACAACATACAGTGTTACATCAGCCCAAGACTGTCTTTAGTCAGCAGGTTTGACTTCCAGAACATGATTAGGAGGATTGCTGCACAGTAAATATTCCAAGTGATCCTAACTTACGCTTCAGTTTAGACCCTGTGGATTCTTTTAAATGGGCAAGGAAGAGGGAGCTGGATAAAAGTATGCTCTTGCCTAAGCAAGGGAGCAAACTAGAAAAACAGATGGTGCTAAAAATAGTTTATTACCAAGGTCTAAATATGGCTCTGTGATCCCCCCCCCCCCCCCCCCTTATAAATAATGTAGCTATAAATCCTGCTAGGTATCAATAAGTATTGAATTAAGTCCAAACTGCTGAGTGTTACAGAACCTTTTGGCAACTTTCCAAGCTTGGTGGTGTTCTTCATTCACAGATCAACATTTAATTCCTTCAGGGGAAACCTGAAGAATTCATCCTCTTTGAATGGAAACATAGATGCAGGGAGCTTGAATGAGTAGCTCCAGGCTCAGGCATCCCATTGCAATGGAAGGGGAGCCGTGCTTGATGAGTTCCTGCTAGGTCGCAGCCAGGATGAATCTCCTCCTTTCTTTTCTGCAACGCATGAACAATCAAAGGCTCCTTTTTTATCTATTGTTGCCACGGAGGGCGTCCATTTAAAGTTCAAATTCCAGCAGGCTTGGGAAGAAGGAAAGGAGATAGGAGTAGGCTGGGCTGGGAGATGATAGGCAAGCGTCAAAAGTAAGCTGAAGACAAGCCAGCACTTTGTCCTGTGACAGGACAGACCAGGCTGGGGGTACTTGGTTTTGAATGGGTGCCTGGAAGTTTTTTGGAGCAGTGAATGAAACGCTGCTGAGGTAGCAGGCACAGAGAGCATCTGGCGTTTTGCTTTCTTTGCCTTGGCAGAGTGGGTCACAATGTGAAATTAGGCCCGAAATGGCATTTAATGAACTGAGCCCTTGTGCTGGAGGTGCCCTGTGCTCTGACAGTGAGGGAGTATAAGCCCTCTCCCTGAGGAGAGTGAAGAAAAGGAAATCTCATTAAGGATGGAGGTTTTCCCCCTCTTTTGTGAATGGATTCTGTAACAAATGTCTTGCAGATACCCAGAGCTGCTCAGCACTGTGTTGCTTTGCCATACCTGCAGTCAGCTTTGTGTGTATATTTACGGTACTTTTCTGTAAGCACTGTGCTAAGAAGAAGAGGAGGCAGCTTAATATCTGCTGCAGAGTTGCTTTTCCTTTCTGGCAAGTTCCTGTATGTACAATAAGTATACGTTGCTGAAAGAGCTAATGAGTACCAGACCAGCTGCATTTGACATTATAAGAAAGGGGCCATCTATTGAATCACATGTCAGGTTTCAGCCAGCTGTGGATATTTCTTTTTTAATTATTACTTATCCCATCAGAAAATTGGATTATGCTTAAATTATTGGTGATGTTGTTTCAAAAACAATACAATACTGAGTTTAGAGCTATGGTTTAGTGTTAAATATAGAGTACTTTTAGTTAATGTGCCTAAGCTGCACCAGAGGGTTTAAAGAGAGGTGAGAGCACTTTTCTCAGGTTTTACCATCTGGGTTTTGGCAGGTGGCAGGGGATTAAGTTATTTTTTTCCCTTGCTCTAAATTGCAAAAGATGATGGCTAGCAGAAGTGTTGAGTAATGTTTCATCTTTGATACAGGAACTTTCCCCACATTTTTTTGGCAAAAAATAAAATCCCAGTGTAATCTTCTAAAATTTATTAGAAAAAGAAGTTGTATGTCTTTGACTTTAACTCAGGGTAATTTGGGGAGAGGGTTCTTTAAATATGCAGTATTTTTTTAATAACATGTTAATGAAATTAATAGATTAGTACATATTTATGGTACCTGAATGCAAGGACTTAACTCCCAAACTAGACTTTGTTCTTCCATACTCTGTTATCTGTTGTGAAACTTCCTTGCTTTTTGACAGTCACTTTCTGACTTGATGCATCATCATCTAAAAGAGACCTTAAACCAAGTTGATTCACCTGAGGCTTTTCTCTGCAGAGAGGTTTATTAAAATCACTTGGAAAAGTGGAAGGTTTAACTGTCACTTTGTCTTTTGTTAGTCTTGCGTTGTGTAGATCAATTCCTGCTGCATCTATGCACTGGTGCATATGTGTGATAAAAGCAGAACAGATATCTCAGGACTGTGAAAATGAACTGATGGGAATTTCTCTACATCACTTAGTGATGTCAATTCTTCCATTAGGATGGGAAATACTGACTTGTTTACATGCTTTTTCAAGTACATACAAATTGAAGGGAAGTTTGTCCTGTTCTTAAGTTGCTGTTAGGTGCAACTTTTAATGGAATATAGTTAATAAGGTGATGTTTTCTGCATAAGTGATCTGGGAGGTGATGGTTTAGTGTTAAGGTGAGCTGCAGATAATCAAATAGCTTATCTGTTCCTATACTTGGAAGTACTCATTTATTTTTATGCTGATGATGACATGTGCTTTGCAATAAAACTTAAGTATTAGCAGAAAAGGAAATTTAAATAAATGAGATTTCTGATGAGTTTCTTGATTTCAGTTTTCTTTATAGTAATAACCATGTGACTAAAACTTAGAAGGCCTTCATGGTATGCTAGGAAGTTTGCAAGCTGGGGTAACATAAACAAATGCTCATATTCGAAATAAAGCACGTGTAATAATTGAATGCAGTTTTTGGAATGTTTCAGCTTTTTCATGCAAACTCTGGGTTTACCGCACAACAGAGGAAAACTGAGGCCGTACAATGAGAGGTTGAGCTCAGTTTTAGTGTTACCTCAATGTTTTAGGAATCTCAGTGCTGACTCTGTCTTACACAAGCTGTGTATACTTTGCTTCTCCTCTGACTTGGTTTGATGTATTTTAAAACATCTATTGCACTGAAGGATAAAGGACCCACATATATGGTTTCCTGGCTTTTAAAAAAACAAAGTGAGCCTCAACTGCTGACATGTTGTCAGCTTTGGTATTTGAACCAATAAACAAACTTGTCTGAAATGTATTTATCAAGCAGGAGCTTTAGTACAAGTTGAGTTAGTATTAAAAATGTATAGCAGTCCTGTCACTTAATGTCAGGAGCACTTCCTGAACCACATTATTTCAAAAATAGATAGTCCAAAATCAGATACCAAGGTAGAAAATGCAGTCCATGCACCATTCACCTTCAATCTCTGGTACTAATTCTGTTGTTCTTAAACAAATGCATTGTGTTCAACTTAACTTGGCCCTGGAAATAATTAGTGGTAAAGGTTCACCTACAATTTGAATTAATGCTCCTGGAAGAATTTACTGTTAAACTGTGGGTTTTGCATTGAGCTGAGCAAAAGATTCATAGTAGCACTTGTGCTTTGTGTGTCTGTGCCCATGTGTGCCTCTGTGCACTTCCATGGCAAGATCTTAAGGCTTTGTTTTGGACAAGTATTTCTGTAGTGGAAAACTGGTCTGAAGAAGGGGGAACTGTTCCCAAGATGATGGGGTAGTTTTCCCTTTTTTTTCCCCATCCCCCTTCCCTGGCAGAAGTGAACTTTATGGCCCAATTATAGAATCCCTTAAAATGCTAGTTATGATGGAGTGCTAGCATAACCCAATAATATAGGTGAGTCTGACATCTGTCAGTAACTAATGAGGGCAGCATTGGAATCAGGATTTGGGGTTTACTTTTCTAATTTCTCTTAAGTTTGACCCATCATATCAACTTAATATTGGACCTGAGGATTAAAAAAAAAAAAGAGAACATGCAGGAATTTTAAGAGAAGTAGGTACGTGGATGCGTGCTGCAGCAGTTGGTGCATATGTGATTCAGTTGTTAAAGTAATTGTTTGCAGCTCATAGCAAAGTCATGAAGGAATAAGACCTTGGCTAAACTGCTCAGGAATAGAACTTCTCTATAAAAATAGATGACACATAAATGGCAGGAAATGAAGCCAATATGGTCATGTTTTGAAGCCACAAGGGTCAAATCCTGTCCTGTGTTACTCTGGTGCATAATCAGTCAAGTTAAACCTTGTTACTTGAGAGCAGAGTTTGGCATGGCAAAGCAAACTTTGAAATGTCACTGATTATTTGGAGTTTTGTGGAAGCACAGCTACAGCTTTCTCTCTTCTTGTCTAAGTGTATCTGGTTAGAAACTGAGAAACTTATTAAAACTCCTGGGGTTGGAGTTAACTTTTTTGTTTATGTTGTTTCAGAGCTGATTGTAGTCTGTTAATTCTTCTGTCAGAGGAATAATACATCAGAAGGCTTTGACTACCCAGGGTGGTCTTTGTTTTTGGATCCTGAATGCTGAACACTGAGAGATGGTACTGCAAGCAATCATAGTCTTGTTAAGCAGTTTTCTTGTGCTGCTCCTTTTGTGCCTGTTTCTGTTCAGGGATGTGTGTGTAGCTTATGTTAATGATGTGTACATGCCTTCTTATTTCCCAGTCTAAAATGTGGAAAAATAGATGCAGCTTTCATCTGTATTAATTAGATAAGGTTTAAATTAAGTCTTCATAAAATTATTTTGTCATATTACTAATGAAGATGGTAATAAGCAGTTTAAGTTGTTTCTTGCTTCCATAGCCTGTTCCTTTTCTGAAAGGGAAGGTAATAGTTCTTGAATAGGAAAAGAGGGAATGACTCTGGCAAAGCATGAATCATTTCTGCTGGGAGAGAGCATGTGCTTACATTGTTTCCCTCTGTGTCCTCCTACCACAAAACCAGATGTGTTTATCATCCCTGTATGCACACAAGTGGTGCATCTGTTTGTTCATCACACCATTGCTCATTAGTGCTGTTGGCTGACTGGATTTGCCAGACTGAAGCCTCTCGAGCTTATGCAGGTCAAGCACAGTAGAGGCCCAGCTTCACATTGTCTAGCTCTTCAGTCTATCCATAAGGTGAATAAATTCACTATCCATAACAGAGATGTGCTTAGGGTCAAGCAGTGAGTAGGAAAATAATCTGGATGAAGGGGTGCAAAGACAGTGTTTACCTTAAGGCAGAAAAGCTTCTGTGGTACTGCAGAGACCCCTGACTGCAGCTGTTGCTGAAGCAAGACCAGAGCAAGAACCATCTTCCAGGCCCTTTCCCTGTTCTTTCAGTGCCCTTTTGAATCATTTTTTTGTGAGGTGCTTCTTTGCCTTTGAAGAAACCTCTGCTTTAATGCATCGGTGCGTTTCAGATGAGTGCTGCTGCTGTATCTGGTAATTGTCCTGTTTGGCCCAAGCCTTGTGCTGCGTTAGGCAGCTGAACAAAGCAATGTCACTGTGTTTCACTTTGGCACTGTATTGATTATCAGCCAGTTCAGAAGAGTTAAATCCATTGTGTGAGCCCCCTCTGTTGTAGCTAATGGCATAATTCATAGCATCTGGAGGTGCTTACTGGACTGGTCCTAAGAATAGCTGAAACTTTCTCTGCTTAATTACATGCAGGTGAAATAGGTAGGCCTGATGTTTGTAGAGTGTAATTCCACATTCTTACAATAAAAGCTTGCATGATTTATACTTACTCAGACAGGGAAGGTAAAAGGTTGAGGTTCACAAATCCACTGAATTAGAAAATCTAAGAGGCTAACATCTTGATTAAAATTCCATACTGTAAACTTTTAAAAATGTGGTTTAATGTTGATCTGGGCATTATAAAAGGGGAAAATGGCTATATATGTTCACCCTCTTCATGTTAGCACTAGTGTTGAATCATATTCTTGACTGTATTACATTAAGTACTGCATTAACTCACTTAGCTTTCAATTTGTCTTTAAAAGCAAACGAAACTTAATCCCTGAGATGAATGGTCCTGAACTTGTAGAAGCTGCTAAACCCCAGCACTGGGTTTCCTGCACTAAATTGTCCCTATCAGACCAAAATTTCATTTTTAAAGGAATGACAGTAGTGGTTTGGCTGAGTAAATTCAGTTTAAACTCTTTTAGACTGACAAACTTTTCTTTAATCTGCTTAAATTCCTTAGTTTATTATGTTACATAATGTTGGAACTTCACTGAGTGCATGTAGTCTGTAAGCACATGAGGGGTGAGCTGTGTTAGCTCTGAGGGGGGCTGGGGATGCTCTCAGTTGTTCAGATCACTAAAAGGAAAAGATGCTTTGTTTGAGAGGATATTTAGTTTGAGTGTGAAATTTAATATCATATGTGCAGTGCCCATAATGAATGATTTTTTTTGTCTGAGTTTGGGGCAAGGCGAAGCAGGCTTTTAGGTTGAACTCAATCTGTGGTATTTGTAATCCCTGATGTATTTGGGATCTGCCATGCCTCCAACTTGGCTGTTTGGATTGTGGTGTGATAGCAGTGATGTTAATTGGGTCTTACAAGTTTCCTGGCTAGGTGAGTAGGCTGCTTTACAGCTCTGAAGGCTGCAGTGCCTGAGTTCTGAAATCACCTCACCATTGCTGGGAACTCTGTATGAGTGCAGTGGTGCTCAGTCAGGGAACTGGACCCCAATTTCCCTTCCTGTCCCCCAGTTTTTGTGCATTTTATTTTTCTCACTTGGAGACTTACACATTGAGCAGCCTTGTATTCTGGCATAACTGAGTATAATTAGATAAATTCAGTGTTTTGCTTAAATATTTCTTTAAGTCATTATTTTTTTCAACTAATAGCACTAAATAAAAACCCAAATTAAATCACAGGTTCTTGCAGCTTATAAACAAAACTTACAAGGATACTGTGGCACAATTTAGAATATGAGCATAAATATCTAGGCCAATAAATAGATCAACTTTCATGGTAGACTACACCAGAAAACTGCACGCTTAAATCTGGAACAGTCTGGCTAGTGGGAGATGAAAGCCTATTACATCATGATGCTGTTTAGCATCTGATGTGAAATGAGTTGATGGCAGTTCCCTTCCCTTCCTGGGCACCTACATCTGAAAAATTGAAATAATCGTTGAAGATACAGCAGAGACAAAGCACTGAACAATTGTCATTTCAAGTCGTAGCCATATTGCTTGTATTGCTGTCAGCTTGTATTGATTTTTAACTGGGTCTCTGGCATTGCAAATAGAGTTTCACCTTATTTGACTACAAGAATTGCAGCAGTAATTCTTTCTTTGCTGAAAGGAATGGTTATTATAGTTTAGTGTCTAATTACATGGCAGAATGTTAGAGGCTGTTTGCTTGTTCTCATTCATATCCAGTATTCCAGGCTTTTTTTCTGATTCCTAGCTATAGATGATGACATAAACGTTGCCTTTTTAACATATAAAAGTACAGTCAGATTTCCAGGAAAATGAGGGATACCTGCAGAGCTACAGAAAGAGAAGAGCATCTTTGGTTCCAAAGTCAGTTTCATCAGAGATTTGATTTTGCCTGTGAAGCTGTCAGGAATTTTCTTGGGATTTGATTGTTTCCACATAATACATAAATAGAAATGTTTTTGTTCACTACTTGTTTTTTAACCTGGTGCAAGAACAAAAATTACATCTCTCTTGATTTACTTCAAATGCGTAACTTAAAAATCTTCAGGACCTGATGTATTTTCCTAGACACTTGAATTCTAAAATTTAATGTATTGCTACACCTTTTAATTTCTTGTTTGAACAGGGAGAAATTCTTTCCCACTAAGCTTTGGGTTTTAACTTTTAGTGCATTAGCAAACCTCAAGCACATAACATCCTGGAGAATATTGTATTGTTTTCCTCCTGTCAGCACCACTTTGTACCAGTGAAGCAACATTTCTACTCAGCTGCAAGTTACTTGAAAGCAAAGGTTATCTGCAAACACTGAAGTGTTCCCTGAATGCTCAGTGCAATTCAAGACAGAAAAGTCAGAGTCAAATGTCAAGAGATTTACGTTAGAGAAAGATTAATAGTTTGTTAAATAAACACAGCATTTTTTCTTGCTATTTTTCACTTTATGCATAGTAGAAGATGCAGGGGTCGGGACTGATGGGATATTTTTTAATCTATACAACCAGCTGACATTTCTAATCATTTACAGTAGACACTGCACATATCTCCAACTTAAATTGTCAGAGGTGAAGGTATTAATATAAGTAATTAGGTGCATGAAATGAAAATTCAGTTTACAGGGAGGGACACCGTTCATATCTGTGTGGTTGGATGTGATGTCAGCCAGGTGATGGTTTGTTCTCAGTGTGACTGTGAGCTGCTCAGCACCAGGCTTTTGTGTCAGTTCTTACAAAGTCCTTCCTTAGGCCTCCCTTTTAGCTTCACTGAATGGAGTCTCTCCAAATAATGAATTTGTACCATGGTTGGATTTTGTTGTTGCCGAGACTCGACTGTGACCTCTTTGGGGACAGGTTGGTGTCTGAGACATGAACACATCATGCTGTTTGTGGTGTTTCTGATCTGAAGCTTAACTATGCGTTATCATCAGTGAAGGCATTTGTTTTTCAGCCAGTCTCACTAACCTACAGGAAACACAAGTCAAGGAAGTGAAGTAAGGACCCATGAAGCTCTCAAGGGAGAAGTGCAGCCCATCTAACTTGCCCCATCTCCATCAACTGGCTAGATACAGGGAAGGAACAAAAAGGCCACATGTTGCTCCATGCTTGGGTTCTGCTACTTCAGTGTTTTACTCCTGGATTAGATGCTGATACTCCAGGAAATTCCAGAATCTCCTCATGAGGACTACTGTACCAGCCACATGTTTCATATATCTGGTAGAGGGACCTTAACAGTCAAGAAATCCTGTGTGCCAGTCTTAAAGCAGCATCTCTTGTGCCATCATAGGCAGAAGTTGCAGGATGGGAGAGGAAGCAAGCCAGATAACCAGTCTGATTATCCTGATAAATTCCCTCTCTTCCTAAGCCTGTGACTTCAGGGAGCAGCCCATCCTGTGGTGATAACAGGTGCTGAGAAAGCAGTAGGATGGGCTCAGAGCTCCTGGTGGTTTCGGGCTTCCTCTGCTCCTCACTGTGTGCCAGCTGCTGCAGCTGCACCTCTTCAGAGCAGCTGGATCTTCACTCCCACTCTAAGCTGAGGGGTGGACTTGGAGGATGATGGGGGGCTTGGGGGAGAAGCATGAGAACTGCTGCTCCCATTATACACTAGGTTTTCATGCACATAAATGTCTTATTTTTTCCCTTGACTACTGTAGCAAATGCTCTAGTTTTGTTAGTAAAACAAAAACAACCTTTTTATTGCTTCTTATATTTGGAAAGTGATGTATTACGGGTTTCTGAGCTGAAGGTTTAGTAAAGAGTACAGACATTAGCTTCCTTTCAAGCTGCTCTGGGCCTTTCTTGTTTGCTTTGTATGGCAAGGGTCTAGAGAGATTTCTTTTATTTCCTTCCCTGCCATTGTTTTTGGTACAAAGTTGGGGTTTTTTTCTTAATATTCAGACATTTTATTGCCTCACTTCTTTTAAAACTGAGGTTCTTTTTTTTTTTTTTCCTTTTTTTCCATCACACAAAAGAATACTTTTAGCTGATTGAGTTCTATCCATTGCCAACTGTGGACTCTTTTGTCTTGCTAGTCCAGCATCCTTTATAAAATGAGGACCATTGAGCAAGTACTCGCAGGCTCCCCACTGAGCACAATTGTGCTTGGAAGGTGTGGTACTGTACCAGTGTAACATGGAAGGCTGCAGTTCAGAGGGCCTGAATGCATTGCAATTTCTACCTTTTGCTTTGTGAAAGGAGCGGGATTGTGCTGTGAGATAATAAATCCACCTATTTTTAGTTTGGTGAGGTTGTGACAAGTGGGTGAACAAAGAACCAGTTGAATGCACTTGCTGTTGTGTTGAAACTGGCTAAAAGTTCCCATTCAAGTGGTTTCAGCACAGTACAGCTAACAGGCAATTTTCCATTTATGTACACAAACCTTCTAGAAAGACAGCTGTGTGGTTGGATTAATTTCTAGCAGTAAATTGAATAAAAGATATTTTGAAGGGGGAGTCGGGAATTCCTTTCTGAAACACTGAAAGCAGAACTTTCAAAGCTTCTCTTTATTTGGTCCCTTTCCTTCCCCGTGCCTACTATAAATTTAAAGAACTGAAAATATTGTCCCCTATATGGAGATAGAACACATCCTATTGTGTTTTCCAAAGGAATGAGATAGACTTAGGATTAAAATATACTTAAACATTTTTTACTTTAAAAATATACTGGTTTGCTCTTAAGTAAACATGAGAGAAATTTGTACCTGTTAGTCATAGAAAGAAACTCAAATGTTTCTACTTGAATAAGCTGTGAGCTATACAGAAGCATTTTGAAAAGAGGAATGTATATTATACCACAGCTGTTTTCATAGGGGAGTGAAAATTGAAAGTAGAAATCTTTTTGATCATGCAGGGTTATTTATCTTGTTGGTGTTAGTCACATGCAAAATTGGATATGGGCTTTAACCATGGCTAGCAAAGACTTTGAATTCCTCCTGACAAACTGTGACCAGCAGTAATTTTTTTTCTGAGAGCTGATCTTAGAATGCAGGCCTTGAAGTTACATAAATCAGCTTCTAAATGAGGTCTTGTTTGTCTGTTCAAAGAAACTAGATTATCCCTTATACATTTCTGGCCAGAAAGATCTGTAACTTGTTAACTAATCATCTAATGTGTGTTGTTTGAAAGCTGTTTGAGCAGGAGAAGAGCAGAACAAACCTCTGATCAGTAGAGAAATGTGTTGCATTGATGTGTTAAATGTGGTGCAGGCTCAGGGAATGCTGCTGCAGTGCCTTCCCTGTGGAGGGGTACCAGTGATGGGGACCACCATCCCATCCCATCGCTTCTGATCACCTCAGCCTGCCTGTGTTGTGACTGAGCTCCAAAGCTTGGGTGCTCTGCTTTTTACCTTTACCTGAGCTTTCCCTCCAGTGAGCTTTCTGTGGAGATTTGATGTAGGTGTGTCCAAGGAACTGTGTGACCTTGCAGCATGGCAGTGGGGTTGTCTGCAAGGTGTTCCATATGTGAGGATCAGGCTAATCACCTCCCCGTAGTGAGGTTTCCTCTTTTAACCAGCTGTATACAGACAAGCCTAATTCAAATTTCTTATGAATTTGTGAAGTTTTGTTTAAAAAATACCCAAGGATACTGGTAAGCCCCTTATGCGGGTGCTGATGTGCATTGGTGAAGTAGGAACCATTACCCTGTGCTCTGGAAGAGCATCTGGAATACAGCATACTAGGAATGTTGCAATATTCCCATTTCAAATAAATATAAAATACTTAAGAAATGACAAATTGGGGGAGGAAGCTGGAAATGGGTGTGAAAGTTGGTCTTGTTCCCTGTGGATCTCCTTGTAATACAATGATTGCTGTGTGTGAGACTGGAGTCACTTAACCAGTGAGAGACTGAAAATCAGTGTTATTCTGTCTTGCACCACCTCTGAGAGGAGCCCTGGCTATTTCACCTTCCTCTCACTGGGTGCTTCTATGAGGCACAGTTTGGAAGTTTCTCACTTGTTAAAATCTAAGTTCTGCTCTCTGTATATTTGTTTTTTATTTTCTTAAGTGCTGTCTTTGGATTCTAGCCAAGGATCCCTTACAGCTCCATGAGGAGCTTAGGCATTTTTCCTTTATCTGTGGGACAGAGGTAGCACATTTACTGAGTGTTTCTTTTCTTTTGCCTTTGTATAAATAAAGATGAGTGCCCCTCTGGTTTAATATCCTTTGAATTTAAATAGAATTGCTCCTGAGCTCTTGTTCAGACAGTACCCAACTGAAAGACAAACTAAGCTGACTCTGGAGCAAGATGCTCCCAGTAGAGGCTTGGGTTTCTTCTGTTTGAGATTACCCAAATGTGCCAGTTGTCCTGACAGTCTCACTGAGGTGATGCCTGAGGGCTCATTGTCTGCAGGGGAAATTAATTGACCAGGCTGCAGTGCAGCTGTCTGACCTAAATGCTGGTGTTACCAAGTGCTCTGCACTGGATTTGCCAGAAACCCAATACAGCAAACTGGGCGGGTGTCTCTGCTTCCTCATGTAGTTGACCAAAGGTAGGTTTTGGAACTTCCTGCACAAAAAAGGGGACTGTTTTTCTCACAAGTGGGAATCAGTATAGCCAAAATATCTGTGCAAAACCTGACTGTTGTAAGTAAATACCATTCTTCCTCTTTCTTCATGCCTCTCATTTCCAAGATTACTTTAAACACGTGGCACTCTTGAGTACATACACTCAAACCATTCAACAATGTAAGGAATTTGTTCTGTTCCTCCTGTCCACTCATGGTTAATATAGTCATGGTTTTATCTTTTTTTTTTTTATTGCAGACTTTAAAAAATTCCAAAAGTCTTTGCTCCCTTGACTATGAAGATGATGATGATGACACACAAATGAAGACAATTGTGTCATCCCCATGTGACTCAAATGATCTTATGAACATCATCACCCCTGGCTCCAGCCCGATGAAAGAGCAGCTGGATGAAGGGAGGCACCATGGCTCATGCCAACGTAGCTTCAAAACAAGGGATTATAAGAAAGCAGACGCAGTGTGTGAAAGCGACGAGGACACGAGTGATTGTGAGAGCAGTGAGGAAGGAATCTTCCCTCTAGACTGTGGCGACTTGGACCTAGAGCAGATTGAAAACAACTGAGACTCCAAGTTGTGTGCTAGAATCAGAATTGTTCTAAATTAAAGTGATAGAGGATTACCTTTGCCATGCATAATCCATGTCCCTGAATCTCTGTATTGCCTATCTTTGGGCCTGTGTTAGAAGAAATGTTTCAGGTGGGGAAAAACGTGAACCATTGTTACCTGTTTAGTCTATTGGTCAATACGTGGATGACAACAACAACAGCAACAACAACAAAAAAAGTAGGAGGTTAAATGTTATTTTGAACATTAAGGAATAATTTTGATTAAAAATTTCCTAACAAATATTTTGCATTTTTATGGCTTTTACAGTTCTGGAGAAAAAGCATCTCTATTTTGAAATGAATTTTCAGAAGGGCATTCTATAAAACTAAATCTGTCTACAGTGATTCTGGTGCGGGTCTATGTTGCTTTTGTTAAAGAGCTTAATGTGAAAATTGAATTGCATAATAAAATTGGTAATAAACCTTCAGATAGAACTCTTAAATATCTGGTTGACAACTGGTCCAAAATACTTAACTGCCATCTTTGACAGTGTCTGGTTAAAAAACAACTTCATAACATGTACAAATGTTCTTTTCATACATTCAGGACTTTTTGATCAAAATATGGTAGTGACCTTAAAGGTTAACATTTTTCATTATTTTACTACTTGAATTGTTTTCTAGCCTGAGGCAATGCTAATTTAGGTGGGCTAAAACTGCAAGTAGCTGCCCACCTTACTTGGTCATTACGTTTTCTGTGGTTCAAAAGAATGTACAACAAGAGCACTTGAACTTTTAGACAGGGACTTTGTAATGATCAATTCCCCAGGAGGTGATCCCTTCAGCAATACTAGAAGGAAAATAGTCCTTGAATTAAATAAAATGACATTTTGCTTTGCACTTGTGTCTATTTATGGATTTTACTGGTGAAAAACGTGCAGTCTGTGGCAGATTCTGTAATGTGGTACTTATGTGTGGAATTGGGTGGAGGGGAAGGGCAGATTTCTGGTCATCTGAAACAAAAGTGACATCAGGTTTGTCTGGAGAGCTGTGGAATAACTCATGCTGGATCCCGAAAGTGTCTCAATGATTACATACGCTGGAATCATCTCAAATGTCTCATTGCACTCATTGCAGGCTATTGCAACACATACTTATTTTTTTTAGTTCAGCTACAAAAAGAAATTTCCTCAACAAGGGGCCAGCTGATCTCAAAATGGTGTTAAAGGGGATAGGAAATGGGAAACTTAGATTATGGCCTTTGAGTGCATCATGTTAGTGTTCTTAAATGAGCCAACTCCTACTGGAACTTGTGCCATAAAATCAAAGTACAGCAACCTATTTTAAGTCAGCTGATGGAATATGGTTAAAATATGAAAAAAATACCTTTAGAGATGCGCCAAAGGCTGTGGCAAGGTGTGATACAGGATCCAGCCTTGTGGTTAGGGTCAGCCTTGGATCGTAAAGGGAATTGGCCCTTAATTACTGAACAAGTGCACATAACTCAGAATCTAAACAAAATTTTAAAATTCAGGGTATTCAGTAAAATGCTCAAAACTTTTTTCTTACTTTTATGGCTCCTACTGCAGGTGGCAGTGATCTGTGCTGTTGGTACTGGTGTGTGTGCGTAGTAAGGTGCAAGAACATTGCAGAGTCTTGCTGGGTTCTTGATGTGTCACTGCACATTGTGTGGGAGAAGTGAAGCCACTCACTGTTGATGAAAATCATTCTCCTTTTTCTGGATGAGTAAATAAAGGAGTTGCTGTTGGAGCAAAAATTTGAGTTCCTTCAGAAGCTCCTATTGGGAATGTCTCACCCCACAGATGCCTGGTCTGGGGCAGCACGGAGCATACAGGTGCTGGCACATACAGCCATTTGGAATAATCTCGTGATGGAGGGTCTTGGTGCTTCCTCAAGAAATAGGGAGTGAGGTACAGCCAGTTCCCCTCCTGGGTGGATGGGACAAGTACTACAGTGTGGTGATGAGATGCCGTGGATAATGAACAGCACAACTCACTCCTGGACTGCAGCTGCTGGCTGCAGAACTGCATTTCCTCTCTGTGTATTCTTAACTGAGCAGCAGAGGTAAGTAAAAGTGAATCAGCTTTAATGCAGGATTGTAGCAAAGGCCAATGGTACAACTGGGATCACTTAAAAGCTAATTTACCTATTTGAAAGCACTAGTTAAAAGTGTAATGGCATGGAATGAGAAAGCTAATGTGGCAATCCATTTAGCTCTTCCTCCCCCAAGGAGACAAGCTCCTAGAAGAAGTAAAAGAAGAAAATGCCTCAGAGGTTAAGATGTGCATTGTCAATGAAAAAATAACAAGAGCTGAACCTATTAATAAGATGGTGATAAAGCAAAGGCAAGGATAGACAACCAGATAATATTTGTTCTAGCTCTGAAATATGGCCTGCCTGTGGTGTTAATGAATTGCTTTTGTAGGTGTGCTGTTTTCAGTCAACACAAACCAACATTCCTGAGGATCAGGGTAGGAAGGGGTACATTTGCTCATGGTAACATAGGACTCAGTCTCCTACTAAGCCAGCTGTTAAAACTCTAAATAGCCCTTTCATGGAAACAAACAGAAAAGAGTGGGTTTGGATACTGAAGAATGAATTTCATGACAGTAGGAAGTAGTAATTATCTAGTTTAGGCTTGTGTTAGTCGGTGACAGGAAAATAAGCAGTTGAACAGCTGTGCAGTGACACAAATGAAGAAATCTGCTGGAAGGAATCTGTGCACTTTGTCTGCAGATTCCAGTGTAATCCCCCATGAGAACCAACAGCAGAAGGAATTATTGGTTAAAACTTCCTTCAGATGGGACAAGCTTGGACTTTGCATCCACCCCATGAGATCTGAAGTCCCGCTCTAAAAAAATCACAGATGATGAGCATGGCACCTTTGCACTTGCTTATAGGATGGTCTAGTGGCTGTTGGGCAAACAGAGGATGGTTTGCAAGAAGGGAAAGTGTGGTTTCAGAGACTGAATTGTGCTTGGAAGTAGCTGAGTGGGCTGTAAGCAGCTCTGCTCTGGGAGTGGTTTCCTTCCATCTTGCACCCAGTGTCAGAACGGAAGGCCGTGTTGTGTGGGGCTGAGGGAGTTGCTCTAGGTCACTTATCTTTCATTTTTATTACAACCTGGATAACAAAGTAGTGTGCACGTTAAATCTACAGTCAACAGGAAGCTGGACAGATGTGAAAGATAAGATAGCATTAAAATTCAAAATAGTCTTGGCGACTTGCAGAAATGGTTGCAGCAGGGAGGAGATGGTGGGGAAAGACAAGATCCTTTTTAAGCAAGGCACTAAATTTAGGTAGGGTAAAACAACTGCACAAATTCAGAGTCATGCCAGCTAGTGAGCACTGTTTCAGATAAAAGATCTGTCAGCTTGTCCTGCTGGTGGTAGAAAAGCTTCAGGCTGGGGTTCACAAATGGTGGTGCATTTGGTGAGATTCAAGATAATCCTGTGCTTTAGAGGTGCAACTTGAGGCACTGCACATAGGGCAGGAAAGTGCAGTGGAGAGTTGCATGACTGATACCTTGAAAATGTGGGAAAAGGCATTTGTGAGGATGCACTGAAAGAACTGAGCTTGAAATCATATGGTAGATGGAGCTTAAACTGTAGCTAGGATGAGTGGTAGTTTCTTCTAAGGCCAAATAATAAAAAAAAAAACGGGTAGGGAGTCACTGAACAGATGTGTGGGGAGCCAGTAGTAGCCATTCCACAAATGGAGGTCTGTTAAGAGCAAGCATCTGTCCGGAGCAATAGCTGTGTTTCAGCTTGCTTTGGGCCAGGGAACATGGCTGGCTGACTTTCCACAGTCCTTTCCTGTCCCATTTTCCTCTGAATCTGTGCAGCTTTCATCTGCAAGCAACCCTAGAGGTTTCAAGGTAAATAACTGCTGGAGGAAGAGAAGCTGGGAATAAGGTGGCAAGGAGAGCACTCTGGAGTAGAAAGGAAGGAGCTCCCATGCTCCTTCCTTTCCATGTTCACCTGGGATCTGTGGATCCTGCTCAGAGCTGGCATTGTTTGAATACAGGCCCCTGTGGTGTAACTTTGGGCTAAATCATCTCTCAGAAAAACATAAATACGTATTTGTGTGTATGCAGGTCTATTCTGAGGGGTGGTGCCTAGTGAATTTACCTTTGCTTTCAAATCGCAGGTGAAGTTGCTGCTTACTTGTTGGTGTAAAGACAGCCTCTGCAGTTCCTCTGAAAACACACAGTTTTGTTAGAAAGCCTTCAGTGGAGGTCGGCAGATGCCAGAATGATTTTTCTCAATCAGTTCACTGTGTTTATTTTGCAAATGAGGCATTGTTTGTTGTTTAAAGTACCCAAGTCTAGATCTGTGTGCTGCACAGTGCGCTCTCACAGCAGGGCTCATCCTTTCATTAGGAATCATCCAGTGCTGCTCAGCAAATCACCCGGGATGTTTCCTTCGAGGTCTTGCCATTAGAAGAGGTGACACAGCTGTGCTGGTGGCATGTGTTGCACATGCTCACCTTACAAAGGACCTGGTCTAGGAGCTGCAGGCTGACACTTCCACCACATCTCTGCACCTTTTCATCACCATTATAAAGGGACAAGCATCAAATAGTCAGGATCTGGGGCCCTGCTTGCTGTGGCTGCTCGCCCTTGGACCCCTTAGTGGAGCTTGTTAGTTGTTTAAAGGACACAAAATGCAGTTTCAGTGAAGCGTTGCTGCCATATGCTGAGCAGCCCATTCTGGTGTGTTTTCAAAGTGAGTTTGGGCATCAGTTGTTTTGGAGTTTGTGCGTAGTTAACATCATCCAACTTGCTGCTCCCACCACCATCTGGTCATCACAATAGTCACTGGCATGCTGAAATGCTGGGTAGGGAAAATGAGGCTGCTTTTACTATCTACAGCTTCTTGGACCCATCAGCAGTGCTGCTTTTATGGCTTTTTGCAGTTGTAAAATGCCTTTGAGATCTATGCTATGAGTGCTTTGAGCCAGAGAATTATGGCATAAACTCCATGGAAACAAGTTTAAAACTTCCTTAGAGCAGCATTTCATTTCTTACTCTTTAAAACCCAAACTGTAAGTTTAAATGTTTCACAATGCCTCAGTTTGGGCAAAGAGCTGTAGTCTCCTGATTCAGGTAAGCTTGGGTGATGTGAGTGGTGATGTGAATGGGAAGTGAGGGCTATTCTGTAGAGTACTCAAAACTTGTGTCCCACATTCCCAAACAGACTTGGCTGAACTCCTCCTTGCAGCAGCGTGGAGTGAGGATGTACTCCCAGAGCACTCAGGTATGGGCTGGGATGACGTTCAGCTGCCCCAGCACTGTATTTTTTTCCTTTGCTCTTCATCTTACAGCTGCTCTGCCTCAGGTGAGGGTTTGGGACACTGTCTGAACAGGTTTCTGAAGTGTCAGAGTTCATGGCCATGTGGGTACAGCAAGGGTCAGTGCTGTAGCCCTTGCTTGTGATTTTGCTGCATGACTCTGCTTCATCCTTCCAAAGCTCTTTCCATGCACTGAGATGTGTTCCCATGGAAAATGGAGCACGTTGTTATATGAATGGACAATCTTGCATGATGCAGAAAGGTGAATGAGAGCAAACTGTGAGTCTGCAGGCAGCCTTGCCTCTGCTGTTTGCTAGTTCTGAGGGACTTTTCAATGTCCATCTACCTCTAGCACAGTTCTGAAAACATTATGTGATATAAATCCTCTACTGAAACAAGACAGGAAAATACGCTAATTGTCCAGATTTGGTCACCAGCATAGTCATGACCTTTTTAAGTCCTGTGAGGAGCAGCTGAGGGAGCTGGAAAGAAAAAGCCTGGAGAAAAAGAGGCCGAAGAGAGACCTTGTCACTCCACAACTCCCTGAAAGGAGGTTGGAGCCAGGTGGGACCACCCTCTTCTCCCAGACAACCAGTGACAGGATGAGAGTGCAGAACCTCAAGCTGCTCCAGGGGAGTTTCAGTTTAGACATCAGGAAGAATTTCTTCATAAAAAGAGTTGTTAAGCCTTGGAAAAGACTGCCCAGGGAGGTGGTGGAGTCACTTTCCCTGGAGGTGTCCAAGAAATGACTGAACATGGCACTCAGTGCCATGGTCCAGTTGACAAGGTGGTGGTTGGTCAGAAGGTTGGACTCAATGACCTTGGAGGTCTTTTCCAACCCCAATGACTCTGTATCATTCTGTGTGGCCCACATCAGAGTCAGTCTTATGCAAGCAAACAGCCTGTGATTACTTCATTTATAGTCTGATAGAATGGATCCACCAAAGAGGAAATACATGTTTTGCAGATGTCTTCATAGCTTTTTACTTGCCAAGAAAGCAATGTCCATGCCTAGGGCTCATAGGATTTACTCTGGAATTTAGTCTGGCTGTTACAAGATGATCTAGTTCTGGTTTTCCCCTCTGACTCATAAGATCCCTAATGTCTCCCCATCCCCATCATTCTGTTCTATCCTCCATACTGCTCAGTTACACCCATTATCCTCTTTCAGTTTAGAAAATTATGTCCAGAGCTGGTTTGTTGGAAGGATTTGGGCGGTGTGTGGGCTACCTGGGCAGTGACAGAGAGCTGGGACAGCAGGTGTGTTCCCATGCCATATGAAATGTTCAGAGAGCTGAAATACTGAAATTTCCAATCTCAAATAAAAGTTTACAAACTGGTGTGTTTTTCCATATCTTAAAGCAAGGTCAAAATTGGATGAAACTTTATAGGAATCACAGATGCTGATTTTTACCTTTTTACCTTACTAGGTTTGTGATGATCACAGGAAAGTGAGTCCCTGTAGATGCTAAGACTTCTTACCTACATGGTTGGTTGGTTGTTTTGGTTCTGGTGTTGAACAAGTTTAGCTTTTTTTTAACAAATAGAAGGAACTGACCCAAAGCAAATACCTGTCATGGAAGAATTTCAGTCTGAACACCTTTAAGTCATTGGAAACAAGTTTAAAATCTTGTAATGAAAAATGTTGGGTGACCTGATCTTGGAGCTCTTCTCCATCATGTAGGGCAGGGTGAGTGTGTCTGACTTGCCTGTCTAATGTGGGTGTTCTGCTTTCAAATGTCATTATACTGGAATTTGTCTAGGCAAATGAGAAAATGGTGACAGAAACAAAGAGGGAAAACACACAGAACTCAACAGAAATAGCAAAATTTGAATATGAAAAAAGGTCCAATATAGGCAACCAAAATTTAAACCAAAAAGGTTGTGGCACAATGTTTGAACTGTAACAAATGCAAGTTGTTCTACTCAGTATATTTTTGGTCTGAAACACACATTCATTCCAAAGGAAGGAATTTCTTTAAGTCGGCCTTACTCAGTGCTAGTGAGAATGACTGGGATAGTCTTTAGGCACCAATCTCTTTGAGTTCTTGCCAAGAGAAGTTTCCTAAAACCATTGCCCTTGAGGAAAAGAATGTGAATTTAGCCCATAGGCAGGAAAGCACTGGGACTGTTCGTCTTATTTGTGCATACAGAAAGCTTTATAGACCTTGAACTCCTGAAGACACGTGGATCTTGCACAGCAAGAGCTGTTCAGAATGGTAGCAGTGACTCTCAGACAGGAAAAGAGTGACTTCGAAAAGTATTTTTTTTTCTAATTTGTGTAGTGCTGCGTTTTTACAGACTCCAGTATTCAGTTACACCTGTTCCTAAATCCACTTGCAAATGGTAACATCCAACCTCATTTCCACTCTCCCAACTTCCCTCACAGTGAGGGCTCTGTCCCAGTGGATCTGTTTCCATTCTCCTCACTGGGATATTTGTACACCCGAACAAAACTGAATTGCTGGCTGTTGGGGAAGATGAAACAGGAAAGCCTTGGAAATATGATTGCCTGACAAAAGATTTTGGGAATATGAAAACTACAGGCAACATCGAAATGAAAGCCACTTTTGAAATACCAGGTCTTAGTTACTGAACAACTAGAAAACAATGGTATGGCCGACTGAAGTAATCCCCTCTTGATGGAACAATACCCTCTGCTTGCAAACAGGTCCAAGGGTCAGAGCAGACCCTACTAGCTCAGCAGAAGGGGTCCAAAGAGTAGTTTTTAGAAGTTAAGATGTAACACTCTATGGTAATATAAGAACTCTCATAGGCTGTATGTAAATGCTATAGGATTTGTATCTTGTATTAGATTGGTTAGTGACAATTAGAATATTCAGTACAGAAGATGATTTATTGTATTGTAACCAGGACTTCAGACATTCTCATTCTCTCTTCCACTTCTATTCTTGCTCTTACTCTTGCTCTTACACTCTCTCTCTCTCACCCGTTCACTCTCTTGCTTTCTTGGGCCTGCTCAGAGCTGAGTCTGCCAGCTCTGAGCAGTGCCCCAATACCCACGCCTTTTACAATAAACCGACTGTGTCCCAAGACCTGCCTATAGAGATCTCTCGTCTCCATCCGTCACCGTCTACGTCTGGCCGTCCCGACAGGACCCCAGAACCCCCTTAACCTACAGCTGGCGAGGGGCTGAGCCCGGAGCACCTCGAGTTCCCGGCGCAGGAGATGCCCGGCTGGGGGGAAAAGCTTGAATATGCAAACGGAGTGAGCCAGACATGGGGACAAAAGGTTGATATAATCCATTTTGCCAGTGGCCAGCTGTTCGGCTGCGGGGCTGCCCCGCTCCACCCATGGATAGTTATGCAAATGGAGGGGGGCACAGGAAGGCAGCTGGACCAGGGCTGAAGCTGGCAGCTGGGCTTTGTATCACAAGCCTGCTCCTTAGCCAGGCTGCTGTGTGCGCCCGCGGTGCTTTGGGATGAGCTTTACCATTTGCCTGCTGAAATTTTGCCTTCGGCCCCGTGGCATGCTCAAAACCTCCAGCTGTTTGGGGCAGGAATGCTGGATTCCCAAGGTCAGTGCACTGGCTTTTGTAAAGCAGGATGGGTGACTCCCCTGCCCGTGGCCCTGCTCCTCCCTCCCACCCTCATCTCTTCCATGAAGTGAGGAAAGTTTTGTCTGAAACTGGCCACGGAGATACGAAAAACTGTGATGTTTCAACAAAAATCCAGGCTCTGCCACAGCAAGTTGGCTCATCCTGTGTTGTTACCCCTGTTTTAATCCCTCTGACCATGTGCTGGGGTTCCTGGGGTGGTGTGCCCACCTCTCCTCATTGCCCTGGTGTCAGATTTGTTCTGCAGTGTGGTGGAAAGCTCCAGGTTTGAGAGACAGCTGGGTGGGTCGTGCTGTCTGAGCTCAGCTCCTGTGGGGTATGTGGGGGTTCCAGCAGGAGGGCAGCTGCATCCCCCTGCTGGGCTATGAAATGGGGTCTCAGGCTTGGTGATGTATGTTGGGGAGCAAGGGCTGGGTGACCCCAGCCAGAGAGTGGGGCAGCCCCAGGCACAGGGCTGGATGGGACAGGACATCAGCCTGCATGACTGTCCTGGCTCTGCAGTGTCCGTGGTGAGGAGCTGTGGTCGGGCACCATACGGCATCACTGGGACAGAGACTGATGGCCTTGGGCTGGGCTGAAACAGGGTCCGGATGCCTCACAGACCTTTTACAAGGATCTGGGCCCCTTCCCTCCTCCCTACCTTTTGGCTCCCTGTCAGCTTTTGTGCTTCTCATCCCTTGGCAAGCACACATCAGCTCTCCCCACTGAAGCCACAAAATAAAATCTCTCCAGAGCCGCCCACTGTGGGTGAATGAGCTGCACCAGCAGCTCTCCCCTTGTCATTGCACGTGAGTGGTTGCAAAACAACTCGCTCCTGTAGAATTGTTCCTGGAAAGCCCTCCCTGTGTCCACACTGACATCAAAACCCCCATCACCGTGTGATGGGTGGCCCAAGGGCAGGATGCAGGGATGCTCCGCCCTCGGTGCAGCCAGGGCACCGGACACATGAATGCAGGGAATTCAGCACCTTCCTTTTGGGCGGAGGTGGGAGAAAGGCTGGGAAAATAGGATCAGCATTTCATCTGGCTGAAGGCCGAGCACCGTTTCAGGTGTTGAAATCCACTCATGCAAACTTTGAACTGCAATTAGGCATGTAAATTGTTGGGCTCAAACGATGAATTGCATTGCTTGGAGAGGGGGAGTCAGGAGGGACAGACAGGCAGAGGGGGCTCATGGTGGGCTGGAGCAAAGCTGCTCATCATGGTGAGATGTCTGTGGGGAAAGAAGTTTGCCGTGGATGGGCAGGTCAGTATCTGGGTTTCCAAAGCCAAAGGAAAAGAGCGAATCATAGACAGAAAGAATGGAAGAGCTCCACCTTTAAAGACATTGAGCCGGGTTTGAGCAGTGCAACCCACAGAGAAATTTACTGGACTTGGCAGCAATATCGGCTGCGTGTATCAACGCTTTCAGATGTGCAGTGAACCTTGTTCTCCCACAGACTTCCTATCCTGAATATTAACTCAATGCATCTTTCAGATCCTCGCTATGCTGTCCTGGGGAGCAACCCAGTGAGGTGGTAGCAAAGAATGAAGAAAAATCTCACCATTGTCTGCAGAGAGGTGGTGCTTTCCCCAGAAAGACCCTTTTTGACTTGTCAAAACCTTGTTTGAGACCTGACTCATTCTCCATGTCTCACTCTCTCACCAGAAAGTTGGTGCTCCTACCAATGATAATCCTTGCAAATAGCTTTTACAGTCTAGTTTTAATGCATTTCATGAATAGTCCATCTGAAAACACAACAGATTACTATGGAGATACTCCAGACTACTGGGAAAATAATGTGTCTTTACTGCCTGGTAGACTGTTGAAAGTTTTTAGTAAAATGTCTTTTAGAATCACAGTTAGTTCCCCTTTTTAGTCTCTCCTTTGTAAGTGAAATGGAAGGTCTGATTAGTGGAGAAATCTGTCATTTCCCTAATGAGGTTAAGTGATTAGGTGAAGGAAATTCATGACCACAGTATGTCCTGGCCTAGAAGCTCCATGCAGCAGTCTGTGCTTTCCAGACTCAGAGCGACCCAGCCTCCTGGCCATCATTTGTTTTTTTGTAACAGGGATAGAAATATGCTTATTTTACTGACCACAGGACTGTCAGGATGATTCTTGGCTGTGGACACCAAGGGAAGACCTCCAAGAAGCTGTGCTTTCCTAGTTACACCTGCTTAGACACTGCAATGCCAATGCATACAATTTTCAATACTTTCTTGTACACTCTGGGGACTGTGCTCAAATCCTGTTCTTGATCTAATTGTTGGGGCTATACCTTAAAACTGATGAGAGAGCCTGCATCAGAGCTGGGGGCAGACTCAAGGGTGCTTCGGTCTCCCCTGTGCTGCCCCTTTGCTGAGTGGTGCTGGAGATCTGGTCCTCAGGACTTTTAACATCTGACATTTTCTCTCCCCTGGCTTTCCCAGCAGGACCCATGTGCTACAGCACCCTTGGCATCCTGGTTGCAGCTCCTTCCTCTAACTGTAACGCAAGGCTCCCCCAATGGATTTTCTGCGCCCATTTGTAGCCTGACCATTTTTATTTTTAATTTTCCCGCTCTGACTACAGGCTGACAAGGTCTGTCTCCTTTCTGCCCGCTCAGCCCCAGCGGATTTCAGTTGGAGCAGTTTAACGAATGTCAGCCGTGGCCTCATTGTGCTGCATTGTTTTTGTGGGTGTCTGCACCTTTCAAACCAGCCCCAATTAGAAGAGCGGGGGAGAAGAGGGGGGAAAAGAAAGGAAGTAAATAGAGGCAAAATGATTCAGCTTTCAGCAAATGTGCAGCCTGTTTGTCAGACAGATGGAGCCACGTAGTGGATGGCTTTGCTGCAGCCTGGCCCCCGAGCAGGTGGGTATTTTGGAAACGAGGAGCGGTTTGTCCCGCTAATTCGCGGCCGCGCAGCTCACACAGGACATATGTTGATTACAACTTGCCTCGGCTCCTGCTGTTGCAGGAATCAGAACGTGTCCACCCCTCCCCACCAGGCTTTAAAGAGAAATTGCTGGAATAAAAACAAAGAAAAAAAGTTACAGACACTTGTTGCATTGGAGTGGGAAGGACAAATGAGGGTTCAGAGCCACCCAGGCACGATTTCACTGAAGTACTAATTGCCAAGTGCCTTTCATTAAGAGACCATCGTGGTTGTCCCAGCAGCATTTTGAACATATATGCAGATGGGCAGATGGCCCTTTGCTGTAGTACAGGCAGACGCATCTAGTGTTACAGATGGATTATTATGTTGATTCATCACTAAAAGAAAAACTTATCTCACAATAGGGCACTCTTTGGAGCACAGTTCTCTCTCGAGCTTATGTTTCTTCTCAGTATTGCCAGCTTTTACTGCTTGAAACACAGTTTTCAATCAGCAAGGCTAGTGTTTTCCCTTCTGTGCTGCATAAAAGAAAAAGAAAAAAGTTCAAGGGCCTGTCTAAGAGTAAAGGGGTCCTTTGGGAAACCTAGAAGGTGTTGTATAACTTTAACTGCTGCTAGGCAGGGAGGGCACCTTCCCTATGTGGTACCAACTCTTCATCTTTCTAACTTGTGCTGAACTGTGGTCATTCCTAGGTCATTATCATCAGGAACAGAAATATGATGTTGTCCTTATGGCAGAGAAATCAGTTTAAAACTGAAGGTAACTTGTCCAGAAGATGATGGTTTTGTCTCAAGCACCAGCATAGTTATTGGATTGGTAGATACAGGTCCAAATGCATGATCCACCACAACGGCGGGATGAAAATGGAACTTCCACAATGAATACAGAGAAGATGCAAAGGCTGCATGGTGTCTTGCCTAGTTATTTTGAAGGATAACACCTTGTGCAGTGTGGGGGCAGAGGTGATGTGAGGCCTGCTTGCTCCAGGTTCAAGGGGAACGAGACAATGAAGGAGGTGAATTGTTGAATTATGTCAGACCACGGTTTTCCTTGGGAAATCAGTCTTCTGGCTGCTCCCATGGTGATCATCCTGGGCTGCATATTTTGTCACAGTCTTGTCTAAGGTAGTTCTTTTCCTGTGGACATGTTCCATGGGACACTGGAGAGTCAAGTACAGCCTCTCATGTCTCTTGTCACCAGCTACATTGCACTTGTGACAAGAATATCACTCTTGTTTCACCCTGTTTAAAGAAAAAATTTAAAAAGGGAGGGGGGAAAAAAAATCTCATTTTCTACTTGACCTTGATATCTGGATGCTGAATTTTGTATCCATTGGAGAAAGTCATTTCCTGCTCCTTATCTACGCAGCTTTTGTAACTTGGTGCTGTCACCCTGGGCAGAGCTCTACCAGAAGTTTGGCCAACAAGAGAAAAGCAAACAAAAGATGAACTTGGAGATATGAAATCTGGAGCTGCACCTGCTGCAAACAAGGTTATTCTGAAGCTGGCTGTCATTGCACACTTCAATAATGAGGCAGCAGCAGAAGGTCCTGATAATACGAGCAGAAATTGCCCCACAACTGAGATATGCATCCCTACAGTTGTGTCACTCTGCAGTCACTGTCTGCCCTGAGATCACACCTTTTCCCTTTATGAGGTGTGGTTTAACACACCCATCACCCTAGGGAGGTCTGGGGAGTTGAAAATCCTCTGATCACAGTGGATTTCTCCAAATAAAGGGGGAATTTTTATGCCAAGCCCTGAAAATTAGCCTCCAGAGACAGCTTAAATTTGCCAGTTGTTACTTGGGCAGATGTGCCTCCCACCCAGGCTTGATGCAGGATTTCAGATTTCCAGATGTGTCTAGACAGTCATTAGATATATATGAGCATCTTGTTCACAGCCTGCCTCAGTGATATCTGCTCAAGGTTTGGGTCCAAACAGTCCCCCTGAGTACCTGCAAATGGGGCTTGGTGCTGCTCTGTAGGGCTGGGAGCTGCTGGGGATTCCAACATGTGATGAAAGCCTGCAGATAAGGGATATCTCTGATAAATAAGCAGGACACTTATCTGCAGTTGCAGAACAGACAATCATGGAAGGCAGCAGAATTTAGGATAGACACACATGTAAAATACCAGGAAAAAATGGTTTCATAACATGAAGAAATATTGCACAATGAAAGGAAAGGGATATAGTCCTTAAAACAGAAAATGACCTTTTGGTTTTCGTTTCTGAATGACATCAGCTGAGATTATGCAACAGTCAACCTGTCTGTAAAACAGGGCAGTTGATATTTACCTGCATCCCCACCACACAAGTCGACAATTAATGTTTGCAAGGCAGTTGGAGGACTTTGGATGAGTGACTTTGAAGGTACAAAGACACACATTAGAGCCTCCTCGCTGAGGAGCAGCAGCCAGTGCCTTCACGTGTCTGTGCACAACCACACGTGCCCACCAACAGCTTTCTCAAAGGAATGTTGTGGTTTCAAATGTGCACAAAACACAGTTCATTGTTAATAAGTTAACCTCACCCTACAATGCCTTGTGCCTGGACACTCTGTGGCCACCCTACAGATGTGTTTGTCATATTCAAAGAAGGAAATGGTTTTTGTACTGGGCATACAAATCCAGGCTAGACACCTGCTGTGGATCTTCCTGGCCTTGGTTTCATCCTACCAGAGGATGAAAATATATCTGCTTAGATGTGTCACCTATACCTAACATCATTAACTTCAGTGGTCTCCCTACCTCCTACAGCTGTCTGTGCGACCTTATTTCCCAAGCTACATAGGAGGCTGAAAAGTGAAGTAACTGTCAGCACAGGAAGCTGTTTAGGACAAGGTTTGGTAGAAGGTCTCTGCCTTCAGCAGCTCCCACTGTCACTTTTGTGACCTGATTTTTCGAAGAGCCTCTTGGATCTGGGAAAGAATCCAGGCCGTTTATTTGCCATGCCTACCTGGGGCTTGAAATACACTTTGAAAATCTGGCCCAAATATTTCTTCTATAACTAAAAAGAGGAAAAATTCTATTTCTTAGAGTTATAATTGTCAAGGAAATGCTACTGTCTTTGTTATCTGAGGCAGAGCCCTTGAGACTTCTCACGTCTATATTTTGCTGAGAGGCACTATCTTCCCATATGGCTCAGGAAAACAAGGCAGTCAAAGCAAAGACTGAGGGAATCATAGGATAGCAGTGATAACATCTTCTGTGAAGTTTATAGTGACCTCATTGCTTTGCACTGTGATTTGGTTGACTGTTTTGAAAAAGATAGAGTGAATAAACCAGGGGGAAACAAGCAATCCATCAGCTGGAGGAAAAAGGCAAGAAAACCAACTCTTGCTAGGAGCTTGTTTCAGTAGGAAGGAGGCCCCCCAGCTGTCTGCAAAGGATGGGCTTGAGCTGGCAACAAGACGGGATGTCCCTTTGAAGGTGGTAGACAGCAAGAACATTGGGGTTCTGCTGCCTTTGAAGCCACCTCTGTGCAAGCAATAACTGAAACTTCTCTGCAAAAAGAAGGTAGGCTGGTGTTTCACAGAGAGAACTGATAAGAGCAAGTGGTTTGCAGCTAAACCAGGAGATAAACAGGTGTCTTAAAATGCCTTCTATGTATCCAGGCCAGGATGAGAAAAGGGGAGCTCTTTTCTCTGCTGCCTGTAAGATCAGGAAGCAACATCTGCAAAGCAGAGGTTACGTTAATGTTTGGTGGGGTCCCATCCACTCTGGCTGAAGTCTCTTTTTCTCTAGGTGATTCACATCATCTACAGCCTCCATCCTCCTCTCCCGCTTGCGGAATTCCAGTTTCCAAGCTGTCGGCCCCACTGCACAAAGGAAGACGCTGGCTCAGTTTGTTAAGACCATGCTGAACATTTATAGTATAAAATGAAAAAGTAAAGGTGAAATGTGCAGCCCAGGGCTCCCAGTTCTTTCTTGTGTGCTCCTGGGAATGGAATTTTTGTCCATTGGACTTGAGCTGCTCTAAAAAGCACAGAACAAAAGCTGATCTTAAAAGTGATCCGCAAAGGAATAAATGGCAGGCTCACTCTTTGTTATTCATGTATGGTGCTCAAAGAGCACTTGAAATGGTTGGGATTTTCTGCTGAACATTTTCTTTTTTTAATTCTGCTTGGGTTTTGTGGGATTTGGGTATTTGTTTTAGCAGTGATTCAAGCATATGTCCCTCCTGAAAAACATTATGGCTGGCTGGGAAACCCATACATTAATAACATGAGGGGACACATGAGAGTGAAATGGGCAGAAATGGGAAAAGCTGGGTGGTTGGAGGGGTGATATTCTCCAAGAGGCAGCCTGGCTTTTGTCTTTTACTTAATTTTATTCCTGCCTGCCCTGTGCTCTGTGCCACACGATTTACTCACTGAATCATGCTCAGCAGCCGTATTCACAAGCTGGCATAAATTTATTTTTGTCTGCTGGCCAATTACACCAACTGCCTCAACTGTTGTTTATTTTCTTCTGTTGCATCCTCTTGAGTTACTGTTAACAGTGTCTCTTTTGAGTAGAGATGGGCTTTTTGGCACGGGGGCCTGTCAGCCTGCCAAACTAATGGACCATATCTGTTATCTAACTAGTTGTAAAGGCTCCAGTTTCAGGACAGCTTGCAGTTGCTGTGGCCACCTGTAGCACATTGGCAGGGGTGGTGGCCACTGCCCATGTGGTACGTGTCACCCCATCTCAAGAGTGTCCCTTGGCACTGACCTGCCCTCAGGGGGACACTTTTGGGCTTTGCCTTGGGGAACAACTGCCCTTCTGTGGCTGAGTGTCCTCTCCCTGGGGCTGGGTGGCACAAGCTGGGCTGTGCCAGGGGAACCTCGCTGCCTGTGAGGGGGACGAGGAGGTTCCCAGCTCACAGCTGCTCTGGAGGCTGCTCCTCTGGCCAGAGATCAACCTGATCATTGAGAGGCTGTGGGAGGGAAGAGCCCCACAAGGCAATAGCCACTGAATGCCCATGGCTGGGGAAGAGTTTCTATTAAAGGAGGAATTAGTCAGCCTGAAAAGCAGGTTAGGGTGAGGACATCTTTCATGCAGTGCAACTGTAAATCTGTCCCATTTTGAGAGGCATCTCTGCATACAGGTGATACCAGCAAGGATGAGCTCCTACCTTTGCAGGATGCTTTGGGCACACAGCACTTGCACCCTGCAGGACCTCCCCTGATTCCTTCTCTTAGCTTTGTAGGATATGCTGAATTTTGGACAAAAAAGGCTGTTTGTGCCTTGTGTATGTGCAAACTTGCAATCAACTCCATTTAAATTGTCCCTGGCTTGCAAAATACTCCAGCCGTCTGAAAACAGCTCGGTTGCTTTACTGTCTCTCCAGTTCCATTTACTCTGTTTGCTGTGGGTTGTTTACTGCCTGCCTTGGAGGCTCATCTGGGAACTGGAAAGCTGAGCCATCTCCTTTCTTTCCCAGCAGCCAGGGTACCCCTGTGCCAGCAGACATAACTGGTGCTAGGGGACTGAGACACAGCTACAGGCCAAGGGGCACTGCACAGGGACCACGTGCTGATGCTGAACCTAGGAGTGGAGTTCAGACCTCAGCCTGCATTTTCAGGGCTGCAGGCAGAAGGAAAACATTGCCCTCCTGTTGGACAGAGTGCCTTTGAGGTGTGCTTGCTCACCCACGCACTCCTCGTTGTGTCATGGGGATGGTTTGCATGTTCACCTTTTACACAAGAGGCCTCAGAAGGGCTTTTCCTGGGCATGGCAACGGGCATGTTTTAGCTGGTCATTTTGAACAGAAGGGTTGTGGGCCGGGTAAGGGTCCCTCAGCTTCACCCAGGGAAAAGCATTTGTTACAGTTGTTGTCAGCGGTTGTTCCTGAAGCTTTGGGAGTGGTCTCAACTCTCCAGGGTCATGCAGCAAAAGCTTTGCTGGTAAGCGGGGAGATAAGATCTGTGCCATGGCCCATTTCTGTTTCCTTCAGGTAAAACATATGTTTAAACTTTTTTCTCCCCACCCAAGCTATTTGGCCTTTGGTTCGTCATCCTGAGGTCCCTGTTGAGAGCACTGGTGCACAGGTGTGAGGTGTCTGCACATCATCCTTTCCAGCATCATTGGTGGGTAAAATCCAGACCTGCGCCTGTAGAGAAGGCATGAACATGAGGAGACAGCACTGGTGAGTGATTTGGTTAACATGTGGATGTCCTTCTAGAGCCACCAGGTTCCTTTGCATGCTCCAAAGTCTGCACTTGTGCTCGTAAGCTAGGCCTCGCAACCACATTTGCCTGTTTCAAGTGAAAAGTGGCTCTTGTGTTTGCAAACTGAGGTTTGGCTCCTATTTTAAAAAATCATCCTAAACCAGAGCCGTACAAGCATTACTGCAGGAACAAGGGCTCTGCAAGTGTCACAGCAAATGCTGCCTCCTTGCCAATGCAATCTGGACAGGGCAATGTCTTCCCATAACTATTTGTCCTCATGCCTGAGGTTTGTAGCCTAAAAGGGATCACTGGTGAGCATGACAAGCAAACTCAGCAGCCTCAAGGGGTGAGATCTTCATTCCCTTAGAGCCACTTTCCTGAGAAACCCTGTGTGATCCCGTGGCAGAATGGCCTCATTTCTAGATGTGCTGCTGGCAGCCATGACTCTGCCAGACAAGGGGGTTGCCTGCATCCTTTTAAGAGCCACAGCTTCAGTGTGTGTTTGCCTTTGCTTGGACGCCTGTGGCAAAAAGCTGTGCTCTGACATCCTCCTCTGAGGCGTTTGGCTTTCTGCTCCCCAGAGAGTGGCAGGACACTCCAGCAAAGATGGGCCTCGTGCTGCCAAGTTTGGAGTCATTTCCTTCTCCCAAGTGCTCGAGGCTGGAGCAGAGCTTGCACTGGAGGCTCATCCGTAGCCCTCAGCAAACTTTCCAATAAACAGGAAAGAGCCGCAGGGAGGCCGGCAAGGCAGAAATCAGTCCCGCTCTGACCTTTTGTTCTTCCCCTCCCCTTTTGTCTTAAAACTAACAAGGCGTCGCTTGATTTGTTGCTCCAAGAGCTGCCAGATGGGAGTGGAACTCTTTCCCTCGGTGCACGTGGCGGGGCTCAGCAAGGCCTGAGGCGAGCAGGGAGGCTTGAGGGGCTCAACTCACCCTACGGCCATGGCTGGACCCCATTTCCAGCTGGGGACGTGCCACCTGCTAGCCCACGCCCTGCCTGCAGTGACATACTTAGAAGAGGACACAGCGCACAGCCACTGCCTGCAAGGGGGTTTTGGAGTACAGGGGTGTAGGGCATTATCTCAGCCCACTGTCACTTTTTGTTTTGTTTCCTTCTGTAATGTTGCTGATGTAAAGGGGAGGGAAGCCTGTTGTTTATGGAATGGTCTCTCCAGCCTTTCACTGCAATCTCCCCGAGAGCCAGAAGGCAGTTGGGAAATCTTCCTCTGTGCTGATGAGCCTTGTCCTGCTCTGAGTGGACAAAGAACCATGGCAGGAAGCAGCTCTCTCAAAGTAGATCTCTTCAAAATTGAGCAAAAAAGGCTGGTCCTCTTCTGTGCAATCTATTCCTAACCTTTCCAGATTTAACTGGCCTCTGAAAATATGAATAGATGAGAAAATTCTGTGATGCAGAATTTTCCTGGAGACTGGAGGCATAGTATAGTGATAAGGATACCCAACTTAAGTTGTGTGTCTTTAAGTTGTGAACAACAAGTGGGAGTGAGGACTCTGCTGCATGCCTGAATTACCAGGTCTCATTTCTCTCCACCTGGCCCCTTTCTAGCCCCACAAGTCTTTCCTGTGAGGGTATATGCCCTGAACCCTGTGTTTGAGACACCCTCCAAGCACCATGGGGCTTTGAGTCTTTTCCAGATAGAAGAGGAGCTCTTTTCTCATGCCCTAGGCAAGCTCCTGTCAGCAAGCAGTGTCACACAACGCAGCTTCCAGCAGCTGTTTTCAGGGTCTGTAACGCTTCAGGCTGACTTTCTGTAACTCACCTTCAGCACTTGGCTCTGCACCCACAGAGAATCCTGACTCCTCTTTGTCAGCTGGAGTCCCATTGAAACCGTGGTGGGAGTTTCCTTCCAAGACCCCTTCTTTTCCTCCTGCCCAACACCCCAAACCAGTGTGTGAGGATTTGGATCCGTTACACATCTGCAAGGCACTTAGCTGCAGAGAGCCACATCATGAGAGCCACACTCTCTGTGCCTCAGTGGGGGTGAGGTGGTTAATGACTAACTTGTAAAACTGCTTGGTGCATGGGTGAACTGAGTAGGTGTTTTCAGAAACAGCTGAGCCAGTTTCCCCTGTCAGGATGGGCTTGGGTGCTGGCCAACTTTCCTGTCACACACACTGCTTGCAAAACTTTGTGGGGTTGAGTTTTGGTTTCTGAAACCTGTCAGGCACAACTAAAGTGCAAAAGTGTCGCTGCTTGGTTTTGCAGGCCTCCGTAACAACATTCTCTAAGAAGCAGAACAATATTCAGTAAGAAGTCAAAATACTACTGTCAAAAATACTACTGCATGCATGACTTAAACATTGATTACACTAGGAGTAGAAGCCCAAATCCATCTGGATGATGGTTATCATACCACGAGCTCAAGGGTCTGTACATCGTGTCTGGAAACCTTGGTTTGAGAATGGGTGGGAGCTCTAACCCTGACCATTTTGACATCCTAGCTCTTAATAACCTACGTTGTAAATCTTGCAGTATACTTAAGCACTTTGTATGAAAAGCCTTCTAGAAAGGATTGCCCTCCAGATACGGATTTGTTCAGCGGTCACAAAAACACTTGGCAGTTCAGGCCCTGCCTGTTATGGCGACAAGTGGCCCAGACACAGAGAAAGCTCTTCTTGATCCAAGAGGTAGACAGCTTTTCTTTCACTGGACTCATTACCTGGGAACTGTTACAGTCAAATTTTGTGCACCATCCCCAATTTGGCCCATGCAATATAGTGTCCTCTTCACTGCTCTTGGTGCCCAGACCTTGTCCTCCAGGCTGTTGAACCTGCCGCAGCCCCTGACACTGATTTTTCTGCAGAGAGCAGAGACTTCTAGAGCAATTCTCTTACAAAACTGGAAATAGGAGTTTCCACCCACTGATACCAATTATAAGTAAATTATTATAAGTCGTGGCCTTAAACTGGAATCCCTGCAGTTCCTGATGCCACTTGAAGACTACAGGGCTGTTACAGTCCCATCATGGAGCCTGTGGGTGTGAAAGATTCATCTTATGTTGAGACATTTCTCTTTCATTCTTATCACACTTGAGCACCAGTGAGTCAGTGGTCTCTCTCTTGCTTTCTTCCCTTCTCTCACTCTCCCTCTGCAGAAATGGGGGCTTTCTGGTGGAATTTGTCACATATATGACATTTGGCCATTGCAGAATGAAATATTTAAATGGTGCCAGGCTTCTAATTGTCCTGTCCTCTGCACACGTTATGGGTGGCATCTGGGTGCACAGGTGTGAATTGTGTGCATAGTTATGCTTTTTTTGCAAGGAACCTATGCCAGGGTCAGGGGAAAGTCAACCTACAGATGTGGCAGCCTGTTTCTGGTGTCATTGCATCTGGGGACACACCCCACCATCAGCTCTTTGCAAGCTGCAGAGTTCCTGCAGTCACTTGGCACACAAGTACCATTCCAGGTTTTGATCAGTGTTTCCCTCCACAAAATTTGAGGGTGTGCAATGAACTTTTAATTGTGTTCTCTGCCCTCTTCTGATAAATCGTATCACTCTCTTTTTCAAAGCCTCTGGCATGGAATTTTCAGACAATTACTGACAAGTATGTCCGTTCTTTTTCTGCGTATGGCTAGGATGATTTCTCCCCCATAAATTAATCTGTGTTTATTGATACTGACTTTTAACTGTGGCTTCATTGCCTGGCTACTCATTGTCATCTTTCCACAATTACTCACATTCAGGCTTAGATCAGAAAGTCTTGGATAACTTTTAATACCTGATCACTGGTCATTTCACCCATCACTCATCCTCTTTCCACATGACTATGATTGCACTAAACACCTGAAATTCCAGCACAAGGTGTTGGGGAACTTCCCAGACACTCTTCTTCTGTTACATATGTCAGAATGTACATATATATGCAAAAATATGGACGCATATGTGTATGTGTGCATTCATACCATCCTTTATTCTTCTTTTAACTTCCTATGTTTTAATCTGGTATGATTTTATGATAGACCATGACAATAAATTATTTGGAGACTTTACCAATTATCAGTGTTTTTCAAAACCCAGGTGCAGTGAATCAACCCAACTGCTCTGTCCCTCATGGCTGGCAATCCTTCCAATATATCTGATAGATTTTGAGGTACAACTTATCTTTACAAAAACTACGTTGGCTTTAATTGATTGATTGATCCATTGAACAATCTATTGACAGAATCACAGACACACTGATTGTCTGGAGATCTCTAGTCCAACCTCTATTCAAAGCAGGCCATAAGAGGTGAGGCCAGCACAGCCTTTGTGTCAACTACTCTGGAAAACCTCCAAGGATGGAATTTCTACCCTGTCTCCAGTTACAGATCCCAAAGCTGCCAGTCTGAGCCTTCTGAGCTGCAACTGGGAAAGTCCTCTGCTCCCCTTTATTACTGCCTCTTGCTCTACCCTCTACCACTGGCAAGAAGAGTTTATTTATATTACTTATGGCTCTTCTTTCAGTAGTTTCAGTTTGAGGACTCTCCGTGCTTGAAGATACTTAAAAGTGGAGCAGACAGCTCTGAAGGTGACCCTATTTCAAGCTAGGGTTGGTGTAGGAGTCTCCAGAGGTACCTCCCATCCTAAATCATTCCATGATTTTGCAATTAGGCTGAACTCTAATAGGTTCCTCCACAAGAGGACATCAGTCCAAGGTGACGTATTAGGATGTGTCATCTACTAAAGCACAATTCTGGCATCTCAGGTATTGCTGGAAATTTTCCAGGCAGGGAGACTTGAGAATCCTTGGCGTGTTGGAGCAGTGTGAACAAGCATTTTGTCCATGTGTTCTGTTAGTGTTTCTGGGTTGTGCCTGTCTTGAGCAAGAGGCTGTAAATTGATATTCTGCCACTCTCTTATCTTGGGTTGTCAGTCCATTACTGGATCTGGTACTTTTTATAATAAAATGGTGTCTGGAAGACAAAGCTCATGTCAGCCCTTACCAGCAGGGCATTCTCTTGAAGATAAAGAGCTGGAAAGCAGAATGATAGGAGCATAGAATCTTATCAGAGCCAGCAGCAAAACACTTAAATGCTGAAATAATTCAGCATCTGCTTGGAGCAAGAACTACCCATATGAAAGACACTGATCTGTCATAGACTTTAAGGCTAGAAGGGACTGTGATGTTCTTTAAGTCTGACCTCCCACACAGTCCAGCCATACGACATCATTTTGTATCAAGCTCAGAGTTTCCAAATGAGCTTGTATTAAACTCTTGAATGAAGGACTGAAGTACCCCGGTTTTGGGAGGTCAGGATAAGGTTATCCTCACAGCTGGAAAAAATACTCTCTATTTCAGTGCTTTAATTGAGCTTCCACCTCTGGGATTTGTGTTGGTGGTTTGTTTTGGTTTGCTGGTTTTTGTTTTGTTGGGTTTTTTTCTGGATTAAGCATTCTTCTACTGCCAGGGGAAGTTTGGTTTCCAAGAAATATTTTTACCAACTTTCTTACCTTTTTAATACCCTCCATAGAACCCAGAAGAACTATTTCTGGCTGGGCTGTAGACATTGCAGATAACCTTGACCTTTGCTTGTTTCTGCTAGCAGCGATCCTCTGTAAAACAGAGATAATACCACTTCCCTCCCTCTCACAGGTGTTGGCTGTTCAAAAAAAGAGACCATTAACATTTCTCAAATGCTACAGTGGGAAGCAAATATTAAGGCAGTCAGAGACCAGAGGCTGGATATTACATTCCCAAACATGGTTTAGTGCAGCAATCTTATCTACTGGAAACTGAGTCCTCTGATAGCACCAGAAGATATGAGCTGTATTTTCATATATGGATATCATTGTTCTGAATGAAATGGTATCATCTAAAAACAGTTGTGTACATAAATAACTGGATACACTTGAAAGAGAGAAGGTATTTGGTGAGAGTAGGGGTTAATTGTTTCACTTGTAAGGGACCTTGGGATAAGGCATTGCAGACCTTGTTAAGAGTACTTCTCATAGGAAAAGGCTTTTAAAAATGTAAAAACAGAAGCTGGTCTATTTGAGTCAGTTCATCTGTTTACTCTAGATGGGGCTTTTACTTGTAATGGAGCCAGTCATCTCAGCTATCAGCCACACCATTTACAGTCAAAGGCTAGACCAAAATAGCTCCTAGGTCCTTCTGATTTTCTATTTTTGTCAATGATCTACTTAAATGCTGACTCTATCCCACTGAGGACGTTCGGATCAATCTAATTGGCTAAATATCACTGAGCTGCACGGTGGCGGGGGGGTGGATCACCCCTCTATATTTAAAATGAATGTATACATGGTGTCCTTGTGGTGAGTGGCTGTGGGCAGGCCTGGCACTGCCGAGTCATGGCTGGGGACTGGGGAAGATGCTCCTCTTCAGAACAAGGCTGGTATGTCCCACACTGTTACTCTGAGGTGCAAAGTGCTACGCAGGGAAGAGTCAAGAAAGTGGATGCTGTCCCTCTGCTGCCTCCCATGCTGGGGTCACCTCATCCTGAGAGGTCACCAGGGATGGATTCAGCTTTCCTGGTGATAGGGAATGACTCAATGGTGTGCAAGTGCTCTCAGCAGTGTGTTGGGGAGCAGTCTCTGCTCTCAGCTCAGCTATGGCCTTCTCCTGAGGGCCTGAGGAAGTGCTCCCTGTTGTCCACCATTTTTGGTTATTCATAAGTGATGTAGGTGGCTTTATTTATCTGGTGCTCCAAACACAGTGCAGAGCTGGTATTTGGGCTTGAGCAGCAGCCCAGAAATCCATCCACATTTCCATACACAGGGACTGAAAGACTAATGCCCTTGCCTTTCTGCTACCCTGTTGACAAGTTATCATTAGCAGAGCTGTCTTCAAGTCTGTATTGCAGAAATCATTTATCCTCTGTGGCAAAAACAGATATTGAATCAGAAATGTGAGCCTTCTTCCCGATTATTCTGGGGTGAAGACTTTGGTCATGTGCCTTCTGTAGCTCCTGTAGATCACTTGGAGGTTGCCACAGAGTGGTTCAGCATTAGCCAGCATTAATTACTAATTATTTAGCTGATTAGTTTCAGCTAAGCAGAAATGCAGAAGAGATTGGGTCCAGCTATCAGGGTGATTCTCTGCACACTTGCCTGTGTAGTGCCAAAGAGTCTCACTTCTGATTTGCCAAGCAGGAGGAGATTTTTTTAAAATCCTCTCAGAGCCCACCATCGTTGTTTATGAGGCTACATAGACTCTAAAGGACAGTTATGAAAAAGAAAATATCCTCTTTATTTTTAAATGTAACCAGCTAAAAGAGATGAGTCCTGGGATGACATCATCCTTGGGGAAGGGATTGGGCTAGATGTGAATTTGGGAGCTGTTGGGCACATCAGGGGGATTGTGCTCAGTGGCACTGGGTGTTCACAGCCTTGGCTTTGTTTGGAGAGCTCGTGCAAACTGTGCAGAGTTACTTAATACAAACCAAATCCTAGCACAACAGGATCAGACAGAAGAAAGTCCTGGTGGTTTGCTCACAGGTCCCATGTCAGGCCATAACTGACTAGGACAAAACCAACAAGTTCTTTAATGTTGTTCTGTATGACTTTAATTAATTAAACACTAGGAAACCCAACTCATAGCCCAGGTCTCTCCTGGGTTAGTAATTACAAAAACTGCTTTGGCAGGATTGTATGTAGCTAGAATCCTTTCCTTCCCCTTCCCCTTCCCCTTCCCCTTCCCCTTCCCCTTCCCCTTCCCCTTCCTATCTTTTTTTCCTTTTTTTCTTTTTTCCTTTTCTTGTATTTTTTTTACCAGTAAGAAAGGTTTTGTAAATTATTATTTCCTTTCAGAAATTTTTGAAGAAAAAATAAAAGGGTCTGGCATTTTCCCACCCATCCATCTTGGATTTCATTCAAAAGTGCTGTGTTCAGGACAATATTTTTTCTTTGCCAAATGGGAAAATTTTGGATACCATTGTGGAATATAGGTGTGTTTTGTCTCTTCCTTCTGCTGAGGACATGCCCTATGTTTTTGTTAATGGTGTTCTTCCTGTTTTGGGCTTTTCTGGTATCCTATTAACAATATACTGCACAATATTTTAACTGGCAGTGTTAGTTATAGGCGGTATATGAACAGATTTTTTCTCAAAAGCTCTGCTTCTGATACATGGCAAAAGAAATGTTTTAAATGGGCAATAACCCCCAGCCCATGCAGTGTGCAAACTAAGCTCCAGGTGCTTACTTTGCAGCAGTAACTTTCCTGGTGTTATTGTACACGTCAGTCCAGTGGCATTAGTGCAGGACGGAAAAGGAGTGGAAACTTTGGTTTTATTTGATTATATGATACGGGGAAAACTCGTGTGGCATCGCTGGTTTGAATTTAATAGCACGGGCTCAGCTGATGGGGTGTTTCATTGCTCTTCACTGACCTGTCCTGCAGCTGAGCACACAGCAGCTCTGAGCATACATTTTCTCTGTCTCTCCTCTCTCAGAAAAAGGAAAAGCATTTGCCAAGGAGATCTGCACTCAGAAAAAATAATGTTTGTGAACTTATCCTCTCTTTGGGAACAGCTTTGGTTTGAGTGTAAGCCTTTTAGTGGAAAAGGTACCCTCATGGCTGCCCAAACTACCTGACAGCTGGACAACCTGCAGGTCCTTAACAATTCCTGGAGACTGAGTGCACCTCATCAGGAAATTTATTGCATTTTTCTGTCCTTTCCCATGCAGTGGTGGCTGGGTGCCCCTGGCACATGGTCTGCTCTGGAGGTCATGGGATGTTCTGGAGGGATGGGTGGTCACCAGGTGAACAGGTTGAAAATAAATAAATAAATTCCTGGGGGCTGTATCAGGTTCAGGTCGCCTTGACTGTGACAGGGAAGAGCACGGCAGGCAGAACAGACGGGAACAGATTTTGTTTAAATTTAGCAGCAGTGTTGTGGTTGGAAAAGGCTGATGAGAACTTGGCACTTAACTCCTCACCTCGGACTGCTCCCCCCAGTAGGGTTGTCAGCCTCCAAACACAGCACTGCTGGTGCAGAGCCTGGGCAAACACCCTTTAAATAACCTCTTTCCTCCTGCAGACTGTTTTGCTGAGCCTTTCTGATTTCTTAGCATCCACAATAGTGGCCAACATTTTAACGTTGGGAGGGGTGTAAGGCCCACAGCAGAAGCAGGTGGATCACGAACTGCCATGAACTTCCCTGTCAGGCAACCATCATCTGCAATGTTGGGTATGTGCCATGACTCCCCTCCCACCCCATGGTCCAGGTGGGAGATACATCTGGACAGGCTGATCTCCCATCTCTCAAAGACAATTGCTCCATGAGGCCACTCTGGAATGCACAGGAGCTGATCCCACCTTCCTGTGCTCCCTGCTCTCTCCTAGCCCTCTCTCACTGCACAGACCAGGTAGGATCTGCACTTGTTGCTGACAGCTGTTAATCTCCTCCTCTCCATTTCCCATGCCAAGCCCTTCCATTTGTCTTTGGGATATGATACCTCCAAGTATCCCCAGTGCAACCTTAGGTCAGGAAAAGCTGGCACAAGATTTTGGCATCTGACATCTCCAGGTCTCCCACGTCTATCCCCTTTGTGCAGGTCTGTGAACTTTCTTAACTCAGAGCAAGTAAAGGAAGCTGTGCTGCCATCAGCTTCCTGTCTGCAGGGAAATTGTGGATTCCCCCAAAATGGTATTTTGGGGGAATATTTTTATAAAATATAAATATATTTATATTCCCAGAAAGTTGCAGGGGAAGCATTACCTTCCCCAAAACTAGAAGAATGCCAAGCTGATCTGCAGATCCTGCTAGGTATCAGGGAAGCAAGCAAAGAGAAAAAACCTTATTCTATATCCATCCTTCCACCCCAAAGGAAACAGTCCTCTGAGTTTTCCTATACTGGCACATCATAAACACCAGTAATGTAATTTTTTTCTAGTTACACTCTGAGCCTCTGACTTTCCAGGACAAAAATGCCAGTGCTGTCCCTGTCACCATCTGCAAACCTGCTGAACATGGCTGTTTTCCTCACTCATGGGATGGGGACAGGGATATCTATTTTATGTAGTCCTACAGAAAGCACATTGGCTCCAGTGGAAGCAAGAAATGGATTTCACTAGAGAGGAGTGATGCAGACTCTGTCAGCTCATCATGGCTGTTTTCCATGCTGCTATATTTGTTTTATTTTAGATGACAGAATTAATGACCCCTCAAATGAATATTTAAAGCTTCCTTTCTTACTCAGCTTAATTGGAAAAATAAGTCTTTTTAAAAAGTTTTGTGCCCCTGTTTTGTGAAGTAACAACCTGTTTCTTCCCCCGTCCCTCCATATTACGTCCACAGTCCCAGTGTTTGTTTTCTGACCTTGGGATTCAATTGCAGAGTGTGTTAAGCACCCTGAAGAAAGAACCCTCACTTGTATCTGTGCTGCTCAGCTCAGGTCAGCAGGGTTTGCAATAGAGATGGATCTTGAAACAGATCTTGGATGTGTTGCAGGTATCTTTAGACCTTCTTCCAGGAAAGGAAGGAGAAAGCTTGTCTTTCCTTTCTGTGCCAAGAAGAAAGCAAAATGGTGCACTGGAAAATGAATAATTGCTTCTGGTCTGAAGTTTTTGGAAGCCTAATGCTGAAAATATGAAAGTTTATGACAGTGTTTTTGTGAACACTGTAATGGCCAGGAATTGTGTCCTCACTGAGGCTGCAGGACTGAATGCCAGTAAACTGTGCATTGTAGGGGATGGGGGGAGCTGGGGGTGTTGCTACACTCCCATTTTTAAGTCCCTTTTCCCTCTCTTCCTCCCTGCACAAGAGACGAGCCCAGCTGCCTGCCTGGGGAGAAGACCTCTGTCAAAGCACGCTCTCTGACAAATGAAAGCCCCCTGCGCTGAGATTATGAGGAAACTTCTGGTCGTGGGAACCTTTAGACAAGGATATATGAGCCTCCCCCTCCTGCCCTGGCAGTGACCTCTGGCAGGCTCCAATCCCAGTCCTGCAGCGTGACCACAACTGGGGCAGCTTGTGACTGCTCTTGGCCATGGACCCCAGGGCCCCGAAAGGTGAAATGTGAGGATGGAGCTCCAGATGTAACCTCACCTGATGGACATAAGGTGGGAAAAGCTGCTGGAGCATCCTCATACCATGACCTTTGAGGAGCAAAACCACAGAGAAATGCCATGGCATGGTGGGAAATGGCATTGAGAGCTGCTGGCCATCAGGAAAGAGAGTAAGGAAAGGTGACCACCTTTCAAAACCAGAGCATGTTGCAGCTGCCTGTGGCACTGCCTTGCAAAAGTGATGGGTAATGTGTGTGGGGAGAAAAAACTATTGAAAATAATAGCATAATTGACTGTCTGGCAGGCTAAAACTTCAGCAGAAGCTGTGATTATACTTGTCACTATCTGTTAACCTTCAAAACAGGTGTTGTGTGTTTGAGGTGCCAAAACGGGGCTCGGGCTGCAATCTGTGTGTGTGACAGGAGCATGGGCTGGAGGAAGGCCTGGGGGCCCTGCCAAATGGGCACAGGGGCAGAAGGGGGATGGTCCTGGGCAGGCAGAGCATGTGACACAAATGGATTTGGCTGGCTTTGAAAGGGGAGCATATCCCAGCAGTGCTGGGATCCAGCAGGACGTGTCCGCAGCTGATGGCAGACGGAGCTGCAGTGGGGACCCCAGTGAAGGGGTTCTCTTTTGTAGGCTGATGTAACAGCTGAAGGGTTTGGGCCAGGTTTATTAAAGTTCTCAGATTACTAAAATCTGTAATAATCAGTTGGAGGAACCTTGACTCCTGCCACAATCCTGAATTTTTACTTGGTTTTAGGAATTAAGACTATAATGCTTTGTTGCACTCTTGGTCCAGCTCGGTGTCTTGCTCTAATACATTTGTTCTTGTAAGAGCCATAAAAACTGTTAACATTTTGTGTTTAATATTTTTTTTAATAAACAAATTAAAATGCAGTATTTCAGCGAAACAAAAGAAAAAAGACAAATAAGTATTTTCTTTTTTCTTCCATGGAGTATTTTCAATGTAAACCTTGTGTAAACAAATGTGTTGGGGTCTTGCAAAGCTGTATTGCTAAGTAAGCCAACAAGCATTGTAATGCTTGACATGTGTGGAAGGTGAGTGAACAATGTTAAAATGGGAAGATTAGTTAGGGCTCCGTAGAATACCTAAAGAATCTGAAATACAAGACTTCGAAGAAAAATGTTAGGGATGAAGATCAGGAGATTGTAAGGTGCTAATCACCAGCATTTGGCATGGCTTGCAAAGCAAAAAGACTGTCAGCACACTTAAAAGTCTCCTCATCTTGTCTGACTTAATGTAATTAACTTTAAAATTCAAACTCAATCAGGGATGAAAATGCACTGATACCACAAGATAACTTTGTGTCTGAGTTCCACCATGAGAGTCCTTTTAAAGAAATCCATGTCAGGTTATCTGAGTGCTTTTAAAATTAGTATACACCTGTATCATGCCCTTGTCCCAAATAAGAACAACTCAGAAACATTCTCATGTGAATGTGTGTGACAGTCATCAAGCAGAAATAGCTGACTGTTGACATAATAACAAGTTTACTCTAACTGTTGATGAAACTTTGGAGTTGGTATTTTTTAATCCTGCTACTGTTTATTAAACAGACATGGGTTTGGGTATGAAGTCAGCAGGTGTGGAAAATCTGTTTCTACCATCAGAGTTGGTGCTGCAAGGCATTGTCTCAGTTTGGGGTCTTTTTTTATACTGTATTTTGGAATATTGCAAATCACAATGCGATAACCTAGTACTCATAAAGAGTCTCCTGGCAGCATATCTTGATGATCAGAGATGTGGTGCAAATGTGCCTCCTTCCCTCAGGCGTTCTCATGCACGCACCTCCCACCCTGTTCCTGAAGGTGGGGGAGTTCACACCGAAGGTTATGGCTCAGGTTGACCTGAGCAAAAACTGCTTGTCATTTCCAAGCTCTCTGCTGCAGGACAGAGGTGGCTGTGGTTGGTCTGTCTGAGGAGGACGGTCTTGGTACAAGGGATTTGCAACCCCTGCAAGCCTGGCTCCAATGCTGTTATTTCCCATTTGGAGGTGGAATGTCACACATGGCATTTGGGAGAAGGCTGTCCTTTTCCTTCCTTCAAAGGAGTCAACAGGCATGTCTAGAAGTAAGGAGGAATAAATTCTCATAGAGAGCCAAAAGCAGACTGATATCAATGCAAAGCTTTGGTTTTAATAATTCTTGAATGGCACTTGCAAAAATCTGAGTGTAGCTGCACCCATCAGACATCAGGATTTGAGAGGACAGAGCTGTGAAGCAGAGGAGTTTATAAATGCTGAGGAACTATGGGGTCTTTAAAAGAAGATTTTCCTTAAAACAGCAAGCAATGCCTTTTCTATGGCCCTAGGGAGAAATTTTATTAGAGAGAAACATAGATTGAAGTATTTCCTTGGAAAACAGGGCTCTATTTTCCTGCTACAAAACATTGGATCAGTTTCTCTGAAAAAAATTGATGCTAGGGGGACTTGTGTGGAATTTAACCTGCTGATAGGAGTGAGTGCCTGTCGCGGGTTGGGTTTGTAACTGGGCGGAAACACCAATTTAGTGTAGTGGTTTGGTCCAAGATGCTCATTACTGTTTATCTTCTGTGAGATAAGAATTAGGAGAAATGCAAAGTAGGCACCAAACTTGAAAGAATATAAAGAAGTTTATTAACAGACCTAAAAGAAGGAAAAAAAATTATACCACCTTCAGAACTCTCCTCCTCCCCCCACCTTCCTCCCTTCTCCCACTGACAATGTAAAAAGACAACCCTTAAGATGTTCAGTCTGTTTACCACTTCCATAATAACCTTGTTTAGTCCATTTAGAAAGTCTCTTCTTGCTCATGCTATGAAAACAGTATCACAACGAGACAGCCGCCCACTTCCAAATATTGTTCAGTCCATTTAGGAAGAGGAGTCTCTCTGCTCGCATGTGAGTCCCTTCCCCCGACTTGCAGCTTGTTCAAGGTCACACACAGATAGCAATTGGTTTTCCCGCGTTCGAGGGTCCACTCTTGAAGTTTTTTGGGGTACAATTTTAAGGTTGAGCCGTTCAGAAACAAAAACAGAGGCCCTTCTCCTTCCCTGGGAGCAAAGGGTCTTCCTCATCTCCATTGTTAGGACTATCTCTGGGAGCATCTCTAGGAACTGAGGTTTCTCCTTTCCCATTTGGAGCAAAAGTCCTCATCTGGTTCATCTCTCCCTGTCCAAACTTCTCATGAAATTACAGCTGCGTCAGCATCTGCCTATCTCAGCGCAGGTGCTTTTGCTTACAAGTTGAACACTCCATCCCCCATATCTTCATGGAATTACAACAGGATACTCTGATATATCATAGCTTCACAACAGAATTTCAGCTTTAAGCATCTCCTCTCTCTCTTCCCTCAGGTTTTCAGCTCTTCACAGCAGTAAAAGGGTTAATCTCACCTCAGCCTTGCAGCTTTGCAGCTGGAATGTTGAATGTTTCTTATCGCAGTGGAGAGGGGGGAGAGCCGAGCCGCTCCGGCTGCCCACGGCAAGGCAGTGGGGGGGGTTCCACGGCTGGAACAGGTCCATGGCTCCAGGATGGCCGTGGCCCGGCCCGGCCTGGCCCAAGCAGGGCCTGGCCGGGCCCACTGGCCCCCACACGGGCCCTGCAGCCACCTGTCCCAGCGCCGGAAACGAGAGAGAGCTTGGAGGGGGAGTTTGTCTATTCTTAAATGTGGATCACAGAGGCGGTCACAACTTTAAGTGGCTTAGAGAATTGTCCATATTCAAACTGGCCGCTGATAGGTTCTGTCAGGTCCCAGAGGAAACTGTAAGCACCCCTTAGCAAGGACATCCCTTCCAGGACTACGCTTGCTAACCTATGACAGTGCCTTCTACAGGAAAATAGCTCTCCAGATCCCTCAGACCACGTTGATTCCATTTCCACTGACCACAGCGGGAATTTGGGCACTTTGCTGCGCTCCCATGTCCTAATCTTGGATCTCAATCCCACCCCTCAAATCACAGACAGTTTTAAAGCAGGTGTGATGGTTCAGAGGTTGAAAGTGAGTTTCATCTCCATATGGTGAAAGGGCTGTTGGGAAATGCAAAAATAACGACACAAAGAGATCGGCAGCACGAGCCACAGTCATTCCCTGAACTCGGTAACCTGCCATTGCACGCTCCATCTGGGAGTGGGAATTATTTCAGAAAGCTCAGGACAAAAAGGGAATTTCTCTCTTCACCTCAATGAATTGATATGCCCTATTTCAGCAAAGAAATGACAGATCAAAAAAAAAAAAAAAAAAGAAGGAGCATTTCAGTTATTTATGGAGACCATGCTTCACGCCTGTTTCTGACTTGGGTGGAAATTAGATGGAACTGACTGTTTCTCTTCCACTTCTTTCACAAATTCTTTATTTCTTTATATCAGAGGTTAATTACTGAAGCCTATGTAAAAATACAGAGGAGAAGAGTATTTTGTATCAGATGTGGGTGTCTGCAGGTGTTTTGGATTGGACTGCCTCAAAGCTTTATGCCATTCTTAAAATATAATACTGGCAATAAATTATTACTTCATCACCACAACTAAATAAAAATTTTACAGATTACAGCTGGTAATTTTAAATTTAAAATTAGGTCAAATTGTACCAGCCCTAATTAGGACCTCCTTCATCCTTCCAAGTTTGATAACAAACGTTTTTTACAAAGAAAGTAAGTCTGAATTTTGTGTCACACTTTTCTAAACCCCTATTATTTCTTACTTGGGCAATACAGGGAATATTTCCCATCTTTTCTGGAGATGAGAACAAGTGAAAGCAACAGGTCTTATCTGTCTCTGTCTTTGGCAGTAATTATATCAGCAACTTTTAGAAGATCCATAAATTTAGAATTCCATAAATTGCAAAATATTTAGAGTACCTCCTTGAATTCTTTAGTAGTTAAATCCTGTAAACATTTTCTGTTATTGCAACCTTTAGTGAGTGCCAGGATGACAGATTTATACTTATTTGATCATTTCCTTTACCATGTCCAAACATTGCAAAGGTATTTTCTTTCTCTCATGTTTAGGCCACTGCTGGGCCTGAGTTACTAAAAGCAGCATCCAGAGGAACTTCCTAACCTGCACTTTTAATAATCCTGGTGCCATGTACCTGTTTGTTAAAAAGTTACTTTAGTAGTGGCTGTTTTACTTCCATTTTGATTATGGCTTGAGTAGAAAATATTCATTCTTTCCTCATGATATGAACATGTCCTGATTTACTCCTGGGCAGGGAAGGACGCATTTGTTAAACCCTTTTGATTTTCTGCATTATTACTGACTATTCTGGTGCTCTTACTATTCATGGGCTTTTAGTATTTAGTAGGGTTACTCTTGGTCCCAATGGACTCAAACATCTGCTCCTTACTGTCTTTTTTTTTTGGTTTTTGTCCATATGTATTTCCTTTGCTTCCTTATTAATTTTGTATAGCTCCAGGATGTATTTTCAGTGTTTACAACATCTGTCTTCTAAATATCCATCCATCATTATTGCTTATTTTGCATCCTTTTCTATTCTGGATTTTTGGAACCATGCTTGCTTCCTCACTTACAGTTTTAGTCTGATTTTGGTTTTGGTTATTTGGTTCTTTTTACCTCTAGCTAAATAATTTTTAACTATTCATTGCAGGCATCACATTTAGTCTTCAGTCCTTCCTTACATCTGGCTTGTACTTGCTTCAGCTTTGTGAACCTTGCTGTCTTGAAATACCATGTGTTTTTAACTGACTCAGACAGGGATCCAACATAATCATTTCCACCTTAGTTACTGTTAGCTTTTATTTCTTGGTTAGAAAATTGTCATCCATGATTTGTAGAAATTCCAGAGGAGTTACTACTGCCAGCGGGAGATTTTGATATACATCATCCTGAGTCAATTTTCTCTTGACAGTCCTGCATCCATGGTAGATAAATGGCTTTGGAGCCACCCCACCTAATTTTGAGGGTGGTTTAGCATTGAGGCAGGCATCTATTATAACCTCATTTTGTGCTTTAGCCATCTGGACGTGATCAACAAGCAGTCAAAACCCTTTGCTCCTGAGCTATCACTGCTACAGAAGAAATTAATGCCAGCCTTGGTCTCTTTTGCACACCTGATGCTCCTCTGGAAGGCAGCAGTCACTGCCTCCACCTCACTTTAAAAAGATAATTTCCCTCTGTTTCATTGGCATGAATTAAAAATAAGAGTTTGACAAAGAATTTTGAGAAGTATTTCACAGATGTTGACAAGCATTTTAAATTGTTCTTCCAATGTTATACTTTTGAACCTAAAACCTGTGTTTCCCCACTCTCACTAACTTCAGTTATAACATCAATAAAATGCTTTATCTTTTAATTAAGGATTTCCTTGAAAAGTTGTGAATGAGTGAGATATAAGTCAATTGCTTTCACAAGGCTACTTTCTGAACTGTGCTCTCAAAACATGGTAAGGACGGAAGCAGTGATAAGAACTTCAGAGTCTGAGTTCTAGCTAGTGTGATCATTGTGCTCATCAGCAAAGGCAAGAAGAAACTCTGTAATCAGAAAAAACTGAAGAAATTAAAGTGATCCAGAACAGGATCCTTTTGCATTCTGCTTTTTTTATTTGTAAGCCCAGGCTCTCACCACCTTTTTGGGTTCAGCAGACCTCACATGGCAGAATTCACAGCATTCAGTGTCAATTTTCAGCATTCAAAACTGCTGGTCCAGAAGGGGATACACAGGAGAGGAGTGACATCCTTGGGAGCAAGAGGTCCCATGGAGACTCTGCTGTCCTCAGGGTGGTGACTCTCAAGCCCCATGCCCAGGGACTAAATGTTACTGCAAGACAAATATTGACTTCTGACAGAGTTTGGAGAAATTCATGTGGGTATTTCCAAGAGTTTATGAATTAACCAGAAATAGAGATAAGTCCTAGGCTACCTATTTCATCAGCTAAGAAACTGTTGACTGAAGCCTAGCATGAGCCAAGAACCTACATGCACTGTGTTTCAAGAACTTAATCATACCTTCAGATGTGGAGCTTGCTAGTTAGTTTAATTACTGTCCATTTTTTTTTCTTTCAGTAGCTGAATGGATCTGATGACAATTCATTTTTTTTAATAGATGAAAGAGAAGCAGGCTTCAAAACAGATAATGAATTTCTTCTAACTTGTCTGGAGACTGAAGAGCCATAATTCTGATTGATCAGATATGGTCTGCTTCAGAGAGGCACCAGATGTGGTCCAGATTTTAAATAGATGCTGCTACTGTCAAAATGCATTCGCTCCCTCCTGGTGTAACAAAGTGAAGTCCATCTGTCTGGAGTGGTGCACTTTTTTTAGTGGTAATAACAGTTAACATCAGCAATAAGCTTTGTCTCATTAGTATCACATAATCCCTACTACCAAGTCCCCAGTTTCTGGTCCCCATATTATCTGCCATGGAAAAAATAAAGACCACAGCAGGAGCTAAGAAGGTCAGTGCATTCTCAGGGTAATCAGCTGTAGTAAATTCAATTCTGACAAGACAAGGCTTGCAAATGTCTGGGGAATTAAGGGATCATCTATAATTTCATATGTTGAGTGGGAAAGTGTCCTTCCAGACATTTATTAATTACAGATGAGGGTGTGTATGGTGATCATCCTTGGAGAAATTTCTTCTGAAACAAAGCAAGAAAAATAGATTTAACTGCATGCTGCTGTTTCTAAAGGAAAATTACTGGTCTTCTCACTTGGCCTTGCAATGGTTTCAGTCAGTATGTTTTCTCTTCCAGTGTTTATTGCTCTGTCTTAGCAACAGATGCCTGTTACCCCTTATGAAACCTTTTGCATAAAGGGTTCCCACTGTAATCAATGGAGGAACTTGCCTTGGCTTTAGTCTGGCTCAGTGCTCTCTCTCCAGGGCTTGCACTGCTTAAGAAGAAACAAGTAAAGAACAACAGACAAAAGAGCTTTACATTTAGAATCAAGCTTTTCACTTGAAGATCTTGGAGCACTCTGGAAAACTTAATTACTCCCCTTTGAGGTCTGTGTTGTTCCTTCTGTTTTACAGATGAGGAAATTAAACCACAGGGAGGTCAGAGCTAAAATTTTCCAACTTGGGCAACTGAAGGTAAGCGCTTACAGCCACACCTTCCTTCCTCGAGAGGAAGTCCTCAACACTTTCACACTCTTTTTGCATCCTTTGTCTGAAAGTGTGGGCTGTATCTTAGCCAAGAGCTCTCCAAAAGTCACCAGAATTGCTGAAAAGGCCATTAAATTGTCTTAAAAATAAGAGATGTAAAGTGTGTATCTCATTTCCCTTAGTGCAGCCAAGACTGAGGAGGAGCAATGAAAACAAAATCCACTGAGGACTAACTATCCTGGGAGGAAAAGAACTATTTAAGTAAAAGAATAAACTTGCCATGAGAACAGATTGATCTCTGTTAAACACAAATAAGCATGGATTGAAAATTAGGAGAAGTTTTGTAATTATCAGAGGAGTGAGGTCTGGGGACAAATGGGGATCTTGGGGGAGAATAATGTCAGTCAGGTTGAGATGAAGTTGGATCAGAATCTAAGAGAGATGAAGGGATGCTGTACCAGCACTTCCAAAGGACTGCACTTGGTGATCCAGCATGTGGTTCCATGTTGTGTTCACAGTATTGCAAACCAGTTTCTTAACCCACACATAAAATCCAGGACAAACCAGTCTTCCTCCTTGCAGGGGCCCCTGGGTCCTTGTTTTTTAGGATTTAGGTCATTTGGGTAGGAAAATGCTATTGGTGCCACAGGAGGAAAATGAATACCTGATGACATCAAATACCGCTCTCCCTTTAGACCTGCGGTGCCTCGTATGCCAGATTGCAGCTATTGTATGAAGAATTTTCAGTTCCTTTTTGTGCCTGGCGGCTGATTGAAAGTTCATATTATTTATGGCAGAAAACAGCAGTGTACTTTTGAGCCTGAGGAAGCTGGGAAAGTGCAGTGGGTGTCAATCAATTAAGCTATTCAACTTATTTATGAAACGGGACAAAACAATGTCTAGGATATGAATTCCCGTCTCAATGGGATCCCCCCTGATATAAAATGTCAGAGCTGAAAAAGGGTCAGCTCATGACCCTTGAATATTCTTTTAAACTATTTGCAAATCAATACCTCTTCTCTGGGTTTGTTCAGGGACCATCGTTCCCTTTTATTATAAGTCACGGGGCATAGACTGCTTATCAGGGAGTGTGGAGACAGATCACTGCACTAAAGCAGCAGCTGGTTTGGAGACTGGGCCTGACTCTCATTTCTGGGGGGGCTTACTTCACTCTACTCTGGTAGAGCAAAGGATTTTAAAGTGAGCATAATTATGGTTTTTGCTGACTCTTGGGCTCCTTAATATCTGCTGGAAGAGCAAAGAAGTCCTTTGCGCATGCAGTTGGGATTGTCTCCCTCTTATTAGTGCTTATATCAGCCAGGAACATCATCTGCCATTTTCTCTTCCAAATTTTTTGTGTCAGAAGGATGCTGGGTCCCTGGGTTTTGGGGTTGCAGTCCCAAATTTTCTCCCTCTCTTTGTTAGCAGTAATGTGCTGTACAGGTAGGGCTTGAACAGACAGATGGCCTGATCCTCAGCTGAGCATCTGGGCTGTTAAGCTCTCTAAAAAGGCATCATCTTTACAAATCCCAGTCTTAATCTCATTGCCCACTGTGTGACCCATGGGGGTTTCAGATCAGTGCCAAAGAGGGGAAGAGGAGGAGAAGGAGGGCAGCTGGAGGATCTGTGGAGTCAGGGGAAGGGAAGTGCCTGCAGGGCAAATCTCAGAGCTGGGTGCTGGGGATGTGACCATTTCTCGCCATGAGGAGTTGGAGAAGGTCAACAGTCCTGGCTACCTCGAGGTCTCCTGCAAGGAGGATGTGCACAAAATGAATCCTTGAAATAGTTGCCCAGGCCTTTGGGCAGTTTTGTGTAAGGGGCCTCCCACTGCATCTTCTCACAGCATCTTCTTTCTCCATGCAAAAACATGGCATCATCCCAATGCCTTTCAGCAGCACTTGGGCAAGCTCAAGTCCAGACAGGTGAACTGAGGAAAAAAACAACAGAGGAAATGCCCAGTTGCCTGCTGAGGTTTATCAATGAGAGCTTTTTGCCAAAGGGAGAAGAGGAAGACAGCAGTTTGCAAGGAAGTGAGTTGTTCTTGCCAATGATCCCATCTCCTAACAGCATGCCATTCCTCATGGGAAATCAGTGTACACAGCTTTTGTCTAGGAGGCCAGCAGTGTGGTATATCCTGTGAAAAAGGGACTCTTCCTTTTACTTTGTCTGTTACAGAACAAAACTTGAGGCAAAAATTTGATAGTGTTAATAGTATGTGAAAAAGGGAAGAATTTCCAAGAAGTTGAGTGACCTGAAAATGGTCAGCTATGGACGGGTTTTGAGGTAGATCAGGTCCAAATATAAAATAATTTAGAGCAGACTTGGATCAGATTCTTTTAGAATTAAAGACATTAAGTTGACCATTTGTATTCCCTGAGAATTTTCCCCTGCAAAATTTAAACTAATTCCTTAAAAAATTAATAACCACAGATGCATTAAGTGCTTTATGGTAACTAAGCATATAGATGGCCCCCTTCTGTTTTTAAATCTGAAATATTTTAATGCATTTTTGAAAGATCGAGGTAGTAATATTTTTTTAATTCAACCCATTTTAATACCTGAAAAAGTGAGTCATTCTGATATTTTTTGTTTGTGCTGCTGGAAAAAAATGCATCAGTGAAAGTCTCCCCTATGTCTGTAAAAGAAAACTTGGACACTACTTCATCTGCAAGTTTGTTTGCACTCAGTAATTCTGGTGCAGGCCTGTGATGATAGATGGTAGGAAACATGAAACAAAAGCCCCCAAAGAATCTGAATCTCTCATTGTTTGGATTTTTTTAAACAGGATTTTCCTTTAATTAGTGAAACTTGTAGAAATTACTGTCCACTTGGATCTAAGACGTGCAGTGAAATCCTACATCAACCCAAAAGGGCCAAAAGGAAAATGAACCTCTAGGCATGAGCAGGAATGTAATACGAGTTTTTTCCTTTTATTGTGGACAGCCACTCTTCAACTTTAAGCCAATCATTCCAAATCTTTGTTTCAGGCTTCCATCTAGAAAAGTTGTTTTGGGACATTCTTAACTTTAAATGCATATAGAGTTCTGTAAAATACCATTCAAAAGAGCTATTCACAGATACAGCTTAACTCTGATATGCCTAGAAAGGTGCTACAAGCATATTTCCCCAAAATAATCAATCAAAATTGTTCATGATCAAAATAAGAAACAAGAAGTTCATTAGGTATCAATTCACAATTAAGGTAAAGAAAGCGAGTCCAAGAATAAGAAGGGAATATCTATTTATAGGCACATATGCAATATCTTTAATATGACATTCACTGGAAAACTTTCCAGATAGTTCTGTCATTGAAAAGTGAAACAAAATTGGGTGAAAACATCTCAAAAACTGGAATACGAATACAGAAAAGGAAATTTCCAGTCAGGCTAAGGTTTGTTATTAATAGACACTTTCCACACAATACTTCTTCGAAATAGATTAGGAGTTGAAAGTTCACCATGATGTAGCTATAAAAAAAGAAAAGAAAAAGCTGATGAATTGCAGTTGTTTCCATCTAAATAAAGAGTAACTAACCAAGGAACCATCTGTCGGTGTATGATTACCAACTTTCTTTTTGTCTTTCAAAACAGCCTGAGAAATCAAGGGCACTGGGAGTAGAGGGGAGAGCACACACACGCTGCAGGCTTGCCAGCAGCCAGCCCCAGAGGGTCTGATCTGATCCTTGCCTTTTTCTCTTGGTGCACTGATTTCACACTGCTGGTTTTCATCTGGCGTGCCTCTATATTTCAAATACGTGCTACACACTGAAAGGGCTATTCTGCAGTAAATGTGGCTAATTTTGGTATAGTTGAGAGCTGAAAAGTAAAACTTTTCTAAGAGAGGAAAACCCTAAAATCGTCTCTCTCAGTTTGTGAAGCCAATAGAATAATATTAATTCATTTTTTCCCCTGTTATTGAATAGCAAAGAGCCTCGGATGCCCTGAGAAAGCATATTCTTTATGGCTTTCTTAAGGCTGAATGCCCTACTAGCAGTAAAAAAGACAAAGCAATAAGATCTAAGGCCTTTTAGTCTCTAAAAACTGCATAGGTTTTTATGCTGGAAAAATGAGGGATTTATTCCTTTTTTTCGGTCACATGAGCTCAGGGTCAATGTACAATTTCTCTTTTTGTTTCTATTCCAATGATCACCTATTTTGGGGTGCTTTATTCCCCCAAACCCCATCTGACTGATCAAACTTGCTGCATCTGGTTCTTTGTTGCTGAAGGCACTTTGCGGCATCTGCAGCCACGTACCCGCAGCCTGCACAAAACCCAGCACCCACAAACCACCCTTCCTTTGTGAAGGAAGAGTGATGGACACTGAGAGATTTGCCAGTGAAAGCCCACTCCCATCCTAGCCAAAATTACATTTTTTATGTTATATTTTTACAAATCCCCTGCCCCTGCCCATGACTCCATCCCTTGCCCTCCCTCAGCTCCTCCAGCCGTTCTCATGCCCCAAGCACCCTTGCCTCAGGCTCAGCCCTCTCAGCTTCTCTCCCTGCTGCATTTCGCCTTGTCCCCAGCCCTTAATCCATGCTTCCCACCTCTGACCCAGTGTCTGGGAGCAGGTGGAAAGGCAGGTGATAATATAAATATTTATGTCAGGAAGTCTGCGCTTGCAAATGTTTCCTGGTGGAGTTGTCACACTCAGAAAAAATGATTTAAAAAAAAAATCCAATCCCAAAATACATGTACAAATCCACAAAGAGGCGTATTTCCTTTGCATGGCCACTAAAACAAAGAGTCCCTCTGAATAATCAATAGTAAACCCCCGGAGCATGAAATTCAACAGACCTGAAGTAGCCAGGATCAGGTACTTGGTAAATTTCTACAATAGGAAGCCAGACGGCGATTACTATCCTACTCCATGAGCAAAGCAGCTATTTACATGTACATCTTGTCAGTTCAATATGCTGGTTTCTGACTCTTGTCAAGTGTAAATGGGAACAGTCCTACCAAAATTTCTGTTTCTTTTACATAATATACTGATTTACATGTTAGCGTTGCACCAGCCAGTCCAGCATCTAGGTGCCAGTGAATATCCCATGGCTGCAGATTTAAGCAAGTAAAACAATTTGCAAGCAGCTCTAATAAGCACCATCCCAGTGCATGCCTGGAAATTGTTTCCAGAAATCAGACTCATTAAGCAGTCAGCAAATAAGACACATTTGTCTCCCATTAAAGAGTAAATTGGAAATACTGAAAGGAAACCTATGTATGGCTGTGATTTGTTAGAGAGGGTATTAGCAGGAGCAGCCACAGTATGTTTAGCAGTTGGGTATGAGTTAAAGCAGGAACTGGAGTGAGAGGAACTATTTTAAATCATCTCTATTAATAATCTGAAAGTACATTTAAAACCATCACCAGTCACAGCCATCTTTGGCTCTTCCAGGAGGAAGTTGCCATTTGTTGCAGTGCTGCTGTTGCTTTTATTTGACACTCAATATGTGTTTTCCCCACAGTATTAGATATCTTGGGCTCTATCCAGGACACATTTGGAAAGGAACTCATCCCTCTAGTTCCTATGCAACTATGAGATTTACTACTTAGGTCGATGTGTATCTTCGGTGAGTCAAATAAACATAAGGAGCATTAATTAGGGCTGCTCACTGAATTTAGATTGTATTCCCACAACCTGATACTGTAGCTGGTGTGGCCAGGCTGGTTCACCCAAGGTCTCACTGGGTGAGATAGGCAGCAACCAGGGTCTGGATCAGCTGTGGGCTGACAAATAACCAGCCCTGTTGATCACCCCCAGGCTCAAGGCTGACTTTGGGAAACTCCTTGGAGTTTACCTGAATTTAAGTAATTAAGGCATAAAACCCCAACCTTTTCTGGGTAAAGAGAGGTTTGAGATCATTTAGGGACATGTCAGCAGGAGAGTGGTGCTGTGATATTAAAACTGATGCTTCAACACACCACAGCACTCAGACACATACATGTGATAAGTGAGTGTTATAAAAACTCATCTTTAAAATATTTTAGAATCAGGTTTTAATCTAGGAAGGTTGGAAGAGGGGTCCATGAGTGTTGTTGATTTCTAGTTTTGGCCCTGAATTAACTGTGGTCTCTAATGACAGAGACAGGGCTCTCTGGAGCTATTTCCCTTCAGGTAACCTGAAATAGAAATTACAACAGTTTTCCCTTCCCTCAGCTTCTAAGTCCTGAGTCCTTGCGATCTCAGAGAGGAAAAGTTTTGAGGAGGC